>NC_142158.1:9368076-10009038 GCF_024610735.1 Ursus americanus
TTTAAAATGGTGTTTTTAAAAGTACCCCTGCGGTAGTGGTGGGCTATCACCACCAGGTCATCAATTAACTTCCCTCAGCTGCTGCTCTCTTCTGGCCAATTACTGAGTATTATTTGAGGAGCAGAGGTGGCCAATGTTAATTGACTCTGGATTCCTAGAATTCAGTAACCGTATACTCAAAATTGATCGATATGGGTTTTTTAAAATTAGCTTTTAATACGCAGGACGTAACCACATTATTCTTGTTTAACAAATGAAAACGCCATAAGGCTGAAGCCCCCTTTTACTTCTGCTCGTGATCTCACTGCTCCCAGTCATCGCCTTCCCACCGCATCCCACATTAGTAATCATTGGTTTCCAGCTCCTCTGGAGCCTTCCAGCTCATCTGTGCACCTTCCTCTACTGTGTGGTCCACAGACCAGCAGCATCAGTGGCTCACTGGGCCCTGGTTAGAAATGCAGAATCTCGGGGCGTTTGGGTGGCACAGTCGTTAAGCGTCTGCCTTTGGCTCAGGGCGTGATCCCGGCGTTCTGGGATCGAGCCCCACATCAGGCTCCTCCGCTAGGAGCCTGCTTCTTCCTCTCCCACTCCCCTGCTTGTGTTCCCTCTCTTGCTGACTGTCTCTATCTCTGTCAAATAAATAAATAAAATCTTAAAAAAAAAATGCATCATCTCAGGTTCCATCGCAAATCTGTTGAACCAGAATCTGCATTTTTTTTACATGAATATTCGTAAATGCTTTATTTATAATAGCAAAAAAACTGGAAACAACTGAAATGTGGTATATCCAACAATGGAATGCCGCTGTGGAGGATATATGGACTATATACATTTGTCAGCCAGAATCTGCCTTTTAAGAGGATCCTTAGGTTTTTGGAAGTACATGGTTTTGTATTACATGTATTAATGAGCATAGAAAATGCTGTCAATGTGTGTTGAAAATTTATACAAATGGCCTGCTGCTGTAACATTGTTCCATCAGCAAGGTGCCCTAGAGACAGTCTCTCCATGTTGGTGTTCTGGTAGACCTGTCTCATTCTCTTAGCTGCTGCCTGACTTCCCTTCTGTACTGTTGTTAAATGGCTAGTCATTTCCCCATTGAGGGACATTAAGGTTGTTTGCAGCTTTTTGGTTTTTTGAGACAGCCAGTGTTGCAGTGAACTCTCCAGGGCATATCTTGTGTACATGTGTCAGTGAAATGACGTAGATGGAAGGGTGTGAACATTTTAACTTAAAGATCCTGCTAAATTTGCTTTCGAAAGTGGCTGTATCGGTTTGACTCTTACTTTGTTCAGTGATCAATTTGCATATTCTTTATTCTTTATACATTGTTTTAATTACTGCAGCTTTATATGTTTTCGTATCAAGTTGCCCAAGTCCCCTCTTGTAATGTTAAATTATATGGGCTTTTAAAGAAATTTTGCATTTGTCTTCTATAGGAAATTTAAAATAGCTTGTCAAGTTCTGTGAAAAATTCTCTTAGGGTTTCCATGACAAGACATTGTATTGAATTTCTAGATTAATTTGGTGGAGAACTTAAGCCTTCCGACATTTATCCCTGAACATGGTATTTCTCTCAGTTTATTGCGGCCTTCAGTCCTTTAATAAAGCATATTGCTGGTTGCATATGTGTATGCATTTATATATGTGTGGGTTGCATTATAGTTTTGCTTGTTTCTATTAGGTTTATTCTTTGCTAATTTATCTAGGTATTACGAGCAGGATTTTTGAAAATATTTTTATTTTATTTATAATTTGTCTGTTATATATATTTTTATAGAAGCACAGTTGACGATGTTGCATTAGTTCCAGATGTATAACATAGTGATTCAACGAGTCTGTTAGGCTGTGCTCACCGTAAGTGTAGCTAACATCTGTCACCAAGCAACACCATTACGGTACCATCAACTGTATTCCCTGTGGTCTGCCTTTTATCCTCGTGCAAAGATTGATTTTTAATCGATTCCCAGTATATAGAAAATTATCTCTGGGTTTTTCTTGTTGTCGTTTGTTTGTTTTTTTGGTTTTTTTTTTTTTTTTTTTTTTTTGCATATCAGTCTTGTACCTGCTTCTGCTGGATGCTAATAGTTCTAATGGTCTGTTAGATCTCTAGGATTTTCTGAGTAGGCAATCATATGCCTTTTAATTGTGGTTTTATACTTTTCTGCTAGTATTTATACATCCATTTCATTTTCTCGTCTAACGGAGGCTGAGAACTTCCAGGACAGTGTTGAAAAACTAGTAGCAGGATAAGATAACATTGCTGTCATCTTCTGCACTTAGTGCGAGTGCTTCTGATAATTCACCATTAAAGTATGATAGTTTCCCAAAATACCTTGTAGTAGATATTCTTCTATCCACATTTTCTAGCAAAGAGGCCTTTATTACTTCTTAAAATTATGAGTGGGTTTTAATTTGATGGTATGCTTTTCTAGCATTCACTGATAATATGTTTTCTCCTGCATCTTGATGGCAGTGATAGATTTTCTAATGTAGAATCATCTTGGTATTCCTGGGACGCACTCTGCTTGGTCACTGTTTATTCTTTTGCAAGTGTTGGATTCTGTTTGCTAAATTATTTGTTTAGAAAGGTTAAATCTCTCCTGTGAGATTGACCCACGCATTTTTTTTCCATTGTGCTATTCAGGTTTAGTTTGATATCGTTGTTAATAGAATGTAATTATTTGATTTTTGACCTTTGGGTGGAATTTGTCTTCACATTTCTGTCCCAGACTCATAAATAGGATTATTGAAGTGCTATGATTTGCTAAGTATTTTTATTTCTAATAACAGTGGGCATTAGCTCTTGACAGGTCTGTGTGGCATTCAGATTATCTTTATTTCCACATTTAGTTAAAATTTTTCTTAGCAAAGCTTTGGGAATAAAACAGCATTTCCTGAAAATGTTGGGGTAATAGATTTTCTTTAAACTTCGTGTAAACAACTGTTTTTATGCTTAGTGAATTAGTTTATAGTTGAAATAATTAGGTGGAGAAAAGAACCCTTAAGTAATTGACTTGAACCTGTTGGAAAATGAAACTGAATGGGTGTTTTACTGTCCTGTTGAGGACAGACGGAGCTAACCAGCAAAAACAAAGGAATTCATAACTCAAGGGAAGTGTACTTCAGCTAACTGCGGGGATTTTACATTAGAAGAGTAGGGCGGGTGGGCGGGTTTAGGATTGGGAACAGATCCTCCAGATCTGCTCTGCTGTGTGGGGTTCATGTCCGCTTGCTGTGGAGTTGAGGTGGAATCCATTTGAAGAAGGGGGAGAGAGTGAAGAGAGCAGCCGGGTCCATGGTAACGGATCTCAGTCCTGTGTCTCACACAAGTTCCCAGTTTCCCCTGTCACTGTTCATCTGCCCAACCTTCAATCTCAAATCACCTTTTTTGAGCCTATCAGTAGAACTCCAGTTTGATACTAGTAATAATAAATAATTACAGGTGGAAAAGGGGACATCTGTTTTCTCCTCCTCCCTCCTAAACTTTCACAGCATACTTGCACGTCGTATATGTGTCTAGAGAGGACTGCTGGGTCCAAAAGGATACACATTTTAAAAATTCTTTATCTCACTAGATTGCCTTCTAAATAGTCTGGCTGTGCACATTCAGATTGAATACCTATTTTCCTGTAGGTGGATCAATGTTGATTATTACCAGCCTTTAAGTTTTGTTAATCTAATGGACAAAAATTGCTTTGCGATTGTCTTAATAATGCGATTCAGCATGTTTTTTCTTTTGGTCATTAAAATTTTTTCTTTTCCAAGGCATTGCTCATGTGAATGTTCTTACCAGTTGGTAGGCATTCTTCATGTTATAAATAGTAGTCCTGTGTTGACAGTGTTTTTTTCCTAACCTACCTGTCATAACTTCTAGATATATGTATCTTTTGCTCTACAGAATGTTATTTTGATAATTAACTGTCTTTTTTTTTTATTATTATTACTACTGACTTGTGTCTTGGCCAAGAAGTCCTTTTCCTACGGCAACATGATAAACACCCGCCTGTATTTTTTTCCTAATATTTTTATAGTTTTGTCCTCCTTTTAGTTAATTGTATTGGAGAATAATATTTACAGTTTGGGGACACAAGGATTGCACTTAAAATATTTTCCGTATGAAATAGCCAGTTGTCCCACTATTTTATTGAATTTCTGCTGTTTGAAAATGCTACCAATTAGCATGTATTAAATTTCCATAAATTTCTGAAGTTTCTGTTCAGCTCTATTAAATAATTGATCTGTTCTGCAGTAGTGTCACAGAGTTCCTTGCATAGTATGTTTTAATAACCTCATATGCAAGTTTCCCTCAACTTTTTTCCTTTCGGTCGGAATTCTTTTGGCTCTTTTTGTGGGTATTTTTGAATGTGTACGTAGGTTCATTTTAAGAGTTTTATTTTGGAATGGGGCGCATGAGTGGCTCAGTCGGTTAAGCTTCTGCCTTCGGCTCAGGTCATGATCTCAGGGTCCTGGGATTGAGCCCCGCATTGGGCTCCCTGTTCAGCGGGGAGTCTGCGGGGAGTCTGCTTCTCCCTTTCCCTCTGCTGCTCCCCCCCCCCACTCGTGCTCTCTTTTGCCATCTTTCTCAAATAAACAAAATCTTTTTTAAAAAAGTTTTATTTTGGATTTTCTAAGTAGTAAAGGGACTATGTTTTATGTTTTACAAAGACAAAAACACAAAGCCCCCTGAGAAATTAATGCTCGTTTTTTTTTTTTTTAATTTTCCATGTGCTGGATATTGTTTTAAGTGCTTTGCAAATACTGTTAGAGGAGAAGCAATTACAACCTTCATTTCTCGGTGACAGAAAGTTAGCTTGATGGAATGACTGTAATGAGAAAACATTAAGCCAACAACTATATATTTAAGTAAGGACAGTATGGGTGGTGTACAAGTATAGGTCTGAGATACACCAGCCAAGGTTCCAGTCTTACTCCCTCCATGTGCCCCCCATTTGCATACAGCCACATTTAACATGATTGTCCTTATGTATGTGTGTTCTGCTTTCTGCAGATTATGAGCATTTCCCCATATCATTGAAGTAATTTTATAAAGTAACCAATAAATATTTTATATCCTACTTAGAGTGTTTCAAAATTTGCTTAATCCTTATAGGCGATTTATTTATTTTTTAATTACATTTTTCTTTTGTAATTATGATACATGCAAAATAATATGTCACATATGAATTATGGAGTGTAACAGTCATGGGAACACCTGGAAACTACCTAATTTCAACAAGAGCCTTTCTAATAGTCATACATGGAACTGTGTGCTCTCCCCTAAAAGTATTTTTTTTTTTAGATTTTTTTATTTATTTATTTGACAGAGAGAGACAGCCAGTGAGAGAGGGAACACAAGCAGGGGGAGTGGGAGAGGAAGAAGCAGGCTCATAGAGGAAGAGCCTGATGTGGGGCTCGATCCCATAACGCCGGGATCACGCCCTGAGCCGAAGGCAGATGCTTAACCGCTGTGCCACCCAGGCGCCCCTCCCCTAAAAGTCTTAATTAAAGTTACACAGTTATAATACTGTGACCTGTTCTCTGGTTGTCCTCCCCCTTTTAAGAGAGGGTTTTTGTTTGTCTTAGTACGGTGAAACTACTGGATCAGAAGCCATGAACATTTTAAGCTTTTGTTGTTCCTTACCAGTGTTGGGTATTACACATCAAATCAAAAAACTTAGCTCACCTGATAGAAAAGTTGTCTTTTAGTTTGTATTTCTCAGATCACTGGAAGCTAAATGGTTTTGAAATTTTCGGCAGTCCTTTTATAGTTAGATTTTTTTAAACCTAACTATAAATGATTTTAAAAAATCATTTTTCTATTAACTCTTCATATTAAGAACATTCGCCTTTTGTGGCAAATATATTTTCTGTATTTATTTTCATTATACTTCAGTGCTTTTTATTTATCTGAGCTTTACTTTTTAAAATGTAGGCAGATCCATGGTTTTTTTCTTCATAATTTGAACTTGAACAGTTTATTCCCAAGTATAAAATGAATATTTTTATAATTTTAAATCTTTATTTATTTAACTAATCTCTGTCCCCAACATGGGGCTCGAACTCATGACCCTGAGATCAGGAGTCACATGTTCCACTGACCAAGCCAGCCAGGCTCCCCAAGTTTTAAAGCTTTAAGTTTATAACTTACCTGGAATTTATTTTGCCCTTTGTTGTGTCTTGGTGGTCTAAATCTCGGTCAGTTAGGCAGTATTTCCAGTATTATTTATGACTCATCACCCCCATTTACCAGAATTTGAAGCTGCCGTGTGTCCTAGAATCTGTTTTGGACTGATTTGCTAAGTCGAATGTAGAGGAATTTATCTGTCCGGCTCATTTCTTGGGACAAAGCGTTTCTCAGAGGAACTCTGAAAAAATATCTTTGTGATATTTTAAGTGTTGATTTAAACACTGATAGGTCTCCTTTAATGGCTACCACTAATGTTACATTTTCTTAGCCTTTATATCTTTGAGTAATGTCGTAACTATTAAAATTTAAAACGGGAAACACCAAGAAAAGGGAGTGGGTAGTGTAAGTGATATTGATAAACCTTTCTAGGAAAGAGCATTTGTTCCTAGGAAAGGGAGAGAATTTTGAAGCTTTTTGAAGGACTATTTGAGACTCTCCTCCCTGTGTATATTGTATAATTTATGGACGGTGTGCAGGTGAATTAAGTCGCAGTCTTTTGCCCTAGTGGATTGTGTGTTCAGTGGGGGTGTTACTTCTTTCTTTAGCGTAAACCTGAGGCTGGAGATGTGTTCATTAGACTTGTAGAGTTTACTGACCTTCAGCCATAATTTAATTGTCTTCCACAAGCAAACAGATCTTTCCTTTATTGGTGCCCTGTTTTCCTACTTATCCTACTTTATCTGGGGGCTTTTATCACCGTATTAGTTTTTCTTCTTCAAGAGCAAGAAAACAGTTGTATTCTTTAGTAAAAACACTAAATTGGGAAGATAGTAAAACCAAACTCTTACCACAGGCTTTTAACATTAAAGTCACAGATTTAAAAAATCATAATAACTTGAGTGTCATTCTTTCACCAGGTGGCTGGACCGGGGACCCCAGGACTGTGTTTGATTTTTGTTTTTTGTTTTCCAGGGAGTGATCCCCACCTTCCTTTAAGTCCAAGCACCTGTGTGAAGATTAACACGAGTGCTGGAGAACTGCTGTGTTCTCTGTGTAGGTCCCTATGAATTGGGAGTGCAGCTTCCCCACCCCCACAAAAACAAGTGTTGGGAATTCGGGTATTGTCCTTAAATCAAAATCTATATATATTTGATAATCATAGTACTACCTGGATTTTTTTTTAAGGTTTTCTGTTTTCTGTGTGTGTAGATCTTTAGAGTTTTTTCTGAATAGGGGAGTTGTTCATGTGTGTTGGATTTTGTGTTTTATAATGAATCTCGGTCATATTTTGAGATTTGGTGATGCTTTATTTATGGTCAGTTAATGGAAATACAAAGAATTGTTTATATTTTTTCATTATTGGGTCTAGAGCTTCCTTTGCTTAAATGATGTCAGTTTTCAAGCTGGAAGATGATGTGATCTTCTCGTAGTTCACCGTTGGACAGAGGGAAGAATTGGAGGCCCAGAGGTTGAGGGGTTTGCCCAGAGTCACACTGGTCAGGCTGCGACCTGAGCCCAGGTACTATGACATCCACCTACTGACCTGTCCACCACGTAGTGGTGGCTTCTGCCCCTTTTCTTGCTGCTTAATTCATAACCTCCATGTAGTGGAGCTCCTCCCCCCTTTAAAGGTGTCATCATGACAACATCATGAGGTTTGAGATGGGCACAATTTATAGATAAGTATCTGAGAGTTTACTCATGATGCCGTTTCTTCCTTCACCTCTGCTTCTCATTTCTCCTCTTCCTTATATAATCTGGTGTCAAGTGTTTATGGCGGGGGTTTTCAAGGAGGGAGGCAGATCGTGTTTTTTCTCCGGAGGACATCTGATAATGTCTGGAGACATCTTTGATTGTCCTCACTGGGTTGGGGTTGTGTGCTGCTGGCATCCAGCGGGTAGAAGCCAGGGATGCTGTTTAACATCCGACAGTGCACAGGACACTCCCACAGTAAAGAACTCCCCAGCCCAGTATGCCAGTCGTGCTGAGGTTGAGAACCCAGGTTACTGGAACGTACCAGAGATCAGTGGTGGAGTGGGAGGTCCGGTGCAAGGTGAGCAGGACGGAGGGGTATTAATATTAAGGAAGGCTGTAGGCAGAGAGACTGAGGAGAAGGGGCTGTTTTAGGTGAGTGGTGGTGGGAGAGCGGACTGATTGTTATTGCCTCCCTCTTATGTTCTCTGCAACCGTGCAGATACACAGAAACCTCCTAGAACCTCGGTAACCTGTTTACAATCTAGGTATTTCCTCAGAGTGCATAAACACCCCCAGAAGTAGATGAGAAGTTTTCAAGTCGTGGCACTTCCCCTGTCGTTCAGGGCCCTGAATATACTGCTGTGACGTGAAAGTGATTACTAAAAATACCCAGCCCACTCTTTGAGGGGTCAAATAAAAGATGTTAAAAACAAAGTTTCACCGATGGTTGGCTCTCATGCCAAGGTTTTTCCCTTTTCACAGCACTGTGACCTTGTGTGTATTACATATAGGGCTGACTTAGCATTTACTTAGCAGTTCAGTATTCCAAACCCAGTCCTCATCGTGGAAATGAAGAGCGATTCATCTGGTGGGTGTATTCGGCTTTTCCCTTTCCTCTTTCTGGTAGCATCAGGCTTCTCAAGGTGCTGAGATCGGGACTGGGCCTTCGGGGAGGCCCGGTGGGGAGACGGAGCATTCAGCACTCAGCGCAGTCCTTTCTCGAGGGCTGTGCATTATTTCCCCATCACCGTGTTTTTAAGAAGAGGCTGTGTAGACAGGGAGACTTTCAGGAGCTAGGTGAAGGAAGACGAGATCAAATTAAACCACCAGTTCCCTGGCGAGGGCGTCAGCACGTGATTAGAAGCCACGTCCACAGGATGGCTGAGCTGCCTTACTTGCACGGATGGAAATCGTCCCCCCGAACACCTGGAAGATAAAAGTGCAGTAGACAGTAAGATACAAGGGCAGGCTTAGAATATGCCAAATGACTGGAATCATGAAACATCCTAAAATCTGTGTGAAGAAATGAAAGAAGGAAAGGAAAGAAAGAAAGTTAATAAAAAATCCAAAAGGTCTTACCTCACATCCAGAATGCAAAGTCCATAGTGAGAACTACCTTACATCTCATTTAGTTCTTGGCACAGAATTGATATTCAGTATTAATAGCAATCAAAGCAGTTTTATAATTTTCTTATCTTGCTTTTGACTGTATTAATCTTATTAATGATGTAATGTGGATTCTCATTTTACCTGATCACTCTTCATCTCTTTCTCACCTTTTCATCTTTGTGAGTTGTGGTGCCTTTGTGGGCCAAGTGAAAGTTCAGAAATACAAAATGTGAATCATAGAGGGAGGGGATGGTCACTATCATTGAGTAACTCTTTATGGAAAAGTGCTCCTGGTGTTTTTGCATGTTCTTAAAATGTGTGATTTACAAAACTTAATAAAGCACACTCCTTTGGGATTATTATAGATTAAAATATGCATCTGGACCGTCAGTGATTACAGCCACATCGTAACTGCCCAAACTTGTTAACTGGTTTTTGCAATACATGTGTACCACCAACATGGTTAATTGTTTCTTTAAATCAGCTTACTTTCCCTTTTAAAGGTAGACTTTCTCACTGCCATACATGCCAGAGTCATTAGCTTAAGTAAAAGTGTAAAAAACCAAAAAACAAAGCAACAGTATTAGTTTGGGGAAAAATATAATAACCACAGCAAATTGATATACAAAAATGTATACCTGAAGGTGTTTTTTATCAATGGAAATATAGTTATTTTATGATCAGTCAATAATAAAGGGATAAGAATGCTTAGTACTCCCTAGTGAAGGCAAACATAAGATGCTCTATGTCAGTAATCTTACTGATTGGACGATTGATTAATAGTTTTATAATTCTGTCAGCCAGACTAAGAGCCTGTTCACATGTGCACAGTACATAAGCTATTTAACCATTTTCTTTGATAGGGTTAGAATACCAAGAATTTCTAATACAGGCGATGAAGATGACTTTGGTTTCAAGGAGTCACGAGAAGCCATCCTCCACAAAATAGTCTGAATGTGTCAGGTTTTCCAGGTAGCAGTCAGACAGTGCAAGGGGATCCTGAAGCCACTCATTGTTGCCATTCTGGAATGGAAAATGAAACCCTTATTATGTCTTTCAAGTTCTCTTAATATGTAAAATATTTTCAGTAGGTCTTTCAAATCAGTTTATCTCTAGATCATGCAGATAACAAAAGAGCCACATATGCTTTTATCAATCTCTAGCCCCAGAGCTCTACTTTTATGCTCACAGGGGAGTTCATTTCATCTTACATGTAGAGTATGTAAGAATAAATCCAGATGGCTTAAGTGAGCCAATATCTCTGCAGGGTTTGATGATTCATGAAGTTTTGCTTATTTGTGCCAATGCCCTGACATGGACCTACCTATCTGTCGACTGGAGTGAGTCTTTCTTCCTGCAATGAGTATAGTAGTGTAGACTTTGAAAGCTTTGTAGTTTCAGGATTAAATGGCAGTTGGAGTCACTACCCATCTCTGTAGAGATGGGAGGATTCAGCATCTTTCCTTAAGTGTTAACATTTTGAGTTTGCTTCTCTGTCTAAACAGGGAGTAGATTTTATAAGTTCCCACGAATGTTCATATTTCCATGATGACCTTTATCTGTAAGACTCTTTTTAATCACTTAATCTTATCCATGATAAGTTTAACAGAAAGAAAAGATATTCAAAGAACAGTGCTAACTCCATTTCCCAATTATGTATACCTGTATGATAAAGTAGACGGGAAGTTACTCCTAGAAGTCGGCAGTATCTGTGATGCGTGCATTCATACATGTTGTGAGATTGTATGTTCAGAAGTCTTGCTTGGCCTTTGGGCATAGTGTCCCATCTATGTGTACTTTTTCCCCCCTCTCTTGTGATAAATATAATACAAAAGTTGCCACTATAATCATTTTTCTTCTTTTTAAAGTAGGCTCCACGCCCAGTGTGGGGCTTGAACTCAGGACCCTGAGATCAAGACCCAAGCTGTGATCAAGAGTCAGACACTTAACCGGCTGGACCACCCATGCGCCCCTACCACTATAATCATTTTAAGTTTACAGCTCAGTGTCATTCACAGTGTTGTACAACAATCATCACTATTTCCAGAACTTGTCATCGCCCCAACAGAACTCTGTAACCGCTAATTAATAACTCCCTAATCTCCTCTTCCCCCCCACCCCTAGAAACCTGTATTCTACTGTTTGACTCAATGAATTTGCCTATTCTGGATATTTTATACAAGTAGAATCATAATCGTCCTTTTGTGTCTGCCTTCCTTCACTTAGCCTGCTGTTTTCGAAGTTCATCCACATTGTAGCATGTTTAAGAATCACATTCCTTTTTATGGCTAAATAATAGTTCACTGTGTATATATATTCCACATTTTATTTATCCATTCATCTGTTAGTGGCCATATGGGTTGTTGACACATTTTGGCTATTGTCAGTAATGCTTCGGTTAACATTAACATACAAGTATTTGTTTGAGTCCCCGCTCCCAGTTTTTTTGAATGTATATCTAGGAGCGGATCCTAAGGGTTGTCTGGTGGATCATTGGTGGATCTTTGGTAATTCTGTGTTTAACTTTTTAAGGAACCACCAAACTGTTTTATACAGTAGCAACGCCATTTTACATTTCCATCAACAACACTCACCAACAGTTACTTTCCCTTTTTTTAAATCATAGTGATCCTAGTAAGTATGAAGTGGTACCTTATTGTGATTTTGATTTAAATTTTCCCAAAGACTAACGATGTCGAGCATCTTTCCATATGTTTATTATCCATTTGTGTATCTTCGAAGAGATGTCTAGTCCTTCGCCTATTTTTTAATTGCTTTGCCTGTCTTTGTTGTAGTTCTTTGTATATTCTGGATATTAAACCCTTAACACATATGTGATTTGCAGATACTTCCTGTTCTGTAGGATGTCTTTTCATTCTCTTGATAATGTCCTTTGAAACACAAAAGTTTTAAAATTGATGAAGTCCAGTGTATCTATTTTTTTCCTTACTGCCCATGTTTTTGTTGTCATAGCTAAGAATCTGTTGCCAAAACCCAATGTTGTGAAGATTTATCTGTATTTTCTTCTAAGAGTTTTATGGTTTTAGCTCTTATGTGTTAAGATTATTGATCCATTTTGAATTACGTCTTGTATATGGCGTGAGATAGGGTTCCAACTTCATTCTTTTGCTTGTGCATATACAGTTGTCCCAGAATGATTTGTTGAAAAGACTGTTCTTTACCCCCGTTGAATGGACTTTGGCACTCATATCAAAAGTCAACTGGCCATAGATGTATAGATTTATTTCTGGAGCCTCAATCCTATTCCATTGTTATGTATACTTACCCTTATGTCACGACCACACTGTTTTGATTACTATAGCATTGTAATAAGTTTTGAAATTGGGAAGCTTGAGCCTTCTAACTTTGTTCTTCTCTTTCAACATTGTTTTGGCTCTCTGGGGCCCTTTGCAATTCCATATGAATTTGAGGATCAGCTTTTCCATTTCTAGAGAGAAAAAAAAAGGCTGTTGGAATTTTGATAGAGATCGCATTGAATCTGTAGATTTGATTAGTGTCTATTGCTGTTGTATAGAAACACCTTAACTTTTGTGTGTTTATCTTGTGTCCTGCAATTTTGCTGAATTTATTAGCTCAAGTAGCTTTCTTGTGAATTCTTTACATCTGTTTTCTTTATACAAGATCATGTCATCTGTGAATAGTGACAACTTTATTAATTCCTTAACAGTTTGGATGCCTTTTCTTTCTTTTTCTTGTCTAATTGCTTTGGCTAGAACTTCCACTACAATGTTGAATAGCAGTGGTGAAAGTGGGGCATCCTTTTCTTGTTCCTGAAAGTTTCAGTCTTCCCCATTGAGTATGACATTAGCTGTGGGTTTTTCATAAATGTCTTTTATCATGTTGAGGAAATTACCTTGTATTGCTAGTTTGTTGAATGCTTTTATCATGAAGAGGTATTGGATCTTGTCAGTGCCTTTTCTGCATTGATTGAGATGATCGTATGTTTTTTCTTTGTTAATGTGACATATTACATTGATTTTCTTATGTTGATCCACCCTTGCATTTCTGGAATAATCACATTTGGTCATGGTACATAATCCCTTTAATATGCTGTTAGATTCAGTTTGCTTGTACCATTAGTTCTCCTTTGTGGATTCTGTATTTGTGAATTCTCCTACATGCTGATAAACTTTGGGTAACCCCAAAATGAATATAGGGCATTTTCATGATTATTCATGAGTATGCCTACAATTGCACCTTCCCAGTTAAAATTGACCAAGGAGACAATCCCTTCTAATTTCAGGTCTCACTGAGATGACCAGGGGATGGAAACAGTAGGGGGCAGTGCAACATAATGCAAGAAGTTTCACTCTGGGCCAGTTGATGGAGTTTGAATCCTAACTCCAGCACTCGGTGGGGTAGTCTCAGGCAAGTCACTTAAACTTCTCAACCTCACTTTCTCTGTGGCAAAATAAAATCTGTCAGGAAAAGTCATTTTTAGGATTTAAGATTATAGTCTTAAATTATTGTGAAGAGTATGTGTTGTGTGTGTTTTATTCACTAATTCAGTATTTGTGGCAACTTTATAAAACATAACTACTGTGAATATTGATAATCTGTACTTTGTTGAGGATTTTTGCATCTATAGTCATAAGAGATTTGACCTGTAATTTTTTTTCTTGTCACATCTTTATCTGGCTTTGGAATCAGAAGACACAGGCCTCATAGAATGAGTTAGAAAGTGCTTCCTCTTCTGTTTTTGGGAAGAATTTGAGAAGGTTTGTTGCTAATTCTTCTTTTAATGTTTGGTGGTGAAGCCACCTGGTATTGGACTTCTCTCTGTTGGGAGGTTTTGATTGCTGATTCAGTTTCTTGTTATAGGTCTGTTGATTGAGATATTCTATTTCTTTTTGAGCAGTTTAGGAAATTTGTGTGTAGTTCTAGGAATTTTTTGTTTCATCTAGGTTATTCAGTTTGTTTGTATATAATTGTCCATAGTTTTCCCTTAAAATATTTTTGATTTCTGGAGGATCAGTGGTAATGTCTCCACTTTCATTTCTGGTTTTAATTATTTGAATTTTTTTTTTTTTTTTTTTTTTTTTTTTTTTGCCAGTCCAGCTAAAGGTTTATTTTATTGAGTCTTTTTTAAAGAACCAACTCTTGGTTTTATTGGTCTTTCTCTATTTTTCTGTTTTTCATTTTATTTATGTCTGCCCTAATATCTTTTTATTTTCATTCTTATGCTACCTTTGGGTTTAGTTCAACCTTCTTCAGTTTCTCAGAGTTTTGTAAAGTCAGGTTACTGATTTGAGATTTTTCTTTCTTAATGTAGGCTTTTAAAGCTCTGAACTTCCAAGTACTGTTATTTACTGCATCTGGTACATTTTGTATGTTGTGATTTTGCTTTCATTTGTTCCTGAGTAACTTCTAATTTCCTTTGTGATTTTTTTGACCTATTAAGTTGTTTCTTTTAACTTCTTCCACGTATTTGTGAATTGTCTAGTTTACCTCTTGTTGATTTCTAGCTTCATTCCAGGAGGTCGTTTGTATGACTTTGATCTTGAGACTTGTGTTGAGATCTAGTATATGATCTGTGTTGGAGAATGTTCCATATGCACTTGAGAGGAAGGTGTGTTTTGCTGTTAGGTGGTGTTCTTTTTTTTTTTTTTTTTTAAGATTTTATTTATTTATTTGACAGAGAGAGACAGCCAGCGAGAGAGGGAACACAAGCAGGGGGAGTGGGAGAGGAAGAGGCAGGCTCCTAGCCTGATGTGGGAGGAGCCTGATGTGGGGCTTGATCCCAGAACGCTGGGATCACTCCCTGAGCGGAAGGCAGATGCTTAACAACTGTGCCACCCAGGCGCCCCTGTTAGGTGGTGTTCTATAAATGTCTCTTACGTTTGGTTGGTTTATAGTGTTGTTCAAGTCCTGTTTCCTTATTGATCTTGTGCCCGGGTGTTCTTTCTGAAAAGTGTTGTATTGAAGTCTCCAATTATTATTGTCAAACTGTCTAGCTCTTTCTTCTGTTAATGTTTGCTTCATGTGTTTTGGTGCACTGTTGTTTGATGCATATATATGTATAATTGTGTATCATCTTGATGAATTATCCTTTTTGCCAATGTCCTTAGTCTCTTGTGAAGAGTTTTGACTTAAAGTCTATTTTATCTGATATTTTATAGCCACCTGGTTACTATTTGTATGTAATATCTTTTCCTATTTTTTCAGTTTCAGCCTTTTTGTGTCTTTGGATCTAAAGTGAGTCTCTTGTAGATAATATGTAGTTGGGTTATGTTTTTATATCCATTTTGCCAGTCTTTTGATAGGTCTTTCTTTCTGAGCATGCATCTTGCCTTGGTCCTTTGCATGGCTTTCTGTCTCCGCATTTACAATGCTTTTGGCCGTCCTGATTTCTTTCCCCCAGCTTTTTTTTCTATGCTTTATGGGGGAGTTTGTGAAACAAAAACTTCTGCCATAGATTTCTGTGGGTTGTTGGTTTACCTTACGGTGTTGATAAGTAATGACCACCCCTTTTCCTAAGTTAAAGCATCTTGTGTCAGTCCTCTAGGTACCCCACCCTCTCAGGTTAGACCATACCTACACGATAATTTATGAAGATAAGTCTCTCTGCTCCTCTAGAACCAGGAACCAGGGACCCACACTGGGAATGCAAGCTGCCTTTGTTAAAACTGCTGCCATGCTGGGGAGAGGGCGGGGCAAGACCAGGTAAAAACACCACATAGCTTTCTTACTGTTTTGAAGTTACCTTTTTCATTATTCAGTGTGTTCACTTAATTGCTGTAAACCTCTGCCTTCTTTCCAGAGGTCTGACAAAGTTGGTTCTAACAGTTTATGCTTGTTTTTTATTTCTATGGGGGGATGGGAAGTCAGAGCTGCCTACTTGGCCATTTTCTTGAGTCTAGATTTCTGAATGGTTATGGTGGAAAGTCACTCAAGATTTTAAATGTTCAAGGTGTGCATGAACACCGTCTCTACTGCACAAGGGTCCATATAAGGCGGGAGCACGTTACCCCTTTAAATTTAGGTTGGTGTTAGGTATGGCTTTTCTGATACACATTGAAATATAATGTCGATAAATTGAAATGGTCATCCTTGTGCCACGTAAAAACTATCTAGTGTAGCCTCTGCAGGACATACATTATGCTTTGGGAAGTACTTCCCGACCATACGTATGGAGCTTGGATGGTTCTGATTAGTTTGTTTCATAGCCCCTGCCGCATTCTAGGTCAGGCTGCACTGTTACGTACATTGCGACAGCCACCTTTACTTGTACTTAGCGACTCATGCATGCTTTGTAGTCTGAAACTTTCAAACTGGTGCTTTTGAATCTGGGAACTTTTTTTTTTTTTTTTTTTTAATAAGAGGGAGGGAGGAGGGGTGAAGGGGGTGGGAGAGAGCGAATCATAAGCAGGCTCCACACCTGGGGTAGAGCCCAGCACGGGGCTTGATCTCATGACCCTGAGATCACAACCTGAACTGAAATCAAGAGTGGGTGCTTAACTGACTGAGCCACCGAGGCGCCCCTGAACCTGGGAACTCGTAATCAGTGTTATTCATAGGCTTAGGTCTCCAAGTCTGCCCATAACTATATAAAGTAGAAAAGAATACTATGGAACCAAAAGAAGGTTTTAGTTCCATTTATTTTATACATGTCCCCCTCCCCAGGGGGGTTGGTGTGATAAACTGGTGTAACACATTCTCACTTTTATTTAGTTTCCCTTCCCCCCCCCCCCCATTTTTATGTCTCCCTCAAGAATCCTAGGACTTGGGCCTCTGCTTCCCTTTTCCTGTGTTGTCACTTGTTGTGCGTCCACTATGAAGCATGGCTCTCACCGTCTCCTCTCCTGTTCTGCAGTAGACACTTTGTTCTTCAGAAGACTTTTAAAGCGCTTCTCATTGAGAAAATTTTTAAATCTGTCAGTGATGAGGGGCTTTTTTCTCTGCACACCACCATGAAGCAGGGAAAAAGCAAGTTGTACGTGGGTCATGCAGAGGATGGAAGGCAGCAAGAACTACCCTTAGTGACTTCAGGGCGGGTTTGGTCGTTGCTGTGCCTGAGGGAGAGAAGCTTGGGATGCCGGCTGAGAAGGTGCTCGTGCTGGAAGTGGGGAGCACGGTGAGGAACAGAAGCGGGGTGCCTTCTCTGCTTCCGGCTCCTTGCGAAAGACAGCCCCGGGAGGTTGTAGACCTTGTCGTGGACGTATCAGTAGGACTGGAAACCAGGAAGTCCGACGGAACAAGACGAGGTTTGTGTTATGGTGCCCCTGGCATGGAGTGGGGGGCGTGGCTGTGCGCGTGTGCTCGCGCTCACGTCCGCGTGCGTCCGGCTGCTCACCTCTCTGGCCCCAGCGTCCTGACGTCCCTCACTGAATGGGTCAGTATCCGGAGCAGGGAGCCGAGCCATGCCAGGCACCGCCGCACGCTCAGGGATAGAAATCGGCGGTTGATTGTGTTTTACCGGTTCGACTCCGCACGCTCCTCGCAGGGTTTTATAGTTAGAGCGACTATATAATTTATCTTTCAAATGGAGGCACATGAGAGGGAAAGGGGGACTAGAAATCGTTATATAATCATCTAAATATTTTTGACCAAATTTATTGTCTGGGTAGACCTGTAAAATAGTTCTATTTAAAAAACTGTTTTCAAAAATAAGATTATCTGAAGTAACCTTTTGTTCATTAAATAACTAATTGATCATCCGAGTATTACAAGAGTTAGTAATTATTCTTGGTATAGTCTCACATAGTTTTGTCCTGTACTGTGTTACTGATGTTACTCTGAAGAATATTGTTCACCAACATGATTTTATTTCCAAAAGTCCCATAATACGGCCTGCAAACTTCTTCAGAGTTGTTGTTTTTTTTTTTTTTTTTAATTTTGAGATGGCCAACATTTTGAGTTTATTTTCCATGTGCCATAATTTTTTTTTAAATTGAAATAATACTTTTTGGGTGCTAAGGTAACTAGTAAGTTCAGAACAACTTGTACTGAAGAAAGAATATTTTCAGTCTTTTTTTAAAAAAAAAAACAAATGAGAAATACTTCAGCTCAAATATTTTCACAAAAACAGTCATTTTTACCTCTGTTGAGAATGCCTTTGTTCAGCAAATAATTTTATAAGATAAAATTGTCAAATTGCATCTTTGATTATTTTTATTGTATTTATGAAATTTAGATATAAAATTTTTACTTTCATTTCTTTTTACAGAATATAACTTTATCTGATTAAAAATGAGAGCTATATCTATAAAATGATTTTTTGTATAAATTGATATATTCCAAAGGACTCCGTGAATTTCAAAATTGTATACCTTCTTAAGCTCTGATATCTGATATTTTTAATCCCTTGCTTTTTTTAATAGGGATTATTTCATTGTCTTATTTGCAAGTTTAGCTCGATAATTGCAGTTTGCCAAAATCTTCAAAAGCTGACTTTAAAAAATCTATTTGGTGAAAGTTTTGGCCAAAGGTATCCCGCTGATTTTGAGCATAATGCAACCAAAATTTTGTATTCTTACCAGGAAAGTCTAATCATTTCTGCAACACTGGATTGATTTTCAAGGTAGTTTCTTAAAGGCTTAAGCAAGCAAGCAGCAAAAAGAAAATGCGCATTGCTGTGCTGAAGTACTTTTAAATTCAACTTCAGCCTTTTAGAAATTTGTTTTCACCGTGTATGTATAAAAATCAATATTCATATTAAAATCACAGTGTTCTACATTGAGCTTTTACAGTATTGTTCACAGTAATATCAGATGTTTCGGTAAACCTTTTCTTTTGTAAAGGGCCAGATGGTAGACGTTTCATACTTTGTAGGGCCCGAGGTCTGCTGTAGCTACAAAGCTCTGCATCTGTAACCTGAAAGCAGCTATAGGCGATATATGAACAAATGAGCATGACTGTGTCTCAATAAGACTTTATTTATGTGCCTCGGAAGGTTAATTTCATATAATTTTCACATATCACAAATTATTTCTTCCTCTTTTGACCTTTTTGCAACCACTGAGAACTGAACCATCTGTATCCTGCAGGCCATGACAAAAGAGGTGGCAGGCTGAATTTGGCCTGCAGGTCATACTCTGCTGACCTTTGTTCCATGAATTGGGGGGAAAAAAATAGAACCACTGATGAAATTGGTTTTCTGTGTGAAAACTGGCACTAACTGCTTTGTGAAGTCCTCCCATAGCTTTTAAATGAGCCAGTGTTTCATGGCTGTTCTGTTGACTTTTATATGTCCAGGAGAAGATTTCGGGGAAAATGAAGACAATTAATTAGAATACTTACTTGATCTAAATGAAAAGTCATGCTTCAGAAAGAAACATGGAAAATGTGTAATTGTGTAAATGGAAGTTCTTCTGTAGCTATGCTCCTGAATTAATTCTCTTTGTGCACTCTTTGCTTTAAATAAAAACACCACGTAGCTCCTCACGTGGATGCTGCTGCTTGGGGAGCACGTTTGTTGAACACCCAGTTTGGTCCCATGGAGCATGACAAATGTGGGCAAACTTCTGCAAATCACACGTTCATCATTAACTTTCTTAAGTGGAAATGCAGTACTTATGAGCTCTTTTTATTAAATCTATATTTACTTTTTTAGTTCATTGCTAATAAAATGGCTTATTGCAAAATACAAGTAAAGCAATAAAATCAGAAATTATTTACACCACTTAGCGAATGCCAGAGCCATTGTAATAAGAACTATCAGACTACTGTCTGTATGTAACTCCTTCCCACTCCTACAGGAGTCATGACACTGGCATACCTTGTTCCATCCGTGAGTGCCTCGTATGCTTTAAAGGAAGGAGTAACTGTAGACCTAGAAAGAGTCTGGAAAGTAGTGGTTTACTGCTGGTTGACTTGCACGTGCAGCCACATGGTAAAATGGGAAATCTGTTCACTGCTTGTGTGTCTTGCACACTACTAGATGAGATTGTAAGCAGAAGCAAGATACAGAAAATAGAGGTATGTTTAACCGGAACTGGATTATTTTAAGGTGATGGTGAGGCATAATACTTAATTAAAAATGAAAAATGAACATGTGTGAAACCAGATTGGACACTGAGACAGCAGGTGTAACCCAAGACTGTCTTAGGCAGACCAGAACATATAGTTTTCCTATTTCAATACATAAATTAAACTTTTCTGTAACTTGGATGGTTCTTCTCTTTCCTTTTCCCAATTTGGTCAGCAGAGTAGTTTCCTAATTGGGTCCACTTATTCCACATGTTACTTTTCTACAACTCAGTTGTGCAAGCTAACAAGACCCAAGCCCAGTCACGGCTATGCCGTGCTTAACAACCTAGCATTGACTACCCATGAATGTCACTCATGGTCTTGCAGTGACTGTGTGCACCAGAATCTTCGGTGTGTGAAGGTAATTGCAAATGTCTGGTTCCTGTCCAAGAGACGTAGATTCAGTACCCCTTGGGGAAACACTGGCATATGGGAACTTGAAGGCCTTATCAGCCTATCTTCAGTCTTCACCTCCCCTCACACTCCAGTGTCACAGTCTGACACCACCCAGCTGTTGTAGTTCCCTGTGTCCTGTTCCACTGGACCTGGACGTCCTCTTCCACACTTTTCCATCAGCCAAGAGGGCTGTTATCATACACCTTTTGAGTTGAAATTATGTCTATTGCTTTTTGATTCCATTTTTCTCTAGACTAAGCATCTTGTGATAGCAGGTTCTAGATCTCAAATCACTCCTGTATTCTTAACCTGACACCTGAAACTCGCGGCAGCTGTTTAGTAATGATTATTATAGGTATAAAGTTCAAAGTAAGGATCTTTCCATTGTTCTCTTGTCATAGCTGAAGTTAAGAGTGAATCAAAGTAGGATTTGTGTAGTCACTTCACGTAGCTCATTGTACCTATCAAGTTCTGCCTTTAAAACCTTAGCTTTCCCCAAGATTAATCAGTGTGCTGATTATTAATTTCAGACTTTAAAAATCGTGCTTTAGAGCAGTTGAACACCCTTACATGTTAACAACTGCTGCTTTATTTTAAAATATAATAGCAACTATGCCTTTCCACATCCAGGTTAGGGCTCAACAATGAAGGCTGGAAAATGTTGGAAGCCTCCAGCTCTGTGGGGATAGCACAGGAGTTGTCAGCAGGAGTTCTCGAGTTTTTTCCGCATGTCAGGTTTGCTGTCAGGATGGTTAGGGAATATCTGCTCAAGCTTTTGAGAGTTTGTGCCAGTGGGACATGTCTTTGAATTAAGTTCTGGTAAGAGTCTAGTTAACAACCAGTATTGGAGCTGCAAATTTCCATTGTTTATGCTGTTGCTTACCAATATTAAAGTTTCATCAAATTCAACCATGATTATCTAATATTCTTCTGAATTTGGTAGGCTTTCTCCAGAAAAAAGCAATCTGTATAAGATAGGATTTTTTTGTCTGGGAGTAGGGACTATATGATATTCCACAGTCTTGAACAGATCTGACAAATACGAGGCACTCAGTATTTGTTTAATGAATAAACGAACTTTATGGTAAAGTTTTAGAATAGCAGATTGATTCCTTGATGCTTTACTTTTTTCCTACTGGCAAGTATTTATAGAAATTAGAGAGTTTTGTGAAAATTTTTAAATAGCCAGAATTATCTATGGTATCCTTTCCTAAACCATCAGTTTGAAATCAGTTGCTAGTACTTAGAGCTAGATTAATGCCTCCTGTTATGATTTTGAGAATGTTCTCTTTTTGACAAATGCATAAATGAGCAAGCGTGTAAGAACAATGTGCAGCTTCTTGTTTAGAATGATAACAATGAAGGTCTTCCCGGCAGGAAAGCATTTGCATCGTGAGTGGCTGGCCTGAATTTTTCATTCAAGTCAACGAAAAGGCAAATATTTTGATCAGGAGAAGAATTCTTCTTGGAGAGTATAAAAATAGCCCAGGACAGCTTCAGTTGTGGCTATTTATATCTTCCCATTGGTTTGGGTTTTCACTTTTATTTGATTTTTAAGATGCACTAAGTGTTGAAGGGTCTTAAGCCTCAGTTGTATGGGTGACAGAGTTTGAGACAGTTATTTTGAGGCTTCTGTCTCTGAAACCCCTTGGGGCAAGGGGCAGAAAATTATTACATATATAGGATATCTGAAGCTTATTGTTTACTTCGTTAATATTCGACTGATTTTCCCCAACATTTCTTTGTGTAACTTCAAAGATTAAAGATAGTACTTTAATGTATTAGGCCCTAGTTCTCATTAACTTATTGTGTCCATACTTTTCATTGATCAAATTTTAAATTTCATCATGTTTACTTTAGAAAAGTGTTCGGTTTTTTTTTTAAAGATTTTATTTGTCAGAGAGAGAGCACAAGCAGGGGGAGTCGGAGAGGGAGAAGCAGGCTCCCCACTGAGCAAGGAGCTCAATGCGGGGCTCGATCCCAGGAACCCAGGATCATGATTCGAGCCGAAGACATGCTTAACTGACTGAGCCACCCAGGTGTCCCAAAAAGTGGTCTTATTTAAGAATGGCCTGATTATTTGGGGTCATCTGGATAAAACTCTGTTTGACTTAATCTTTTTTTTTAATTCCCCTAGCCAAGTATTGGTATTTCTTAAAATCAACAATTGGGTAAAGCACCACTTTACGGGTGAGGGGTTTCTGTAATAGTATTGAAGCTTATTAAAAATGTGGAGTGAGAGGCCAATTCCTAGAACAGGTGACACTGATTTTTGACAAAATGAGTCTTCGTTGGAAGCATGTGTTAGTGATTATGTGTCAGGTACAAGTGCTTTCTGAGGGTAAAGGTTATAAACAGGGAGCTACAGAAAGGGCGGGCGGTACTGAGCAGCACGCTATTTATGCAGTGTGTTTTTTTCAGAGATTCTCTGCAGTCTTAAGTGCTCTCTGCATGGTATGTTACTGATTTATTTGGGGCATTTCAATAAGTGTTCTTACTTTCTTACATCAGTGCTTTTGCATATAAGCTTCACTGTTCAAAGAACTTTATCCATTTAATTTATTTGTTATTTTTAATATAAAATTTCCCCCAAATTGTAAAATTGGTCATGCCAGAACAAAGTCCCTCCCACTGAGTTTAATCGGGTAAGTCCTATGATTTTGCACCTGCTAAATGCCCGACACTTAAAAGTTCGAGGGATACGGCAAGACACACAGATGGACTGCCTGCCCTCATAAAGCTCACATGTAGACCCCACGGGATCAGGAAGAAAAACATGCCATGATGGAGAGAGTGACAGGGTGCTGAGAACTCAGGAGAAAACAAAAGCAGGAAAAGTGGGGGTGGGGGGGCCACCCAGCTGGCTCAGTCAGTAGAGCGTACAGCTCTTGATCTCCAGATTGCGAGTTCAAGCCCTACTGTGGGTATAGAGATTCCTTAACATTAAAATCGTTAAAAAAAAAAAAAAAAAAAAGGCAAGGAAAGGAGAGACATAAGACTGGTGATGAAGGCACAAAACAGGCTAGTCCAGCTGGGTGATGACAGGTCTGTCGTTTAACTCTGGAACCCGTGTTCTCATGAATAAATTGGTAAAAATAGTACATGTTCAACCTGCTTCATAAGATTGTGTGGGTAGAAGGAATGTTATTAGTGAAAAGGCCTTATCAGTAGTTCATATAATGATAACCGTTAACCTTTTTTTAGTATTAGCTTATTGAGTCCTTACAATAATGCTGTAAGTCTAGTGCCATTATTGTGATTAATTCCTTGATTAATTCAGCAGATAATTACGGAGTGTCTTTGTACTAGACACTAGTGATATAAGCTAGGTTTTAAATAGAGAAATCTCTGCCCTCATTCTAGTTGAGGTGTAGTTGAAGAGACGTAGCATTAGTACCTTTCACAATTGCTGTTGTATGTTATATTTTATTAACAAGTTCAGTTTGGTGATCTTATGCCAATTAACCAGAAAAGTTTATATTTTAGTGGAGGCTATGATAGGAAACTCAGTGTGGTTTCATTTTCCCATTAAGTGGTCTTGGGACCACTTAAAATAGTAATTGCTTTTGCTCTGTAAGTATCAATTTTAAAAGTATTCATGGAGTTCTTTATATTCCTTTCCTTATGAAAATTCTGTTGTAGCTCTCGATTTATAATGGTGTTCAGTAAGAACAATGAATATAATAAATTTCATGATGACAATGTAGATCAGGAAATAGAAATATGTCATTTGATAATTGAAAGCAGTCAGGTTGTGAAAATCACACACTGGAATTGAGCTACGTTGATGAAATGCCGACTGGTAAATGAGGTAAATAGTTCTCTATTTGGGGAAAAGGAGTGGTAGAGATACAGGTAATTTGGATACTTAATAAAAAATTATCGAGAGTTAAAATGTTGGAAAAAATGAGTAATTTGCATTATCAGGCAAGTTCTTAATTGAATGACCAGAAAATCCTGCTGATTGGGGGGATAAGCTTATGAAGCTTATGATCAGGGGAAAAATAATAGGAATCAAGCAGTGTCACAATGAGTTGTGACACTAGGTCTAGTGACTGTGTGCTAGGATCTTTGGCTAGTAAAGGCTTGACTGATGTGGTTTTGTGGTTTAATCTTGAGGCTCTTACAGATTGCAGGCAGCCAACACGGACTCCAACAAAATGCTGACATTCCACTTAGGGGACATAACTCCATGAGCGACAGTGACAGCACTTACTTTGATGGGTGGGCATATTCCTACAGGGGACTTGTGGTTCACTTTCAAAGCCAGAGGACATATGTTTGTTAGAAGGTAACCTGGGCCCAGCACCTCTGAGCTCAGTTGCTAATTCTGTAATGTTAGGCAAGTCTTTTGGTGCTCATAGTTTGCTCATCTGTGAAATGGATCTAACAGGATTGTAAGACTCCTGTGAGGTGGTTCAAGACCTGCCCCAGTGCTTGCACATAGATGCATGAAGTGCATGATGATTACTAGCTGTCATTATTGGTGTTGCTGAAGGTTTTTCTCCGAAGTGTGAGCGCTTCACCATATTGCAGGGGCTCTGCTCTGGAAGGGTTTAGGCTCTCCCTGTGGTCAGTTGTGAGCCTTTGCATTGCCTTCACCATGGCAGGCAAAATTCACGGCACTTCCTCCTGTCTTGGTGCAGGAAGCTAGAGTCGGGGGGTA
This sequence comes from Ursus americanus, assembly GCF_024610735.1. Taxonomy (NCBI): domain Eukaryota; kingdom Metazoa; phylum Chordata; class Mammalia; order Carnivora; family Ursidae; genus Ursus; species Ursus americanus. The sequence continues at coordinate 9,393,342 of NC_142158.1, forward strand.
GTCTCTTGCTAAGGGGTCTTTGAGAAGGTAGAAACACCGAGATCATTTGCTTGCACCCCTCCGCCCCCAGGACCAAGCAGGAAACCGTGATCCCTGTTTAACTTCTCACTGCCTCTACTGATGCTTTGCATCCACCTGCCTCTGGGCAATCAGATACTGACAGGCCTGGGAGTGTGGCTCTGCATATAGTCAGGCCCTCTCAGCCTTGTTTCCGTAGAGCCCTGCAGCCATCATTCTTCATATTCACCTGTGGGAGACTAACAGTCAAATGTAGGGAATGGTCTGATAGCGGGGTAGACGGTGCTGAAACCACCCGCCAGCAGCTGAAATATTAGACTTAAGCTGTGGTGATAGGGGTACTAATGAACACAGCATGCTGTTGTGTACCCTTTTCTAGAACAATCCCCCTTTTATTTATCTGCTTTTGCGTTGACTTTTTGAAGTGCTCAGGCCAGTTTCTTGTTGAATGTCTTGCCTCCTGGATTTATCTGATTGTTTCCTGATGGTGTTTTGTAACTCATTTCTCTACCTCTTGTGTTTTCTGTAAATTGGAAGTTTGGGTTAAAGGCTAGCTACTCTATGCTGTCACATCCCGTTACCAGGCCCCCAGTGACAGGTTGTCCCGCTGGTGGATGTCGACCTTGACGGCTTAGCTGGTGGTGTCACCATTGAGAGAGGGTTGCATTCGCTCTGTTCTTAGTACATAACCTGGCAGGAACGTACTTGGCACCAGGCAGAAATCCCGTTTCCACTAATGTTTCCGCCTGTGAATTTGGCATCCACTGATGGTCCTTCTGAATCTTCTGTGGGTATTGCAATATAATGACTTTCTAATTCTGTCATTTCTTCTATATTTAGTAGGTAGAATTATTTTGTAAAGAAGAGCTTTCTCTGTCTCCTCAACTGGGGTGAACTATAGTTCCTCCTGGAAAAGGCAAGGCTTAATTCTTTTTTACCAATTTTCCAAGTTTAGATTTGGTGTAAAAGTTAGCTCCATTGATAATAAGTGCAGGCTTAAGATTTTTTGTAGGTCTCATTGTGGGCTTTGGATTTTTACTCCATGATTCTGATACAGTCATTCTTTTTTGTTTGGATTGTCCCAATTTTCAGCCGGCGGGAACTGTTTCTTGTGGGTTCCTTTGTTCTTTTGACGTCTTCTCACACCCCCTCATTAGTCTTTGAGTTTTTCCTTGCATTTTGGCACAGTAAGGCTCCCCCTGCATTTCCTCCGTGTAACTGATGACAGTAATTGTAGATAACCATTACTGAGCACTTACTGTATGTCAGGTCCCGCTTCATATTTTAAAAAGCATTACCTCATTCAAACTTCATAGTGGCCCTGCGGATGGGTACTTTTATTCTTCTCTATAAAAGGAGACCCCAGACCTTGGAGAGGTTAAGAAAGGGTGATATGACTTCTCCAGAGCCAGTTGTTAGTGGCAGAGCCTGTATCTGAATCCAGGCTTCCAGCATCGAAGCCTCCAAAGCAACCAAATCGCCTGTTACTGACCCAGGCCAGTGCATATCTATTCCCCCTGCCCCTGTGTAGTACCAGAGGGTCCCTTAAATCATTTGTCTAATCAGCCTGATTACTTGCTTGCTTCAAGTCCTTCTAGATTATTGTATTGACTCTCTGCCTCTTGCCTTTCTCCTTTCCAATATCTATATTCCTTCCAGAAGGATTTTTTTTTTTTTTTAAGGCAACTATCACTTTGCTTGCAGAGTAAAGTCCAGCCTCTTCTGCCTGGCACACTGGCCCTTCGAGGTTTGTCCCATGAGCCAGCCACAGGCCTGCCCACCCCGCATGCACAGGTGCAGAACAGAGCAGCGTGTGGTTCTCAAAAGCCTTGCTCACTCCTGCACCTTGCTTTGCACACCTGGTTTCTTCTCCTTGGAATCTTCCTCCCACTTTTTTTTTTTTTTTTTAAACTCAGCACAGATGGGCACCTGCTGGGATTGCGTTTTCCTGATTCTCAGTGCAAGGTGTCTCTGTTCCCAGTATGCCCCCTGAAGTGTCCCCCTTGGTTCCAGCCCACTGTGTGCATGTGGCCTCCTCCAGTAGGCCACTGGAGAGAAGAGCTCTGCCTGACTGTCTCTGTAGCCCAGCTCTTCCAGCCAGCAAATAAGGTGTTTTAACCCTGAGCACATAAGACCCTTGATACACATTTGAGCAGATTTATTTCTGGTTCTCCTCACTGGAATTGTCACTTGGACTCTTATTTATTCCAAGTGACAGCCATCTTGCCGGGTGTAGCTCAGAGCTCATCTTCTGTAAGACATTTTTCCTCGTTATGGTAGTTTTCTTAAAAACTCAGCATCCCCAGTTCCCATCATCCTATTTATGTGATTTTATACAATTTGGTATTTCATTATATATTTACCACCAGATCTCACGGTTTTAACATGAAAGTTCTTTCCATTGCAAAGAACTCTGTGTACCCCGTAGGCCCCTTATGAATCATTTTCATTGAAAACGTGACATGGGCCCTTACTCAGCTGGGAGCTCCGTGTGTGTGCTTTTGTTTTAGAAGTGTTTGTAGAGAGAGAATAAATACTCCAAGTCTTCCAGTCTGGTACGTGTTCTCAAGTGGTGAGAAGCTTAGTTGCCTGGGATAAAATGCCAAGCACTCTCACGGCCCTTAGTGAGTAGGAAAGTATTTCCAGGACCGGCAGGTGAAAGCTTTCTCCATTTAGCATGTATCTGCTGAAAAGGTAAGTTCTGGTCTCTCAGTGGCAGAACGGGGAAGTCTCAGTTCCCAGAGGTCATCACCCCCCACATCTGTTTACCCTCAGGGTGTGTGTTGCAGGGAGGTATGTCTGAGGCACCCACACTGATTTCTTTTTGTCCAGTTCTTTTCTGGTACTGATGTGCAGAGCTAGCTAACATTAATGTCCACAATAGCCAAAATATGGAAAGAGCCCAGATGTCCATCGACAGTGAATGGATAGAGAAGATGTATATATACAATGGAATATTACTCAGCCATCAAAAACAATGAAATCTTGCCATTTGCAGCAATGTGGATGGAGCTAGAGGGTATTATGCTAAGTGAGATAAGTCAGTCAGAGAAAGACAAATATCTCATGATTTCATTCATATGTGGAATTTAAGAAACAACACAGACGAACATAGGGGAAGGGAAGAAAAATAAGACAAACACAGAGAGGGAGGAAAAACCATGACAGATTCTTAACTCTAGGAAACAAACTAAGGGTTGCTGGAGGGAAGGTGAGTGAGGGGACAGGATAACTGGGTGATGGGCATTAAAGGAGGGCATGTGATGTGATGTGATGAGCAGTGGGTGTTATATGCAACGATGAATCACTAAATTGTACCCCTGAAACTAATAATACACTGTATGTTAAGTAAATTGAATTTAAATAATTTTTTTTTAAGAGCTAGCCAAGATTAAGAACAGGGCAAGTCTAATGAGGCTCTTGATAATCACCAGCCAAGACTTGTGTAGAGAGGGCTAAGGATGGAATTTGACCAGATCTGGTTGCAATCATAAAATACATGGATAGGGTACATATGAACTTATCTACCAAGTGGTGGTATTCTAGACCTAGTCTGTGTCCAGACAAGGCTGGTTTAGGATTAAATGAAAGAAAATAATTATGTCGTGGATAATCAACTTAGGATTTTAGAATGACTAAATAGATTGAAGGATGGTTTACATAAATTAATTGATCTGTAATGGATTATCAAGAAAGTATCAGGAAAAGCTCAATAACTAACCCTTTTCACTGTTAAAATCCTCTACGTCAATAGTTTTTAACCTATTTAAGCCATGGATCCCTTGTGAAATCTGCCAAAAGGCCATGGACTCTCCATCTGGAAAATTGCACATAGCACACTCAGAATTTTTTCCACATAACTTTTTTTCCTCTTTGGGGCAGAGTCAGAGGAGGCACAAACCCCTCTGAAAGTTATTTCTGGACCCTTTTTCTCAAAAGTTTTCTTGACCACACACCACAGTTAGAACTCTTATCTATACACATGTAAGTATATAAAATGTAAAGTTTCAAAGAACATTAACCTCACTGTGTGTAACATACTCTGTTCTGGTTCATTTCATAAAAGGTCATCAATGGAATTGATTTTATGACACACCGACGAGTCTCCACCTGCAATAACTCTCAGTGTGCAAAGTTGTCAAGTCGTAGAACCCTTGTTTCATCATAGTCAAGTTCAGTATTGGAGTGTCTCCTGTTGAGACATAGCTTTTATGCCCATTGTCCATTTGTTGCTAAGAAGGAAACATTGGGCCTGGGCCACATGCTTACCTTAGGCAGTTAGAAGAGAGTTACAATTTAATTTCCAACCAATTTAAAGTACTGAGATCTGAACCACATTATTCATAGAGGTCGTAGGAATCTCACATGCTCTGTGAGCACACATCCTCTGTGCTCACAAACAGATACGCAGAGAGCATCAGGGTATAGCAGTGAGCCAAATAAAAATTCTTGCCTTCTGTAGAGAAGATAAGCAACCAAGAAGGTTATAAAATAAAATATGTGGTATGTCATGTCATGATAAACGCTAAGGAGGAAAAATAAAGCAAATGGGGGGGGGGATATGAAGTCTTGAGATACCGCTTCAAATTTTAGGTAGCATAGTTGGGGTATTAAACTCCTGAGAAAGTAACTTTTGAGTAAAGACCTGAAGGAAGTGAGGCAGTTAACCGTCAGATATTCAGGGATGGGACTTTACAGGCAGAGACAACTGCAAGTGCAAAAGCCCTGAAAGAGAGAGTGCCTGATGTGTGGGAGGAGCCGAGAGCCACCTGGTGTCAGGAGAAGAGTGAAGGGCGCCATTGGAGGACTGAAGCTTGGTAACCTGAAGGGTCTCAAGGGCAGAAGTAGGAAGACAGGTGGTAATGTGGACCAGGATGATGGCCGCGGGAACGTTGGGAGGCGCTTGGTTCATGGAAAGACTGGAAGTGTTGTGAAAGAAAAGAGCGAGGATGGCACCAACCAGAAGAGGAATTGGTGACCAAGTTGAGAGCTTAGAGGCAGGAGACTGAAGCTGGGGTAGGAGCATCAGGAGCTCAGTCTCGGGCAGATGAAAATTTAACATGCCTTTTACACCAATTGGAAAAGTCAAGAAGTTGTTTAATTTTCAGATATTTCCTCATTATAGTTTGAAAGAGAAATTCTGAACCTTTTCTGACAAGTAGAGTCATGATATTTTTTGTCCACAGTGTTCTTGCATGCTTTCATGTGGGGCTAAATTTTTGGCAGTTCCTTTCTCGGCCACCCTGCAGAAGTCTACTGACTTGGAGAAAAATTAACAGATCTTGGTGAGGACATGGAGAGAAAGGAACCCTCGTGCTCTGTTGGTGGGAATGCAAACTGGTGCAGCCACTGTGGGAAACCGTATGGAGGTGCCTCAAAAGTAGAACTACCCTACAATCCAGTATCCAGTAATCACACTACTGGGTATTTACCTGAAAAATTCAAAAATACCAATTCAAAGGGATACATGTACCCTGATGCTTATAGCAGCATTATCTATAATAGCCAAATTATGGAAACAGCCCACGTGTCCATCGACTGGGGAATGGATAAAGAAGATGTGGTATATATAGAGAGAATGGAATATTATTCAGCCATAAAAAAAGAATGAGATCTTGCCATTTGCAACAACATAGATGGAGCTGGAGAGTATTATGCTAAGCAGAATAAGACGGGGAAAGCCAAATACCATGATTTTACTCGTATGTAGAATTTAAGAAACAAAACAAACCAACAAAGGGGGGAAAATTTGAGAGACAAATCAAGAAACAGACCCTTAACTCTAGAGAACAAATGGGTGGTTACCAGAGGGGAGGTGGGGGAGGTGGGTGAAATAGGTGAAGGGGATTAAGGAGTGCACTTGTCTTTGTGATGAGGACTGGATGATATATGGAAGTGTTGATTCACTGTGTGTTAACTATACTGGAATTAAAAATAAAATTTAAAAAAAGAACACCTCTGTGGTGAAGTAGCATGATTTAAAAATAACAGGTTTATATCTGTTCATCTAAAGACTTGTCTGCTTCACAAATTGTATTGTACTATTTCATTGTCCCATTTCATTATTTTGTATTGTACTAACTCACTGTTCCTTGTATCCTTCACTGTTTTCCATATCCTTCAAAATTACACTTAATTTTTAATGCAAAAATTTCAACTAGAAATCTTATGTATTCAGTTTCTTTCCTGACTCCTGTTATCTCAAAATATGCTCCTTATCCAAAGTGAGACTTTTATTCCTCCTTCAGATATGAATAGCTTTGATTTTTTTTTAATTAAAAAAAAGCCATACCTACATAGAAAATTCAAGCAGTAAAGTAAGTTACAGCAGGGATGGGGAAACTCCTGTAAAATCTGAATCAGACCCAAACCATTGTTTGTTTTCTTGGTCCTTCTTCCCGATGATATCCTTACTCGTATGTAATAGTGACTGACATAAATTCGGTCTCAGCAGGTGCCAGGCACCAGAATGCTTTACACCCACACACATCAGTTACTCCTCACAGCAGCCCTTCAAGGGTAGGTACCACTACTGCCCAGCTGCCCCATGGAGCGCCCCAGAGCTGGGGACCCTATATCGCCTGGCCGGCCACTGTCTACGGAACTCCCCCCTCTGTTAGAGTGTCTATACATATCATACATGTTTCTGTGTAACCTGCCTTTTTTTTTTTTTTTTTTTTTTTTAGTTTGGAGATATGGTGGAATTCTTTCACTCTTTATACATTGACTTAAAATTTAAGGCCATCCGCCTAGAGGTGGGAAGCCTAGATTTAGAACTAGATTGCCTTGGTTTACACTAGCAGTGCCTCAGTTCCTTCTGTGTAGAAGGGGGTTGGTAGATAGGATTCACCTCCTAGGGTTTTGCAAGAATTACATAAGTAAATACATGTAAAAAGCTTAAAATAACAATTGCCAAATAAGCAGTAGGTAAATGCTAATTACCTGCGATGTTAATAGTATGTTAAATGTCTGTTGCCTGCTATGTGCTCACATCATTCTGGGCTTACTCACTAGCGATTCATTTGTTAGCAAGCTCTCAGAGTAGTGCCCAAGTTCGAGTGCATTTGTACATATTTTGCTGATGATGTGATTTCTTTAAGTCTTGTTTATGGTAAGGTATTTGGTTTGGTGCCTGGGCAGTGTCTTATTACACTTTCCTTAATTTCTATTTTGTGATGTTTTCAATGAGTCACAGAAGTCACACAATAGAAGGCGTGTTCTGTGGAACAAACCTCTCTCCTTGGATTACAACGGCAGGGTAATTTTATTGCAGTTGTGAGCTCAGTTCTATGAGCTGTATGCTTCCACATGTAGTCTTTTCTTCCGATTACAGTCGCCTTCGATGACTTGCTACGGTGTGTTGCAGGTCCCATGCTCCAGGTGCACTGCTTAACGTAGGATACACTTTGTTTAACCTTCTCAGCACCTCGGGTTGGCTGTCCTCGAGGACTTGGGCGGGGTTACGTACCTGCCACACTTTCCTGGCGGAGTTGGTGTTGCTGTCCCGAGCTTTCTCCCTCCCCTTTACCTCATTTCTTCTCTGTAAGGAGAGCTTGATTTCGTGGTGGCTGCCTTTTCTGTGCCTGTTACATGAAAGGACCTTTTTATTATGGATTTTATTAGATAATTAGATTATTTTGATTAGGGCTAGTTCTGAAAACTTGCATTTCAGGGACTCTCTGCCTTATTTAGGAGATGGTTTTGTTTTTTAGGTGTCCCCATTTACAGAGACCTTTTCAGAATTTACGATCAGTGTTCGCTGAACAAAAGGGTTTCTGTTTGCTAGCATCACTGCTCCTGACGCTTTGCTTCCTCCTCCTCTTAGCACCTTACGCTGTGACTGCAGGGAGCAAAGTAAGGTCCTAAATGGCTGTCACAGTACTGGACTGATACTATGACCTTTGTAGACACAAAATTAATAAGAATCTTAATAACAAGTTTATATTTCTGCTTTTTCTTTTGAACTACAGGTTTCGAGTTTTATGACATGTATCTAATGCATATGGTTATTATTGCAACTCTTACAAACCATATTCTCCCTCCCTCTGTCCCTGTCCTCCACCTACTAGATGGGAGCTTACATTAATGGCTCATGATACTGTAACCTTCAGGTGTTAGCATATAGGTGGTTAGGAGCTTGTTGCCAATAATTAGAATGGTAGAGTGGGATTAATTCATTAACAGCAGTTATTTATTTTTCTGACACAGAGGACCTAAAAATACAAAACAATTAAGACCTATAAATGTCAATGAAAAATGTAGCGCTAGGAGTAAAACATTTTGGAAGACTATACATATTCTTTGTAGTTATGTGTATTAATGGCTTCTACAGTGAGGCTTTGATCGACATCCTCCAGGACGTTCACCCAGGCCTGAAAGGCACTCAGGTGCGAATGGGGTTGTAGTCGTCTGAGGGACAGGCAGGTGGCTGGAGAGGAGGTGACCCCAGAACTCCTTACTGGACGTTAGTGTGTCACCCATCCCTAGTGGTGTTTGTGGTTACGTGTGTAACCGAGCTGGGGCTGCTGTCCAGCCCTGGCCACATTTGAGCTCCACTTTCCTGCATCGGATTCCTTTGAGGACCAAGAGGGCCAGTACATCATGACTCATCTTTTTCTCCAGTAGTAAGAAGAGACTTGTAGGAGAAGGAATGGAAACCTGCATCTCCAGACATAGTTCACACTCTGTGTAATGTGTCTAAGGATATATTTTCATTAATAAAGCTATTACTACATTATGTTGAAGGTATTGTAATTTTATGAAATTGCTCTCTAAAAAGAGTAGAAAGGAAAGGTGTGTTTCTCGGTGCCCTTGAAAGCTGTTCTGTTGAGTGGGGTTTGTTGCCCTGCGCTGTTGCAGATCTGCCTCTTTAACTGTGCTCAGTGCAGAGTGGCTCCCTGGTGTGTTTCTGTCCCGAGCAGTTTTATCCCTCCACTCAACAAACCTTTAAGCACTTGGGTTACAGGTGCATGAATCTGGTTAAGTTAACTTGACCATCTCTTAAAATCCAGCAGTGAACACAAAGTATATATTCCCTATTAAATCACAACAAGCCTTCCATAGTCCTGGTAATAAACACGAAAGTAAGGGAACTCCTAGGAACTAGAGACAAAAAGAACCATCAGAGTGCTGGGTAGACCTCCTTGAGTTACCAAGCAGGCCTGTGTCTGTGCCTGGTCTTTGTTGTTTTAATATCTCAGGTTAAACAAAACACGATACGGTGATATAATACTGTATTTTAATTATCCTTCAATTAAAAAAAAAACACTATAAGGAAATAAAAGGTCCCCCTTCCCAGCAATTACATCTCATTTCCTGGTGTAGTCTGTACATATTAGCTTTGAAAGAAACGTAAAGTGTTTGTATTCTTGTTTGGGATGTGTGTGTGGTGGGGGTGCGTTTATCCTGATTTTAGTTTAAGTTTTTAGAGTAGGATTTCAGCCCACAAATAGGACATGAACAAGATCCATCTGGTGACAACTTACCCTAATTATTTTTACTCTGACCATATAAACTTGAAATGAGCAGTATAATAAGTATTATGTCTATTAAAGCATTGTTTCATGTAGCTAAGTCCGTTTATAGCTATAAATGTGGCCTAATAAATAAAGACCTCCAAGTTTTCTACTTTTGGGGGACAGTCCAGCTAATACACGTGAATATGTACAAACAGGCAATGTGCTCAGCAGACCGAGTTTTTGGATCAGGACTGTTACCTAATTTGCTCATCCTTAGTTTATAATTCCTAGATCACTTATCATTCATTCATAGCTTCAAAGAGAAATTCCCTGGCAGTAATTTTTTAGATTATCTATGGCAACTCTCTGGTTTAACTTGGTGCTATAGGCCCAGAGTTGTTCTCAGCTAGTCAGTGCCTGTTGGTTTGAGCGAGACATCTTTTCAGATAGACTGCTTTATTAAAAACCTCTTTCCCTACTTCATGGCAAAAATAGAAAAAGTCAAGTGATTCCTTATGCTTTTTGGATTAGAAAACATCATTTTTACGCTCATAAAGGATGATCCTGCCAAAGGAATTAGCAGCTACTAGGTATTGCTTGGTATTTGCCTGTAGTGGCATTCTTCTACAAATGACCCTAGCTTCGATGCAGCCCTTTCCTGGTGCAAAATGGTACTTCTCATAAGCGTGAGGTTACGTCGTTCCCAGAAAGCCATTTTGTGTCGCAGACATCTAAATTAGGAAAACAATACACTTCAGCAAGTATTTAGGTCTGTGAAACAAATATTTAACGCAGAAGCCAAACTCAAATGGAATTGGTTTTTAATGTCTGTGTTGGGGTAAACTCAGATCCTACTTCCTTGCCTTATGCAGGCCCCCCAAGGCCTTGTCTCAAGCTAGAGAAGGTCCAACTTAAGTCAAATATATTTTTCAGAAAAGTGAACTGAGGGACTGGAGAAATAATATTGGAAAAGATAATGGCCAGGAAGATGTCATTATTGATTTTTTAAAAGATTTATTTATTTATTAGAGAGCGAGAGCATGAGCAGAGGGAGAGGGAGAATCCTCACGCAGACTCTGTGCCGAGTGGGGAGCCCAGTGCAGGGCTCGATCCCAGGACCCTAAGATCATGACCTGAGCTGAAATCAAGAGTCAGTCACTAACGGACTGAGCCACCTGGTGTCCCTCATTATTATATTTTTAAAAGTCCTCAGATTGAAGCACTAAAACCCGATCAAAATGAGCCCAGACTCTGACAGAGTCAGCTGCAGAACATGAAAGGCAAAGGAGAAGATCTTGAAAAAAACACAGAAGGCCGGGGAAAGATGACCTCAGAAGGACCAGCGGAGCCCAGACACTGACAGCAAGCATCAGTGAAGCCAGAAGCTGGAGCTGAGAAAAGAGCTGCCAACCTGCCCTGCTTTACTAATGCAAACTATTGTTCAAGAAGCAAAATGAAATGGACGCTTTCAAACAAGTTTTACCAGGTAGAAGATCATCATTACGAAGATCATCAAAAGTTATTCTTCAAAAAGAAGTTATTGCTCCCAAGAAGGCATGAAATATAAATGATCAGTGAGGAAAGAAATTGGGAATAACAGGCAAACACACCGCAGTTGTATAAGATGGGAATAGTTATGTTGATAAATTAGGTTGTAATAAGTTAGATAAAACTAAAATTTGTAACAATGAGAAAGAGGGTAGGTGATCAGAACTAATGTTGTCTTCTGCCCTTTATTACTTAGGAGGGAGGAAGGAACTTTACATTTTAATAAAACAGATAAGCATGTTCAAGCTTTAAGGGTAACTACTAAAAAAATATACAGAATGTAGGAAGGAAGGGGGAAAGAATGATAGGAAAAGCAAGGGCAAGTAGAATGACATGGTCAAAATAACTATAAATGTATATTCATAACCACAATAAATAAAAAAGGATTGTGTCTGTTAAAAGTCAGAGTTTGTCAGATTGGAAAATGTAACTTTAAAGGCAATAAAGGGACAAACATAGTAGGGTCATTATATAACAGTGATAAAAAGAACAATTCTCCATGAAGTTACAGTGATTTTAAACTTGCTTCCCTTTGGTAACAGAGCTTCAAAATATGGAAGACAAAGCTGATGTAATTTTAGATCTGCAGCCAGTAGGAATTGTCAAGTGACTCTTCCATAAGTGACTGGTAGATTGAGCAGGGAGAAATTAGGAAGGTTAGAAGATTTGCATACTAGAGTTTCGTTTGAACTCCGCCTTTAATAAGTAGATACATTCTTTTAAAATACAAGAGACCTATTCAAAAGCTGCCCAGATAGTAAGCCACAAAGCAGCAAATAGGAACCAATGCCAAATTACATCATACCATGTGCTCTGATGATTTATTAAGTAATTTATTAAATATAATTTAAATTAGAAATTTCATTTCTAATTTTGTGCTTTTCGAAACTTTAAAAATTTTCTAAATCTATAGGTCAATGAGGAAATCACAGTGGAATTAAAAGAACACTTAGAGATAAATGGTGATAAAAATTTTGGATTGAGTGAAGTACCCAACTTACAAGTTAACAGCAGAATAAAAGTCAAAGAAAAAGAAAGGCATGATAAAAATAAGAATAGAAACTAACCCCAGAACAAGGATACCAGTCCATAAGTTAGTTCTTCGAAGACATGAAATGTGACAGAATTTATAAAGGATAGGAAAAATGAGTAAACAGCCAGTAGGAATGAGCAGGAGGTTACATCTACAGGTGCAGCAGGTGTTTTTAATATGGAAAACTACAGACAGTTGTGTGCCAACAAGTGTGAGAATCTATAATGCTTTATAATTTCCTAGAAAATATATAACTAGAAGTAAACTCAAGAAGAGTAGGAAACCATGAAAGAAATTCAGTCACCACCATCTGTACACTCCCCACCCTACCCTGATACCAGGCCCAGGGAGCTCACTAATGTGTTCCACCAAAAATTCAAAGGCATGGAGTCTCTACATTTTGTTTAGATATTTCCAGAGGAGAGAGACTGGATTGATTTTCTGGTCTGTTTTTCTTTCCATTTTAAGCTGTTGATGATGAGAAGTTTCAAACTATATCACAAACAGTATAAGAAGCTCATTAGCCCATCATCCATCACACAAGAATAGATCTCATGTTTTAAAAGAACATATCTCCTTATTAAAGGCAGGGTTCACTAGCTCACCCAAAACTCCAGTATGCAAATCTTGTAACCTTTCCAATTTCTCTCTGCTCGATCTACTAGTTACTAACGGGGGGAGTCGCTTAACAATGTCCCCTGACCGCAGATCTGAAATTACATCAGCTTTGTCCTCCTCTACATACTTTGAAGCTGTGTTACCAAAGGCTTTGTGGTCAACAGAATGTTTTGCCATTCATGTTTTGTCTCTAACTCCTCATGTACACCTTTTTGGTTAGTTTTATTTGTTATTTCTGGGATCTTTTAAAGGAAATCCAAGATTTGTCATTTCTTTCATAAACACATCACTAAATATCTCGTAATCTATAAGGATTTAAGAACATAATTTTAATACTGTTACTATACCAATGACATTGACTAAAGATTGACTTTAAAATGCCATTTTTATAGTTGGTTTGTCTTAATTAGAAATCAGATTATAACTCCACTTTGCATTTGTTTGACATGGCTCTTAAATATTTTTCAATTTTCCCTCTTTTTCCCCTCATCCTACTCATTTATTGAGGGAACCAGGTCATTTGTCTCATAAAATTTCCCAAGTTTGGTCTTGCAGATTGTATCCTTGTTGTATCATTTAACTTCTTTTCCACCCCCCTGAATTTACTGCAAACTGATGATTACTAGATTAAGAGGCTTGTTATTACTCTGAGTTAATCACTTTGGCAAGAACACTTGAGAGATAGCACAGTGTCCTTTCTATTGTATCATATCAGGAGGCACATGATATCTGGTTGTCCCACTCCTGGTGATATTAAGGTTGATTAGTAGATTCAGGTGTTATCTATGAACACAGACACAAAATTTTCTAAAGTGTATGAATTTAATATTTTAGTAGTTAAGAAAAGTTCAGGACCAAATTGAGTGTATTTCAGGAATGCAAAGATGGTTCAACACTTGAAAATTTAATGTGATCTCAATTAACATAACAGCATCTCAATAGGTTAAACACTTTTTAAAAATCTACCACCCTTTCTTCATAAAAACTCTTAGGAAATTAGTGATAAAGATTATCTACCTCACCTTACTCTAAACATAGTAATAATAGAATGTTGGAAGTATCCTAATTTTTAAAATTGGAAACAAATCAAGGTAGAAGCCCTGGAAAGCAAGAAACAAAGCTATCCTTGTGCACAAATATGATTGTCTGCACAGAAACAATAGACAAATTTTTAGAACTTAAGAGTTCAGTAAGGATGGACACAAGATAAAGAGGTAACCTACTATGTACCTATACCAGAGTACCAATTTGAATATGTAAATTTGAAAGATTTACAATGACACCAGCACTATAACCACAAACTTAAAATATGCAAGGTCTTTATGGAGAGGATTATAAAGCTTTATGGGAGGAAATTAAAGAGAACCAAAAAAAAAATGGAGAAGTTCCATGCTTGTGGATGGGAAGGCTTGTTACTGTAATGTCCAGTTCTCCTAAGTAAATCTATGAATTTGAATCATTTTTATGAAAATCCCAAAGTTAGGTGTTTCATTCTTGTTTTTTGCTGCCTTCTCTGCACCCTGCCCCCTTTTTTGGGTTATCTTTGTATGATACTAGTTGATCTTGTAATTTAAATGGGAGGACATTGTGCCAGGAATAGCCAAGATAGTTTTCAAATAGAACAAGGTAGAGTGACTTAATGAACCAAGTGCTTATTTATAAGGCCATTTTAGACAATATGATATTGATGTTGGAAGCAAATAGAACATAAAAGTGAGTCATGTAGAAACTTGTGAGAAAGAAACAAAATTAGATTTCCTGTCTCACACTGTACAGAAGCCATTTCTATGTGTATTAAAGACTATCTTTATGACCTTGGGGAAGGGGATGAATTTTTTAAGCAAGACATCAGAACCAAAAACTACAAAAAAAAAAAAACCACTGAATTTAGTCAAAGCAAAACAACAATAACAAAATATCTAATGAAGGCTACCATAAACAGATAGAAAAAGATAAGCCACAGAATGGGCAAAAATACGTGAACAGGGCTTCACAGAAAAGGAAACCAGAATAGAAAATAATGTTTTATAAGAATTTTGTTCTCACCAATTGTTGGGGGAGTGCATATTAAAACAAATTAGCATTCTACACCAGTCAAACTTTAAAGTAGTAGTTTGCTGGTGAGGGTGAGGAAACTGTTGATTTGGAGTATTAATGGTTGACCAACCACTTCAGGCAACAATTTGATAATACCTAGTTGGTTTGAAAGTGCTTTTACCATCTGATTTAATAATTTTTCTTCTAGAGATATACTTTAGGGGAATAATCATGTGCATAAACAATTACTAACAAGGATACTTGTTACATTGTTTATAAAGAGAAAAATTGGAAGCAACTCAAATGTGCATAAGCATCAGAATGGATATATAGCTGAGTCAGTTAGTCATACTGTGGAATACTATGCAGCCGTAAAAATGAATGAGCTAAATCTACATGTATGAATATGGATAAATTTCAAAAACATTGATGAAGATTCTAAAGTGTATAGAGTTTGAAACTATGGAAAATAATACACACACACACACAAGTAATACACTTCTTCAAAAATGTATGAGAATGATAAACATCAGATTTGAAGTAGTGGTTACCTCTGAGGAGTGGATGGGAGTTGGAATCCCACTGAGGGATGCTCAGTGGCTTTCAACTGTAACATAACTGCTTTAAAAAAAAAATTATCAGGTATGTCAGAATGTTAGGGTTGATCAGCTAGGTAGGTCGTCAGAATAATAGATAATTCATCCCCCCCCCCCATTTTCCTGTATGATTGAAATATTACTTTTTGGGAGGCCAGAGAAAACTTTGCTGTGAAATGAAGCAAGGGTAATCTCTCTGGTAAGAAGTACTCCTAATGAAGTACAGACTTCTAAAGCATTATTGAAAGGCAAGCACTGGGAGTATAAATCTGTTTGCAGCTGGAACGTCACACCACTACATCACCAGTACCAGAGCTAGGGGGTCGATAATGGTAAAGCGGGATTCCACAGCCAGGAACTGTTCCTGGACATAAGCAAAAATGAAAACACTCAAACTTTCTTTTGATCCCATTCAGACTATATTATCTGTGCTGCTTAGAGCAAGAGCCAGTCTTAGCATGTGGTTGTCTTTGGTCCTTCAGGTGAGCAAAATAGGCAAAATCAGATAAATTCGCCCTGAAAAGAAAATTTAAGGTCCTGATACATGGACAAGTCCTGAGCCTGTGTTGACCTACGGATTTTCTAAAATCAAATGGTGCTCTTCTCTCTCCAGTTCTGCCAAACTTGTATGGTTAACGCTAATCTTCTGAGCAACCGTAACTGTTAGTGCTGCTTTAGGGTGGTATTCTTCTCCAGCATGTTAGCTGTATACCTGTTCCATGAGAAGGCAGCAGAAATCAGAGTCTGAAGCAGTGTTGCAGAGACACAAAACACTGTGGCTTGCTTCCCCAGAATCAGCAGCTTTGTAGTTAGTGACTGCTCACAGATTTCAAGCAACATCATGACCCCATACCACACTGTTTGTGCATATGTAGTATTTGAAATTCTTCCATATCACCGCAGTCCTCAACCTTAAACTCCTTCCTCTCCCCGCTTCCACTCTTTGAAGATGCACCCAGAGTACTGGTTGTGTCTTTTCCACTGGGCACGGTAGGACCCATCACTTTACAGATCTGTCCGGTTCCCATAGGCCCCATTGGTTTAGATCTTCTTTAATTTCTCTCAGTAATGTTTTGAAGGTTTCAGTTTAAAATTCTTGAACTTCTTTCATTACGTCGATTTCTAAGTATTTTATTCTTCTTGGTATTTTGAATGGGATTGCTTGTTTTCGTATTTGGATTGTCCATTGCTAACATATAGAAATACAGTTGATTTTTATATATTGGTCTTATATCCTTCAACCTTGCTAAACTCATTTATTAGTTCTCATAGCTATTTTGTAGATTTCTTAGTTTTTTCCTGCGCAGTCATATCGTCTGCAAGTAGAGATGGCTTTATTGCTTTCTTTCCAGTCTATATGTGTTTGCCCTTTTTGAGCTGTGTAGAGCCTACAGTGTGATGGACAATAAGCGTGGTAAGGATGAACATCTTGCTTTTAGTTCCTAGGATATTTAGTGGAATGTCTACAGCCTTCCATATTAAGTGTGGTATTAGCGGGGTTTTTATAAACTTCCTTATCAAGTTAAGAAAGTTCCCTTCTACTTCTGCTTTGTTGAGATAGTTTAGTCATAAGTCTGTTTTTTGTCAAATGCTTTATCTGTGGCCATTAAGATGATCATATGGCTTTTGTTCTATATTCCATTAGTATGGTGTATTGCATTAGTTGATTTTCAGATGGAACTGACCTACCTTACATTTGGGGGATAAATTTTGCATGGACATGGTGTACAATCCTATTTATATGTTGGTGAATTTGGTTTGGGATTTTTGTGTCTGTGCTTATAAGAAATATTGTTCTGTAGGGGGTGCTTTTTGTTTTGTTTTTATGATGTCTTTGGCTTTACTATTGAATAATACTGGCCTCATAGAATGAGTTGGGAAGTGGTCCTTCCTATTTTTGGACAGTGTTTTTATAGGATTTTCTTTTAACATTTTATGCAATCATAAGTGAAGCCATCTGAGCCTGTGCTTTTCTTTATGGGAAGACTTTAAATTACTAAATCTACTTATTTACTTGTAAATCTATACAGATTTTCTCTTTCTTCTGGAGTCAGTTGTGATAATTTATATTTTCCTGGAATTTCTCTATTTCATTTAATTTGCCTAATTTGTTGGCAGAGTTGTTCATAATACCTAGTATTTCCTTTGTAGTCTTTTATTTAATTTCTGCCACATAGACAGTGATGCCCCTCTTTCATTTCTCATATTACTTATTTGTGTCCTCTTTCTTCTTTTTTTGGTTAATCTAGTTAAAGGCTTATCAGTTTTGTTGATCTGTTTGAAGAACCAGCTTTTGGTTTCATTGATTTTTCTGGCTTGTTCTTGTTTTTGCTGTTGCATTGATTTCTGCTCAGATCTTTATTATTTACTACCTTGTGCTTGCCTTGGGCTTAATTTTCTCTTCTGTTCTGGTTTCCCAAGGTAGAAATCTTAGATTATTGATTTTTTTTTATTTTATTAACTTCTTTTCTGAATAGGTGTTTAAAGCTATAAAATTTCCTCTAAGCACTACATCAACTGTATCCCATAAGTTTTTATGTTTCCCATTTTCTTTCAATTCCGGATACTTTGATTTCCCTGAACTTGTTTCTTTGACCCATTTTTAGAAGTGTGTTGTTTGATGTCCAGTTTTGGAAAATTTCCAAAATTGCTGATTTCTAATTTAATCCCTTGTGGTCCGTGAACAAGATTTCTCTGTCTTTAGCTTTCAGTAGTTTGACTATGGTGTGTCTTAGGTAAGGATCTCTTTGTATGTCTTGAATACTTCCAGATTTATTAAAACTTGTTATCTGGCCTCAAACATGGTCTGTTGTGGTAAATGTTTTGTGTGCACTTGGAGAGAATGTGTATCCTTTTGTTCCTGGATGGAGTTTTCTGTAAACGTCAGATAGTGCTAGTTGATAGCATTCAAGTTTTCTAGATCACTGCTGATTTTCTCTTTCATTCTATCAGTTATTGGTAGTCGGATATTAAAATTTCCAACTCTAAATGTAGAATTGTCTATTTCTCCTTTCATGTATATCCATTTTTCTTCCTATATTTCAAGACTCTTTCAGACAATACACATACATTAATAGTTATATCTTCCTGAAATACCCATTATCATTATAAAATGTTCCTTTTAGTCTCTAGTAATATTTCTCGGCTAAAAGTCTGTTTTGTCTAATATGACTACAGTCACTCTTACATGATTACTGTAGGGATGGTGTATCTTTTTCCACCCTTTTACTTGTAAGCTCTTTTTTTCTTTGATTCTAAAGCGAATCTCTTATAGATAATATATAGTTGCTTTTTTAAAAAAATCTAGTCTGACAACATCTCTTTGTTGGGAGTGTCTAAGTCTTTCATGTTTCATGTAATTATTGATTTGGCTGGATTTATCAGTCTACTATGTAGTTTTCTGTTCCTCTTATTGTTTTGTTTTTGTTTCTCCTTTCCTGTTTTATGTTAAACTTTATTTGCCCATACCATATTAATCTCTGTGAATTTTAAAACTGTCTTCGGGTTATTTTCTTGATGATTGTTCTAAGGATTTATAATATGTATTTTAACCTATCACAATCTACTTCAGTTTAATACGACCTGAATTCCAGTCAACATATCACCTGTACTCGAGTATATCTCCATTTTCTGCCCCCTTCCTTTGTGCTGTCCTAATCATATACAGTGTATCTAAGTTGTTAAGTGGGTACAGTGCTATAATTTTTGCTTTATACAGTCTTGTTTCATTTAAAGAAATTGAGTAGAGAAAAGAAACAATTTTTAACCAGTCTTTTATATTTTCCCATGTATTTACTATTTCTGGTGCTCTTCCTTTCTTTTCTTGGTTTTTGCCTTACTGTCTGGAGTCTTCTTCCTTTTAACCCATAAAACTTTCTGTAGTATTTTTTTCAGGCAGTTCTGCCAACAGTGGATTTTTCTCAGCATTATTTATTTGGGAATCTCTTTATTTTGCCTTCATTTTTGGAAGATAATTCAGCTAGATATAGAATTCTTGGTTTCCTTATTGTGCTTTGAATGTGTCATTCTGTTTCCTGCTTTCCATTGTTTCAGATGAAAAGCCAATCATTTAATTGTATTATTATTCCCCTGTATATGTTAACTTGTTATTTTCCTTGTTATTTTTCCAGTTGGTTTCAATATTTTTTTTCTGTCTTTAGCTTCCACTGATATATCTCTAAAGAGCTCCTTAATTGATATTCATTGGGCGTTGTTGAGCTTGAATCTGTAAATAATTGCTTTTCATCATATTTGGAATGTTTTTAGCCATTATTTTAATGTTTTTTTGCACCATCTCTCTCTGTGTCTCTTTTTCTTTCATCTTTTTTCCTCTCTCTTCCTCAGTTTGGATAAAGTCTGTTTGATCACTCCTTTAAAATAGACTCCAAATCCAGCTACTTCTCACCAGCTGTACCGTATCACCACCCGAGTCCACGTGCCACCGTCTCTCACTGGGGTTATCACAGTAGCCTACCAGTCGTTCTTCCTAATTCCACAGAGTTGCTAGAGTCATGATTCTGAAATGTAAAATAGATACCAGTCTTCTGCCCAAAACCTTTCCATGGCTTCCGTCTTACTGAGAGCAAACCCCAAATGTATAATTGCTACCCGGCACTAAATAATCCTCTCCCCACCCTCCACTCCCAACTCTAGCCTTCTTGACCTAGTCTTCTTCATTCGTCCCTTGTTAACTCCTCTTGAGCCTCCCTGGGCTTCTTGCTGTTCGTCACTCGCACTGCAGTGTCCCACCTCCTGAGCAACCTGTCTGCCGTTAGCCTGTGCCCTTGCTGTGGTTTTCTCTTCTTAGTGCTTATGTATATGTAATATATTCCATATCTATTTATTTAGTCTGATTTTTTCACTTGAATGTAAGATAATAGAAATACTGTTTTTGTTTCCTCCTGTATCCTCAGCAGAAGAAACAGGCTGATGTAGGGTCTCCATATGTATTGGTGGCATTGGTAGGATTGACTGTGATTAGTGGAACTGGATTTCAGAATCCATCTGGTTCAGGCACCTCCAGCCAGATTGTCAGGGTCTTGAGATGAGAATCTCTTACTTGCCAGATCTCAAAGCTAGTTTGTCACATTTAGAATCTGCAAATATTGACTGCTGCTTCCATGATAGTTTGTGGCTTGTGTAAAAATTACATTTGGCAATGTTACTTCTACCCTAAAATAGTGTTACCTAGATAGGCTTTAGAGGAAATGAAATGTAAAGGGGTACTTTCTCACAAAAAGTACTCGATACCCCCCCCCCCGTCTGGTTTATGCTGTCTCTAACGTTCATGCTAATGGAAGACACCAGAGTTCCCATTACCTTCCTGCACTGACCCTGAATTCCTCGTTGGCATTATGACAGACGCTGCTAGGAGCCTGCATTGTGGAATTGGAATATGACTTCCATAACAGCACCTGGGATCTCCGTGCAGGAGTTGAGATGTGGGGTTTTGGCCAAAGCAATTATATTCTGGTTCCTAAATGCTTTATTTGTTTTTCTTCGGTCTGAGTAAGTCTGTAAAAGAGTATTCGTGTGTAGTTTTAATAGTCTTTCGTGGGCTGTAGAACAGTTTTGCTGCATTTCATCCCAGAATGAGTTTTATTCCTCTGGTGGATGTACTCATTCCTGTTAGCAGAGGACTGAGGAGGTTTTCAACACCAAGGTACCCTCTTGATGAGTCAGCTTGTAATTTATGAGAAAGATTTTCATCAAACTGCATCAGTGAAATCTGTCACAGATGTTACTTCTAGTGTGTGCCTGGTATATTCCAAACGTATTTAACTTAATTTTGGCATGTCTTGGCATTTAAGTTTGGCTTTTCTGGTAGAACATGTAAGGTTTAAAAGTGCACACTTTGGCAAGGTTTTTATAATTTAAAATAGGTGGAGGCTTGCCTGTAGCATTATAGTTTCTAACTTTGCTGTTTTGTTATGAAAATAGGACCAGATTCCCAGCCTCAGAAATCTCGGTTTATCTATTTTCAGTTCCTGAACAGTTTCATCTTTGTCTCTATTCATTTAATAAAGCCAGACAGTAAAGCATAGCAGCAAACAGTCTGATTCAGAACAGAAATTTCTTTATTATTTCTTCAAGCTCCCTCTTTAGCATTTTTGGTTTGTGTTGTCAGTGAAAACAACAAATGCTTTATTCTATTTTGAGGTATCTGAAGAATAATACAGTTGTTATGAATATGTTTTCATAGTTTTTCAGTTGTAGCAGCTGTGCAGGAGAAGTTCTGATTCACCCTTGTTCATACAATGCACACATATAGATTTGATTCCGTTTGTGATTTGTTTGTCAAGTATGCAAGAAGCAAGTTGTTTTATTTGTACCAGATACCATCCTACTCTTATTCAGAGCAAAACACCAGAAGTGTGACTTATTGGTAAGATTTTTAAATGGCTTAAGCTTTAAA
Organism: Ursus americanus; assembly: GCF_024610735.1. Lineage (NCBI taxonomy): Eukaryota > Metazoa > Chordata > Mammalia > Carnivora > Ursidae > Ursus > Ursus americanus. The sequence goes on from NC_142158.1 coordinate 9,415,065, forward strand.
AAAATTTTAATCCATTTTTACTTGTGTAAGTCACATAAGAAAAAAAATGGATAGATATGGTGAGAGTTGGCACTTCTAGTAAAAGGAACCCCTTTACTCTGTATGCAGGTAGAATTCTGAATCTCACATTGAGGAAGAGGATAATATATACAGTCTCCACACACCTTCATATGTATATACTGAGAGGCATTGCATTGCTCGAGTATCTGGCGTTCTTATGGGAAGGGGAAACTATTAGGGTAGTGATGATACTCTTCTGTGCATTTTGCATGGGGCAGGTGGAAATCCGCGTTTGCCAATAACCTAAATCATGCACTTCTCCTTTGTTTTTCATCAGAAAATTAACTTACCATTTAACCCTTTGGAAAACATGGCCACTGAAAATTCCTATACCTTAATTCTATCAACCTCCTTCCAGAGTAAATTGATGAAGACCTCATAACACAGGATTCTCCCAGTCATTATTGAAAGAATTCAGAGCTGAGATTCAATGTGCCTGCGGGTACCCATCTTCTGGTGAGCAGGGCTCGGAATCTGGTCGAAGCCATTGAGTAGGAACCTTCTCCAGGGGCTGTGGTCACAGACTCCACAGCCTGCAGATTTCACCTCATCAGCTCCCCCCGTGTGTGCCCGCAAACATCTGTGAGCATTTCTTCAAGTTACTTTCTTGACTTTATTATTCCTTAGCTTAATTCTCACATCTAGAGTAAGATTGTTTTAAACCCTTCTTGATGCTCATTGTTCGATTGCCCTCCATAAAATAATGCATGCACCCCCTCAGCAGTTAAGAAAGTCACATCTTCACACCCTCGTGAGCCTGACAGACAAAGTGACATCTTACTTGGGTGAGGTTAAACGTTGTCCTGGGTTTATTGCCGTTTGTGTTTTCGTACACGGGTTGCTTACAGCTCTGCACCTGCTCTGTCACGGTGCTGACCTTACTGATTGGAAAAGGGCTTTTTCTGCAATAATATTAATAGCCTCTTAATCCATACTTCTCATAGCTTGTCAGTTTCATTTGATGGTGGTTCTTATTTTATATATATCTATATCTGTGTCTGTCTAATCCCATGTTTTCAGGGCTTCTGTTCAGACCTGCCACTACCAGCCTTGGGATCAGGCTTGGCAGGGCCTTCCGCCCATTGATGCTGTAGGAACTAGCAGGCTCCGCGCAGGGCAGGAAGCTCTGCCTGTGGGTCTCGGAAAGCCCAGCAGCGGTTTCACATGTTATCTGCCAGAAGCATCTCTTCATTCCCTGACTCATCCCAGGCTGAGAGCCGCCTAGGTTTTTTCCTGTTAAGTTTGTTCAATGAGGTATGACTCCCATATGATAAAGGCATAAATGTACAGCTAGATGAATTTTAACAAACGTGTACACCTGTGCCACTACCGTCTCCCTAGAGATAGAACATTTTCACTTTAATTTCCTTGTGCCTCCATCCCCCTCCTCCCACCCCAGCCACAGACGGCCACTGAGCCATAGGTTAGTTTTGCTTCTGCTGGGGCCTCATACAGGTGGAATCGTAGAGGAGAGATCCCACTGTGTCCTCTGCAGCATGATGATTTTTGGATTCGTCCACATTGTTGCATGAATCAGTAGTACCGCTTTTTTTGTTGGGAGTGGTGAATATACTTGGTTTTGTTAATCCAGCTTCCTGTTGATGGGCACCGGGGCCGATGCATTTTTCTGGCTATTATGATAAAGCTGCTATGAACATTCTTGTATAAGGCTTTTTGTGGACCTGTGTTCTGGTTTCTCTTGGGTAAATACCTAGGAAGAGAATGGCTGAGGTGGGAACCGCCAGTTTTCCAGAGTGAGCGTGGCATTTTCCACACTCCCCAGCGGAGGCTGAGAGTCCCAGGTGTCGCGCAGCCTCATCAACGCTGACTCTTGTTTTAATTTTAGCCTTTAGAGTCAGTCTTGAATTTAGGTAACGTAAGCCGCCCAACTTTGTGCTTCTCTTTCAGGATTGTTCCAGCTATTCTAGGTGTAAAATTTTAAAAGTCAGTTTTTCAATTTCTATTAAAAAAAGCTTTGGGGATGTTTTTATTGGGATTGTGTTGCATCTATATCAATTTTGGAAAAATTGACAACTAAATAATGTTGAGTCTGCCAGATTACGCACATGATCTGTCTCTCAATTTATAGCTATTTAATTTCTCTCAGCCATGTTTTGTTATTTTCAGTGTAGATATTTTAGGCATTCTTATTAACTATATTCCTAATATTTTGCTTTTTGATTATAAATGGAGATTTAAAATTTTTTCATTTTGTAACCATTTACTACTATTATATAAAAATTCATCTGATTTTTAAAATTTTGACATTCACTTGATTTTTTAAAATTTAATCCTGTGATTTTACTAAATTCACTTATTTTTCCTAGTAGTTTATAGATTCCTTTATTTCTGAGTTTTTAATATCAAGAATAAACATTTACTTTTCCTTACCATTTTTTAATTGTGAAAAATTTTAAACGTCTAAGGTGAAAGAATTTTACAGTGAACACTCATATGCCCAGTTCATGTTCTTCCACAAACATTCTGTTTATCAGCCCAGTCTCCATCCATCATCTCATTTGTTGACACATTTTAAAGTAAACGCTGACTTCAGGGCACTTCCCCATAAAAAACTTGAGTAGCATGCATTTCATTAACTAGAATTCCATATTGTTTAAAGCTTTTTTTCTTTTGATATAAAATTCTCTAGCAATGCAATGCACAGGTCTTAAATACGATACCGGTTGCTAAGCTTAACAGAGGCACATAGATACCTGTGCAGTCCGGAAGTGCTTAGTAAGCTAGAAGGTGGTCACCCCAGGAAGTTCACTGATGCCCCCTCCCAGTCAAGTCCCTACCAACCTTTGTTTTTGTTTTCATTTTTTTCTTTAACTGGGTGTGGGGTTTTCTTGGCTTTCTCAAGAATTTCCATTTAAATGGAATTATGCAATGAGTATTCTTTTGAGTAAGGTTTTCTCATCAGCATGTCTTTGAGGCTCAGCCATATTCTTGCGTTTATCTGTAGTTAACTGCTTTCTGTTAGGTGATGCTGTCTGTACTTACCACACTGTGTCCAGTCGCTTGTTGGAACTTTGGGCCGTCTCTGGTTTGGGGCCATTATGAACAGAGCTGCTATAAATAGCCTTGTACAAATCTTTTTGTAGACATATGTTTTCATTCCTTTTGAGTAAGTAATTAGGATTGGAATTACTGGATCATAGGATAGGTATTTGTTTAGTTTTATAAAATGCTGTCAGACCTTTCACCAAAATGGCTGTACCTTTTTAAAATCCTCCCAACGACGGGTGAATATCTCAGTTGCTCATCATTGGTGTGTTTTTAAAATGGATGTGAAGTAGTATCTCATTGTATTTTTTAATTTGTATTTTCCTCAAGAACGATATTCATCACTTTTCAGTGTGTTTATTGGTTGTTCAAATGTCTTCTTTTGGCAATGCGTGCCCAGATCTTTTGCCCACTTCTTAATTCTATTTTGCCAGTATTGAATGCTAGGATTTCTTTATTAGACCTAGGGACCAGTCCTTGAAGATATCTTTAATGGATAGTATATCCTAATATAGGACTTGTTTTATACATTTTGTCAACATTGTGTTTTGATGAAGTGTGGTTTATCAGTTTTCTTTCTTTCATGCTAGTGCTTTTTTGTTACCTAAGGAAGCTTTGCCTTCCCCCCAGTTGCAAAGTTGATATCCTGTAGCTTTTATAATTAAGCCTGTAATACATCTTGAATCAATTTCTGTGTATAAAAATCATGATAATGATTGTGATTCACTTTTTTTTTAAAAAAACGTATGGATAGCCAGTATCCCAGCACCGATTACTGAAAGGACTTAACCAAATGGATTGCTTTAGAAGCCTTTCTCACCCAAAGTAAATTAATGAATCATATGGCCATGATCTATCAGTGAGAGTCTCCTTCGGGCTCCCTTGCTGTCTGTTTCATTGAGCTCCCTGTAGACCCTGGCTCGGGACCACACTATTTGAAATCTGTTGCTTTATGGTAGTAGGTCTTGTAGTGATGCCAAATGGCTACTTTTTCTTTTTCAGGATTTCCTAAGGTTTCTTTTCAGATTTGTTGCCTTTCCGTGTGAATGTTAAAATCTTCTTGGTGGTTTACACACAAAAATTTGCTGGCATTATTATTGGATTGTCTGAATCTGTAGATGCATTTGAGAAAATTTATTGTTTAGCAATATTTATTCTTTTAATTCATGAACATTTTTTTCTTTTAGTTTTATTGAAATAGAATCCACATAAACTGTGTAAGTTTGGAGTGCACAGCATAATGACCTGACTTACATATTTTGCAAAACGATTACCACAGCGAGTTTAGTTTACAGCCATCATCTCATGTAGATGCAAAAAAGGAGAAAAAAATTATTTTCCTTGTGGTGAGAACTTTTAGGATCTACTCTCTTAGCAGCTGTCAAAAATACACCATACAGCAGTGCTTACTGTAGTCATGTTGTACATTAGTTCACCAGTACTTCTCTATCTTCTGACTGGAAGTTTGTACCTTCTGAGTGCCTTCATCCAGTTCCTGCACCCCCTTCACCCCCTGCCTTGAACATCATTTAAGGATGTTTGTGTAGAGGACGGCAGGAGTCTCTCCTACCAGGGTTTGGGGCAGGAACACTCACTGACCGTCCTAAAAAATTCAGCTTCCTAAGCTCAGTGTCCTCTCCTGCACCATAATCCATTGTGTGGCCCCCTGTGTCCTCCTGTGGGAACTGCGGCTCAGGGAACTGTACAAAAGATGGCTGGTAGTCTGACTGTCCAGTTGCTATGAGTAACCAGAGTCCTGTTATCTGTGACTCCGAGTCTCTTGCCTTCTGCCTCATCCGTGAAACTGGCAGGCCCACTTGTTAGCTTGCAAATAGTATAAAATCACGGACAGGTCACACTTCTTAACAGTTTGGGTCATGATGACAGGAAGCTGACAGGGCTGTGGTTTTCTCAGAGGGGAGGAGGGAAAGCCTCCTGGGTCAACTGAGGAGATTTGAGGAAAATCCAGGAAGATCAGTAGCTTGACATGTTGACCAAATCCTCAACCTGACAATAAATGGTTGTCTCCTTTATTGTGTGATAATGAGGAGGAAGTGGGAGATGCTTGCAGACTGACTCCTGACTACGTGGTCGTGTTCGAACGTGGCTGCCAAACACTGCTCTGGTTACGGTACCTCCTCCCTGGGCAGGAGGACGTCCTCATTGGTTTGGTGCACAGATGGTTCTGGCCCTTCTCAAACAGTGAAAGGAGGGAAAGTCACAACGACAATGGGCAGAAGGCAGGCAGATTGTTAGGACTTCGGCTGGTTCCCTTGGGAGATGAGGGGTTGGGACTTGTTAAAGCAGAAACAGCTGGGCAGCCCTGCTACTCCCGTTTCTCCAGCACTGTGTCATGCCAACCTCAGGTCCATCGGGACAGGACAATACAAGGCTCAGGGTTTTGTTTGTTTGTTTGTTTGTTTCTTTTTTGCAGTGGGTCCTGGCTGCCAGGAGGGAGGTTTGGCCCTCTCAGAGAGATTTCCCAGAGACAGACAAATACTAGCGGGAAAATACTGATGGACTAGTATTCATGGATACATGGACTAATATTCATCCAGCTTTTGCTACCGCAGATTGGATTTCCAATGCTGATGAAGGTGACGCACTAGGAGAATGAGAAACCCTAAAAGTTTGAGATAAATTGTTACTGTTAGCTCCACTGCCTAGAAAATTCTCTCCTGGCCTTTTTGCTAAAACCACGTGAGATGTCACGACAGTGGAGCATCAAATACCCATAGTTTAGTCACACGCCATGAAGTCGCTGCTGAGCAAGTCAGGCCTGAATCAACCAAAATGTGCAAACTCTATGGCTCCAGCCGGATGAGACTGCTGAAATCCGTGCGGTCAGTAATGGCCTTGCCACCTAATGAAGGGCTTCATTACAGTGGACTGAAAACACTGGAAGTGTGGTTGTGCCAGGAGCAGCCACCATGCCACTTGAATGGAAAGTCAGTGTGCTTAGTTACTGGTGTAGCCCCTGACCCTTTCTCCACCTCTACTTGGACCCCCAGCTGCGTTAGGGAAAAATGTTTAGGGTTCTGGCTGAGCCCTCCCTGTCCCCAGAGGGGACTGCAGGCCATACACAACCATCCTGGTATTCTAGGGAACTTTGGACAGGGGAGAAGCTCAAACATTTGTGACTCCGTTGGGTGAGGCCACCCAAATCACCATCCTGTCCAGTCTTGCAGGAGTAGGTGGTATATCTGAATTCAACTGATGGGCTTTGGCTAAGCTTTGTGCGGTGAGGAAAGAAGTTAGGGTGACCTCGTGGGTACAGCCCGTTGGGTCAGTTCAGTGTACTGTTGCTTTGTATCGGACTGTGTAGTAGGAATTGTTGTGTTGTTATATGCTTTGGACTTCCCGATCCTGTAAGTTTCAAGGGGGATTCTCCCAATCAGAAAGAACTGTGTGTAGATTGTAGTACGTCTTCAGGGATACCTAAGTTCCTCTGCAGTTTGCCAGTAGTGGTGGGTTAGGATTTAGACTGAGTGCCCCTGCCCTCTGAAATCACAGCGTTCACTCTCTAGGTGGAGTCCTGTTGGTAGGCGTGTCAGAAGCCTTGGTCTCCAAAGCCCTGTCTGGGGTCTCCTCACCAGCAAGAGTGGCTGATTCACCACCAACAAAACTGAGAGGTCTCCTTGCTGTGTAAAGGTTTTAAGGACTCTATGGGCAGACTCACGGTCTGGAACCCCATATGCACTCAACAATAATTTTTCTCTCCTTAGCCCCCACATGAAAAAGGAAGTCCAGCACTTTATTGGGCATTGGCTGTTAGAGACAGTGTGTGCCTCACTTGGGCATTATTCTCCTTGGCCACTTATATAGGCCAGCTTGCAAATCAGCGTCCTTTGAGGCCAAGTCTAGCAGGTTGTGTTGGAAGCTGTCCAGAGGTCTGCAGCTGTCTTGGCTGCAGGCACACCCCTTTTGAAAAGCAGCTAGCTATTATTAGCTTGCTCTTACCTTGCTACCAGGCTTTTGTCGGAATTGAATGCCCATCCCATGGAGGTCTTGTGACTCTCAGGCCCAGCACTCTCATTTTGAGGTGGTGGACTTGGAATCAGTGACTAACCCAATGGGAAGGGCCCCACAGGCCTCGATTGTTAAGTGGAAATGCCATGTTGAAGAACTAGATGCCTGGGGCCAGTGGTTTGTGAGCTTTATGTGAAAAGTGGGAGGAATCTGTGTCCCCCACTCCTTCACCCTAACCCAAGCCACTGGCTCAGTGGGACCCACGATTCACAGACTTCCCTGAGATGCCAGGTCTGGTTCACTGATGGTTCAGTTGAGCTAAAAACCAGTGGTGTGCACTCAGATCCCGCTGTGCACTTCACCCTCCTCACCTGCTCTTGAGATGGAAAGTGGTGGCTCTGCTCCTTAGGCGTACCTCAAGGCAGCACTCCCCTTGGTGAGCCCTGTGAGACTGGGGTGGTCTAGCCTTCGGTCTGCCACTTGGAAAACTAGGGACTGTTTGGAGTCCCTGGTGTAGATGCCCCTGGTAAGTGCCTGCTCTCTGAGGAGAGGAGACCAGCTGGAATCAGGCTGCTGGTTGAGCCTGCACCATCCAGGCTGTCGTTGTACCAGACAAGACAGCACATCCCGCATCACAGACTGGACTCCTTGTAAAGATTTTCGTGTTTCTGGTGCACAGACATGACCACTGCATGTCCAATGCGTGATTCCTGCCAAAAGTTTACCCAGTTCCCTGACAGAGGGGAGCCACATCACATAGGCCTTTGTCCCACCTGCCCCCCTGGCAGGCTGATTACAAGAGACCTCTGGGCCTTACTCAGAGCTAACGGGTGCCTCCTCACTGTTGCCACATTCAGGTTACGGTGTTGCTGTTCTAGTGTGACCAGCCCGCTCTGGCCGTACCATAGTGCCCTCTGAAACTGATCCGTGCCGTGTTTGCAAGCTTTCCAGACCATGTGCAGCCTGGCTGTGGTGCACCTTTATCTCAAATGCCACTTAGTAATAGACTTACGGTCAAGGTGTTCAGTGGGCCTTCCATGCTCCCTTCCATCCACAGGTGGCATATGACATCACCCTCCTCAGAAACCCAGGCAAAAAGTTCTCTGACCCTGCCTCCTTCATCTCATCCCCTCCTACTCTATACATAGCAAAGCAGTCAGGTCACTGAATACAGCTTTCCCCAGGAAGGGGTCATTTGCTCTTAACTGCTTCCTGGGTTATGGTTAGGACAAAAGTTGGGGGACATTTTATATATACCCATTTTGAAAATTCTGGCTTCCACTCTCATCATTCCTGGGTATCTTTTTTCCCGTAACAGTAACCGCGGACAGCTCTGGGTGACAGCCTAGCCAGTGGGGACTTAGGGAGTTTGAATTTAATTCTGTTCTGGCCACCTGAATTGTCTTGCTGGACTGATAGGGGGAGCCTAGATGATTAGGATAATGACCACTTAGCTTAGTCCTCTGCCCCCTGAGTTCCCAGCAGGGCCTACGTTGGCCAACATGGAAAGACATGATGGAACTGTGTAAGCTGCATAAAAATGCCATCCCTTCTCCTGTACCTGGCCCTTCCTGGCAGAGAACTGGGTGTGGGTCAGGTGTGACTGGCAAGCAGGTGCTGTAATGGGAACATGTGGTATTGGAGGGAAGGCACCGGTGTTGACACTTGGAGAGAGAGCACTTTACATCTCCAGAGGTACCAGGAAGGGAGGGACGTTAAAGATCCTTGTCCTTTAGAACCACCCCTAGGATCGTCCTCAGTAATGGAAAATTCTTGATGTGTTTCTCCCAAATTGTTGCAAGGGACTTAAATGTAACCTCTGGATCTACCTTCCCCAGCCAGAACATTCTGATGATAAATTGGTGCATTCCTTGTAACCACACTGAGAAGTCTATAAGGAGCAGCGTAGGACAGCTCCTGCTACACAAAACACCGTGAACACCCTCAGATGTCAGCCCGCTTCCATCCTTATAGCCATCACTGTCATTCCATGAGAGCAGGTGACTGCCACCTGGCTGGACTAGACATACTGGATAAGTTGGACTGACTGTTCTCAGGCAGTCCCTCCAAAAACAAGGAAAAGACATTTATTTGAACTTAACCAGCTGGAAAGCTATGTTGGAGGCACTTTCAGCCTATGCCCCATGATAGAAGGGCCACTGGGGAAACCCCGGTCACTGTAAACAACACTTCCCAGAACCAGCATGTGCACCATTGGGACTGTGCTTGTATGAAATCCAGAAACGAACGTGTTTCTCTCCCACAAACATGGTGACTTACACCCTGAGGTGGTCACTGAAGACCTTGACGTGTTTAAGGAAAACAGCCAGTAGGTTGTAGAGCCCTCGTAAAACAGTGCAGATCTCCAAAATGAGGCTACTCTTGAATACTCAGAGCAGGTTGCTGGAGGAATAAGTGACTTACTGTGTATACGTCCTGCAGACAGTTAGCCCTACTATGAGAGCCATAGAAAAGGCAGTAGGAAATTTGTCCCTGCCTTTCTCTGAAGTGAGGAGGAAAAATGCCATGGCTGAAAGATATTCAGTCAGCCTCAACTCACTGGTCAGGGTTGTGTGGATGCTAGAATTGCTCTGGATTTCGTCCTTGTGAGCCAAGATGAGCTCGTGCAATTACTAATGCATCCTGTTGTACCTGTATTAATGCCCCAGAGCAAGAGGGAAAATCAATTCAGAAACTTAAGGAGAAAGCCATCTGGCTTTCTGAGATAGATCCTGATAGTTTATGGGATTTGTTCAGCCAGCTGGGTCCAGGACACTGGAGGCATGGTTAAAGATAGGACTGCAGGGTAGCTCATTCTGATGCCTGGAGTCCTGCAGATAGTAGCTTTAATTAAATGTTGTATGAGACAGATTGAATGGATTTGGTCCCAGCCTCTAATGGTCAGATTGATCACAGCAGCTGGAGGAGTGGTATACTCAGGACAATTTGCCAGAAGCCAAGACAGTGTGAATACAAGGGGTGGATACTGTTCGGGGACAGTTCTCGAGGGATCTCCATATGCATTTCCTCTGCATTTCTGTATGTCTTGGGAACAGAGACTGCGCATTTGTCCTGGACTCTTTTCAACAATGTTGGTATAGCAAACAGTCTTGAAGACAAAGATAGTGTCTGCCTTCAGACCTTAGGGTAGATTTGCTTACAGCTTTGGAGGATCAAGATAGGCCAGGCATCCTAACTGCGCACTGAAAGGTTTTGGTTTCCCAAGCTGACAGTTGCTCTCCTGCCTTGCCTGCCCCCTGGTTGAGCAGTTGTCACTCGGCCCTCTTTATATTGCCATGTAGGAATTGGGGCTCAGATACAAGCAAATGCTGATAGTCTGACAATTGCTATTGCTCTCGGTGACAAAATATTTCTTCTCTGATGAGTCTTGTCTTATACCAGCATTCATGAAAATGACAAAAGCTAACTTGGTAGATTGCAAGTAGGTAAAATTTCAGGAAAAACTCTTCTTAGTTATTGGAGGTCTGTTGCAAAAACATTCTTCCAGCTCTCATTTTTCTGAAAATATCTTTATTTTATGGCTGGCTGTCTTTTAACAGTTTTTATGAGATTAATCCACATACCAAACAGTTTGCCCATTTAAATTGTATGATTCAGTGGCTGTTGGTTTATACAGTTTTGCATCCATCACCACAATTTTAGAACATTTTCATCACCTCCGTGGCCTTCTCTCCCCACCATTGCCCCCCACTCCAACCGTAAGCAGCCACTAAGCTGTTTTCTGTCTCTATAAAATCACCTGTTCTGGACATTTCTTAGAAATGGAATCTTATAATTTATGGTCTTTTGTGACTGGCTTCTTTTATTTGGCCTAAAGTTTTCAAGGTTCATCCGTATTGTAATATGTGATAAGTACTTTATTTCTTTTTACAGCTGAATGATATTCCCTCATGTAGGCATGTATATACTATTTGGTTTACCCAGTCATCAGTTAATGGACTTTGGGGTTGATTGTACCTTGTTACTATTACGAATAATGCTGCTATAAACATTTATATACAAGTTTTGCTGGGGACAGAAGTTTTCTTTCTCTTGGGTAGATACCTAAAAGTGAAATTGCTGGGTCACATGGTAACTGTATATTTAACTTTTAGTGGATCTGACAGATTGTCCTTACAAAATGGCTGCACCGTTATACACCTTCACAAGCAGCGTATAAGGTTCATTTCCTCTACATACTTGCTAGCACTTATCTTTTTTACATAGTCATCCTAGTGGGTATGAAGTGGTATCTCCTTGTGGTTATGACCACATTTCCCTAGTGGCTAATGATGTTGAGCGTCTTTTCACGTGCTTACTGGGCATTTGTAGATCTTCTTTGGAGAAATCTATTCAGAACCCTTTGTCATTGTTAAACTGGCTTATCTTTTTATTATTGAGCTGTAAAATCTTGTATTCTCAATACAAGTCTCTTACTAGATATAATTTGCAAAAATTTTCTCCCATTCTGTGTATTGTCTTTTCACTTTCTCGGTGGGGTCCTTTGAAGCACAGAAATGTTTCATTTTTGATGTCCGATTTGTTCTTGTGTTGCTTTTGCTTTTGGTGTCATATCTAAAAAATCATTGACTAATCCAGGGGCACAATGATTTACATATATGTATCTAACAGTTTCATAATTTTTACTCTTACGTATAGATCTTGGATCCATTTGAGTTAAATTTTGTATGTGGTATAAGAGTCCAATGTGATCATTTTGCAAGTGAATATCTAGTTGTCCCACCATTATTTGTCGAAGACTGTTCTTTCTCCTCATTGAATGGTCATGGCACCTTGTAAAAAACTGTTTGACCCTTATACAAAATTGTTATACAAGGGTTTATTTCTGGGCTCTCTTTTCTATTCCTTTGGTCTCTATGTCTGTCTGTATGCCAGTTTCACACAATTTTTGATTACTGTAGATCTGTAAGTTTTTTTAAATAATTTTTTATTATATTATGTTAGTCACCATACAGTACATCCCTAGTTTTTGATGTAAAGTTCCATGATTCATTACTTGCGTATAACACCCAGTGCACCATGCAATATGTGCCCTCCTAATACCCATCACCAGCCTATCCCATTCTCCCATCCCCCTCCCCTCTGAAGCCCTCAGTTTGTTTCCCAGAGTCCATACTCTCTCATGGTTCATTCCCCCTTCTGTTTACCCCTGTAAGTTTTGACGTCTGGAAGTGTGAGTCTAACTTTGTTGTTGTTTTTCAAGATTGTTTTTCTTCCTTTTGAAGGGCTATTCTGAGTCCCTTGTAATTCCATATGGATTTTAGGATTAGCATGTCACTTTCAGTAAAGAAGTCAGCTGGTGGGGCGCCTGGGTGGCACAGCGGTTAAGCGTCTGCCTTCGGCTCAGGGCGTGATCCTGGCGTTGTGGGATCGAGCCCCACATCAGGCTCCTCCACTATGAGCCTGCTTCTTCCTCTCCCATTCCCCCTGCTTGTGTTCCCTCTCTCGCTGGCTGTCTCTATCTCTGTCAAATAAATAAATAAAATCTTTAAAAAAAAAAAAAAAAAAAAGAAGTCAGCTGGAATTTTCGTAGAGATTGCATTGCATCTTTAGGTCAATTTAGGAAGTATAATAATAGTAATATTGTTATGTATCCTGATCCATGAACATGCAATTTCTTTCCATTTAGTTTGGTCCTTTATTTATTTCAACAATGTTTTATTTTTATTTTTTTTTAAATGAAATATGCCTTTTCACCTTTATTTTTTTTTAAAAGATTTTATTTATTTATTCGACAGAGATAGAGACAGCCAGCGAGAGAGGGAACACAAGCAGGGGGAGTGGGAGAGGAAGAAGCAGGCTCATAGCGGAGGAGCCTGATGTGGGGCTCGATCCCATAACGCCGGGATCACGCCCTGAGCCGAAGGCAGACGCTTAACCGCTGTGCCACCCAGGCGCCCCTCAACAATGTTTTATAAACTGAATTTTTCCATGTAGCAGACTTGTATCTTTTTTGTTCAATTTATTTCTAAATATTTTTTCTTTTTGATGCTATTATAAATGGACCTGTTTTCTTGGTTTGGTCATTGCTACTATATACAGTGGATTCAGTATACTGTATACAATTTATTTTTGTATATTGATTTTTGTATCCTGTGATCTTGCTGAACTCGTTTGTTCTAATAGGTTTTATTGGACACCTTAACATTATTCTTTATAGATCATGTCATTTGCAAGTAGAGATAATTTTACTTCCTTTTCAGTCTGGATGCTTTTTTATTTCTTGCCTAATTACCCAGCTAGAACTCCAGTACAATGTCATGTAGAAGTGGCAAGAGCAGACATCCTTGTCTTGTTTCTGATCTTAGGGGGGAAAGCATTCAGCCTTCCACCATTGTGTGTGATGTTAGCTATGTGGTTTTTGTAGATGCCTTTATCAGGTTGAGGAAGCTTCTGCTATTCCTAGTTTCTTGAGTGTCGTGAAGAGGTATTAAATTTTCTCAAGTGCTTTTTCTGCATCTATTGAAATGAGATGTGATTTTTTTTCCTCTTTATTCTATTGATGTATAGCAAATTACATTAGTTAATTGATTTTCAGATGTTAAGTCAGACTTGCATTTCTGGGATAAATCCTTCTTGACCATGATCTTTTTTTACATATTGCTGGATTAAACTGCTAGTATTTTGCTGAGAATTTCTGTGTCTAAATTTAACCAATCTCTAGCTTTTTATTATGTCTTGGCTTTGTTATCAAGGTAATACTGGCCTCATAGAATGAGTTGTGAAGTATTCTCTCTTCTAATTATTGGAAGAGTTGGTCTTGATCTTTCCTTTAAAAATGTGGTAGTATTCACCAGAGAAGCAATCTGGTTCCTGTGCTTTTTCTTTGTGGGAAGTTTTTTTTTTTTCTTTATTACAAATTCAGTCTTTTTATTTGTTATAAATCTATTCAGATTTTTTTAAGTCAGTTTCAGGAGTTTCTGTCTTTCCTGGAATTTGCTCATTTCATCTAAGTTATCCAAATCGTTGGCATAGTTGTTCATGATATTTTAATTCTTTTTATTTCTGTCTTGTTGGTAGTTCTGCTTTCATTCCTGATTTTAGTATTTGAGTGTTCTTTTTTTTTGATTAGTATAACTAAGTTCGGTCAATTTTGTTGATCTTTTCAAGGAAACTTGGTTGTTTTGGTTTTTTTATATTGCTTTTCTATTCTTTGCTCCAGGAACTTGTACTCTAATTCTTAATATTTTCTTCCTTTTGCATGCTTTGGGTTAAGATTGCTCTTTTCCGGTGTCTTTTTTATTTTTTTTTAGGTTTTATTTATTTCAGAGGAGGGTGGAGGAGCGGAGGGAAAGGGACAGACAGACACCGTGCTGAGCAAGGAGCTGATGCTTGGCTCAATCCCAGGGCCCCGAGACCTTGACCTGAGCCAAAATCAAGAGTCTGACACTTAACTGACTGAGCCACCCAGGCTCCACTTCCAGTGTCTTAAGGTGGATGGTTAGGCTATTGATTTGAAATTTTTCTTCTTTTTCAGTGTAGGCATTTAGAACTATAAATTTCCCTTTCATCACTGTATGCTGTGTTTTTGTATTAATTTATCTTGAGGGATTTTCTAATTTCCCTTGTGATTTCTTCTTTGTCCCACAGTGGTGAATTTCTCAGATTTTTCTGTGAATTTTCATTTTCATTCCATTTTATTGGCGAGGAGACTTTGTGTGACTTCAGTCCCTCATTTATTGAGGCTCATGTTGTGGACTGGCATATGGGGAATGTTCCATTGTGCTTGAGAAGAGCTATATTCTGCTGTTGTTGGGTAGAGTACTCCTGGATGTCTGCTGTGTCTCACTTGCATATGGTGGTGGTCTGGACTTCTGTTACCTTGTTGATCTTCGGCTGATCTTTTCAAGGAAAAGATTTAATCTTTTGGAAATTGAAGCCTCCAGCTCTTACTGTTGAATTGTCATTTCTCTTCTTACTGGTTTGTCAGTTTTAACGTCATGTGTTTTGTTGGCTCTTATTAGATATACTTGTAATAGTTACATGTTTCTGTATGTTACAGATCCAGCAGTATAACTGTACATGTGTTGTTTTATAGAGTTGCTTTTTAAGTAAGATTAAGAATGCAGAAAAATATGCATTTTAAACTTTTAGAATTACTTAATTATCTTCACTAAATGATCTTTACCAGTCCTCTTTGGGTTTTTGTGTGTGAATCCTGGTTTATCTGTTTACAGCCTGAAGAACTTCCTTCGGTATTTTTTGTAAAGCCGGTCTGCAAGCAACAAATTTCTCTTTGTTTATCCGAGAGTATCTTTATTTTGTTCTCATTTGGGGAGAGGAGGTGGTTTATAGACTTATTTTTTATAGTAGTTTTAAGATTCACAGCAAAACTGAGCAGAAGGAACAGAGTGTTCTCATGTACTTCCTGCCCCGGCGCGTGAACAGCCACGGTCATGGACATCCCCGACCAGAGTGGTGCATTTGTTACAACAGATGAACTTGCACTGACAAGTCGCATCACACAAAGTCCATAGTTTACATTAGGGTTCGCTCTTGGTGTTGTACATTTTGTGGGTTTGGATAACTACATGGATCCACCATTATAGTATCATAGAGAATAATTTCACTGCCCTAAAACTCTTCTGTGCTCCCCCATTCATCCCTCTTTCCACACTAACCCAGACAAACACCGATCTTTTCACAGTCTCTGTAGTGTTGCCTTTTCCAGAATTATCATACGGTTAGAATCACACAGTATGTACCGTTTTCTGTTTTTATTTTTGAAAGATAGCATTGCTGGATATAGTAAGATTCTTAGCTGACATTGTTTTCTTTTAGTACCTTGAATGTTGTCCCACTGTCTTTTTCTTCCATTATGTCTGATAAGAAGTTAGCTGTTAATCTTACCAGAATTCCCTTGTAAGTTAGCTGTTAATCTTACCAGAATTCCCTTGTAACTGAGGAGTTATTTTCCTCTTGCTGCTTCCAGGTTTTCTCTTTGCCCTGACTTTTGGTATTTTGACTATAACCTGTGTTTCTGGATCTCTGCATTTATCCTAAACTTGGGGGAAGTTTTCAGCCATTTTTACAAACATTTTTCTGCTTCTTCGTCTCCTTGTCTTCCCCATTGCACATATGTTGGTGTGCTGTTGCATTATCTCATGTTTCTGTGGTTCCATTTCTTTTCTTCATTCTATTTTCTCTCTTCTTTGTAATCCATAATTTCCATCCATCTTTTTTTCAAGGTGATTGATTTTTCTGCCAGTTCAAATCTGTTGAGCACCCATAATTAAAAAGTTTTCCCTTTTAGGAGCCCCCGGGTGGTTCATTCGGTGGAGCCATCTAACTCTTGATTTCAGCTCAGGTCATGATCTCGGGGTTATGAGATTGAGCCCCAGGTCAGGCTCCGCACTGGGCGTGGAGCCTGCTTAAGAGTCTCTTGGGGCGCCTGGGTGGCGCAGTCGTTAAGCATCTGCCTTCAGCTCAAGGCGTAATCCCAGCGTTCTGGGATCGAGCCCCACATCAGGCTTCTGCGCTGGGAGCCTGCTTCTTCCTCTCCCACTCCCCCTGCTTGTGTTCCCTCTCTCTCTGGCTGGCTGTCTCTCTCTGTCAAATAAATAAATAAAATCTTTAAAAAAAGAGAGAGAGAGAGAGTCTCTTCTTCTCCCTCTACCTCCACCCCCCATCCTCTTTAAAAAAAAAAAAATTTTTTTTTTCTTTCAGTCATTGTACATTTCAACTCCAGAATTTCCATTTGGTTCTTTTTGCATTTCTAGCTCATTAATGATATTCTTTAAGGTGATACTGTCTTCATACTTTTCTTGTCTAAGCATGGTGTCCTTATTTGAAGTCTTTGTTTCCTATACCTGGTATCTCTGTTTTCACAACCACTTCCTGTTGCCTGTTTTCCCCCGGTGTATTAGCCACTTGTTCCTATGTGTTTTCATGTCTTGTAATTTTTTGAAAACCGAGCATTTTAGGTTATATATTGCAGCAGTTCTAGACACTGTTTCATCTTTCCCCTCTCTGGGACTTAACCTTTGTTGTTATTTGCTTGGTGGTTTGTTTTGTGACTTGGCTAGACTATTTTAGTGAAATCAGTTACCTCTACTCTGTGAAGACTTCCATGGCCTCTTCGGTGGGCACAGTCTTGAGCAAGTCCTGAGAGAACAGTGGCTTCATAGGGCTCTCTTTGGCTGTCTCCTTCCCTGGTTCTCTAAGCTGCTAGCTTTATTTGGTATTACACCTAGGCTGTTAGAATCCACTAATTACTGGTTGGCCACTGTTTTTGTTTGTTTGTTTGTTTGTTTACAATGTCTGGTGCATTAATTTCTCAGCAGTCTGATCCAATTAAATGTGGGTAGGGGTAGTTTCTGAGACCAGTCTTGGAGATTTGTTCTTATCCTAGGAGGGCTCTTACTAGCTGGCCTTCCCTGGTCACTAGGTGAGTTATGGTTTAGCTTGTTAATCTTCATTATCGTTTTCAAGAGCAAACTTAGATTTAAACTTACCCATACTCTATCTCAAACAAAGACAGTTATTTTGGGGAACAGCTCTCTTTTCTTATGGATTACCTTCCCCCTCCCCCAGGGCAAAATGTCTGAACCACTGGTCTGGATGCTGAGTAGAATGGTAGGTAGCCTCTGATGTTCTCAGCTTGCCTCTGCCTATATAAAACCTCTCCTTTAAGAGTAACTTGGGGCAGAATTGGTCACAGTCCCCAACATTTTTGCCCTTTTACCCCTAGGATAGAGCCTCCTTATGAATAGGGGCCAGGTTGAGGACATGAGCCCTAACTTCTTAGTCATATTTATCAGGGGTTTTTACATCTTCTGCTTTGAGTGGAAGAGAGAAATGCTGGTAGCCTGTCTGTCCTAGTGACATTTGATGAGCCTTGCCTGGGAGCCGAGAGAGGGGAGACAGAGCCTGTATTCTTCAGCTACACTCAGAGTGAGCTCCCTACACTGAACTGGACGGTAGGTGGGGAAAGAAGGGAGTCTTGTCTCGGATGCCATAAACTCTCTGTTCTCACTGAGTGTTTGTAGACTTTCTTGAATAAATGTTCCTTCATTTGCTCTGTGGCCCTAGGACAATTTCCAGAGACTTTAGGTTTTTGTGATTTTTTTTTTTCTGTTTTTTTGGGGGGGAGGGTGGTGGTATTGTTTTGTTTGTTTGTTTTTGGTAGTAATTTTCACCAGCTTTGCTTATTCGGTTGAAGAATGTGTTTACAGAGCTCCTTATTTATACTGCCATCCCAGAATTAGAACTCTACCTTTGCTTTTGAAGTATATCTTTTTTTAGATAAAGAATTCTGAGTTGACAGTTTTTCCCTTTAGTGCTTTCACTATTTTTCCTTTGTTTCCTGGCCCCCATTGTTGTGGTGCTGTCTGTGATGTCCTCTCCTCCTAGCCTCTACCCACTGGCTAGTTGGTGTAACCCTTTATCTTGGTTTGTTTAGGTTTGACTGTGATGTCCATTGGTATGGTTTATGCTGAACACCTGCTTTCCTCCAAGAATGTGGAATTTTGATCCATGCTAGGCAGAGGATGTCCCTGTGGCCAGCCCCTAATAAAAAAAATCCTGGGCAGGAAGTCCTTAATGAGCTTCTCTGGCGGACAACATTTTGCATGTGTTGTGACAACTTGTTGCTGGAGGAATAACGCGCATCCTGTGTGACTCCCCTGGGAGAGGACCCTTGCAAGCTTGCACTCGGTTTCCCTTGGACTTTCCCCCACATGCTTTTCCCTTTGCTCATTTTGCTTAGTGTCCTTTCACTGTGTTAAATCATAGCCGTGAGTGAGACTGCATGTTGAGTCCTCTGAGTTCTCCTAGTGAGTGGATCTTCAAACCTGGAGGTGGACTTGGGTGCCCCCAACACACCAGTTGTTTTCCACTAGCCCGTTGTAGTTCAGGAGTCTACCTGGGATTTGAGAGGGTTTATAATACTGTTTCGGAGAACTCCCCCTTCTGTGGGGCCCTCCTGTCTGTGATCTCCACTAGATTTCTAGCACTCTGTCGACTCCTGACTGTCTTCTGACACCTGAAGCCCAGAAGGCTGCACTTTCTGTGTGAGTCCTACCAGCAGCAGACTGGGGAGTGCAGAAGCCCTTGGGTTCACTGTTTAAAGGGTCCAGTCCCCCCAGTTTCTGCTGGCTTTTGGTTTCTATACAGTGTTGTCAAATATTTATGTCAGATATAAAATTACTCCTCCACTTCTTGCAGTGGAAGTATCTGCCTGTGTCTTTAATAGTTAACAAGTGTTCTTAGTAATTCAGACAACTTTTCCTGTTCTTAATAGTAAACATAACTCTCAGATGGCTGGTGAAACACTTATCTTCCTCATATAAAGAGCTGTTGCTTTTTAAAGGTCCGCTAGAATTCTTTGATAAAAGCAGGGGTTTTGTTTATTCATTTTTTCCATAGTGATGCTCTCTTGTCCCAAATTTTCCAGCCATTGGTGTAAGACCCAAACCTGAGAAAAGCTTTCAGCATTTCTGTGGTCTCAAAGTTATCCTGGCAGCCTTTTCCCACTGTTCTGGCTGGGAGGAATCACGGCAAGTATTAGCAAGCAGCATCTCGCTGACAAGGTTATCGATGATGATACAATGTGCCAAACTGTTCCTACTGTGAGTATTTTGCAACTTTGGTCTTTTCTTACAAGCTGATACGTTTGCATGCCTTGCCCTGATATAATTTCTAGGCTGTTTGGTATTTAATGTAACAATAGCAGAGTTACTCTTTCTTCCTACTCTTCCTGAGCTCTTTAACCAGTTTGGGCTTCTCTGGGGTTTTTGTTTCTGTGTTAGGGAACCTTTGGCCTTCCTTTTCGGGCTTCTGCAACTCCATAGCACGCTTTAGCACATTCCCGGGCGCAGATACCACCATGTGCTCTGAGGTAGGTGAAGTGAATTAGGTGTTTGGAGTGATCTTTTAATTAATTTCACTGCTTTGTAAACCATCAGAGGACATTGTAATGTTAAGGAAAGCCTTGTTTTACTTGTGTCACATCTTGGCGTTTTAGATTGAGTTTTAGAAGGAAATCCTAACAAAAAGAACTAAGGTCAGTTTACTATGCCACAGCTAGTCGAAGCTATTGTGATTTGGATTCACCAGAATTTTGCTGCACATGTGATTGTGGGTAACATAACAAAACAATCTAGGTAATTTGGATAAGATTTTCATGCCTTTGTTCTTTCATTTTGTCTTGGGCTTTTAAGAATCTTAGTAGAACTTGTCTGCGGTTCTATACTTCTGTGTTAAGTTTGTTTTATATAAAGTTCTTTGCATTGAAATTCTGTAACCAGAGGTGGATACCTGCACATACACTTTGAAAAGACTGTTCACTGAGACTACTTTTCAGAAACGGCTGTGTTAGCAAGAAGAGGAAGAACGCAAGGGGAAGGGACTGAAAAACTGAAGGAAAATTTATTTATGTGTTTCTCTTGTGATCAAGGTTTTCCTCCCTCACCACCATAAAAGCGCTCTGGAAATAATTTTAGGCTTAATAGTACGGTCAGATATTTTTGAATCTGGGTGATGATGCCTTTTTGTGGGAGACTATTTTAGCCACGCAGACTAAGAATCAGTGGGACTTTTCCTTTAAGCTTTCAAAGCGAAAGAAGGACATCTGCCCTTGAATGGTGGGGAGAGGGTGTGATGTAACCAGTTTAGTACAAGGTTGGTATTAGAAGACTGTGGTCATTGGCCTAAACCTTTCTACCCTGCATCTAGTGCCTGGAGTGACTCTGGTAGACCTGCCACTTGTCTCCTTGTCAGCCATACGTGTCTTGTCACTTTGCAAACCATGTTCCCCGTGAGAATTAATAGGACAGCAAGCCTGCATCCTGAATGTCCCATGTCCTGTTGCTTTCTCCCCATCTAATTCAGGGGTCAGCAAACTGTGGCTTGCAGGTTAAATCGAAAAATGGTTTTTACCTTTTTAAATAGTTGAAAAAATCAAAAGCTTACTATGTCATGACACAGGTAAATTACAAAATCTAATTTTAGTGTCCGTAAATAGAATTGTTTTTAATGTCTCCTCATTTACATGTTTGTGACTGTTTTGTGCTACGGCGACAAGAGTTCAGTGGTTGGGAGCCCGTATGACTTGTGTGGCCCTTTACTAAAGTTTGCCAACCCCCAGTCTCATGGGTCCCCTGTTACTGCCTGCCTTCAGTGCCTACACAAAGTCTGACCGCTGAGTATCCATAAAACATGGTAGATGCACCACCACAGCTGCTGAGAGAGGGGCAGGCCTGTTCGGGGGCTGGCAAGGGAAGGTTCCCGTGGCTTACAGCCCTAGGGAGGAAATACCGGTGAAAGGACAGGAGGGGCAAGAGTCTCATCCTCCTTTACTAGGTCCCTCTTCAGCTCTAATAAAATGGAAGAAAGGAAAATTGGGTGCTCTGGTTTAGTATGGTTTAGTGCACCCTTGAACAACATGGGTTTGAACTACGTGAGTCCTCCTATACACGGATTTTTTTTCTGATAAATACCGCACAGTACTACGAATGTATTTTCTCGTACTTATGACTTTCTTAGTAACATTTTAATATTTTCTTTTCTCTAGCTTCCTTTATTGTAAGAATACAGTATATAATACATACACAAAATATGTGTTAATGAGTTGTATAGGTTATTGGTAAGGCTTCTAGTCAACAGGGTATCTGTAGTTGTTTTGCAGGGAGTCAAAAGTTATATGCAGACTTTTTACTGTCTTGGAGGTGGGGCTGGTGCCCCTGACTCCCGTGTTGTTCAGGGGTCAACTGTACTTCATGCTTCTGGAACAGAACTTGAGTTAGAAAATAAGTATTAAAATGTAGTTTTCTGTTAGGAGATAATCTTTGTACCCCCTTGTCTTTAAAACTTTTAAACTATTTCTGCTATGAAATTGATTCACATGGAATTTTCCAGAAATACGTCTTCTACTTATATTGAAATACTTAAGCCCTTATATAAAACTTTTCACAAGCAAAAGAGCGGGGAGAAAAATCACTTTCCTAGCTTTCCATGCTATATTATGGACTGTGTGGACTTACATATGCAGATCCGACATTAGTTATTAGGTAATAATCTGCAGAGATTATTAGTTATCTCTGTAGAGATCTGTTAGGCATGAAATCTGTCAACCTGCTGAAACAAGTCCTTTACCCTTAATCCTTTTCGCACGGAAGCAATAATGTGTATTTAATTTTAGGCTTTTCTGTAGTTAAGGGCTTTAATTCCCTATATCCCAAGTAGACATATTGGAGAGTTTTTTTGCTGGGGGTGGATTTTGAGAGTAGGGGAAATGATGAGGTAAGGTATTCTCCCATTCTCCAAAAGTGTCTATTGTTGTACTCTGAATTAGCCGCTGTTATTTTGGAATGTTGGAGAGCTAGGTATACCATTATGTCATCTGACCTGACCTGTAACTTTGCCAGAAATTTATTGATGTTCTTGGTAATTGATGGGCTTAGACGTTGCATCCTTAATTAAAGAGCTGCTCTGTGGCTGTAGGCCTCTCTCTACAAGGTACAGAGATGCACGCTGCCGCAGGGGAAGCAGGCTGATGGTTCTTATGTTAACTGTAGAGAGGTCCCAACAGATTCTGAGTATTTCGCCAATAACACGGGGATATGATGTCAAATAGATTTTGTTCACGTGAGTCATCAAAGATCTCCCATTTACACTTAATGTGAAGGTAGTAGAATTTGTCACAGTAATAACTATCTTTCATGGCAAATTCATAAATTAATGTGAATTCATAAATTAGGCATGGGATCTATTGATCATCAAACTCAAAGATTAGCAGCATCTTCCTTTGAAGATGTTAGTGTTAGTTAGTTCAAACCAAGATTTGGAGGTAAATAACCAACCGTTCCAGACTGTTTGTTACCAATACCACATCACGTTCTCTATGGACCTTTCTCAGTTTTAACCTAGTGCTTCTCAGTGGTACTTGCGATACTGACCGTTTCTTCCGTAGCCAGTTCCACACCTCAGGAGGCTCTGAGCCCTTCGTAACTGGCTGTGTTTACCACGGCCAAGCTAGTGCTTGAGGAGGGCCTGCCGTTGGTACCCTGAGGATGACCAGGCAGAGGGCTGCAGATGACTAGCGCCGTTCCAGCTGTAACGGAGAACCAGCTCGGGTGGTCAGGGTCTGAGGTGAAAATAAAAACAGAGCCCCCTTTGAATCACAGAAAAGTAGGCTACCTCACGTACGACCATGTATTCTGGGCATAAAATTTTAGCATCTTGCCTGACTTAATTTCAAGGAAATTGCTAAAATCCCCAATGTTCTGTTCCTACACTCTTTACAGATGATTCGGCTTCGGAAAGGGAAGGTCATTTTCCTTATCTGTTGTGGTTTTTATTATTTCTGATGCTTCCTTATGAAACTTGCCCCTTATTTTCCAGATAATACGTTGACACCTCTTTCTTTTCTGTTTATGAACAGGTTGAAAGGATCGTTGACAAAAGGAAAAACAAAAAAGGGAAGACAGAATATCTGGTTCGGTGGAAAGGCTATGACAGTGAGGACGACACTTGGGAACCGGAGCAGCACCTTGTGAACTGTGAGGAATACATTCATGACTTTAACAGACGCCACACCGAAAAGCAGAAAGAAAGCACACTAACCAGAACAAATAGGACCTCTCCAAACAATGCCAGGAAACAGATCTCCAGATCCACCAACAGCAACTTTTCTAAGACCTCTCCTAAATCACTAGTGATTGGCAAAGACCACGAGTCCAAAAACAGTCAGTTATTTGCTGCCAGCCAGAAGTTCAGGAAAAACACAGCTCCATCTCTCTCAAACCGGAAGAATATGGACCTAGCAAAATCAGGTATAAAGATACTTGTGCCTAAGAGCCCCATTAAGAGCAGGACCGCAGTGGACGGCTTTCAGAATGAGAGCCCTGAGAAACTGGACCCCGTCGAACAGGGTCAGGAGGACACGGTAGCACCGGAAGTGGCAGCCGAAAAGCCAGTCGGAGCCTTATTGGGCCCTGGTGCAGAGCGAGCTAGGATGGGGAGCAGGCCCCGAATACACCCATTAGTGCCTCAGGTGTCTGGCCCCGTGACTGCAGCCATGGCCACGGGACTAGCCGTTAACGGAAAAGGTGAGTGTCCAGGTGAGCTGCTCAGCGGGCAGCATCCCTGTCGATGGCCACGGGCTCTTTCTCAGCATGCTGGCGGTTTCCTCAAGGTGTGTAGGCGCCCCTTCCTTACCTGTTGTCCTGCTCTAGAGGGCAGGCTGGTGGAAGTCTGGGGAGTCTCTGGACTGGAACCTCTGAGAGCTGGTACGGCCTTTCTTTACTTGAAGCCTTTGGCATGTCTCTCCTCAGTCAGCACTAGCTGAATTTGTATCCACAAACTGTCCCACCACATCGACTTGCTTTAAACAGGGGCTCCTCACTCTAAATCCGTTAGGCTTGGTATTTTCCTTATAGCAAGTTTCTTTGTGAACCTTTATACGTCTTAGACACTGAGTCTCGTGTTAAAGGTCCATCTGAATTTTCTCCATGTGACCAGTATTGATTAGAAGTCACGAGCCTTATTCTGCTGACGCATTTAAATAACCAGAAATGCCTTTCAAGCGAAGGTACCAGTCACCCAATAGAACCTCCAGGACTTTCGTTTGTCTGTAATCATCACCAGTTCAGAGCCCATTGTCCCTTTCTCCGAGTAGGGGTCCGTTCGGCAGGGGTGATATTTTCTGCTTTGTTTCTGCTCCTGCCCCTCGATTCCGCAGCTCAGTTGGTTGTCCCACGGCCTTCCCCAGCTCCTCGGACTGCACGGCTGCGATTAGCACAGACAGCTCCCTTCCCCTCACTGTCCCCATGCCTCGGCTGGCCACCGGTTTTTACAGAATTCTCTCATGGGTTTCTCTGATGTGAGCTGCACTAGCTTTGCCTCGCTTTGGGCCCTGGTCGTTTCCTACCTGCCATAGCTTTCTCGTTGGTCTCCCTGCTTCCTGCCTGTTGATGGTTTCTGTCCATTTCCTATAGTTCTTGGACAGGGGTGGGGGAGGGGCGTCCCCGTCGGCAGTCTGATCGGGCCACCGTTGCTTTAGTTAGCAGCCGTGCCCCAGAGTCTCTGCATGGCCCTCACCCCCTCTCTGCCAGGAGCATCATGCCTCCCCTGCTCCGCCGTCCCCTCTGGAACACCCACTCTGCCTTCTGGCTCAGGACCCGCGCTCCTGCGTCCTCTGGTCTCGTGTGCTGTCCACGTCCTCTGTCGTGCAGTATTGTATCTATCTGTGTGTCTCCGCCAACTCACCCTTCGTAGAGTAAAATAAAACAAAATAAAATGGTTTTGGGGGGGGGGGCTCTTTCCTTTAGGGAGAACCGTTCACCTGAGGCGCTGCCCTCACCGTCTTATTGTGGCGCCTCGACGAGTTTTGGCTTCGACCTTTGTGTAGCAATGAAGAGGGAGGGATCTGAACTGAAATCTGGGGGGGGTTCCCTTCAGACAGTAAATTGCCATCTGGCTGGTGTTTTTCAGATAACACGCTGTACTCAATGCTGCTTTTCGTCCTTACTCCCAAAGTGTCACCCTCACCCGGAACTTGTATGAGTTTGTTCACCGAGTTGACTTTCCCGAATTGTTGGCCTGCTCCTAGATGCGGTTTTCTTTTACCTCGCTGTAAACCAAGGATCATAGAGGTTCAGAGACAGAAGAGACTTCATTAGCCATCGAATTGTGTGCTCTGTCTCACAGAGGGGGAGGTCGAGTCCACAGAGACTGTGGTGTTCAGAGAGAACGGAGCCAGGGAACCTTTCTTGCTTCCGACTCCGTGTTCTCAGCTTTGCGTGCGGCCTCCGCTGGACGAGGAGCATCTGGTCCTCTGTTGATGACTCCGGGCCAGGCACTCGCTCGGCTGCGGTGCAGCAGATAAGGGCAGGGCGGCTGCTGACGCTGGGGCAGCGGTTGGCAGACCAGCCCAGGGGCCGAACCCAGCGCACTGCCTGTTTCTGTACAGCCTGCAAGCTAAGAATGGCTTTGATACTTTCTAATGTTTGAAAAAAATCAAGAGGAATAATATGTAATGACATGCTGAAAATAGAAGAAATCCAGATTTCTGTATCCTTAAAGGTTTCGGGGGGGTTTTTTGTTTCGTTTTTTAGAGAGGGGAGAGAAAGAAAGAGACAGAGACCGGGCAGGGTCAGAGGGAGAGAGACTCTT
This sequence comes from Ursus americanus, assembly GCF_024610735.1. Taxonomy (NCBI): domain Eukaryota; kingdom Metazoa; phylum Chordata; class Mammalia; order Carnivora; family Ursidae; genus Ursus; species Ursus americanus. The sequence continues at coordinate 9,441,234 of NC_142158.1, forward strand.
AAGCAGACTCCACACCTAGCGTGGAGCGCAATGTGGGGCTCCATCTCACGACCCTGAGACCATGACCTGAGCCGAAATCCAGAGTCGGATGCTTAGCCGACTGAGCCACCCAGAAGCCCCTCCACAAGTCAAGTTTCATTGGAACACAGCCACAGTCATTCATTCACTTACGGTCTGTGGCTGCTTTCTAGTGAAAGGACAGAGCTGAATCACTGTGACAGAGACTGTATAGCCTGCAAAAATAGCTGAAAAAATTGGCAGTCTGGCTCTTTACAGAAACAGTTTGCTAATCCTTGCTCTGGGAAGTGGCAGTCCTAGGGCGGTGTTTTTGGAAAGTAAAGGGACACAAAAGGCTTCAGATCTGTGGTCCCCTTTGGCCACAGAAGTTGTGTGTACATACACTTTTATGGGTAGTGTGGGGCATGATTTTCAAAACTTTTTTGACCCTCAAGTTTTCACATTCTGTCTTTACCACAGTTATGTAGGCTTGGCTGCCCTCAGCAAAGCCTCCAATTTCGTATAAAAGAAGGATAGTGGCTTCTGTTTAAATAAGGAGTTAGTGATTTCCTTTTTTATTATTATTCCATTTTGAAAAAAAAATGTTTAATGTCTGTAAAGATGGCTTTGGTTAAAACCACCAGGGACATGTAAGCATAAATTCTTGAATTATTTTATCTTGTTTTGTGGAGTTTGATTGATTGATTGATTGGGTTGGGAGTAACACTGTATTTGTAAGGCCCTTGGGACCTCCCTTCTCTCCTGGTCCTGAGTCCCATTTACTGTTGAGAATATTCTCTCCACTTAGAGGAGAAGAAGAATAGAAGCCACTGAGGAAGGTTTTTAGGACAGTGTAAGTGACATGGCCATGGTCTCAGTCAGGCTTGCAGATTAAAAGGGAAAGAGCCATCTCCTCTTCCCTCTGGAGCCTCCCATTGGAGTGTCCTTTCTGAATGAACTATGATGGCAAAAGCAAATGGTATCTTAGACCACATGGCCACCTATGGACAGATGCTCAGGTGGGTCCGTGCCTTTGCTTCTCCTCACCCTTTCCCTTTGTAGAAATTTTGTTCCCTCCTCTGGAAAGTAAGCTCCAAGAAGGGATTTTGTTTTGCCAGGGCTGAGTCCTACTATGTGCAGAGCAGTACCTGTGCATAGTAGGTGCTCTGCCAATGTTTGTGTAGGAAACGATTCCAGTAGAACGGGTGCTCCCTGAAGACAAGGATTGTAGTGAGTTCTTTGTAGCCTGTGGCTGGGTCACACTACATGTGAGGGAAGAAATGCTATTGAAATGACAAGGTGCAGAAGCCAGTACAGGAACATTCTAGAAAAACTATTACTAGCCCTCGGGGCATTTCTTTCCTGAGAGAGCAGTACTGAAGCTGTGTCAGGCTGTTGGTCCACACTCATAATTTCTTAAAGTAGTTGTTTATTTTTACTTTCCACATTAATTTTAGAGCTACATAAGAAAACTGATTTTTTTTTTTAACTAATTGAAGCAGATACTCGTGGAGTCACTGGGAAATGAATCATCTTATTCAAAACATTAATCATGTGTGTATGAGAGATATTTTTGCCACCAAACACAACAGATATTTAAATATCTGTTAACCAAGAGAGTAAATGTTTCTGGAGAATTTTAACACACACGATTGCTTTTACAGAATAACCATATGTGTATGTGGTTTGTAACTGTTTTAAGTATGAAACAAAGGTTTAAAAGAGGACTATATTGCTTCACTCACAAATATGAAAAATTTTTAAATTTAGGTGATGTGGCTGTCTTCTTTCTACTGTTCTTTATTAATAAGTTAATGATAGTATTCTCTTGCTCTTTTAACTGCCTAATGAATTAATCCTACAAAAGGAGCAGCTGCTTTAAAAAACTGGATTATTGTTACTTTGTTCTTTTATGAATAAATAATCGTTCATTGTTTGACAAGTAGGACACTTGCGAAAACACTTAGTACACTTCTTTGAAAAATGAGGTCTAAACCCCATCAAGTGTTACTGCGTAGGGTTGCTGCCGGATATTAAGGCAAAGCCAGCAGATGCAGGAAGAAAGTGAGGAAGCACCTTAACACAGGTGTTTCATCCTGTGAGCATTTCCATCCAAGGAGGCTCCCAGGAGAAGTCGTTCAGGAAAATTCGGCTGCTTCTGTGGAGCTGCAGTGTAAATTCCCCTCAATAAGAATATGGAGCTGATGATCTGTCTCCCTTCCCTGTTACTATCAGGGAAGCTGATGTTCCAAATCAGTAGCTCCCCCCAAGGAAGAGCCCCGTGGTCCCCAAGGGCTGTCTACGATTTCTGTGCTGAGATTAGAATTTAGCTCCAGGGAAAATGAAGAAATCAGGAGACCAGTGGCAGAAGCTGCTCAGCAGGTCCCAACAGGAGAGGTCTACCCGGGAAGAGAGGACTGTTGAAGCTGTCCCTAGCGAGCAGTGGATTGACCGTGCCAGTGAGGGTTTGATCACAAAAGATTTAACTGGAAACCAACAAACATTTCCTGGCGCCTCTTGTAAAATGGGTTCCATGCTAGATACCTCCACGTGTCTTTTCTCACAGGGAACAAACCTACTTACACGTAGAAAGATCGCAGAAGCTAAAACTGAACCAAAGCGGAGTCAAGTTTTGAGGCTAGCAAGTTTTGAGGCAAGCAGATTGGAACTCCCCACCCCACAAAGCATTGACTAGGATGCCTCGGGCAGAATGATGTGGCCGCCCAGACAAAATTGTTCCTAGTTCTAGAGGGGGAGCTCAGGGGGCTGCAGACCTCTCTGTGCTTGAGCCTCGAGTGGCGTTTTAGGCACAGAGCTCTTAGAGAAGATGTGCTCGCCCAGCAGCAGTCTGTTAGCAGAAAGAGTTGGTCACCTCCAGGAGTCTTTGAGAACATACCAACAGTAATCATTTCATTTTAGAAGTTAAAAATGTGCACCTCTTTGCCACTGACGTAGAGCCAAGGCCTTTAAAGAAAGGGGTGCTTTGCTTTGCCAGTTGTTTGGCGAGTCAAGCCCTGTTCTTTGGGTATGGATCCACTGATCGAGCTCGGTTGTGTGGGGAGTGCGTCCCTGACGCGTCATCTGCTGTCGCCGCTGCAGACTTCATTAAAGTGGAGCGAAAACTTCGGTGCTTACCAACCTGAGTGCACAGTCCTGGGGTTTTTTCATTTTTCCCATTTTCTCACTTTTACCTGATTTGACAATTATTTTCACTCAGAGCCCTTCCAGAGCATTAGACATCATTTCCCTAGAGGCCTCAGCTCACCGCTTGTAATCGTATCTCCAACCTTATGTAAAAATGAATTAAATACGATAAGTTCAGCTGGCCTAACAAGTTTAGCGGATAAACCCAGCCAGCTTCTGACCAACGCACATCCCAGCAGGAGCAGCGTTGGGGCTGCCGCCAGAGACCCCCCCGCCCCCAGCCCCTGCACTTCCAGGGTTTGATGGCATTGTTCAAGGGTGATCAGGACTTGGGGAAGGGGTGACCCAACGAGCCTACTTTGGAGCCCTTGTCATTGTTTAGTTTTCTCTTTTCGTTTCCACTCTCTTGAGTATTTTTTCCAATACCAGTGATTGTCTAAGCGTGGTGCCCAGAGCAGCCGCTGCAGGAGACTCTGGGGGCCTGTCAGAAATGCAGGTCCCCAGGCCCCCCTCAGACGTCCCAAATTGGAATGTCCGCTGGGCCCAGCAGCCTGTTTCCCACAAGCCCTCCAGGTGGCTCTGTGCTGACCAAATGTAGCAATGACCCCCCTGTACCGTGCTTTATTTTAAAATTGGTTTTCTAGAGCAAGTGGGAAATAAACAAAAACACTACTAAATTCTTCTGTTTATAGTATATTTTAGATTCTTATGGTTAGATCCTATTCTCTTGTGAGGTTACTTATTAGCCTTAGTATATCTTGATTTAAAGTTGTCTTCAGGCTTTTGTAATTTGGTTTAATAAATATTTATAATTAGAAATTTTAAATGACAGGAAAGCATTATAAAATAAAGCATCTCAAAGAAAAAAAAGAAAAATAGAAACAACCCCCCAAGTCCCACCTTCTCCTCCCCTTCCTCCTTTTCAGAGAGAGATAACTGCTGTTAACAGATTTTTCCTTCCAGAAATTTTATAAACATGCACATCTTTTAAAATACATCAGTGGGCTCATACTTGTCATATGGTTCTCCAACTTAGGCTTTTATTTTTAATTTTGATACATCCTGGATATATTTTCATATCCACACAAATAGCCCTACCTCGTTCCTCTAAAATGTTTTGTGACTCTTTATTGTGCATATCTATCATATGTGCCTGCTCCCCAGTGGTTCAGTGTCAGTATTTCTCAGCGGGGGGTGCTTTGGCATTTGGGCCTGGACTCTTACTGGTTTAGCATCCCCGGCCCTGCCCTTAAGATGCTAGTAATGGCCTCAGGCGTCATGACAGATTACCCTGTCTTGTTACTCCCATCTGCCTGCACAGGGCCGGTGTCTGGGTGCATCCGTTATGTGAGAACCTCAGCCCTAGACATTAAGAGTGTTTTCCGCACAGATGAATACATTTTATCAATGTTGCAACACCAGAAATGTTAAGGCACCTCCTGTCTTAAACCCGAGTAATCCATAAATACTATGAATGTTTATGCAAGTAATTTATAAGTACGTTGAGCAAAATAGGAAAGTTTACCATTACCTCCTCCCCTAAGAATACCTTTCCCCTCCCCAGAGGGAACACTAATAGCTTGACAGGTGTCATTTCAGATCTTCTATGTGTTTATACTCTTTGATATGGAATCATACTGTATACATTGTTCTGGTATCTGCCTCTTCCGTTTAACGACATGTTGTGGAGAGCTTTCTATTTTAAGACACAGATCTCTACCTCACTTCTTTTGAAGTTTTAAACTTGATTTTTGTCTTTCTGGATGCGATTTCATATTTATGGAGAAGTTGGGAGACGAGTACAAGAAGAACCCATATGCTTCACCCACACTCACCAGTTTAGTTTACGTTTGGCCTCGCTGACTTCCTCCGTCCCCCAGGCGTGCGTCTGTGTGCTCACATACACACGTGTGCATCCCCCAGGCGTGCATCTGTGTCGGTGTGCTCACATACACACGTGTGCATCCCCCAAGCGTGCATCTGTGTCAGTGTGCTCACATACACAAGTGTGCATACCGCAGGCGTGCATCTGTGTCGGTGTGCTCACATACACACGTGTGCATACCGCAGGCGTGCATCTGTGTCGGTGTGCTCACATACACACGTGTGCATAGCGCAGGCATGCACCTGTGTCGGTGTGCTCACATACACACGTGTGCATACCGCAGGTGTGCACCTGTGTTGGTGTGCTCACATACACACGTGTGCATCCCCCAGGCGTGCACCTGTGTCGGTGTGCTCACATACACACGTGTGCATCCCCCAGGCGTGCATCTGTGTCGGTGTGCTCACATACACACGTGTGCATACCGCAGGCGTCCATCTGTGTCGGTGTGCTCACATACACACGTGTGCATACCGCAGGCGTGCATCTGTGTCGGTGTGCTCACATACACGTGTGCATACCTCAGGCGTGCACCTGTGTCGGTGTGCTCACATACACACGTGTGCATCCCCCAGGCGTGCATCTGTGTCGGTGTGCTCACATACACACCTGTGCATACCGCAGGCGTGCATCTGTGTCGGTGTGCTCACACACGTGTGCATACCGCAGGCCTGCAGCTGTGTCAGTGTGCTCACATACGTGTGCATACCGCAGGCGTGCATCTGTGTCGGTGTGCTCACATACACACATGTGCATCCCTTAGGCATGGATCTGTGTCGCTCACATACACACGTGTGCATAGGCATCCCCCCCGAGCCCCCCTCCCCACCTGGGTGAGCGTTAGCTGGAGACTTGCTGCTGTCAACAAGAGTACAAGGCTGTATAATGAAGATTTTGCTAGATGTTGCCAGATTGCTCTCTAAGCAAGCTATAGAGATTGTGAGTGCCCATTTACCTATTATTCTTAATCAACTTTTAAATATCTGTCAGATAGTTAAAGTAGAAGATGGTATCTCCTTGTTTTAATTTTAAATGTGAAAGTTCTGGTTTCACAGGTTAGAATTGTTTGCATCTATTTTCTGTTAATTCCTTTTATATATTCCCTTGCCTCTTGACTGGGGTCGGGGGGGGGGGCGCGGCGGGGGACAGAGTCGTTCAACTTTTTCAAAATGTGAAGACTTTGTGAATATGCATGTCCTCCCAGGGACCACTCTGATCTCGTGTGTTGGGGCCAAAAGTACATCCTTCCGACAGGAGCATTTCAGAAGAGGTCACTGACTTCGGGTCTCCCAGCACCCACTCCAGGACAGATAACTTCCGTGCCAGGGGTTAGAATGAATAGTGCTGTCGAGTCTCCACCGTAGGGGGTTTACAACAGTTTAATGAGAAAACCTCAAATTAATTTGCATTAATTTTATGGTTCCTGCTCGGGTTCGAATATACCAAAGTGTATTTTATTAACTTGGAGTTTTATCATTTAAAAGAAATTGGGGTTCTTTAGGTCATATGTCAGAAAAGACTCTGACCACAGTTCCTGCTCCTCTCGAGCTTTATAACTGACTGGCACAAGGGCAGAATAAAAACAAGTCAGCGATTCAGGTGAAATTCGTTTTTTGAAAATATTTGCTCTTGTTGGCACCTGCTGGTGGGGGCTGAACATCTGTTACAAATTTCACTTGTCTTGGGACACCTGGGTGGCTCAGTCAGTTCAGCGTCTGCCTTGGTCTCGCGTCATGATCTCAGGGTCCTGGGATCGAGTCCCGCATCGGGCTCCCTGCTCACTGGGGAGCCTGTCTTCTCCCTCTCCCTCTCCCTCTGCTCCTCCCCCTGCTTATGCACTTTCTCTCTCACTTGCTGAATTTCAAATAAACAAAATCTTATAAAAAAAAAAATCCCACTTGTCTCCTGCATTCCCATTTTTATTGCTGTCATCTTTAGCAGGGTACTGGCCTTCTAGAACATTCCTCTCATGACTTCCTGTATTTTAGGAACAAGAGCAGCTATGTACATATACAGTGTATAGGCCATCCAGTCTTACCCAAGTGTGCTGTTCAGTGGCTTTTGTTCTGTCCTCAGTTCCTCTAACATTATTCTTCCTCTTTAAGAGAATACTTGTTTTATAGACGAGCCTGATTGGGGAAGAGAAAGGGATTTGATTTAAAAAAAAAAAAAAAGTCACTTAGCAAAGTCGGTAGGACAGTAGGGCCCCCATGATAACCTGCCCCTGACTTCAGTTTGTCTGTGTCACACTGGCGAAAGGGATTTTTTATAAGCCTCATTCACAGCATTGCCAGTACTCTATTAGTCGAGACTTACTCTCCCTCAAGTAAAACTGAGCTCAAATTGGCTTCAACAAACAAGCAAACTAAAATGCCATCTGCTGTTTCAGATGAGTAAGATCCAGGCTCAGGTGGATCCATTGCCTAAAAAGTGACCAAGCCCCAGCCCCCTTTCTCCACCTCTGGGCACTCTTGGCTTCATTCAGGCAAACCTGTCCCATGGGGAAAGCAGGTGCTGTCTGCAGTTCTAGCTGGCATCCCAGCCCTCTGAGCAAACCAGGCAGAAAAGTCTTCTCTTTCCCAGAAGTTCCGAGAGAGAAGATCAGCTTCCTCCAAACTCTGGTTACCCAAGTGAAACCCAGGGCCCTTAACAGTAGGAGTAGAAGGGACTGAGCTGTTGACAGTCTTGACACAATTAAGATTACTGAGTACCCTTAAAATACAACAGTGCTTTCCTAAGTGACAAAATATCATGAGTGTTAAATATGGAATAGTAAATGAATAATTTCACTTCATGGTTTAGCTTTTGGGCAGTCATCTCAAACCGTACATCTTCTCCCAGTACCCCGGATGTTCTCACCATGAGACTGAACTCAGCGTTCACATTTTCATTTTCAATTTTTGTGTGTCACTGTGTGCTCTTCTTCCTTCACAGCTGTGAGTCCTGTGTTGGGGGTGGGGGAGGCTGGGCACTGTGTCTGTCTCCTGCTAATTTGGTATGTCTTTTACAAGGCAGTCACATTTTTCATTACAAATGAGGAAAGGCTGTGTTCGAGTCAGTTTATTAGGAACCTCTTAAAAGAGGACCCTACAGAATCCTGTTCCCCAAGGTGCTTTGCTTTGGGTGGAGGTGTTTTAAGGAGCTTGGACGCTGAGGTGAGGTAGAGAAGCGCGGGTTCCTTAGGGGAATCTCCGGGAAAGTAAAATCTGGTGGAAGAGATCCGGAGAAAGATCCACAGCAGACAGACAGATGCAATAAAACGTTAGATGGCAGGGCAGGAAAGCATTGTGGCAAACATTGTAATCTTCTTTAGAATCTTCTACATTGTGTAGTCCCATTGTTTACATATAATAGGTGCTTAATTAACATTTGTGTGTGAGTGAGTGAGTTGTTGGAGCCGTTTTCTTCACTTCTACTTTCATCATTAGTGTTTGTCTTCTAAAAAGGCTCCGTGTGAAAAAGAAATGAGGTTTGTGGGGGTGATTGGGAGACACTGCCGAGGAAGTAAGAGCCAGGGTAAGTTTTGAGCTAGCTTGCAAATATGGAATGATATGTAATTCTTTGAGCTGGAAAAACTCAAGAAAACATCTGTAGGTTAATGGTGCAGAACATCTTTTAAAAATACCAGTGAATAATTTTGCTCTGTGTGACAATATCCAGGAGGCAACTTTATGGGTAATAAGTAGGGCCCCTCACCCAGATTTACATGCTTCCAGAGCTCAGTGTCAGTAGAATGAGCTTCAGACCAGTAGAGCCTTTCCAGTGCCTTAGGTTCTTGGTCGTTTTGAGATGGAAATAACCTCACGGTGTGATTCTGTGCATTTCCTCATTGTCATTCCCAAGCTACAGCCTCTAAGAAAGCCCTGCAGCCTTGCCCTATAATTTTTCCCAGTTGAACTGCCTTCTTGCCCTTTCTCATCTGTGGCACCCCTGCAGCACTCATAGCTGTGTCTTCCTTCAAGTTCCCCATCACGCTCAGCCTCCTGAAGGAGGATTTCCTGTTCATCTTCCTGCCCTTCCTGAAACCAGACACCTGCCGTGCTGGGTGGTCTTCCGCCTTCCCTCATGGTCTCTGGAGTGGAGTGTTCGTCCTCAGTGCTCCAAGGCCTGGGCGTGTGAATGGCAGCCTCCCCCAGACCCAGATGAACACCCTGCCCTGTTGAGGCCTGTGTTTTCTGACTCCCCCCCCACCCCTCTCCTTACTGTCTGCTTCACCGACTTCTTGGTCCTATGTCAGCATTCCCCAGAGACAGGCTGCAGGGTCCCGGCCCTTCTCACCCCAGTGCTCACCGTCACCCCAGGGGACTGGGCTCCCCACAGAAGCCACGACAGCCTCCTCGCTCTTCCTGGTGGCAGCTAGCGTTTACCGTGTCCCTGCGTCCCTGGGTTCACTCCATCCGAGTGTTGCTCGTCACCCCAGCTGGGAGTGGTGAGTGATGCCCATTTTACTGATCACTGAAAGATGGGAAGGACTAGAATTCATGAACGCCTTTTCTTCGGGGTTCTGCTTGTTTCCGCCCTGATTCTAATTTTCCTCATAGGCCGTACTTGTGGGACATTTCATCTGGGATTGTTTGCTCTTTTCCTTTCCCACCCACCCCCACTGTGGCTCCTGCCCTGCCGCTCTGTCCCTAGGCCACGGTCACCTCCGGGCCACTCCCTGCCACATTTAATATGAGCACCGTGTCGTTTTTGCTTTCATTTTAATTGTGGCAACAAACACATGCACCATAAGGTTACCGTCTTAAGCATCTTTAAATGCATAGTTCAGAAACCTAACAAGTGCATTCACACTGCTGTGCAACGGAGCTCTAACACATTGTCACCTTAAACAGTTGAAACTCTACCCTTTAAACACCAGCGCTCCCTCCCATCTCCCCCACAGCCCCACCATTCTTCTTTCTGTTTCTGTGATTTTGACTATGTTAGATAGGCTTCTGTCGCTTCATCATGTCCTGGAGCTTCATCCATGTTGAAGCCTGGTACAGGAGTTCCCTCTTCTTGAAGGCTGCATAATATTCCATGGTGCAGTGCGTACACACCACGTTTTCTTTATGCGTTCGTCCGTCAGTCGACACTGGGTTGCTTCTACCTCTTGTCTGTTGGGACTACTGCTGCAGTGAATACGGGTGTATAATATCTCTTAAGATTCGGCTTTGAACTCTTTTGGATAAATACCCACAAGTGGAATTGCAGGATCATATGGTAATTCTATTTTTAATTTTGAGGAGCCTCCATAATGTTTTCTGTAGCAGCTGCACCATGTTACTTTCCTACCACACTTTACATCCGCACCCCAATACTTCTTGCTTCGTCTTTGTTTCTGGAACACTGCTGGGTTTTGTACACCTTTTACCTCTCTGGCTGTTTCTTTTCTCAGTCGCCTTTGTGGCTGTTCTCCTCCCACCCTTGAAGAGGCACAGCCCCAAGACTGCTTGCTGTGCACCATACACACAAGGATATTTATTTGGTGCACTGGGCCTTCGGGAGAATGCTAACAGAGCAGCAGCTGGGGCCAAGGGCCATCTACTGGGGGTGCCAGCTGCCCTGCCCCCCCCACCCCCCCGCTGCCTGAGTACGTAGGGTCCTTCTTCCCAATCAGTCAGGGTCAGCAGGCCGCCCTGTTCCCCTGAGCTGCCCTACTTCCACATGTCCTTTGAAGTAGAGTTGACACGCTCCTCTTTATTTTTTGAGTAATCTCTACCCCCATCATGAGGCTCAAACTCACGACCCCAAGATCGAGTCGCGTTCTCCACCTGACACGCCCCTCTTTACAGCTGTGTCCCCAGCGTTTCTCCTCCCTGCCTCGCGATAGGTGGCCACCAAATGTGGGAAGTGATAAAGCCTTCTCTTCCTTCGTGGCTCATCCTAACGTGTCTTCATAATTACTGTTTGACTAATGCTGAATTTCAAAGTTACCATTTTAACTGTGTATTAAGATTAATACAATATCGTTTCATCTGGGCACAGTCGAGTTAAAGAATTCATTCGGCTTCGCCGGGCAAACGCAGTAGTAAAAGAATGTGCCATCTACTGTAAAGTGTGAGCAGCTGCTCCCATTATCTGCGTGCTCCAGGGACAGGGAGGCTTCTAATGTACTTTCTCCCGGATCACCCTACCTCTCCCACTTCCCGTGGCTTCGGCCCCTACAGCTGGAGTTGGCTGTGCTTGCTTCACATTACGTGGCTCCAGGCGCGCTTGCTGGCTCCTGACTAACTCTCTTCGGTGACTTCTGAGTTCCTGAAGTAGTTCTTCCTCTGGTTTTAAGGCGTGTTTTAAACCTTGCTCTGAATTTCCACATGAATATGTTCCATGCCATTCTCTGACAATCAGCCGCCTCTGGGGGAGGAGGGGGCGTTCTGGAAGCTCCTTGCCTCTTTATCATGCACTTAGTGAGCATCTACTGTGTGCCAGGCTGTGTGCTAGATGCCGGTCCAGATTCAGAGCCCAGTGTTTCTGACTCTGGGGATCCATTTGAATGGCACTGCACTTGAGAGTAAGTAGCTACACTGGTAAACTGGTTCTCTACCGAAGTCAAGGGTGCAGTGGTCCAGACTGGACGGAGCCGTACTGTGCTCTTGGCCAGGCCATGGTGCTGAAAGTTCAGCCCCAGGGTTATAGGCAACATTCCTTAAGGCAAGAGCAGTACACCAGACTATTGATTAGGAGATTATAATAAACTAATCCTTGCGCAGACCTGCTCTTGCTGAAACGATGACATCTAATGAGATAAACTATCTCTATAAAGAAGTAATTACCCTCATGTAGTAAATACCCATCTCCCCTAGTGGTAAAGATCTAATGTAATTGCCTCTCAGTCTAGGACCATAAATAGGCTCTGCCAAGGCATTCAAAAATATGAAATATTAAGAAAACAATTTAAATCTTAACCTCCAAGGTATTCTTCCCTCCAGGTTATTTTTCTGAACTGTGTATTTGCTCTTCCGTTCTTCATGCCACCGCCCTCCCCACCTGTTGGGAAGGTGACACTTTATCGTCAGGTCTATTTATGATAACGTCTGGTCTGTCCTTCCCACTTCATTATTTAAGAGTTGACTGTGCTGAAAATATTTTTTTAATAGGAACATACTAGGTTCTCAAAATACCTTAAAACAACCTCCTTTCTGCCCAGTTATCTCAGTCATGGGTCTCTCTAATTTCTGTCTGCAGTTTAAGTTCTTATTTATGTATGTGCAGCTAGGGGAGGGAAGTGTGCTGTCGGGGAAAGGATGTAAATCTGTTCCCATCGTACAGCTGCAGCTTGTACGTAACTGTCTGAGCCCCTTGGAGTGCAGCTGTGCGCTGCAGATAGTCCCCTCCACCTCTGTGCTGAGAAGGAATTGTCACAAAGTCCATGTCTGAAATAGGGACAGTAATCCCTAGCAGATCTCCTCCGTCCCCGGGTCATCCACTGTGCCCCTGCCAGCCCCCCATTCTCAGATACAACTTCAGGAAGTTAACCGTGCCCTAGCCAGCCTGAGACCCACCACCCACCCCAGCATTACCTGAACTTCAGAAGTAAACGTTAGATAAAAATAGTAGCCCCGTTAGCGTGGTTATAAAACTGGTGTGTATCAGAGTCTCTTGATGAAGTCAGTTTAAATGATTGGGATACAAACCTGAGTTTCTGTCCTCTTCAAACCCCTCGAGACTTGATTAAGACTGTTAAACCCTCTGGAGTCCCTGGTGACCTAAAGGACTGCCTTAATCACTCTTTGGCAGCTCCCACAGACCAGGGGCCGGTCACCAGTCAGTACTTGGGAGGTGATGCGCCTGTGGGTGCTGGCCTCTCCCCTCGGGAGACAGACCTGGGTTGTCCCCTTACGAGCTCAGCCAATTCTGAAAAGCGTGCTCTGCCACCAGGGAGGGCAGTGTCTCAGTACCTTCTCTGCAGGGGCATGCCGGATTCTGAGGGAGGGTGGTTTTGAGGAGCTGTCTGCGGGGAAGGGTGACTCCCTGGATTATTTTGAAGTAATAAAGGGGGAGATCACGACATTCGTTTCTGATGATTAAACCAGTGAGGCCGTTGGCCCCCGTGGGGTGAGAGCTGCAGGACGTGCAGACCTGAACCACGCTCCGTGCCGAGGAGCCCCCGCTGCCCCAGGGCTGGCGTCTACGTGTCAGACACCTCACGCGGAAGACCTTTGTCCTCAGAGTCACAGAACCCTTTCTGGTGTTAACTGTCATTGTCGTGGGAATCCTGTGTCTCTGCAGTGGTTGGAGCCTTAAAAAAACTTAGTTGGTTCTAATTAAATTTTAAAGTCAAATAGTAAGATGACATGGTATATGAGAAGGCAGACCCTCAATTTTAATTAAGTTTTATATTGCTAATGGAGGGAGGGCTCTGTAGTTTGTCCAGTGGATGACACTCTGCCTGTCACATGGATATGCAGGGTGACTTTTATTAAATGTAACACATACTGTCACCCAAAGCCCTTAAACTGGACAGAGATTATTTTTCATCTTGCCAATACAAATTTAAATTCTGTGTTCCATGTTAGAATCATAATTGTAGCACTTTCTTCTTTGGATGACACTTTTCAGCAAAGCTTGGTACTAGTTCTTGTACTTGGCATTCCTTGTAAAGGTTAAATGACATCTTGGTTTTGGAGGAACACTATGAAAACGTAATGTGAACATTAGCAACATGATTATGGAGGCTCACGCTGTTTAACTGCCGTGTTGCCAGAAAGCTGAGTGAGCTCTGCCAGCGTCGCCACCTCGAGTCTTCCTAGCAGCGGCTCAAGTGCAGGGGTCGTGGGAGAAACGACAGGGCCACACAGCCCGCACCAGCCTTGGAACAGGTGATGTCTTATCCAGAGTGTGGTTTGGAGATACTGTTTCTGATTCTTAGAATTCCAATTCTTTTATGGACTTCGAAGGGGAAGTGGGACACATCACAGGTGTGTGCTCCGGTGTTTCAGGTGAAGCTCACTCGAGGGGACAGGGTGGGCACAGCTTTACAACAGCAAGTGAGGAGGAGTGGCGTCAGAGGAGCCTCATTCTGGTGTTTGTTTTGTTTGGGGAAGGAGGGGTTGCCCCAGTGAATTTTCCACTTGCAAAGTAATCCCGTTTTCACGAGGGATTTTCTGATATGCATTTAATGAGCAGTTGCACACGGGGTTTTCGTCTTTCATCTGGGTGATCCTGTGGCCACCCAGCGTGGCACTCTGCCAGGATCTCCAGAGTTGTCTGCCTTAGTATAACTAGTCCACATGAGAAACGGGGGCTCAAGTAAGTCACGTAGTGGCCCCTGAGAACCTGATTATCAGAGGAACGGGGAGTCCCCAAGATGCCCTACACAGAAAGCAGGGGCTGCTGGAAAATGCAGAAAAAGCCATAGCCGTTCCGGTGTCTGTTTCCTTGATTTCTGGAAGAACTGGAAGAGAAGCTGACTACTTGGCTTAAGGACAGTTTCGAAGTAGTCCTTGATGCCCAGAACTGGATTTTAAAATTACTGTCTTATTTTTTATATTGTATTTACGTAACTTAGCAAGTTCTGGCTTTCAGGTTTTTGCTTTATTGTCCGAGTCTGTTGTGTTGAGGTCAGTTTTCTATCTTGACCTTTGAGTAGCTTTTGTCCTCATCTGTAAAATGATGCGTTCAGTGTTCTCTCTTGAGCCTGTGCTTTTCAGCATGTGATTCTAATCTTCAGCCAGAATGTCTTTGTCAAGTGAGTAGTCCGTGCCGTGGTGTGGCTCTGAGCTCTGAGTCCCCTGCCGTCCTGGTGGGTATCCATAATTGAAAAGACACACAAACGCCCCTAGTGTTGTCAGGGGGCCCAGGGGCCATCATTCTTCAGTGTGCATGGTGCGTGGACCCCTCCAAAGGCCAAACACTTGGAGCACCCTTGAGAAGATACTTCTACCCCGTTTGGAGAAATATTGTGTTAAAAGCCCCCACTGCTCAGGCCTGGCTGCAGGTTAGGAATACCTGGGCTCACTGGCAGGGATTGTCATGGAGGGCTGGCTCAGAATCACAGCTCTGGGAAGCAGTCCTTGGCAACAGCCTGATTACACCTGATGGGAACGAGCCTGAAATCCACATGGGAGGCCATCAGTCCTTGTAGATGATCACGAGGGTAAAAGCATAGGATTTAAAAATCCTTGTTCACTGCAGACTTGCAGTTTGTCCGTAGATCCTAGTTTGAGAACTGCTCATCTGGACTAAAGCTGGATGCTTGTCTTAGAAATTTGCTTTAGGAGATACTTAATTCCGGTCTAGTTTGCTTATTAGCCTTTTCACTTTGCAGATTGAGCTATAGCTGCTTAGTGACAACACACCAGGAGGGCCCCCCGGGGCAGCTCTTGAGGCTGGTCTTGTGCCGTGGGCCAGCATCGCACCACTCCAGGCACTTCTCTTCCTGTGGCGGCTAGTGTGCGTGGCACGCCCTGGAATTGTGGACCAGCTGGCCTTTATCCCTGACTTCCCGAGGTGGCAGGATCTGAGTTCTGAAGCATAAAACCCTCTGTTACTTTTAAGCTCTTACTTAAAAGACAGTGCCTGACCTGTGAGTTTACCACGGTCTTTCCTCATTTTTCCCTCTCCATCCATAAAAAAATGAAACTTTATTTGTGTCAGGGCCACCAGGAGCCCACACATAGCCCTTTGACATTTTGACCCGCTGTAAATCCTCCAGCCAGCAGCTTTTACATCCACGTGGAAATGTGCTGTGTGTCTTTAATTAATACCGTGACACTTTAGGGGGTCGCCTTTCAGGGCACGTGGTCACATTCTGTGTCTGTCTAGATGCCCCATTCTTTACCGGGTTCTGCTCACCTGACTAAGCCGCAAAGGGTTCTGTGCTTTAAACAGTAGATATGGGCTCAGATATCTGTGCCCGTGCACAGACATGGAGCATTAGAGTTTGCAGGAGCAAATTCACCATGCCAGACACACCCCACTCCTCACGACCCCAAGCCGTGAGAGGCGCTCTCAGTCATCTGAAAACATTTGTTGTGTGGTTCTGTGAGAGTGAGAGCAATCTTGTAAGGGAACCCATCCAGAAAGGGAGGAGAAGCAAGTATTTAAGGGGGAAAGAAGATATATTTATCACGTCATTACTTATGTCCTTTGTAATAGGCTTTTTAAGGTGGTAAATTTCATCACGGAGCATGGCAAACAATGAGTTTGTTTTACCATGAGCACTGTAAACAGTTGAGTTAATTATTGGCCTCCTCCATCCAGGCTGGGAGAACAGGGAACTCCTGCCTTCCCGGCTCAGTGAATGCTACCTCCATCTCTAATAGCTCAAGCCACAAGCTGCAGATCGGCCATGCCCCACCCCCCTCATCCTTACCACCCAGCCCACCACCATGCCCACTTCTTTCCAAGCCAAGTGTGCCTGTGTCCACCTCTTTCCCCAACCTCTAGCCATTGCCACCACCTAGCCCAAGTGACCAACCTCTTTCTCTTTTTTTTTCTTTTAAAGATTTATTTATATTAGCGGGGGAGGGGCAGCGGGAGAGGGAGAGAAAAAATCTAAAGCAGACTCCCCTCTGAGCGCAAAGCCCTACTCAGGGCTCGATCTCATGACCCTGAGATCATGACCTGAGCCAACCGACACCAAGAGTCAGACGCTTAACCAACTGAGCCACCCAGGTGACCCCAACATCTTTCTTAATTGTCTTTTTTCAATCCATTTTTCACTTAGTCCCTGGAAGGACTTTTGGAGATCTAATTCATATATTAATGTCCTGCTGAAATCTCTTTCTTGGCTTCCTCATGTACGGGGGATCAGATTCGGATCTGCGGAGCCCTCCATGGCTTGCCCCTTCACTGCATCTGTTCAGGTGCTCTAGGCTTCCTCCAAGTTTTGGGATTTGCTAAGCTCTCTCCTTCCTCAGGGTTTCGCATGTGTACTTCTGTTTTATTGTCTGGTTAATTTCTTATCCTCCTGGCCTTGGCCCCTGGCCCTTCCTCTGAAAAGCCTTCCCTGATCTTTGGTACTCCTTCCCCTACCTCCAAAGTAGACCACCTGTGTTCTGTGACTTTCTAGCATCATCCACAGTTCTACTTGCAAACATAGTGTGTTTATTAATATGAGTTGCTGGAGGTTGACACTCTATGTACTTAGCCCCGTATCTTCAGCATCCAGAACAGCACCAGACAACGGCTACCTGCTCGGGTTTGTTAAATGGTTGTTTGGATTTTCTTGTCTGTCTTCCTACCAGATTATCTCTGTTTCTGGCCAGAGGAGGTGGTCATTACGGAAAGAATGCTCCGCATTTAATGACCATTTACCTTTGTGCTTTCTGCTTTCTTCCCTCAACTTGATTAAGCATCCTGCATACTGTGTGCCAAGTATTATGAGGTCCAGCTGGTGACATACATGTGACTAGTCTCTGTCCTCCAAGAGCCAGTGTCTGCTGGGATGAGGAGAAGCCAGTTACAGAAGCTGTAACATAAGGCAACGTACAAATGCCTGTAAGTGACTTGAGAGAGTGTGTCTGGCTGAGATCAGCAGAACCTTAGTGAAGAGGGAAGAGGTGTCTCCAGGGGCCTGGAAGGATTAGTAGGGCTTTAATAAATGACAGCAATACCAGGAGAGGTGGTCTAGATAGAAAAGCATGAGCAAAGGACCAAGAGGCAATAGTGGAGTGATTCTGGTGATGTATACACAGCTTGAAAAAAGACCTAAGTCAGTTTACAGGTTGGAACTACAAGGTTTGTTTTTTCCAAGCGAAGGCACCAAGGCAAACGGAAACAAAAACATGATGACGCTGAGTGTGATGGTGTAGAGAATGCGTACGTGATGCTGAACGTTGCCAGTGGGCCGCAGACGTGGCTCCTGCTGCCTAGTAGCGTGTCCTGAGAGCGAGCAGGTGAATCACATTCACAGAGCACACGCACACTTGCACACATGAGCACACACACGTATGCTCAGAGTACAACTAGGTGCAGTTGTAAGACCTGACATAGAGTTTCGCCTGGCTTAGGGAACACCGCACCATCTTCACAGTAAATATAAGGTTCACAGGGTTGTTTCCTAAAAGGGGATCTTTGTGACTGAAGGCATTAACCCAAGTAATTTGATTATCTATTCTAGAGAAAAATGATAGCTCATGGCCTCAGTGTTCCATGTCAGAGAGGATGGTGTTTCTAAAACCCACCTTAGATAAAAATCTCAGGAAGGAATCCTTAACATTAAAATGTGTTTAAGTAACTTCTTGGGGCACCTGGGTGGCTCAGTCGGTTAAGCAGCTGACTATTGATCTCAGCTCAGATCTTGATCTCAGGGTTGTGAGTTCAAGCCCCACTTTGGGCTCCATGCTGGGCATGGAGCCTAGTTTAAAAAACAGTAAAGAACTTCTTAAGTAACTTCCCAGTTGTGTTAACTTACTGTATATAGTGTTGTTAGTTTTAAACCTATAGCTGTTATGGGACATCCGTCAAATTAAGATTTTCAAAAAGTAAACACATAACTCAAAAATACCCAGCGAATGTGTCAGATATTTGTTTCGGGAATCAAAATGATGGTAAAGTTGGTTCAAAGAAAATTCAAGAGACTGACTATAGTAACTGAAAAATGCCAGAATAGTCACAGGGTGAAATACAAAACCAGTGACTGTCCTTCAGGGCCATTAAGCTAACCTTTGCTGTTCTCTTCTCTCCTAAGCAGTTGTCCTTTGTATTTCTAAGCAGTGCTCTTCATTGTATGTCACTGTGCATTTTCAAAAATTAACATCCATCCTACAGAGTTAATAGAATATCCTAACCAATGCCAAATTCATAAGTCAAACAAAAGTGCATAGCCCTAGCGAAGGCCGTAATCTTTGGTGGACACATCTCACGGCACTCCAGCATGACCTTGAAATAATATGTGGGCATCCTGTTTTAGCCTTCAGCCAGTTTCCAATTTGGAGATTTTTTTCCCCCCCGACCATTACGAAAAATGTTGGCTTTGGTTTTAGAGAATTTGATCTGATCCATTCTTTCTGGGAGTAAATGGATAGCAGGGGCACCTCTCATTTATTCAGACAGCTCCAGCCCATCGTCATCTGAATGTGGCCTTGAGGGTCATCTGTTTTCTGCAGGGGATGCTTATGAGAGAAGTAGCATCCTGTTCATCAAAGGAAGAGACCAAAAGTGCTGGTTGAAAGAGCCGGTAGTCAGGGGCCAAATCATGTAGGGCTTTGTAGGGCAGGGTAAGGAGGTTGGATTTTTTTCAGTATTGTGAAGGGGTTGAAGTAGAAACATGATGTGAACCATTTGACATTTTTGACATTGATCGCTAACTATAAATGAAAGAAAATCTCTGCAGTATGATACAGTCTTTGACACTATTCCTTATTAAGAATTATTTCAGAGTAGTTTTTAAATGTCAGTTTTTAAAGCTTTCTGTTTAGCAGAGTGGCATATGCAAAATATAGTGCTATGCAAATACTATTGAAAAGGCACCAACATTCCATGTCATCAGGTGACCCTGAAGAGTTAGTTAATGGTATTGTGTGGAGAGAGTGATGGCGGAAGAATGAGTCCTTTGCATTCAGCACTGACCCCGTGAGGTGATATGCCATTCAGACATCCAAGTCCACAAAGAGGGGTTTCTGTACTTACACCCTCGGTACCTGAATTAAAGGGCAGGCGTGCTGGGCTAGTGTCCCTCCCTCTGAGGAGCTCGTGGTAAGGCGTTAATGGCCAGCCACCACACAGAGAACACTCGCCTAGCAGAAGCAGCGCAGGAAGTGCATGATGGGGCAAGTGGACTTTCCACCATCCATCTCCTGCCTTTGGGGCTAGGTTCAAAGAACTCACCGGACTGGCCTGAGTCTAGAGGAGGAGCTCACAGGGGAGACACTGTGTCCAGCCTGGCGTTTTGTTTTGGTTTTTGGTGATTACATATTGTGAAAGACCAACATCTGTATCTAGATTCCATTTCACTGTATCATAAAATAAAATCACTCTGGTAGAAAGAAACCAATCCTAAATCCCAACCAGAGCAGCCTCCCTAGGTAACAGAGGAAGTATCGGAGCTCGTGCTGAGACATTCAGTCATCCTCTCCATCGCTGACCTCACCTGAAGATTGGTAGATGTCAGGTGTTGTTTTGTTTGTTGTTGTTAATGGTGGTTTTTCAAAAAGAGCGATTATGTCTTTCAGTTGATGGTCATATTTGTATGTGTGTAAGTATATGGTTTTAAGGGGTTTCATGAAGCCCTTTAGTTTCTTTGCATCGAACAGAAAGCGGTATGGACCAGAAACACTGGTGAATATCAGAAATGTACATACATAGAGCAATGTCAGAGGCCTAGTTGTGCTACCGCGGATGTGTGACAAGGCAAACAGCCATTCCCAGGGAGGTCTCCAGCGAAGGGCAGCAGGTCCGTCCTTTGCCTTGTCCTGTAGAAGAGCATATTTATCAATAATATTAGTAATAATATCTGACATTTGTATGGTTTGGATCACTTTTGAGTATTTTGAGTTACCCTGTGAAGCAAATGTTAAAAACGTGACTGTCCCTTGTTTACCAATAAGGAAGAATAGATTGTTTAGGGTCTTGCTCTAAGCAAGAAGGTAGAGGGACAGCAGCTGTGGTGGATCCAGATTCACAGAGAGTTTCTTGCCGGAGCCTCCTGCCACCTCAAGATTGGCAAGAATAATAAAAGCCCTGTGTCAGAGCAGCCCCTATTCCTAGGAGAGTGCACTGACCTGCCCCCTCTCCTCTGTACACAGGATCCCAGAAGTATGAGACAGCCTGTCTGTAGGGAGAGACTACTTTCTTACCAGGAAATGGGATTGGGTGGTAATCAAACCAAGATGGCGTCCAAAGCAGTTGTTTTCAATGTATTTTGGAGGAGTGGGGAGGAGCTACATGGAGCTCTTTCTCTAATTAAAAGGCTGTTCTCAGCTACATCCTTGGGAGAGAAAGCCTTGTTGAGGGAAGTGGCTGCCTGCTGCCCCTAGTCTTCTAGACCGAGTAAAGATACCCAGTCATCTGCCTGCCCACTCTCAGGTGCAGAGGGAGAGAAGGTTCTCTCCAAATTAGTAAGAGGCCAGACATTTCAAAGTCTGCAACGAAGTTGGGCAGGGTGATGCGGTGGAAGGTGCAGGGACAGAGTCTCCAGTTCTTAAAAGAGGAGGAAGAGTGCCCATAGTCTTCGCCTCGCTGGTCCTTGTAAGGTAGCGGGGTCGTACGCTGTGGAGAGCAAGAAACTCAGATTAGCATTTTATCTCAAGATAAGTGGGACCAGGAGGCCAGAAACTGGGACTTCCCAGCGTCATCCTGATGGGACAAGCCTTTAAAGAGATGATGGTGTATAAGAAACAGGGCCAAACTGAAACAACCAAAATGATTTTTAAAAACACACTGGCACCACAAGAGATGGTACACAGGCACACCTCAGAGACACTGCGGGTCCAGTTCCAGACCACCACAATAAACTGTCACAGTCAAGCGAGCCACGTAAATTTTTCGGCTTCCGAGTGTATGTAAAAGTTATGTTTACACTGTAGTCTGTTAATGGAACAGCATTATGTCTAAAACACAGTGTACATACTTTAATTTAAAAATACTTCATTGATGGGGCACCTGGGTGGCTCAGTCATTAGGCGTCTGCCTTCGGCTCAGGGCCTGATCCCGGAGTCCTAGGATCAAGCCCTACATCAGGCTCCTCTGCTGGGAGCCTGCTTCTTCCTCTCCCACCCCCCCTGCTTGTGTTCCCTCTCTCACTGGCTGTCTGTCTCTCTCTCACTCTGTCAAATAAATAAAATCTTAAAATAAAAAATAAAAATACTTCATGGCTAAAAAATGCTAGCCATCATCTGAGCTTTCAGTGAGTTGTGGCCCCAACACAGATCATTATAACAAATATAATAACAATGAAATAGTTTGAAGTATTGCAAGAATTACCAAAATGTGACACAGAGACACAAAATGAGCAAATGCTGTTGGAAAAATGGCACCAATGGACTTGCCTCAATCCAGAGTTGCGACAGAACTTAAATTTGTACCAAAAAAAACCACAGTATCTGCGAAGCACAGTAAAGCAAAACACAATAAAATGAGGTGTGTCTGTATGTTAACACTGCCAGAATCCTTCTTGCAATTGGCATGCATCAAACCAACGAGTGAGTAATGAGAAGGCTCATTTTTATTTTCCTGCATTCAGGCTCTGTTAGCATTATGCAGAACTCCTGTTGCCACAGAGAATTGAAAGTTTACTGCTCCATTTATGAATGAAAAGCTGTTTCAACAATAAGTGTTGGGTTTTTGGAAACTATCAAGTAGGATTGATACTATCCTCTCCAAAAATGTGGCATTGCTTAAAATCGGGGGAGATAAATGTGTCAGGGGAGAGGCTGTGAGACAAGGGAGGGCCTTTAAAATTTGGTGGCCACCTCTCTTGCTTCTCAGCTTAAAGTTGGCATAGTTTTTAAAATATTGTTTAGATTGTGTGCTTTTCATGTGAAAATAAAAACTTCAGTCAGCTTTTTAAATCTTACATAACAGATACAAATATCTCAAAATTGTTGATTTCAGAACTTTACCATCAAAGGACCCAGTCAAGGTGGACCTTAGAGCCAGCTCAGTGAATTTTGCTGATGTGTGCCAAATTTCTTAAAAGTCCTTACCAATAATTAATTTCTACTCTAGAGTGGGAGAGCCTCTTTCAAACATCAGATAGACTCTCAGTTTCAGTTTTCAGGCAGTGGATTTATCTTCAAAGATGACATGCTTGTTAGTATGAACAGATAAGCACTTACTGATTTGATTTGCCGTCTGTCCATGTATACAGAAAGGAAGACCACCTCTTTGAAGTAGGCTTTGGGAAAGGTACAATACATTAGAAGATTGCTGGAATGGACATCCAGGTGGTGAAAGCTCTGAAGATAGATGTAATGGGGAAAAAATCTTGAGATATGGGAAAAGAGCTTTTGAGAAGATTTATAGGAATCTTGAAGAATATGAGGTTAGTCTTCATTATTCTGAGAACGTAGAACTTATTCCGCTCCCAGAAACATCAGAATCTTGTTGGGAGTGGGGTGGGGAGAAGCAGCAAAAACATGTTAGATTTTGAGCCAGTTTTTTTTTTTTCTTTTTAAGTTTGTGGAAAATAAGCAGACCCAGTATTCACACTGATATCATATGATCAAAGTCAAAATTATATGGTTTTCAAGCTACAGGTTTTCTCCTAAAATTACCATTAATTTCAGTTGTTTTTAATCACGCTAATGGTTTTCAAGTACACCAAAGTTTCAAATATAATTAAGAGTACAACTGAGAGGGGAGCCTGGGTTGTTTTAAAAAGTAGGGAGGGATGAGAAACACTGGTGGAGTGTGTGAAAAGGGATAACTGTGTTGCTCTGGGACTGTGAAGAGGACAGGGAATTGTTTTGAACATGAACTTTATACCTGCCCCTCAGGCATGAGTACAAAGTACGGACAGCGTCGTATCGAAATACAGGTTACTGAATTACCTGTTGAGTTGAAGGTGGTTCATCCCTCAGTAACATTACTAGCGCCTGGTTGTGTTTGCTTGCTTCCATTAAGAAAAGAGATCAATGACAGGTTATCTATTTTTGGAGCAGCTGTGATTTCCTTACACTAGTCCCATAATCCCTTTTTAAGTTAATAGTTCTTAAATACAAGCCCTAATCCTAGGTCTAAGTTGGTAGCTTTAGTGATTCCATGACATTGCCACATTTTCTGTTTTTAACAGAGAACAGAAAGTCTGGTTGCCCATTAGCAAAACAAATTTAGACTTTAAAAAATAATCTTTGCTTTAAAATCCTGCTGATAGCTGGACTGCTATCTCCTTCACGTCTTCCAGGGAACTCTCTCTCTCTCCACTTGCTTTCTATGACAATGACACTGGCCATGGGAGGACAGTCTAGCCTAAGGATTGGCACACTTTTTTCTGTAAAGAGCCACATAGTGGATATTTTAGGCTTTGGGGCCATACGGTCTCTGTTACAACTATTCCTCACTACCCTGTGGCCAAGGAAAGTTGCCATAGACAGCTTGTGAACAAATGAGTATAGCTGTGTTCCAGTAAAACTTTGTTTACAAAGACAGAAGCCCAGATTTGGACCATGCGCCGTCATTTGCCAGTCCCCAATCTAGCCTATCGGCTAGAGTTCTTTCCCATCTCCTCCCCCACCGGCCACTTTCAGAAGGATAATTTGATATCCTACAACTAGGGCACTCGCTCCTAACGATCTTGCAAATATCCTAGATTCCCTTCCATATTTTCGCTGCCTTCTCTCATCTACGTGAACAGGATGCCTGTTGCTATTTCAGTGGCTTCTTACCGATTTGTCAAAGTTCCAGACATATTCTGAATACAAGCCCTGCCTAGTCTGCACTGGTGTGATACAGTCTCTCCGTCAGAAGTGTTGCAAAGGTCTCTTTCCAGTCTTTGCTTGATTTTTTTTTAGTTCTCTGATGGTCTTTTGATGAACAGAGTTCTTAATTTAGTGTACTCCAGTATATCTGTCTTTTCTTTCTTTTACTTGTCATGATGTTTAACAAATCCCCAAACTCATTCTCTGAAGTTGTCTTCTAGAAGCTTTCACAGTTAGATCTGTAATTTGCCCTGGTGTATGTATAGGAGTCAAGTTTTATACCACGTTTGCCACTGCTGCATGACCACCTTCAGCATAACTGTATACAGGTCAGTTTGTTCTGGATTCTGTTCTGTTATCTGTCCTTACGCCAATTCCGCATTGTCTTAATTACGGTATCTTTAAGTCTTGTCGTTACCTAGTAGAGAAAGCCCTCCTGCCTGGTTTTCTAACAGTGCCTTGGTTACTCATGTCCCTTTCCAGGTCGCTGTACAGTGTAGAGTTAGCTTTTCATTTTCCACTCCCCAGGAAGAAACCTCCTGGAATTTTGATTGAGATTACATTCAGTCAGATCATTTAGGGAAATTGGCATCTCTACAAAAAAATGAATGTGTCTTATAATTTTCTGAGTTAGAGACCTTATTACATGTCTTGCATTAGATGGATTCCTTCAGGTTGTTTTTTTTTTTAATATATTTTTGATGTTTGTGTCTTTTAAATTTTGTTTTCTTGTTATGTTTATTGTTCTCTTTGTCCTAATCTCTGAAAGAAAATTGCAAGATTTCATCATTAAGAATAATGTTTGCTGTAGAGATTTTAAATACTGTGTATAAGGCATATCAATTATCCATCGGCATAATACTGCTATGTAACAAACTATCTCAAGACCTCAGTGGCATATAACATTATTTACGCATCTGAGGTTGTGGGGTGGGCAGCTCTGATCTCGACTGGGCTTCCATCCAGGTCTCTTTTGCTGTCTGAGAACAACAAGACAATGAAGTACGGAAATTTTCCACTGGACCTATTGTCTTTAGACCCTACTTTTTTATATAGGGGCATATTAGTATTGAATTTGGCTCATTTCCAAAGGTATAATCCAAAGATAAAAATACAATGATAGTCTCTTAAAAATACTATTTTTAATTCTGGAGTTATAAAAGATGAACATATTTGTTCTGAAAAAGAGTCCAGAAGATGAGAAATAACATCAATTCCAAAGGAGATTTGAAAGGAGCAAACTAAAATATAGTGCATGTAATAACTGTAGCATGTGTCCATTGACTGGTTAATGCATGTTAGGAACTGTTGTAAGTGCTCCACGTACATCAGTGATTTGATTGCATAAAAGCCCTGTGCCGTAGCTGCTCTTATTCCTATATGTTGATGGGCAAAGGTAGGCAACTTGCTCAAGAACACATAGCCAGTTAGTGACAGAGCTAGGAAAGGACTGGAAACAATCCAACTCAGGACCCCAAGCTATACTGCTTCAGATAAGGGTAAATATTTAAAATCCTCATCTGATCTTGAATGGCCTCAGCTGGAACAGCTGGAGTAGGTTCAGATTGGTTCTTTCCTCCTCCAGCCGGCCAGACTAATCATATTGTCACAGCAGTATCAAAGATACAAGAGAGCAAGCTCCTGTTCAAAGCCCATTTGAAACCTCTATTTCCAGATTCACCGACTGCAACAGTCAGCCAGTCCACAATGGGAGAAAAACATAAAGTTACATGGCAAAGGCGTATGGATACAAAGAAGAATTAACAATTGGGGCCATCACTAATTAAGGAAGTTCCATTCTATTTCTAATTTGTTAAAAAAAAAATTTTTTTCATGAATGAATATTGAATTACTTGCAGCTTTTGAGATTTTTTTTCTCATTTATTCTACTAAGCAGGTGAATTTACATTGGGTTTTCTTCCTTCCTTGCCCCACCCAAAACACCAGGTCACCCTTGCATTCCTGGAATGAACCCAAGTTAGTCATGATATTTTATACTTCCTATATGTGGCTGGATTGTTTTACTAAAATTGTGTTATAGATGGAGGGTCCTAGTTCATTGTTGACATTGACCTCTCATGTTTCCCTTTGTGTAATAATAATCTGAATATCCAGATTTTTTAAATTTCCAGGTTTTAATCTTCTAATACCTTATATAGCAAAATGCAAACATTCACATTATTTATATCAACAACTGTCTGTTGAGGCTCTGCTATTTGATAGGTGCTTTTTTGTTGCATTCACAAAAAATGAGAAAGTTATGCAACCATCGACGTTTTTAATTCCAGCACATTTTCATCACTCCAAAAAAGAAACCCATCCTCAGCAGTCACGCTCCCTTCCACCTTCCTCCCGGATGCTGGTAACTACTCATTTACTTTTTGCCTCTATGAGTTTGCCTATTCAAGACAATACATACAATGAAAGCAGATAAGTAGATTTAGTATCTCTGTTTTTACCTACCATAATGTTTTCAAAGTTCATTCACATAGCATGAATGAAGACACCATCCCTTTTTATGACTGAATAATATTCCATTGTATGGACATACCGCATTTTATTTATATCCATCAGTTGATGGACATTTTACTTCCACATTGTAGCTGTTGTGAATAATGCTGCTATGAACATTTGGATACATGCTTTTTCATGGACATATGTTTTCAGTTCTCTTGGGTCTATACATAGGAATGGGTGATATAGTAACTCCATGATAATTGAGAAACTGCAGAACTTTTCCAAAGCATCTATACTATTTTACATCTCCACCAGCAGTGGAGGAGGGTCCCAGTTCCTCTGCATTCTTACCAACACTTGTCATTGTTATTATAGCTGTTTTGTTGTGTTTTTTTTTTTTAATAGACATCCTAGTGGGTGTGAAGTGGTATCTCATTGTGGTTTTGGTGTGTGTTTCTCTAATGACTAATGATGTTGAGCATCTTTTCATGTGCTTATTTTCCATTTGCATATCTTTGGAGATAGGTCTGTTTAGATCCTTTGCTGATTTTTTTAAGTTGGGGTTTTTTTGTTTTTGTCTTTTGATTGTTGAGTTGTACAAGCGCATTATATATTCTGGATATTATAAGACGTTATGAGACGTGATTTGCAGACATTTCTCACATTATGTTGTCTTTCACTTTCTTGATAGTGTCTTTTGAAGCAAAAACATTTTTAATTTTGATGATATCTAATGTATTTTTTCTTTGACTTCTTGTGCTTTTAGTGTCATAGCTAAGAACCCTTGCCTAATCCAAGGTCAGGAAGGTTTATAGCCATCTTCCAAGAATTTTATAGATTTTTCCCTTTCATTTAGATCTTTGATCCATTTTGTGTGGTATACAGTATACAGAACCAACTTCATTCTTTTGCATATGGCTGTTCCGTTGTTCCAACACCAATAATGGAAAAGAGTATTATTTCCTACATTGAATGGCCTTGGTACCCTTGTCAGATACCAGTTAACACAAATATATGAGTTTATTTCTGGACTCTTAATTCTATTCCAGTGATCTGTATGTCTGTTCACATATCACTACCACATTGCCTTGATTACTGTAGCTTTGTAGTGAATTTTGAAATGAGGAAGTATGAGTCCTGTTTTCTTCTTTTTCAGGATCATTTGCTATTCTGGGTTCTTTGCAATTCCATATGAATTTTAGAATCAGCTTGCCCATTACTGTTAAAAGTCAGCTGGGATGTGCGTTGATCAATTTTGGGAGAACTGCCACCTTAACAAAATGTTAAATCTTCTAATACTTGAATATGGAATGTCTTTTCATTCATTGAGATCTTTAATTTCTTCAGTGAGCTTTTGTTATTTTCGGTATACAGGTCTTGCACTTATTTGGTTAAATTTATGCCTATTATTTTATTCTTTTTGATGCTGTTGTAAATGTAAATTGTTTCTTTAATTTCATTTTGTTTCTTATTGCTACTATATGAGAAATACAGTTAATTTCTACATATTGGTCTTATATCCTGCCACCTTGCTCAACTCATTTGTTAATTCTAATAAATGTGTACACGTATGTGAATTCCTTAGGATTTTCTCTATTTATAGTTGTGTCTCATCTGCAAATAGTTTACTTCTTCCTTTCTGATCTTTTATTTCATCTTCTTACCTAATTGCCCTGAATAGAAGTGACTAGAGTGAACATCTTTGTCTTATTCCTGATCTTCCAGTGAAAGTGTTCAGTCTTTCATTATTAAGTATGATGGTTGCTGTAGATTTTTCACAGATACCCATTATCAGGTAGAGGAATTTCCCTTCTATTCCTAGGTTTTTTTTAGTGTTTATCATGAAAGGGTATTGAATTTTATCATACACTTTTTCCGTATTTTTTGAAGTGATCATGTGTTTTTGTCCTCTCTTCTTTTCATGTGGTTTATTACATTGATCGATTTTCGTATATTGACCCAACCTTGCCTTCCTGAGGTGAATCCCACTTAGTCATGGTGTATAAATAGTGTTTGCTACTGGATTCAGGTTGCTAATATTTTGTTGGGGGATTTTGGATCTATATTCATAAGGGATATTGGTCTGTAGTTTTCTTGTATTACCCTTGTGAGGTTTTGGTATCAGGGTAGCTTCATAAAATGAGTGTGGAGGTGTTTTCTCCTCTTCTGGTTTGGGTTTTTTTTGTTTCGTTTGGTTTTGGTTTTTTTAGAAAAGTTTATGAAAGTTTGGTTTTAATTCTTTATATGTTTGGTAGACTTCACCAGTAAAGGTTTTCCCTGTGGGAAGTTTTTTGATTATTTATTTAACCTCTTTTTGCAAGACTTTTCAAATTTTCTATTTCTCGTTGAGTCAGTTTCAGTAACTGATATTATTCTGGGAATTTGTCTGTCTCATCTAGGGTATCTAATTTGTTAACATAGAATAGTTCATAGTATTCCCTTATAATCCTTTTTATTTTTGTGAGGTCATTGGTGCTGTTCCCTCTTTCATTCCTGATTATAGTCATTTGAATATTCTTTCGTATTTCCCCCCTCTGGTCAGTCTAAAACATTTGTTGAATTTATTGATTTTTTTCAAAGAACCAACTTTTGGTTTTGATTTTTGCTCTTGTTTTTCTAGTGTATATTTCATTAATTTGTGCTGTCAATTTTATTGTTTCCTTCTTGTTTAGTGTACTTTTTGACTTTTAGTTTCGTAGGGTGGATGCTTAGGCTTAAAAGTTTTAGATCTTTTTTGATGTGAGAGTTTACCAAATTTCATTCTATTACTGATTTCTAATTTCATTCCATTTTGTTCACGGGTCATATAGTTGTTGAGTAGATTATTCTACAGATGTCTTTTAGGTCTAGTTGGTACATAGTGATGTTCAGTCTTCTTTCCTTGCTGATATTCTGTCTAGTTCTGTCTGTCCTATCTTGTTCAGTATCTATATTGAAAGTGGGATATTAAAGACATTAGTGATTATTGTTGAATGGTCTATTTCTCCTTTGACTTCTGTCAGATTTGCTTCATTTTAGTGCTTTCTCGTTAGGTACATGTAAGTTCATAATTGTTATATCTTCTTGATGGTTTCACACTGTATTTATTACAGAATAGCCTTCCTTTTCTCTTGTAACTATTTATTTTTGTTAAGATTTTATTTTATTTTTTTTTTTGTTTGTGAGAGAGAGTGAGCAAGAGGGAGATGGAGAACCAGACTCCCTGCTGAGCAGGGAGCCCAACACGGGGCTCAATCCCAGGACGCCGAGATCATGACCTGAGCCGAAGGCAGACACTTAACTGACTGAGCCACCCAGGCGCTCCTAACTATTTGTTTTAAAGTCTGTTTTTGTCTCATTTGGAATAGGTATTCTAGGTTTCTTGGTTATTGTTTATGCACCATGTATTTTTCCCAATCTTTTAACCTGTTTGTGTCTCTGTATATAAACTATTTCTCATATAGACAGCATAGAGTTAAACCAGATCTTTTTATCCCTTCTGCCAATCTCTGCCTTTTAAATTGTGTTTCTAATTACTGATAGCCCACACCTTTTTTCTCCCTCTGTTACTCCATTACTGCCTTCTGTTATTCATGTTAAATAGTATTGTCTAATGTGCTAATAATTGTGTCTAATAATTCCTTTATTTTTTTTACAATATATTTTTAGCTTTTTTCTTAGTTGTTGCCCTGGAGACTACAATTTACATCTTAATCTATGAAAATGTTAAGTTCAGTTGTATATAAAAACTTTACTCTTGCATAACATTGTTCTCTCTTCTCTCCTTTGTGCTGTTGTCATACAAAATCCATCATTTTACTTTATATATGCCCATGAACACAAATTTATTATTGCTTTATGTACTTGCCTTTTATATTAGATAAGAGAAAGAGAATTGTGAACTGAAATACATTTACCCTGTCTTTTCTAATTACCTTTTTAGTTACTTGTGCCAGTGTCTTATTTCTTTGTGTGGATTTCATTTATTATCTAGTGTTCTCTCATTTTAGCCTGAAGGACTCCCTTTAGTATTTACTGTAAAATAGGTCAGCTAGCCACTGAATCTCTGTTTTTATCTGGGAATGTCTTAATTTCTCCTTCACTTTCAAGTATTAATTATGCTAGATATGAAATTCTTGGTTGACAGTCTTTTTCTTTCAGTACTTAATATATTTCATCCCACTGCCTTCTGACCTCCATAATTTCCACTGAGAATTAAGCTGTTAATCTTATCAAGGGTCCTTGAACATATTCCTGCTTTCAAGATTCTTCTTTTGTCTTTATCTTTCAGCATTTGTATTATGATTTGTCCAGGTGAGGATCTCTTTAAATTTATTTTGTTTGGAATTCCTTGAGCTTCTTGGATATACAGATTAATGTTTTCCATCATATTTTGGAAGTTTCTGGCCATTATTTCTTCAAATATTTTTTTTTCTGCCTTTGTCCTCTCCTTTCAAGACTCCCATAATGTGTGTGCTGGTATACTTAATGATGATCCAGAGGTCTCTGAGGTTCTGTTCTTTTTCAATTTTTTTTTTTCCCCTGTTCCTCAGATTATATAATCTCAATTGACCTATCTTCAGGTTTGGTGATTATTTCTTCTGCCAGCCCAAATCTGCTGTTGAGCTGCTCTAATGATTTTTTTTTCCCCCATTTCTGTTATACTTTTCAACTCAAGGATTTCTATTTTTTTTAAATAGTCTATCTTTATTGATAGCAATTGGTGAGGCATTTTTCTCATACTTCCCTTTAGGTCCTTTGACACTGTTTTCTTTAGTTCTTGAACATATTTGAAATAGCTGATTAATGTTTTTGTTAAATTCAATGTCTGGGCTTCCTCAGTGACAGTTTCCGTTGACTGCTTTTTTCTCTGTGGCATGGGTCATGTTTTCTTATATGTTTGCATGTGTTGTGACTCGTTGTTAAAAACAGGACTTTTAAAACAATATGGCAACTCTGGAAATCAGATTCTTCCCTTCTCCGGGGTTTGTTGTTATTTCTAGTTTTAGCACTTAACTTTTTCTTATAGTTCTGTGTCTTTGCTGGAATGCCCCGTTTGTTCATGCAAGTTGTCCACCTTTTCTAGTAGATTCTTTTACATATATCTTAATTTCCCTATATGATAGTACCATTATATGGATCATCTCTGAGTCTGTTTCTGTTGATTGCTTTGTTTCTTGACTGTGAGTTGTATTTTTTCTCCTTGATCTTGGTGTATTTTATAATTTTTTATTGAATGCTGGACATCTTGTAAGAATAGAGCCTGAGATAAATAATTTGTACACCTAGAATTGAGCATGGTTCTCCTCAGGCAGCTAGTGTGGGGGACTGAGTCATTCTGCTCAGGAGTTGAGCTGCATTTGGGTTTTGCCTTGGCTGTGGTTGCTGAAAGGTTTTTTTCTCAATGCGCTCTTCCGTAAGTTTTCAGTTGTCTCTATATGCCCAAGTGATAGAGGACTTCTCTTTCCATGCTCTTGCCCCTCTCCTAGAGGAAGACGTCTATTGATTTTTTTACTCTGTTCTTTCTAGGCTATTGTAGGAAGGTACAATACAGATTGATGTAACGTATCGTATTGAAGTGGGAGCAGGACAGTTCCTTTTATTTGGAGTAGAAATTTGGTTGTACTCTACAAGTATCTAAGCAAGATAGTATCTTCCTTTCGTATCTTCGATTTGAAATTAATGGCCATGCACTATTAAAATGAAATAGAAAAATTAGATTGTAATTGATTCATTATCTTCCTAAAGGAAAGTTGCAGAAACTAGTTGGTCCTAAATTCAAGGTAAACGTTATGAAGAAAAGTGTTGAGAGAATTAAGTCCTATGTTAAATAAGGCAGAATCATTATTGCAGGAAATAAAATTCTTGTAGATGTAATAAGATTCCACTGTTGGAGAATTATACCTTCTAGGCAGTTGTTATCCTTCTTATATTTTGGTTTTCTTGCCAAACCTTCTTTATTCTCAGCACCAAAGAAGAAGAAGAATCTCATTATTTTCTGTTCCCTTTTTTGATACTTTAAGGTGACATTATAGTATACAGATTTTCAGTAAGTTTTTTCTTTCCAATATTTGACTTATTGTCAAAGCTGTTAATGAGGAAATAGAATATACTAAACCTAAAGTATCACCTATCTTACTGGATTTATTTTTGAGTTTATCCTCATATGCTTAGTTTGAATAATAGGATTTATATTGCTACTAATTTTTCATTTTTTGTTTTGGTGTGTCATTGTAAAACTAAACTTAATAGCTTGAATTTGCATTTGTAATTAAAGATTGATCATGCTTGAATAAAGTTTTCCATTAGCCTCTTCAAATAATATACTTCACTTTTAAGGATTTCAGCTTCCTCAGTGTTCTTAACTTTGATTCTAAAATGTTGGTTGCTAATAGCTTTGTATATTATCACCATATGTGTTGAAGAGCTGAATAAAGATGGACGCCTAAATTTCCTTTGGTCTATTAAGGACTTCATTGCTTTTCTAGATTTAGGGATCCAAATCCCTTTAGAGATTAATGCTCTCCAAGGAGCTCAACACAACTCAAAATGAAGATTAAAACTGACAGAGGGTTCTTCTAGATGTAATAATGCCATAGAGTACTGACCTTTATACCTCAGAACTTTAAAACATGGACAAGGACACTTGCTTATCTCTTGTTATACTCTGAACTAATTGTAGATGTTTGCATAGTTTACAGTGACATTACTTATTGGAGTGTTTCTGTTCTAAAGAACAAAAATCCCTGAATTCTCTTTATTCTCCTACTGTCAGAATGTCATTCAGCAAACTCTGAGTGACCTTAATAACAGGGTTAGTGCTCAGAACCAGAGGCACAAGCTTGATGAGGTCTGGATCCTAACCTCAGGGAAGCGGGTAACCCCTATATGTACATTAAAACTGCAAGATTGGCTAGCAGAAAACAATTTCTGGTCATAAAAAGAAACAAATGATGTATTTTATGAGGGTTTTGTCTCTAAACGAAGCCTCAGAATTGGGTATGGATCTTGGTACAATGTATCTTTGACTCTATTAACCCCTCTTCAACATTTAAAGGCTTTTACATCCTTGTCTTCTCTGGTTTCTAATCTCAGGAAAACAAAACAGACAAAAAATAGCACTGAAGTGGAAGTAATCACCATCCAGTCCATGATCTGGATCTTCTCCAAGAGTTTGATTATAATTACTAATTAAACACATTCTAACTAATTTAGGGAAATATTAAATATAATTCTAAAAACCAAACATGAAATTATCAAATGATGTACTTCTGTATCAAGAGATATAGATATTTCTATATATTCCATGGAATTATCAATTCCACCAGACTATCCAAAGAACTGAAAGAAGGGACTCAAATATTTATACATTCATGTTCATAGCAGCATTATTCACAGTAGCCAAAATGTTGGAAACAACTCAGAAATATCCATTAATGGATGAATGGATAAACAAACTGTGGCTATTGTACAATGGAATGTTATTCAGCCTTAGAAATGACATTCTAATACACGCTACAACATGGGTGAACCTTGAAGACATATGCTAACTGAAATAAGCCAGGCACAAGGGACAAATTCATACAATTCTGTATATAGGAGGTACCCAGAGCAGTCAGATTCATTGACACAAAAAGTAGAATGATGGTTATTGGGAAGTGGAGAGTTCTTGTTTAATGTGTTCAGGGTTTTGGTTTGGGAAGATGGAAAGAGTTCTGGAGATGGATAGTAGTGATGGTTGCACAAACAGTGTAAATATACTTAATGCCCTTAAACATAGTTAAAATGGTAAATTTTTAATATATCCACAATAAAAAAAATTATACTCTAAATTCTGTTTGCTAATATTAATTTAAGACTTTTGCAAAGGATACGGAGAGATACACAAAAGCAAAATTAAAATGAGGCTATTTCTGAGGTATTTTAGAGTGCCCCTTCCCCGTGCCTGGCTAGGTAGTAAGAATTTTGAGACGCTAACATAGAGCTGAGTGCTTTGTTTTGATAGGAGTGCCTCTCTCACGACGGGCAGGTGGTGGGAGTGGAAGGCAGTTGTAGGTAGCCCTCTGACCTGCTGGAGAGGGCTCCACGTGGGGCTCTGTTGTTTCTGTCTGCACGAGCCCAGAGAGTCAGTGCGGCATGTAATTTTCTGCACACAAAGTCCACAGATGTCCCGTGGAGGCAGAACTGCTTCCAGGTGTCGCGGATGTGCTCTGTGAACAGCTGAGAGAGCTGCAGGCAGAGCCTTTCATGGCACAGCCGTTGCCCCCCAGCAGCTCCCAGCGGTACTTGGGTTGAAAGCAGGAGTCATTCAAGTGAAATGGCAAAGCCAGTTTCATCACCAAATTATAGGTCAGTTTTTAAATTGTGTACATGGTGTTTTTTTTTTCTTTTGATAATCACACTGGCATGATAACATCCCTGAACTGTTCCTCTGAAGAGTGGTGCCTGACCTCAGGCAGTCCTGTTGTAAGCAAAAGTTAGTAGATATCGTAAGTTCCAGCTTGAGGGTGGACAGAAGGATACACTTAGAGACGGGCGTGTTGTAAGCGCACCGAGAAAGCACTTACCACGCACGTGATGTATCTCTCCCCCAGCGTTCTCTCTGCGGGCCGAGGAGTACCAGTGGTGACTACTACGTATTAACTCATCTCTGCCCACATAACTAGACTCACAGCTCAGTCTTCTCCCTGTTTGTAAGCAAGCAGTTCTTTCTACCCTTCCTCCCAGCTTGGAGCCAGAAGTAACCTGACAACTCTAGCATGAAGCCCTTAAAACTGAATAAGCAGTGATAGACGTGTGTTGGGAGTTATAACAGCCTTTGATTTTTTTTTTTTTTTTCCCCAACTGGCTTAGAATACATTTTCTGGCCCTTGGAAGATCTTTCACATTCCTCTTTTCCTAGGCTGGATGTTCAGGTGTTACAGGCACGTAGGTGAGCTCTTGACCCCCTGTAAGCCTTCTCCATTGCCTTCAGCGTTCATTTTCTTTTTAAATTCTTATTTTTAACTTGGTATAACCCTTAAGAGACTGATTTCAGCCAGTTCTTTTCCATCTTGGTTTTTTTAGTGGCAAACCTTCATCAGAGTCCTTTGAATTTATATCTGGCCATCCATTTCTTTGCTAATGGCATGGTACCCCAATATGTCATAGTCTATTTTTTAATGAGTTATCTTCACATATTTATTGAGCACTTACTATGTGCACAAGTACTTAAGCCAGTTAAAATCCAACTCTGTGAAGTCTTAACATTACTGGAAATGTTTCTCATCTTCTGGAAGACATTTAAGACAATCATTGTCACTAATCACTCATTTACATCATTCACCTTCCGCTCTTCAGCTTTCCACGTGTATATCTTTCTGCCACAGCAGGCAGCTAGGCATGATGGAGACCGCATTTGTGCAAGCGGTGGGTCTTGGTGTGATCTGAGCTTTCTGCTTCCTCACACTCAGTGACCTCAGGCAAAGAGGCAGAGAGCTGTTAAGCTCTCTGGATCTCGGGTTTCCGTCTTGTAAAGGGGTATTTAGTGCCATGCCCCATATTGCACCGCACAAGAGATGAGTCTGTGGGTGTCCGTTGTAGTCCCTCTGCCTCCATTTATTTCTCTGACCTCTGCTTACCTCCTCTGAGAGACTAGTATGATTGATCGCTGGGTTTGCCCTCTTGCTTTTGGTGAAGAATAAGAAAAAAGTTAGAAACAGTTATCAATGAATGGGAAATCCATTCTGAGGGAAGATGATTAATCAGAATGTGAACATTTTACCTTTCCTGAATGATATTAACTGAAAAGTTATGAGTGCAACTAAATAAGAACCAACCATTAGACTATTCAAGGCTATTTAACTGTGAAATTGTAAGCATGTTTCCTGAAATTCAATCTTTAAAGAGGAAAGCAGTATGATCTCATCAATATTGACCAGCACCTGAAAACTCCTTTTTGGTTTCCAGATCCTGAGTTTTTACCGTTTCCTTTGACTGACTTACTAAATTCGTTATTGGGGAAAAACCAGTCACATTGAATATCTTTGAGTATTTCGAGTTCCTCTACATTCCTAATGCCCTTCTTCATCTGTTTTAGCATCTCCCTGTGTTCTTTCCAGTGTTCTTCTTTGTAAGTAGCATGTATTATTTTTCTTTTTTCCCATTTCCTTATTTGTTTCAGTTATTTGGACTTTAATGACCCTTCCTCTGATTTGGAGGAAATGTTACTGCTAATCTTGTCTCCATCTTCTAACTTACACGTTTCCCTTGGGTTACCCTGAATATCCTGTTTCAGACCACAAGTATGCTACATCAATGGAAGACACCAAACCCATTTACCCTACAGCCATGGTCCTCAGCCCTCAGAGTACACCAGCATCACATGGGACAGGCGCCAGTACTGCGCTCCCGGAAGCCCCAGGGAGCTGGGACTGTGGCCCAGGGAGCATTTTTTAAAAACCTGCCTCATGATTCTACTGCATAGTCATGTTGAGAACCCCTGCCACCTGTGGCAAACATTGTAATTCCCATATCGAAAACAATATTGTCGTGTATGTCCTGGTTCGTAATTCTTTGGTTTAATCAGGCTGATCTCATATAGGTTTTAGAAAATTGACATTAACTAAAGTTAATATAAGTTACGTGTCTCATCAATTGCTACTTTTTATCTCAAAATAGTATTTTTCTTTTTAAGTCTCCTCATTGCTTTTTCATACCTAATATTTTTAGGTTCGTTCTTTCTGAAAGTTAATTATTACACAGGATGATTTTAATTGAAGAAACCACAGCTTATGTTCTTTTTTTCTGTTGATTTTCAGAATGCTTCCTAATTCTGTGTATTCTTAGCTTTTTTAACTAATTCATTTCACAGTTTTCCATTCATCTGCTTTGAGTATATTTCTAGCATTCGTGAGTTATTTAGTAGTTTCAAGGAAATAATTTGTATGCTTCATGGACTAAAATGCCTTTTATGCGGCTCCCATTCTTAAGTATTCTTTTGCTTTTTAGAGAATGAGTTGTTCGGAGTATGTTTTTCCGAGAGCTAATACTGTGCCAGTAGCCTCTCGGTACAAAGTTTTGGAACCTGCTCGGCCAGCTAGCGTGGCTCTGGCTCACATTAAATAGCTGGGATGCAGATGGTCATGCCTGGAACTTGGAGCAGAGTGCCCGATTAATTCTTAGGAGATAATGTCAGAGACGCAAAAGAGCCCCACTTAAGGAAAACCTTAATTATTCATCTGATAAGTTTTTATTTAAGTTGGAGGGGTTTTTTGGTTCTTGTTTTTTAGGGGAAAACACTCGAATAAAAAGATTTGAGGAAAGCTACTGTGGCCGTAAGAGCTGGCTGTGGCTAGTGCACGGTCGCAAAACCAGGAGCCAGAGGAGCAATGAGGCTGATGGAATGGTCAAGATACAGAATAATCACTGTGAAAACCAGGCGAATCAAGACAGCAATGCAGGGGCAAGGCTGAGGAGAGTTAACAAACTGGATGTGAGTGTGTGGGGTAATAATGCATCTGTCCCTTCTTCCCATTGCCAAGTGAGGAAAGATGTGGCCCCCAAAGGTCTCTAGCCATAATCAGGACAGTGACCCAGTGTCCTGCTGCACAGGGTGGCAAGAGGCAGAGAGGGGAGACCTTGGTGATGCTGTTGAGAAAGCAGAAGGCATGCAGATTGGATTGGTGGGCACTTGGATCTCAGATTTATTCATTTATCAGATGCTACCAAGAGTCACGTGCCATGCTGGGGTCCAGGCACAGAGGTGTCCTCCTCAGGGGAGTCAGCTCCTCACACAGCACAGTGTGACAAGTGCCGGAGGGTTCAGCAGGTGACACCCGCGTCCAGCTTGGGGCCTTCAGGGAGACCCCTTGTGAGGGCCGTGACCTGAAGCTCTGCCCAGGCTTTCTCTCTGGATGGCTGCTGCTTGCACGGCGCTCGGCAGTCTAAACAGCCTTCCCAAACTTCTCCAGTGCAGCCCGCAGTAAGACACACGTTTTACCTGCTGGCCCAGGGTGCTGCTAGGCCACAGTCTCTGGTGTCTCCTAGACTTTCCTAAATAAGTGAATACTGATTGGTAAACACAAAATGGATTTTCTATCCCAGAGCTTGCAAAGCACTGTTGTGTAGAACAGGGGAGGGCCACACAGCATCCACCCACTGACCCCTCAACAGAGAACCCCAGAGCTGATGATCATTCTAGATGTAGGGTAGCCATACTGAAATGATGAGGAGAAAGGGACCTTCTCATCCAGACCCAGCGGGGACAGTTGCTATAACAGCTGGAGCAGGAAGGCGCCTGCCTTAGGCATTAGGATCGTGGAATGACTCTGGCAGTCTCGCCTGGCCTGGGCAAGTAGTTCGTCTGGCAGAACATCGCTGTGGTTTCCAGCACATTTATGGAGAGTGTGGTGCTAGTCACCAAGGATAGTCTGGCCTTCCCTCCCGTTTGCTGTGCTACCCACACCATCTTTGGGGTCCAGAGGCTGGAGCAGCAGTACCTAATGACTAGAATACGTGGCCAGGGCTGGGGACACAGGGATGTCCGGTGCAACCAGAGCATAGCCAAACACTGGGAATGGGCAGGACAGGGGAGAGGTGTTTATGCAGCAGAAATTGGACAGACTTGGGGCCCCTGGGTGGCTCAGTCGGTTAAGCGTCTGCCTTTGGCTCGGGTCATGATCCGAGGGTCCTGGGATCGAGCCCTGCATCACGATATCCGGCTCCTTGCTCAGCAGGGAGCCTGCTTCTCCCTCTCCCTCTGCTTGACACTCCCCCTACTTGTGCTCTCTGTCAAATAAATAAATAAAATCTTAAAAAAAAAATGGACAGACTTATTCTTTTTTTTTTTTAAAGATTTTATTTATATAAGAGAGAGAGCACAGGCTGGGGAGAGGGAGAAGCAGAGCCCATCGCAGGGCTCAATCCCCCAACCCTGAGATAATGACCTGAGCCGAAAGCGAGTCGGACGCTTAACCGATGAGCCATCCAGGTGCCCCCAGATTCACTCCTCATGATAACGATTCTTATATTTCAGTTTGATTAGGTTAAATGCGTATGGTGAAGAGGCTTCATGTCTTACGTGGCTAATTTACATTTCTAAATTAGGGTTTATCCTAATACAGTGTACAAAAATAAAGCACCCCCAAGCACAGCATTCAGGGGCCTCAGTGGTGATGTAAACATGAGCGTGCACTTGGTCCCTGAATCCCGAATCCAGAGCTGCAGGTGGTTGTCAGGCCCGTCTTACCAGCGGTGGGGAACCTGTCCTGTGGGCCAATCCTGAGGGACCTACCAGGGAGAGTCTAGGTAGGCTGGGAGTCACAGGAGAACAAGTGGTGACAGATTCTGAAGACCATTTGCACTCTCCTAACCCTCCTGCAGGGTGACAGGTGGGGACTAGATGTTCCCCAAACTGACGTGGGACAAGAAAGATGCGGCTGTGGCCGGCGATGTGATCTGAAGGGGAGGGGAGATGCCTGGGTGGCTCAGTTGGTTAAGCATCTGCCTTCAGCTCAGGTCATGATCCCAGGGTCCTGGGATTGAGTTCCGCATCAGGCTTCCTGATCAGCGAGAGCCTGCTTCTCCCTCTGCCTGCCCCTTTTCTCTCTTTCTCTCTGAAGGGGGGGGGGGAGGCGCCTCCATACGGGGAGATTGGCGGGGATGGCGTTTGCAGTACCGTCGCCCTTAAACACAGGTCTCCTAGGGAGGATCGTTGTGGTGGGTGTTGCTCTTTGAAACAAAAAGGGATATAATTAGCTTGAAAGTGAGCGTGAAGCTCTGAAGACAGATTTGTGGGAAGAGAGAGAGGTTTGGGAGCAACCTGGTGGAGAACAAAGGAGGGGATCGCACAGAGAAAGCAGAGCCCACTTAAGGGCTTTGGAACACACACACCACACTTTGCTCTCTCCGGTTGGAGAATCTTCCTTCGGCTCCGGAAGCCTTGGGGCCGTTTGCTGTGGAAGCCCACTCTGTTGGGGTGGGGACAATAGTGTCCAGGCACTTTGCAGTAGCATTTGGGTGGAGCCCGTGCTTGGCACAGGAAGTTCCTCTTGGAAGGATTGGGCTAATGAGTACCAAAGATCTCTGAACGTGGAGTTTGTACGCATCTCCATCCTAATTCCCCACTGAGCAGTTGCTTGTTGGTTTATGTACAGCCTCTTGAAGCAAATCGTTAGTTAGATGGTTTTATTTTTAAGGCCAGGTCTAAAACGTGCCTGTGAATAAATTCTTTCTTGACTGAGGCAAAAAGAAAGACTTTGATACTGAGCAATGGAAAGAAAACTTACAGCCAGTTCTGCTATAATGCAACGTATGCATACCTGAAAATTGCCACACTATGCAAAATCGTGCACTAAAATCCACCAGGCTTAGGTGGGAAATAGATAGGAACCCAGCACTCAAAAACTGTGTGACTGGCATATTTAAAAATAAGGAAGGACCTTAATGAAAGTGGTACTATAGTTTGATACATTAAATGGTTAAGAAAAACATAAGTACTAGAATAAATGTGGCACTTCATCATGAAAGAGGCATGCAGTTTGCTGCATGGCGTGAGAAGGGTCGTTGTGAGGCAGGGGAAGGGACATCTCGAAAGCACACAGAAAGCGGGGGTGGCTGGTGGAGGTGTGTGTTTTGTGTTTTCCTGCCCAACTAGAGTCACCTGAGTTGTGGTTGTACGTTCAACTCTCCCCAGACAAAATCAGGCATAAACAGAAGATGAAATTTGCAGTATGTTCAGAATTGTTCCTAATACGTCAGTCATGTTGGAGCAAAACATTACAGCAGCCCTGACCATACGTTGCTGTCTTTTATGAAGACACTATAAGAATAAGCATATATAGCCTTAGACGCACAGATCCCTGCAGACAGGGACCTGTCTTTGAAGGAATTGAAGCAAAAAGACTTTTGTAATTATTTATAAAGGGTTCATTCATTTAA
Organism: Ursus americanus; assembly: GCF_024610735.1. Lineage (NCBI taxonomy): Eukaryota > Metazoa > Chordata > Mammalia > Carnivora > Ursidae > Ursus > Ursus americanus. The sequence continues at coordinate 9,482,901 of NC_142158.1, forward strand.
CATGTTATGGAAAAAGGGGGATACTAATGTTTAAAGCCTCCCTTTTACTTCCACGTTCATTGGAAAAGTTTTCTGTTAATGAATTCAGTTTGCAGATTGTATAATCTGAATAAAGTGGTAGGCTTTTGTATGGTTAAATAGGATTAGGTTTCACAGGTGTGGGGGACAGTGTTTTGAAATGTTAAACTCTGTAAAGGAGAGTTAATAATTCCATAGACACTGTAGTGCTTGCTCTGTAACTTTGGACTAAAGAAAGTAACAGCTGGTTTTGAACTTTCCCTGCGGCTCAGACCCATTACTGCCTTGACAACATACTCACTTACCAACTTTTGATTAAACAATCCTAAACTATAATATACCTAGAGAAATACCAAAAAATCTTTACCTAAAAATAATATCCCAGAATTTTTTGTCTGGATTTTGATTGCTATACTCTGTTTTCAAGTAGTTCTTATCCTGATGTCAGTATACTGTAGAAATTTACAAAATACCAAGAATATAAAAGTCACTCATAACTCTATCACCAAGAAAGCCAGTACTAACATTTTCATGTATTTGCCTTCTAATAAACTCAAATGTAAACGTTGTTGATTACACTACATTTACCTTTTGATATCTTTCGTTTTCATTTCTGTGCTATATAATTTTGGGAGTAACAAAGTAAAAGAGCACAAGCTTGAGGGACAGCTCTGCAGACAGCTCCACTTTCAGATGTCCCCCAACCGATTTAAATGAGATTTATGTTAAAAGCTTGGCATATGTAACATGTAATGTAAATGGTAGTCTGCCATACCTGCAGACCTGGACGTTAACAGTCTTCATGAACATCCCGATGATGGCTGCCTCCTGTGTATCAGGGGGATGGATGTGTGTCATTGGTCATTGAACCATTTCCTTAGTATTAAAATTAGGGCTCTTTACAATTTTTCATTTTAAAAATAAAATTATTTGAATACCTTTTATATGTGAAAACATGCCCTCATCTAATTTTTCTTTTGTTAGAAATAGAATTCTAAAAGTGGAATTACAAGGGCAGAGGTTGATGTACACACCTTATAAAATTACTCTCCAGAAGTGTATCCATTTATGTATGTATGCTCTTCACCAGCCCTGATGTAACTGCCATATTTAAAAAGGTTTCCCAGGGCGCCTGGGTGGCTCAGTCACTTAAGCGTCTGCCTTCAGCTCAAATCATGATCCCAGAGTCCTAGGATCAAGTCCCACATTGGGCTCCCTGCTCAGCGGGGAGTCTGCTCCCCCCGCCCCCGCCGCCTCCTCCCACCCCGGAATGCTCACTGTCTCACACACACTCTGTCTTTCAAATAAACAAATTAAATCTTAAAAAAAAGAAGTTTCCTAATCTGTAGGTAGAAAAGAACGTTTCATTTTTTATTGGTGAGATCAGTTTTTCACATTTTGGTGTTTTTATTCCATCAAACAAATTTTTCTGTCCTCATCTCTTGTGTGTGTCTGTTTTATTTTGAGTAAAGACATAAGACTATCTGTTTTAAGAAAATTAACTACTTGGTTTTTCATTACCACTTACTGAATGATCCTTACCGACTTCTATTTATCTGTAATGCTGTAGACTGTCCTCCTAGGAACTGGTCCTAGGTTAATTCTAGTAGGTCATTTTCTACATGAAAACTGTGCCCTTAATAGCTATAGATATATAATTAGCAAGGTGCATTTCACTTATCATTCTCTTCAAAAATTTCTTAGCTTGTCTTCCAGCCAAATCTCAGCCACTGAGGTTACAACTGGAAGTCTGTTAGAATTAAAAATCGAGAAAGATAGATTGCTTTACCATGTTTGGTGCTAATAAAATGGGACTGTGGTGTCACAAGTCATAAGTAAAATTGGCGTGTGGTTTTGTTTTGTGTCATCAGTGTCAAGTCCTGACATCAGAGTTAAGTTATCTTCTTCACAAAATGAATTTGGTAGATTTCCTCCTCCTCTCGGAACTCTGAAGCCATTTTCCTCCATGGTCCGCGGCTCCTACCATTCCCAGCCCCAAAGCCCTTTCAGAGGCGTTCTTCAGCTTTACTTTTATCTTTCCTCAGTTATCTTTCTCTTTGTTTCTGTTGTGTCTGAGGTCAGTCTTGAGAATTCATACTTTTCCAGAAAGTTACCGCTTTCTTGAAGACACTGTATTTATGTAGCGTATGCAAAGTGGTTTTTACTCATTCTGGTTAGGTTGGTGTGGTTTTGTGAGACCAGTTATCGCCTCCTACTTCTAGTTAATTAAACGTAACCTGCAGTCTGTGTGGGTTTACTTTTACCCTGTTTACCACTGCCGGTGCTCTCCATTCTCCTGTGTATGTCCAAGCTTCTGTCTGCTCTCATTTTGCTTTGAAAAACCTCCTTTAGCATTTCTTGTAGTGCAGGTCTGCTGGCTACCAATTTCCTCAGCTTTTGTCCAGAGAAGTTTTTATTTCTCTTTTGTATCTGAAGGAGAGATATGCTGCATGTGTGCTGTACACCTATTTTTTACTTCCTGCACTTCAAGATTTTATTTATTTGAGAGAGAGAAAGCGAGAACCTGAGCAGGGGGGAGGGGCAGAGGGAGAAGGAGAAGCAGACTCCCTGCTGAGCAAGGAATGCGACACGGGGCTCGATCCCAGGGCCCGAGATCATGCCCTGAGCTGAAGGCAGACGCTTAACCGACTGAGCCCCCCAAGCTCGCCTACTTCCTGCACTTTAAAGATGCCCTGCCTTCTCCACTGTCTTCTCTCCTTCCAAAGATAAATACGCATTGTCTTGTTCTACCTGTTAGGTCTTTCTCTTTCTCGCTCTACTTTGAAGATGTTCTCTTTATCACTAGCTTTTGCAGATGGATTATGACGTGCCTTGCTTTTGTTGTCTTTGTGTTTATCCTGATGGGTGTCGGTTCAGTTTCTTGGGTCTGTAAGCTTCTCGTTTTCATCAGATATGGAAAACTTTGAGCCATTATTTCTGCAAAGTTTTTTACACACTTGCACACACCGTTTCTTGGACTCAAATTATACATATGCTGCACTGTCTGATGTCATCCTACGGGCACTCGGGCTCTACTCTTCAATTTTTCTTCTTTCTGTCTGTGCTTCATTTTGGACAGACCCTGATGGTAGGTCTCACGTTCTCTGATCTTACCTTGTGCAGCATCTAGTCTGTTACACATACCAGTGAAATTCATGTGTTCATGGTGTCTTTTATTTTATTTTTTTTAAGATTTTATTTATTTATTTGACAGAGAGAGAGGCAGTCAGCGAGAGAGGGAACACAAGCAGGGGGAGTGGGAGAGGAAGAAGCAGGCTCCCAGCAGAGGAGCCTGATGCGGGGCTCGATCCCAGAACGCCGGGATCACGCCCTGAGCCGAAGGCAGAGGCTTAACGACTGTGCCACCCAGGCGCCCCTCATGTTGTCTTTTAAATTCTTGAGCATACTGAGGTGATTTATAACTGTTTTGGAAAAGTCCTTTTCTATTACTCCATCACCTCTCATTTTTAGATCTCTTTCTATTAAATGATTTAATCTTGATCATAGGTCCGGTTTTTCTGTTTCTTTGCATGTCTGTAATTTTTTGGCTGCTGAATTTTGGAACTTTTACGTTTTGGGGCACTGGTTCTGTAGTACCCTTTTTAAAGTGTTAGGTTTGTTCTGACAGCCAGTTACTTGCAAACCCATTTGATCATTTCAAGGCTTATTTCTGAGCGTTGTTAGTGTCATTCTAGAATATCCTTTGTTCTAGAGCTAGATTAGTTCTACTACTAGGTGCCTGTCCAGGGTCTCGACCCAGTGTCCTGGGTATACAGTGAAGTCTCTACTCTGGCTGGTGACGACTTCCAGCTCCACGTGCACTCTGGCAATTATATGGTTTATAGATAATTTTTTCCTCAAAAGTTGTTGTCTCCCAAACCTTGTGGAGTTTCACCTCGTGCATACTTAGATTGGTGTTCAAGAAAGACTCAAGAGGATCCCTAGCCAGTTCTGGAACTTTCTGTGTAGTTCCCTCCTTTTCAGTACCCCGCCCCACAAATTAGAGCCTCTTGGGCTCCTCCTGATTTTAGGACTTTCGCTGGGCTGCATGCAGTGTCCCTTGCCCGCACCTACAGTGTGGAAATGGCCTCCAGGCAGAAAGCCTGGGACGTTGTTGGGCTCACGGTGCTTGGTCCCCTTCATGCTGAGAATGTGGTCCTGCCCTGCCTGTTGGCCAGCGTCTGAAACAGTTGTTGGGTGAATTTTTTTTTTTTTTTTCCTGTTTTCTACTTTTCGCTGGCAAGTAAGGAAATGCTGCTACTGTTTCTCTCTTATGTTTGGAAGCAGAAGGCACGTTTCATTTTTAGAGAGACATGCTTTTTGAAGCAGTGAATTCTAACAGGTTAACAAACGCATGTTTGAGGGTATCCTTTTTGCTCTCAAGCATGTTCAAAGAATACAGTTTGTTGGGAGAGGCACGAAAATGGGTTTGTTCCTCGCTGGCTTTTTTGCCAGTAAATCCTAGGAAGGCATTTAGTAGTCTCTGAATCCAAGTCCTAAGGGTACTGTCAGCTCACTGAGAACGTTTGCTCCACTTTGTCATCAGAGCTGTTGGTTTAGGGAGTCGCAGTAAATTTTCACACAGTTTACGTGTGGAGGATATTTTTTCCTGAATCTCAGTGTTTACCTTTTAGGTTGGTCATTAGCAGTTGGTTCTGCTCTAAAGCGTACTGCTTGCTGTCCCCAGATTGGCACCAGGTGATCAGCTGTGTGCTGGTGGGCAGGCCACTTAACTTCTCATCCCTTCGTGGAGGGAGCTGGGCTGATGGGGCTGGAAGGGCCCTTCCATTCAATTCGTCAGTGAATATTGAGTGTTCCAAGCCCTAAAGGTACACTAGCGAATGAGACAGACAGGGACCCTGCTGTCACGGAGCCCAGTGGAGTACGGCAACATCTACACCATGAATAAAAAAATCAAATGAGGAAGAAATACCTTTGGTGAGGAGGGCTGTGAGGAAAACAAACGGGGCAATGTGAGTGGTGCTGGGAGGGGCCCACATTAGAGGGGCACTCCAGAGGCTCGTCTGCGGACGTGATGCTTGACCTGCCGTCCAGGTGATCGGGAGGAACCAGCCATTTGAGGCATTCTAGGCAGAGGGAGGAGCAAGTACAAGGGTGTTGAGGCGAGCCAGACCCGGAGTGGTTGAAAGACCGCCATGGCTGGGTTGTCATGAGTGAGGGGCTAAGAGGCACAAATGACAGCAGGGGGGTCAAGACCCAGCTCGTCCTGGCAGTCTGATTCCGAGACTCAGTCCTACTGTGAACACTTCTCTACCCACACAGGGCACAGTTAGATGTCACATGGCCCCAGAGGGAAATAACAGAAGGTCCCAGGAGTCCTACTGGGGTGGGTGTGGTAGTTGAGGCACTGGCAAGATCACAGGGCCTGAAATCAGCAGGGACCGTAATGGCACCAGTGAGCCAGTGCCGTTTTAACGGGGAGATGAAGGCCAAGTTCAACAATCCTGGTCAGCGTGAGCCGGCATGACTCCATCTCCACATTGGCAGAACCACGGATAGCTCCGTGGGACCTGTTGCCTCAAAGAAAAGAAAATGGGCTTCTTGTGAAGCTCGCGTATAAAGGCGATATGGACCCCACAGCCTAGAAATCCTGCTTCTGTGGAAAGAAGCCACCAGGAGATCTGCCGGTAGAGTTAAGCAGTGCATGCCTTTTAAATAGGGAGAGAAAAGAGACAGAGAGAAGCAAGAGCAGTTCAAGGGGGAAAGGGGCCAATCCAGAGTCAGCAGGCTTTGTCCTGGCGGAAAGCAACTACCCAGCCCTCAACAGACCTTCCCTGTGTTGCTGGTCATTCTCACTGTGTTCTGATACAGCGCCAATTAATTCAGTTCGGGGTTAGTAAGTCTTAAAGATCCAGACACTCTCACCTGTTGTGAGCACACTGGCCTGTGTCGTCTGCAAGAACCCCCTCCGCCTGGGCACGCCGCAGCCTCCAGCCCGTCCCCACGCATTTCGCTTTCGTCACGTCACGCTTCAGCTCCGAGTCGGGTGGCCTCCGGCTTGCCTCTCTGCACGGGACTGCTCCCCATGCGGTCTCTTTTTAGGCAGGGAAGTCATCGTTGTCAGCTGTCCCCTCCTCCAGATCAGCAGTCTCTTACCTGGCAGTTGAAGCTCTGTGTTCCTTAAAAGAGTGTGTGAACAGATTCTTGATTTGAACATGTATGCTTTTTTATTTAATGACTTTTATGTGTCATTCATTGTCTCCTGCAGTCTGGCTTTTTTACCCTTAGTACTGAGTGACACTACTTGCCTGAGTTTATAAATGGCTTCTAACCTCCCCTCCCCTTGCCTCTTCTCCTTTCTCCTCCACCTCTCTGAGGCATATGCCACTATTGACATGTCCTCATGGCCACAGCATCTTCCCCTTCTTTTGAGGGGAGCTTCTTCCTGCCTTCCTGCTTCCCCGCTGCCTCCTGGCCCTGCACGTGGCTCTCCAGCAGACTCGCTCCTCACTCTTCCCTCTGGAGCTCCTGCTTCTCGATTCAGCCATCCTTTCTGGGCACCAGCTCCTAAGTACTCATCTCCACCCTGACTTCTCCGGCCCCCACTTCTGATCTCTGGAGTGTCTACACCTGAATAATAGCTGTGGATAAAATCAAGTTTCTGTCCCCCTCCCCCAGCTACATGAGACTCCCCTGTGGTGCCCCATCTCCTGGGCACCCAGGCTTAATGGTTCCAGGGTCATCTGTGATCCATGTCCCTGTTACTCAAGAAGTTATCTGGTCATGTTGGCTCTAGTGGCAGTGGAGTGTGTTGAGGATGGTGGATAGAGAGAACACAGATGGGGAAGGTTCTGATGGAGGACAGGTTGAAAGTTAAGAAGGATCCTTGCTAGCCTGCTCAGAAGGACTCAGGACACCCTGTATTCCTGGTAACAGCAGCCTATCAAATGCTCTTTTGATTGAAAATACTTGCCAGCATTGGAATGATAGAGGCCAAGGTAATATTAGCATTTATTGCAACGTGAATCGGTAAAATGGATTATAGAACATCCATTCAGTGGACTGGTATGCAGCCTTAGAAAAGAGCAAGGAAACTAACCCGCTAAGACAAGTTCTAAGATAACTGTCAAATGATAAAAGCAAGACTATGTGAAGTAAACTACCACTTGTGTTTTTTTAAAGGGGGGTGGAAATCTTTTTTTTTTTTTTTTTTCATACTTGCTTGTATATACGTCAAGACACCGTGGAAGGATACTGGGAAACCAGACACAGTAGCTAACTGGAGAGTGGGGTCCTGGGCAGATGGAGAGCAGGGGTGGTCTCCATAGATCTTACCATAGATCTTATATTTGTAGATTCTTGAACCGTATGCATGTATTATAACCTCTTCCAAAACTTCAAAAAATTGAATTTTTTTTTTTTTAAAAAAACCTCTAACGTATTTCTTCCAATTGAATGAAAGTCCTGTTGTTTTATCAAGGAGATTATTTGACTTCTCTAGATGTCCAGTCCTGAGTCTTTTCCAGTGGCCTTGGCTTATTTTCTTTCACTGTGGAGGAAATGTTTCTGACCTGTAATTCATGTTCTTCTCCTCCAAGAACCTCTGCTAATTTTATTAGTAAAGCTTGATCCAGTTTTCTTACATTTCTTTCTCTTTCTTCTCCTACCTGAAGGCTCTGTATATTCATTACCAGGTGAGATAATATTCAGACAGTTCATGTGAATAGGACTATAATTATTTATTAATACTTGAATTCTTACTCTGACATAACTTGATAACTCTAGGAAAGCATTAAATGAATCTCTTGCCTTTATTATAAGAAATATTAAGTTCAGGAGACCATGTGTTTAAGACCCAGCAACCACGTTGATGCTGAGGAACTGACATAGGAGGGAAAATTAGCAGAACACTTTATACGGTAGGAAAGAGAATTGTCTTGAAATTGTACTTAGAAGACTGTTTGAAAAATGTGGAACTGGGACCAGTGGGCAGAGAACAGTTACATCCCAGGGCATCAGAAGAAAGAACTCCTGAGAGGTTTGAGTGCCCACAAGGGGTGGGGTTGGTTTGCAGTGGCGGCCACGGCACCACAGCTTGTGGACCAGCAGAAACAGGTGGTCACCTGGCGTGTCTGTACACATCGATCTTGCATTCAGAAAAAGATTTCAACTGAATGGCAGATAGCTTTGGCTAGAATAATATTTTCTTGAACCAGTTTCCTTTTTTCCTTCAACTTCTCAAGCCTGGAATAGGTACTCTTCATGAGACCCATTCTCTTTTAATCTCATTCTTGAGAGGTCTCGAGTTTTGTAGCTTCTTTTCAGCAAGTACTTTTCAGCAAGTACTTTCTATCTTCATTTTTTAGGCAACATAAGCAAGAGGGTGACTTCCTTGTCAGACTTTGAAGGAAAACAAATGCCTTTTAAAAAGCAGACTTTCTAGGGGCACCTGGGTGGCGCAGTCGGTTAAGGGTCTGTCTTGGGCTCAGGTCATGATCCTAGGGTCCTGCCATCGAGTCCGGGCCTTGGGCTCCCTGCTCTGCTGGGAGCCTGCTTTTCCCTCTCCCTCTGCCCTTCCCCCCAGCTCGTGCTCGCTCTCTCTCTCTCTTTCTCTGTCTCGTGCTTTCTGTCTCTATCTCAAAGGAATAAATAAAATCTTTTTAAAAATAAAAGTAGACTTTTTAACAGCCTTGCTTTTAAACATTAAGTCGTGGGTTCATAATGAGCGCTTTTACCCAATTCAGAGACGGCACTGGGGAGGGACTTCGTAGCTGGACATCACAGACCACTGTGATCTCACACTCTCGGCAGGTGCATCTCCCTTTATGGATGCGTTAACAGCCAATGGAACAACCAACATCCAGACATCTGTTACAGGAGTGACAGCTGGGAAAAGGAAATTCATTGACGACAGAAGAGACCAGCCTTTTGACAAGCGGTTGCGTTTCAGTGTGAGGCAAACAGAAAGTGCCTACAGATACAGAGATATTGTCGTCAGGAAGCAGGATGGCTTCACCCACATCTTGTTGTCAACAAAATCATCAGAGAATAACTCACTCAACCCAGAGGTGAGAGACGTTCCTTGGGCTGATTTGTGCTTCATGTTTCTCCATGCCCTTGTCTCTGGCGCCTGCTTTGCGGAAAGGTGCCCTTTCTAACTCGCCTTCTGGGCCATTGCACAGTCCCACCAGAAGGTAGGAAACAGGGGTGAGGCTGGGCGGTCTTGCTGCGTACCACACCGCGCCTACGAGCAGCTGGAGCCGAGCACGCGTGGGGGTCCGCCTGCGTGCTGCAGGGTGCGGCCGTGCGGGGCGCAGGGAGCGGCCACCCCCGGGTCGGTCACCAGCTCTCAGTCTGCGGGGCGGGGGGCTCCCCAAACTCGCATATCAAGTGCGTGCGGGCACGTGCGTTTCTTTAGCTTTGTTCAGACCGGATTCAAACGGCCGGGGTCCCAGGCCCTTCAGAGTGTGTTGGCATCGTTCCTACGGGTGTTCAGCATCGTCCTGGAACTTCGTTCCCGCGGCAGGGACTTCGGCACGTGTTCGTTGCCGGGAGTACCTGGCAAAGCCGGCTTTCAGGGATCCCGGGAGATGGGGGCTTGCAGAGGTTCAGAAACGAACTCTTAAGGCTCTAAGATGAGAAGTATTGGAACCGGCACTGTGCCTTCTTAAAATTCTACATTCTGGTAGTTGTTTTCCACTTGTGAGCAGCTCGGTCAAGTTGTTTCCAGACAAGAAAACCAAACTACACGAAGTTTGTGTGTCTGGCCAGGGTCACATGACAAACCAGTTCAGGGCTGACCCCTGGTCCGTTTTTTGACTGCAGAGTCCCTTCATTGGTTACTTGTAAGTGCTTCATAGAGCTCATTTTCAGTGGCCTTGTGCCCTTCTAAAATGACTCTCTGCTAATGTGGTTATACTTACTACACTTATGCACCAAACTTCTGGGGTTTCTGTCCCAAGTGTGGTAGGCTGGTGTTAAAAGGAAAAAAAGAAAAAAAAAAAATCAGGGAACCCTGGTTTCTTTCAACTGGTTGAATGTGCCACCTGCTGTCCGAACTGTAGAAATGCCAAGTGGAAATCCTGTGCAGCTTGCCTCATCCGCCGAGAGTCCCAGCGAGTAGAATGTTAAGGAAACTCAGATTTACGGGTCTTTCTGATTTTACTCTGTTCATAATTAGTTATGTAACTTACACTGTCCCCAGCATTCCCGTCTCTGGTTACAGAACAGCAGCAGCTTGTGAATTATTTTACACTGTGGAAGATACAGGGCACGGTATCAGGCTTACACTGCACCCTCTCCGGGTCCAGATAATCCAGGAACAAGATGCTTTTAGGGTTCCGTATCAGAAATACTCTCTGCCACTTTAACTTCTGGTGACTTCCAGGTAATGAAAGAAGTCCAGAGTGCCCTGAGCACAGCTGCTGCCGACGATAGCAAACTCGTGCTGCTCAGCGCCGTGGGCAGCGTCTTCTGCTGCGGGCTCGACTTTATTTATTTTATACGGCGTTTAACAGATGACCGAAAAAGAGAAAGCACCAAGATGGCGGAAGCTATCAGGTATGCACAAATGCTGTGTTTTTAATGGTGGTTTTGAGTGTCCTGCTTTTAGTGTGCCCATCCCTGGCAGAACAGGCGCGAGCAAGCCTCGTGAGTAAAATGCATGTCTCCTTCCACTGAGAGACACCAGTACCAAAATTAATTAAATCATCTGTCTTTTCTGTGGGCCTGGCATAAATTAGTACTTGCCTTGAGCAAATAACTGATTTCAAGGCTGGCTCAAACCCAGTGAGTGCTCAGGGAATGTTCTAATGATTAGCGTGTACAAGAGCATGTAGCCAGAGTTTCCATTATTTGTACTATGAGCGTGTTCTGTCTTCAGCCCTTAAATAAAGATGCATTCTCTTTCACATAATAACTTACCATTTGCTTGACTCCGAAAGAAACTGGCTAGGCTTCATGACAAGCTGGTTCCATAACAGCACATGAAAAGTTTGTGTTAGTACAAGTAGTACACATTCTTGTTCAAGTTCATCCCGAGTTCCAGCTGCCCATAAACCTCGATCATTAGAGTGAAAAGAGGTCCCTTTCTCTCACGTGCTGCCCTCCCCCAGGGACCCACCATTCATTATGTCATCCCAGCCTTTTTCTAAACACTGTCAAATATGCATTCCTTACATAGTAGAGATAATATAGATTTACTTCTAGTTCTGTTAAATAAATGGAACTATACTGTGTGTTCTCTTTGAACTTGCTTTTTCCATTTAACAGTGTGACTTTAGAGATTTCCATTTCTTCTGTTTGGGGATTTTCCACTGCTATATCATAACATTGCAGAAAGCTTCCCTAGAATCACCTAACTCTGCTATAAACATATCCAGGTACATATTCATTCCTCACTTCTCCTGCTAATCACTGTAAGTATAATTAAAGATATCTAATTATTCAAAAATTAATTTTATTTGAAGTGAATGAAAGCCATTCACCAACCAGGAAGACCATTGTACTACCCTTCCCACCTCCCTAACATGACATATCCCTGAGTGACCCCTAAGGGCCCTTTGCATATGCATTTGCCTTGGTGAGGTCCAGGAGGACGGGAACTTAGACGCACAGACGTGCAAAGTAGACTTGGCCGGATCTTCTCCAGATCCCCACATTGGGGAGTTGAAGTTGAGCTTCTTTGGATGATTAATGGGCTCTGCGTGGCTGAGACCTTGTGCCCTGACCCTGGGGGCACAAGGCTTCCTGGTCCCCCCAAACCATCCTTAAAGGTGCACGTTGGGATTAGTGGAAGTTCTGTGTTGGTGGGTGCAGAGGGCATCTCTCTGATGGACTTCCCATGATGGTTCTGATGGTTGCTGCCCTAATCAGCCCATCAGAAGACTCCCAGAACCCCATACCTTGGGGTTTCCGGGCATTGCCTTGACCTTTCGTAACATTTTTAAGAATTTTCAAAATTAATATATTTTGTCACTGGGTACAGATGTACGCACACATACAAGAGGTTTCTTCGTCTTTTTAAACATTGCCACTTTTTAAGTTACCATATGATCATTGTTTTCTTCAAAAATAGTTTGAAATTTTACAGTCTGTTTTAATTAAGTATTGTCTCTGGTCTCCTAAATAATTTCAAGCTTGTATCCTACTGGATAAGACCATCTTATTACTCAGTTTCAAGTTAAAGTGCTTGATCAGTGCACACAATTACTTGACAGTCGGTCCTTCCAAGACAACTTGCAGGTATTCCTGCTTGTTAACCCATCCCATCCTTTCAGGATGAAGTACATGGGTTTAATTTTCATTTTTCAAATACAAACTGTTGTGCCTCGGGCAGCGACTTTGTGGATTTTCTGTAAGCTCACACTGACTTTACACATAATACTGTGATTTGGGGGAGCTCTGCTGTAATGAGAATCAGATTTGTCAGCCAGCGTCTTCTGTGTTCTGGCTCCATTCTCCCCAGAGACGCTTCCCTAAGCTCCACTCCTAAATCTCAGTGTCTCAACCCTAGTCCGGCCCACTCCTCCCGAGTTGAATTGCCCTTGACAGTGCTTGAGGCTTGCATTGTTGGTGTTAGAAAATACAGAGGAAAGATGGATGGAGAGACCACATTTGTGGAACCTTTAGGTAACTTCAGGTGTTTATTTCTGTCAGCTGCCCACTCCTGTTACTTGTCCAGACCCTCTCCCCTCTCACTCTCCTCGCCCCCCACGAAATAGCTTTTCTACAAAAAGGCCAAATCCTGCTTTAGGGAAACCCACTTGGTTCTTCTTTAAATGAATATATTTTTATCAATGTGAATTTTTCCTCATGTACTCTGGCAAGATACGAAAATAATGAGTTATACCAGATTCACTTAACCTTTGCTCTTGCTCGTTTGCATTTAAATTAATTTTTATATGTATAAGATCAGCTTTACGTGTAAAGCTATATATTATTTCTGTGTGTCTTCAATTTCGTAAAACTTTGGGGCAAAGAACGTCACTATAGCAAGTTCCCCCCATAAAAAGTGGGAAATAGGAAGATGAGGTTTGAATTCGATTGTCAGGTGTCTACGACAGCTAATTCCGTTATCGGGACTGCTGGCCGTAATCAGTTTGCAGATTCATTGTAATAAAAACATTCAGCACATTAGTGATAAAAATAAAATGATTATAAATCATTTTTATAACATTAGGCTTTTGAAGTCTGCGGGAACCAGTTGCTGGCTCCTAGTATCTAAAGGACTAGGAGCCTCCTCGCCCCAGAAGGCAGGCATCTTCTTCCCCCATGGAGTGAGAGGAGCAGAGATGTGGGGAGCAGAGCACCTGACCTCTCCCCATTCAGTCCTGTCCAGACATTCCCATTGAAGGGCGAGCTCCCTTGAAAACGGGCAGTGAACTACCTATTGAAACTTCAGATCCTGGTAGCCTCGTTGTCCCCAAATAATTCCTACACTATTGTTCTTAGGTGACTTTCTAACTTTTTTGGTGATATCCATGAAGTAGTAAACGTTCTTCAAAAGAACGGATAGAAGTTTGCTTTTGTTGAATTAGACGTCTTTTTAAACTCATTTTATGACAAATATAATTTCTTCTTTCCCTGCCATACCCACCACAGCCTTTATAGCTCAGTTCATAATTTCCAGAAAGCTGAAATTTAAATTCAGTATGTTGCATTGAGCACATTGGAACATTCACGCATTTTGATTTTAGGTTCTGAGGTAGACTTGTTCTGCACCCCCTAAAAGCAGCGGACTGGCCCTTCTTGAAGGCCAGGCTCTTGAGCGGTGTCTTGGGGCCCGGAGGCAGCCCCTGCCTCCCTCTCCCTGGTCTCAGTGTGGCCAAGCTTCTGTGGCTCTGGAAAGTTTCCACTAAACAGAAAAAAGCATTTCTGTCAAGTTTGTTTTTGTCGTTGCTGTTGTTGTTGTTTAAAAAAAAAAAAAAACAGATTTTTCTGTAGGCCATGCTCCTTTCTGACATCTCCGAGCTCACGTATCCGAATGTTCGGCTGGGCGCTCTGGAAGGGGAAATGATCTTCGCTGAGCGAACCAGTGAATTCCTACCCCTCCCAGAAGTGGCCACCAGTTGCAGATGAAGTTATCATTCCAGGCAAAAATAAAAATAACTTGGGGGTGGGGGTGGGGGTGAAGAATCAGCTTCAAACAATTCTCCAGTCTTTGGTTTTACAATATCTATTTTAGAAGCATTTTTTTTCCTTTTATACAAACATGTGACGTGAGAAGGAACACTGCCTTGTGGAATGATTGATTGCTTTGACCATTTCTCTGTAAAGTCACTCTCTTACTGCAGTATTAGCTCATTTCTTTCATGTTACTCTGCCATCCTAGTCATGGTTTCCAGATGTTGTTAGCACTAGCCCAGCTCCTCCTGGGCCCTGTTCACATGAGGCAGATGAAAGCAGGGTGACTCCAGGGCACCCGGGGACATATTTTGAAGACGTCTGCTCTGTATCATGGAGACCTTTTCAAGAGTCCTTGGTAACTGAGCATAGAAAATGTATTTTCATCCTGTCATTGACCCTAAATCCTCCAAAAGTGGCACAGGTGAAGTAGCTGCATGTAAATTGTCTACATTATTTCAGGAACCTGTTGAAAAGGTTGCCTGGCTCTCTTTGTGTCATTAAAACCTAGTGTGATCTTTCTAACAGTGCCTCAGGCTCTCATTTAGAAAGTCTTACTGCAACTCATTCATTTGAATGAGCCAATTCTTACTCAATGTAAAGATCCCACAAACCTTAGGGGGCCTTGGGGGCTGGGCCGAGGTCTGCAGTGGCTGCAGGGTGCCTTTGAGAACACTCCGTGCAGCTAGGCGTGCAAGCTGCCAGATTCTGCAGTGCGTCCTCTCTTCTGTTCTTTGCACACGTGCGCGCACACACACGTCCCAAACCTGTCCCCCCCCCCCCAAAAAATATATGACCCTTTGTGTCGCTATTTGGGGAGATGGGGAGACCATTTAAGATGTTGAGTCATGATTTCCAGAGATAATCTGAATAGATTTGCTGAATCGCAGAGAGCAACCAAATTATTTCTGGTACTGAAGATGGGGGTCAGGCTTAGAATTCTGTAATTCTGAGCTAGAACTCTGACTGCCTTAAAGGAATTATCTTCTCTTTTTGTTGGTGCATGTTTGTCTTTTTCTTCGCCATGTTAAATCATAACAAGCAGCAACCTCTGAACATAAAATTAGATTCTAGTGGTAGGAAGAAGATGCACATTCCCTGTATGGCGTGGCATCAACCTACCCTAAATTGAAAAGCAGCCTACTTTTCCAGTCTGATCCTAAAACAAATCCAAAAATAGCATTGGCTCGGTTTTGAAATCCACATCCTCTGTGAAGGCTGCCCTACCCCTAGTCTTGCTCTACTTTGCAGCCCTGCTGTAATCGTAATCCGCAGCGCACAGCGGGACACACAGTGGTGGACGGGCAGTGTCTCTGCTGCTCGCTGTTCTTCCTCGGATCTCCAGTCTTAAACCAGCCTGGAAGCTTCTTGTTTCTGCACGCCCAAGTCATTCCATCTAATTCTGGACAAACTCAGGAAATCTCTGGTGTTTCCAAATAGTCAATGAGTTGTCTGAAATCACATACCAAGTCCAGAACCCGACCCCATGGGTCGTAACCCCAGCCTCCTAGTCTTTGCTCAACACCAGGCAATCTTGGTAGGCCCCATGCCAGGTTTTCTTTGGGAGAGCTTCTAGATGGATCATCGGAACCCCACGGTGTTTTGGGGGCTCCTTATGTCTTAAAGGGAAGGAAGGTTGTGGAGAAAGATGGATTAGTCCTAGAGCCCAAGAGCCAGCTGCAAATCCAAGAGCAGCCTCTGACGACATCACCCGCAGTCTTCACACAGGTCCTGTAGCCGCTCCAGCACTGCGTCCAGGGCATCGTCGGCCCTTTATAACAGTAAATAAGACCAGGGCCACTTCTAGGAGAAGGCCTTCAACGAATCTCAACTTATACTGATTTCCATAGAGTTTACCTCTTAGTATATTGAATCTATAATAGTGGATTTTTCTGTTGCTCAAATACACAATGTTTTGAGTAATTTCCCATTTATTTTTCATTTTAGAAACTTCGTGAATACTTTCATTCAGTTTAAGAAGCCTATCATTGTAGCAGTGAATGGCCCAGCCATTGGACTGGGAGCCTCCATATTGCCTCTTTGTGATGTGGTTTGGGCCAACGAAAAGGCTTGGTTTCAAACACCCTATACTACCTTCGGACAGAGTCCAGATGGCTGTTCCACCGTTATGTTTCCCAAGATTATGGGAGGAGCATCTGTGAGTACCTCTTTTTTAAAAATTATTCTAGAAAACTTCCTGAAGAAATCCAGTTTGGTCATTGTTTTTCTAAATATGTACAGGGTGTCATTTTGTGGGGACTTCCTTTCAAATGCACTTGTAGTTCAATTCTGTTCATTAACTCATATTCTCAATTCATGAAATCATGGGAGGTTTTCATATTTTGGTTCGTAGAACATTTATGGACACTGGGTTGCATCATTTCCTAGAGAAGGATCTTATTCAGTGAGCAGTCTCTCTCTGCGTAATTGACACCGATATCCATTATTAGTAAATACCCAGTTTGTAACCCAAACAGCAGAGTGTGCCATCAAAAGGTTCTTGACCTAATAACCTAAACGCTGCACTTTTAAGAGAAAGCGTGAAAGCCCTAAGTTGGTTAGGATAAAAGAAGTCTTTCCATCTGATTGTGGAGCTTTATTTTTTTTTTTAACCAATTAAGCCATCCATAATAAGTGTTTGTGTTTGTAGCTTTCGATTTTTTTCAAGCAATTACACACATTGCATTTCTTACTCCCTGAAGTAGGGCAAGGGGTGGCGTCATGGATTGGGGTCTCCACCAGCCACACCGAGGTAGAGTTTGGCATGGTGGACAAATATTCGCTAGTCCACACCTATCGGCAGGATGGTAGCAGTCAGGGGTCTGCACAGAGGAAAGCAGGCCCAGCAAAGCTTGGGCCACCTATGGGGAGCTCTGGGGCATGTATGGCCTGTCACAGTTGTCCACACTGGACTGAAATGGCTGGTTCCTTTATGACCGTCATCACCGAGTGTGGGCTGCCCAGGAAGAGCGCCATGACCGTGCATGAAGGGGCTCTCTGCAGCAGAGGGCGTCCCCGAAGGGGCTGAGGGCTGGCTGCTGACAGCACTCTCAATAGCTGGGACAGCAAGACCTCCCTTGGATGGACCTCTGTGGCACATCCCCATGGCCACCACAGTTCACCCCTTGACCCTTCGCATCCCCCTCTTCATACACATTAAAGGGGGGCCACGATTCCTGGGGAAAGATGTAGAGGAGAAGGATTAGCCACTGACGACTGTTAGAGGCAAGAACTGCCTAGATGTTAAAGTTAGCAGGTAAAAGTATGATGAGAAAATGAATATTTGCATTCTCTCATTATTTATGAATGGTCAGAGTCCCCAGAAATAAGACCCGTTGTTGGCCCCAACCTGCTGCAGTGAGAATGACGTGGTGTCGCTCCACCAGAGTCTTGCCACATGGGCATCCCCTCCGTCCGGTCTGGAGAGAACACCAGACAGGCCCGGACTGGAACACAGTCTGCAGATACCATGCAGGGCCCTGCCAAAGTGCCATGTGGTCAGACAACTCACCGGAAGATCTAGGCGCCACCCCACACTGAGGGGCACAGAGGGGCCTGAGAGCTCCGTGCACATGCAGGGATCTCAGACCCAGTTCGGGGTCAGAGGAAGGACTTTTATAGGACAAACTGCGAACTTTGCAGACGGTCTGTGGTTTGACTCATAATACTGTGGTGATGGTAATTTTCCCGTTTTGATCATTGTAAGATGTCATAGATGTTAATGTTAGAGAGAGCTGGATAAAGGGTTTGTCCTCTCTCTATAACTTTTATAAGCTTTCCATAAGTCCAAATTTATTCCCAAAACAGAGTTTGAAAGAAAGAGGAAGTTCACTGGGCCCGCACAGCCACCATTGCCACATCTGGTCTCAAAGCCACCCCCACCCTTGTCTTCTCCCTTCCTGTTCTAGAACGTCCCACCCACCCAAGCTGCCACCTCTGCTGGCCTCAGTGACCACCCTGTGGTGGGATGCTGCTCCCCCCACCCCGAGTTGCTGCACTTGTGCGTTTGTGGCTGCGTCTGGGCGGCCGAGGACCAAAGGGCTCCCAGTGGACACCAAGTGCCCAGGTGGTAGCAGTCATAGCCTGAAGTTCATTGGGACCCTTGCTGCGTCTACGGGCCAGGTGTGCTCCCTCGGGGACCAGCAGAGCCCAGTTTCAAAGGCAGGAGGCACAGTGGCCCTCAGGTCATTGGTGGGCAGCGGGGGCAGTGGCACGTGCAGCCATGCCCCTTCCCATCCCTTGTTTCCCAGTCCTGAGTGTTCTTTCTGTCGGGGACATGGTACCATATCAAGGTCTTCGATGCGCTGTGTACGCTGTAACTCAGAAGAGGTGCCGCCTCCAAGCTGGTACTCCCCCTGCACCTCCGACCATCCCAGCGCTCCATCAGCAGCGGCCTCTGGAGTTGTCGAACATGACACGGCCAGAGGACCCCATGGTCATGGGCCCGCTCCCCCAGCCCCTTTGCTGTGAGGGGGTTCTGGTCTGGCACACCCCATGCACTTCATGAGCCTCGGAGAGCGGTGCTTGTGAGGACCCCGGGCAGGAAAACAAACCCAGAACAGAGTGAGCATCTGTTCCCGTGACAACAGTCAGCGGGCCACCACGCGGCCGACCAGCTAGTCCCCGGAGTGATGCCAAGTAGGTGGCTCAACATTGGTGTCTTGCTGGAGGCTGGATGTCCGCGGTGACTGTAACTGAGTCAGCCTCAATGAGTCAGAGCCTGTGCCCTTGAGCTCCATCTCCCACACACCCCACAGCCACTCCGTCCACGTGCTTGTCGTGCCAGCACGTGACCAGGACTCGTCTCCCAGAGCTGTTTGGTTCCTCCCTGTGATGCATGCTTCCTGTTGGACGCTGATGTCACGCAGCCATGTACACACTTCCTCGGCCATCGACATGCCAGGCCCGTTGTCCCCGACCTTCCAGGCCCCTGACCAGCCAGCCAGGCTGTTCGCCACTGCCCAGGGTCACTGCACGCTCCCATCTTGATCCACCTCTCCTTCCACACCAGGTGGTGGACGAGGCACACCCCCTACTGGGGAGCGTTTCCCTTCGGGGGAGGCTCCAGGGCATTTGCCAGCTGTGTTTCAGTCTGCACACCCAAAAACGGAGCCAGCCCATGCACAAACCAGCTCACCCGTCCGGACTCCCCCATGTGGCCGGCGGTGTGAGCTGAGGCAGGACCCTGGTGCAGCAGTGGTGGGTGATGTGGGGGTCCGGGCCCCCCATGCGGTTCGCCCATGCCCTCTGCTGTCTGTGCCTGACCTCAGCTGTGCGCCTTGTGGCTCGCCTTACACCTAGCAGGCCTGATGGGACTCGGCTCTTGGGGACATCTCTGATGTGTGGTCTTTTGGTGTCCCGTGGCTAGGCGTTCCGCCTCCACTAGGGTTCAGTAACACTCCAGAATTGTTTTTTAAGAGGCACGTTCTTCTCTGCCGTGAACAGCACAGGCTCGCTCCTGCGTTGTCATCTCTCTGGCATGTGCCCCAAGCTCCTGGAGGCCTCTCGTCCCACCGGCTCCACAGTCAGGCCTGGCAGCTCTGCCATTTCAGCTCCACTTAGCCTGGGCCACCACCCGCTCCGTGCTTCTAGGAGCCATCCCAGTAGCAAGATCACACCGTCTGCTGGGGCTCAGCCAGGCAGTTACATCTTGTATCTCAGGAGAGCTCCCAAATCAGCAAACTCCCCTGTCCAACTTTGCGTTCTGGTTCTAAGTCAGGCACCCTTAGAATTCAGGCCCCCGTGTCTTCCTGCAGCTCCTTGGAGGGAGGAAGCAAGTTATAGGCCTAGTGGCCAGGAGAGGAAGCCGGGCAGGACTTGAGGGAAGCGATGCCGTCTTGCGGAGAGAGACCTCTGCATTGTCTCCAAGCAAGATGGCAACACTTGTTCCTGATGGGGACAGAGGGGTCAGAAGAGTCTGGGGTTCAACTTGGGGATGTCCACCTGGAGTCCCTGTTCGAGGTTTAAAGGGTCTCCTCCTCCCTCCCCTCCCCACCGAGCCCAGCAGATCCTCCTTGGTGGGTGACTTGCCTTGCCTGGAGCTGGGCCACTCAGATTAGTAAGTCCTGGGTCTGGATCTGCGCTTTCTCTGCCTTCTTGCTACCCAGCAGCCCCTCTGCTTGCGTCAGTGGCAAATAGCAGTTACTGTGCGGGTTTTCGCACTTGAACCACCACCAGTGCCAGGTGCTTGGGGTGCTCTACCAGCCCTTGCGGGGTGCTCTTTGCCAGCCAGCCAGGGAGCTATCTTGCTCCCAAAGCCCTCTCATCGCCACTTCTTCTCGCATTCCCACCTGTGACAAGTTAGTTTTTCTGGAAACGGAGGCCGAGTTGGATTTGGGCAAGCAGGACACAGGGTCCACCTCTGTGGCAGGGCAGGGAGGAGGCAGGACTGGGCAGAGGGCAAAGGTGAACCGTGGTACCGCCCTGGCAAAACTCCCCCTGAGCCCACAGGGAGTCCTGGGGCACACGTGGCTGCCCCTGCTCTTCCGGGGGCCCGCCGCAATCAGAGCCTCCTCTGCGGGTGTGGCCGCTCTGAGGAGCTCTCCCAGAAGGCCCCTGCGAACGGCACCCCTGGCAGTGGGACAGCAAGTGTTTCCTGGGCCGAGGCCACCGGGCAGCACGTCTGCGTCCACCCCAGGATGGTGCGCCGTGTTTCACAGATGAGGAGCTGGGGCCCCATGTGGGTCACTGGTCTTGTTTGCACCATGCTGCCCCCACCTAACAGTTATTACTACCTGGTTCTGGTGGTAGAGTCGTTATCGGGAAAATTACTTTAAGTTCATTTTAAGTTATTACTGTAAAATAGATCATTTCCTAACAGTTGCTGCCCGTTCTGGGAGCAAAGACGCCTTGTCATGGGTAAAAGCCTTTTACGTGCATCCTGAGTCTTACCCTAGCGAAGGCTGAAATAACCATGTGGTGCAAGGAGCTGTGTGACGTTGATGCGGGTACCCGGGAAGAGCAGATTGGGGGGAATACTAAACCTGACATCTAAGCCCATTTTGGGCAAAGGCATTCTGAAATTGGAGTCCTTAGGCCAAAAGCTGCTAAGAGGTGGAACCCTTAGAGCCCATTGCACTCAGGACCAGAAAGAACGGGAAGCCGTGACGAGATGAATGCCTGCTCACCCGGCAGGTGCATTTTCCCTCACGGGACCCGTCTTGAAAACACATCACTTTTTGCTTCTCCTCGTGATCTCCTGGTGCCACTCGTGCACACGGTGGTTCTCAGCCGGGGTGCCGTGTCCCATGTCCCCTTCCCCGTGGTCACACACTGCAGCATCTAGAGACTAGCCTGTCACAGCAGAGGCGGTGCTGGCAGCTCGAGAGCTGGGTGCCGCTTGGCATCCCACAAATCACACGACAGCCTCCTCGCCACGCTGGCTGGACCAGAATGTGGTTAGCGCCTGGCTCAGAAACCCTGCCCTGAAGCAAGAGTGGAGCTCAGAGTCTACTCAGCAAGTGCAGAGTGTTTGACTAAAACCTGTCTGCAGAAAGTAAGTAAGTGCTGCTGGGGAGAGGCATGCATGCTGCGACAGCGCCCACTGAAAGTGACACCCCCCGGGTGCCAAGTCCCCTTGGTGAGCTTTTG
Organism: Ursus americanus; assembly: GCF_024610735.1. NCBI lineage: Eukaryota > Metazoa > Chordata > Mammalia > Carnivora > Ursidae > Ursus > Ursus americanus. The sequence goes on from NC_142158.1 coordinate 9,504,594, forward strand.
GTGTGTGTGAGCTTCCGGCAGCCTGAGGCAAGGCTGTACAGGTTTGGTTTTCCACCAGGGTTTGTGCACAGCTCTGCAGGAAGGCTAAGCCAGAGAGGATCGTGTTCCCAGGACAGGAGAGTGCAGCCAAAGCAAGCTGTGAGAGCTGTCCTCTCCTGGTAGTCGCGGGCCAGCCTCTCTGGAGCGAAGCTGTGGTCACAAGACACGCGGGTCAGCGTCGTCGGACTGTATTCCTCTACAGCTTAGTCCTCCTTGTCCCCAGTAAACATTCAGGGCACACCCGCTGGGTGCCCAGCACCACACCGTCACCATCCTGTGGCTCGGGCACTGTGAGTGACACCCTACAGAGCCTCACTGAGGAGGACACAAAGCTGGTGAACGTGGGCTTCCACTGATAAAGCTGGCAGCTCTCATTCCAGATGGTGTGACGCTGGAGAGATGCCCAGTGAATGGCTGATGTCCTCGCCCCGAATTTACCAGAGAGGAGGCCGCTCTGGGGAGTTGCGAGACTGACCCGAGGGAGTAAGTGGCAGAGCCGCTGCCTCCACGAGGTTCAGAGCTCCCCAGCCCGCGACGCCTGGGTGGCTCAGTTGGTTAAACATTTGCCTTCGGCTCAGGGTATCCCAGGGTTCTGGGATCAAGTCCCGCATCAGACTCCTTGCTCAGCAGGAAGCCTGCTTCTCCCTCCCCCTGCTTGTGTGTGCTGTCTTTTGGACAAATAAATAAATAAAATCTTTAAAAAAAAACCTCCCAACCCCCCCTGCCCAAGCTGGTCAGGTTTCCTCACCACACCTCTTAATGTGGTCTTTTGGGCTGAAAGAAAAGGGAACTCTACTTTTCTTTGGCATTTCTCACTTGTCTGGGTAGTTAGGCTATAACTTTTTAAAAACAGTTGGCAATCTTGGAACAAAATGGCAGCCAGTAGATTTCCAATGACCATGTCTTTGCAAGTCTGTTTCTTGGGTAGAAGTTAGAAGCCTCTCCCGTTAAAACTACTAGAATGGAGCATATGAGAACTTGCTCATTCCAATTGCGTGTATTTAATCTTACTAAGCTTATGGTATTATTTGTTGACTATAATTTAAACCAACTGCCTGCCCGTACTTACACGAGGAGTATTAACAGCCTTGAGTCAGTCACACTCATGCTCTTGGGTGAAGTCCGAAATGCCCTTTGTTGTCCTGCACGTCCAGCCATCAGGAACAGAGAAGACTAAGTAGGGAAAGACTCTCCAGGGACCGCAGCCACGGAGTTCGCCCAGCTCCAAAAGGAGTACGCAGTGGCAGTGACAGCTCCCCGCGTGGTGGGAGACTGTTCTGACAGCCCGGCTGGCTGGTGAGAAGCAAGGGAAGAGGGAAGGGAGGAAGAGAACAGTGGTGGGGCTCTGTTGTACGTCCAGACGGCAAGGAGTAAGATTCAGAGAAGTGACGGGTGGGGGACAGGCCCGCAGAGGGGCCGGAGAGGGAGCACGTGAAGGAGACTTGCTCTCCCCCATACCCCACTCTCAACAGGCACACGTTCACATCCACAGCGCGAGTTAAGATCCTGGGTTCAGGCTGGTCTTGGAAACTCACTTCGCACTTCACTTAAGTGATGTAGTTGTGGTGTGGTCTTCACTGTGTACAGAGAAGAGAGAAGCACAAACTAGGAAAACCATAGAGCACTCCCCACCAGGTCCTCCTCCCAGCACTCCCGTCACCCTTTCTCATCGCGTTTGGATCCGTTTTCAAAAGAAGTATCTTAACAGCTAACAGTAAGCTGAAGTCAGGCTTCTAAACACATTGTTTATTTTAGACCTTCTTTTTACCGAGAAGAGGAGGTTCAGTGCAGGGGTTTTCAAAGAGAACATCTCTGAGCTCTGCACACATTCATGCCTTTGTCCAAGACTTGGCACAAATAACAGGTCCATGTTGGGGCCAAAATAAGTCATGAGTGTGAAGAACTTCAGTCCTCCTTGTGGGGACCCAGCTCTCCACCCTGTTTTCCATCCTCTGCCCGTGTTGAAAGGGTAGTGAGTCACCAGACATTTCCTTTGCCAGCTCTTTTTACTTGGTTGTCGTCCACACTGTGCATTTCATGTGCAGTACACGTCTCGATGCATTTACAGGAGGCTTTTCATAACAGTATTTTACCTCTTTTGGAAAAGGAGCGTCACCTCCCAAGAGTATGCTTTTCCCTGAGTCACACTAGATTATGGTCAGGTCTTCATCGTGACCGTCAGATTCTTTGGGAAAGTTATCAGTGCAAGATAAACTGCAGACAGGAAATTGTCACATCAGACGAGTGCAAAGTTTCCTTGTCAGATAGGTTTTCTCCCTATTTGGATATCTGAGCCTGTGATTTGAATGAACTAAACTCCATGCACATAGTGTTGAGACCTTAAGTGATACGGAATCCAAGACAAAGTTAAAGTCAGTTTCATGCATGTACATACACACACGTACATATATACTTTTTTTTTTTTAACAAAAACTAATTTCTTCCATTGAGTCATTTGAGGTGACTATAGTCGGACCCTTCTGAGAGGACCTCAGTAGTGGTCATTTTGGATGCATTCAGGTCCTGAATAGTTTCTTACTTTAATGTCCAAGTGGTAAAATGTGGCCTTCTAAGTTCTACTCGAGCAGAAACATACTGCCCTTAGAACTTTGTATATGGAGAAGAAATCACCATTGGCCTCTCTCTGATAATGGAGAATATTGATTAGTAATTCTGTGACTGATTAAATCCATAAAACTACAAATTGTCTAGTTTTGCTTATGCCTCAGTTTCCCAGGATCCTCTTTTCTGTATTAAATGACTTCACACATGGGAATAGCCACTGGGAAGGAGGAGGCCACTGGGAAGGAGGGCAGCTTCGAGATCCCAACAAGTAGGCCTTCTCTGAGATGCTTGGTTATGCCTACGTGATTCTGTATTACATCCTAAAATAAGCCTGACTTTTTTTTTTTTTTTTTAATTCCCCGTCAGCGCATTACTTCTCACCTGCGTAGTTGATCGTGCCTTGTTGGGTTTCTTCTCCGAGCACAAGCTCCGGAACAGCGCACTTGAGAAGGAACCCTGGAGGAAGCACAGCGAGTCCCCAGCAGGGCCCGCACGTTTACACGCCTGTCCCTGATTTGAATTTTGTTAGATGAATTTTCAGGTTGGGTCTTTTCTGCCTGCGTCCCCCCTCACATTTCATACCAGTATCAACTCTTCTTCCTTTCAGGCAAATGAAATGTTGCTCAGTGGACGGAAGCTGACGGCGCAGGAGGCGTGCGGCAAAGGCCTGGTCTCCCAGGTGTTCTGGCCCGGGACCTTCACCCAAGAAGTCATGGTTCGCATCAAGGAGCTTGCCTCCTGTAATCCAGTTGTAGGTGGAATTCATTTTCTTACATATGTTATCTTTTATTTTTTTTCTGTGCCCTTTCCTCCAGAGAGCTCCACGTGTAGCGGGTTTCCCGAGTCCTCCACCGCTGCTCCCTGCACGGCCACCTGCGTGGGAAATGCCGCAGGAGCTAAAATCGGTGCCACTACTCCACACGGGCTCACCTTGTCCTCCCGGTTGCAGAGGCCTTAGGGTGAAAGGAATGCATTTCAGAGCTTTAGGAACTTCCAAGTGCCCTATAAAACTCTACCAGAACCATCTCTGTGGTTCTTTCCTGTCTCCAGAGCTCTTTCCTATAATCATGTTTGCTCCCGTCCCCCCGCCCCCACAGTGGATGTAAGCTTCTGTTTGATAAATGTGCTGGATAATATTCAGTCTTGTAACAGAACTGCATTTAGCAAATTAGAAGACGAAATGTTACTGAATATTAACTGACATGACTCCCATTCAGACTCTCCCTGATATGACAGCCTTCACTATTAAGTTTTGGTTAGACAGTCCAGTCAGTAGGTGTTTGCAGAGCTTCCCCTGAGCGTCCCGAGGGTCGACGTTCAGCTCGGGCTGCACCGGCCTGCAGCAGCCGCAGCACAGGGCCCGGACTGCTTGGTCTCGGTGGGGAGGGCCAGGGCGCGAGCAGCATAGCTCTCCTGAAACAGCTCACCAGCTGAGAAGTTGAGAATTTGCCCAATACCTGGTGTGGTTACCCCCCAGCCCTGTCTCGGGCCTGACGTGTATTGTGACAAAATGTCTGGTAGCCTAATTTTAACAGGTAATAACTCAAGATGGATAATTGCCTCCATAAATTTAGGGACAGAGAGAGCCAGTGCTTGCAGACACGTACCCTTGCTAACTCACCGCTCGTTGTCCGCTCCAGGTGCTGGAAGAATCGAAAGCCCTCGTGCGCTGTAACATGAAGATGGAGCTGGAGCAGGCCAACGAGAGGGAGTGTGAAGTGCTGAAGAAGATCTGGGGCTCGGCGCAGGGCATGGACTCCATGCTGAAGTACCTGCAGAGGAAGATCGACGAGTTCTGACCGGCAGGTGCCCGCTGCTGACACTGGAATTCTAGAGCAGGACGTCCGTGGCGCCAGGCTGCCCTCCTCCATCCTCACGGCCCGCAGCAAGTTCACTCTTAGCTCACGCTTGGAAGCAGGACTTACGACATCCAAGCTATTTATTATCAAGGAGTTTTTAAGTACTGTAACTTTAAAATAAATAACTACAAAGCTCCTCTGTCCAAACGTCCTTATTTTATACTTAATATACACACAAGTATAAAAGTATAATGGTGAGCTCTAGACTGCTCTCCGAAGCTCTCATTTTTGTTATCTTTAGCTAGTACTGTATAAAAAAGAAACGAAGTGTGTTTTGCTGGTTTTGGGTGGCAGAAAGGTCTGGAATAATGTTCGTTTTCCTGGTTTTTTCCTTCTGGAACACAGAAGCTAGAGAGGTATTGGCCAGCCTCCTCTCTCCTGCCCCAGTCAGAGACACAGAAAGATCTGAGACGTGCCCTTGTCTCCAAAAAAGGTACAGATACCTCAGAGATGGGATGTCCTGAATCAAAAGTAAAACTTATCTTTTCGGCTAAGTATTTCTGCTGAAAAACCCGCCGACGAACATACCCCTGCACTGAAGTCCACTTAGGATTCATGCTGGAAAATCCATTGATTCTTCCTTTTTAATATGTCCAGTTCTTACCCAGTTAACATGAAGAAACCACTGTCTCTCCAGAAGAAAGCTTGTTTTGCAGTATTAGTGAATCACTGAATAGCTTAAGTATGAATATCTAAGTTATAAGTTAGTCTTAGTGGAGTTTAAAGAGTTTTTCTGACCCTTTTGAAAAAATAACTACATAAGTGCTTCTTGTTGCTGGGTGAGAAATACTACTTTATATACAGTTTTGGTTTTCTATTTGCAGCTACGATTGATGTATTACACCAAAAAAAAAGTATTTTTATGTTTATAAATTGTAATTTTTAGGTTCACTTAGAATATATTTTATTTAATAAGTTAAAATTCTTTTGGCACACTATTAAATGCAAAAACTCCTTTAAAAAAAAAAGGAACTACCTTATATTCAATGTTTAATGTTGCTGGTCTCTGCTTCCATGTCTACGCACTACGCGGAGTGCAGTGGGGTGTCCAAGAGTGCCCTGTGTAAATAGACATTCACATTCCTTCCAGGAGTGGGGACTGGTTCCTGATTACAGACGCCTATTATTAGTTAGGCTCTGAGCTTGCAATCATATTGAATGTATGAAGAATGAAATAAAATCAAAACCTTATTTTTGTACAGTTTGGAAGTTTATACTTAGAACCGACCACCTCCCGGCCACGTGGAGAGCTGTACAGTGTGTAAATCTGTCTTTACCTTGGATTGGTTGGTGCAGTATTTTTGCATCTGTGGGACCTACTTTTTCGTTCAGTAGTTTGAACTATATATAATAAACTGTACAATCTGTAAAGTTTTTATAGAATAAATATTCAGCTGTGAAAACTGGTTAAATAAAACTAATATTTCTTAACACATCTGAAATGTTCGTCTCATTCTTCATTCCTAAAGTTTCCCATGGGACGTTTCATCTTTTTCGTGAGATACGCACGTGGGCTGATACAGCTTCTACACGGTTTAGAGGGTAAGGGACGCCCGCGGAACTGCACCGGAGAGGAGCTAGAAGATGACTGTCCTCCCAAGTCCCGTCTCCTGTGCTCCCCCCCAGGCCGCCATGCTCGGAACTTTGTGTCCGTCTCCTCACTCCTCTGTCAGAGATGCATATTCCTAAATACATACCTACTTCTGCCTATTTCTGAACTTTACATTGTATCACACGTAAGCTTCAGTGATTAATTTACTATTAAGAGAGTTTTAACTTATTTCTTCTTTGCCCAAACCTACAACGTAGGTGTTTTCATTCCTGTGTCATAGAGAACCTGAAGTATGAAACACCTCACATCGGGGTGGGATCTGGCTTCCAGCCCAGGTCAGTGTGGCAAAACCAGCATTCTGGCAGCGACCCCATACCGTCTGTTTACTAGAATTTACAAATAGGGAACTAATTGAGTTGGGTTCTCCTCAAATTAGGGATGTGACTACACCATCCTGGATTTTGCATTCTCCAGGCCATGTTGGCCACATCCCCTCTCCTCTGAAGCAAAGCTTTCATGTTCCAACTTCTGGCTCGTGAATCGAGCCCAACTAGGAGGAAGAACTGACAACTTTAAATCCTGATGTGTCCGTGTCCAGTGTTGGTGACAGTGGCAGGAAAGCTGTCTTTCAGATTGGTGGAAGTCTAAGTTGGTTCAACTTCAGAGGAGAATTTGACAGAAGCTAGCAATTCCATGTGTCAGGAATCATCATAAGGAATGAATTCTTGCAGGACGTCCTCTATGAGAATGAAGATACATACGCAAAGTCATCTCAAGGTTTTTCCTAACAGTGAAAAGCGGGAAATGGCAGGCGCATTCATCAGTAGGGTTTGAGTTAAATAATTATGCCACACCATACAATGGAATACACAGCTGCTAAAAAAGAAAAAAGTATTCATAAACCTTAGGTGAAAAAAAAGCATGTTACAGAGCAACTTATGTCCAAAACACCCATTGTATGCTTTTAAGAGCTTAAACGGATATGCACAAAAACCAGGCTCTCTTCTGCTCATGAGGTCCTCTCCCCCGGTGCTTCCCAGCCGCCGGGTTTAAATACTGCTCAGCCCTTGGCAAGTAGAGGTGGAAAGCCGGACAGAGACGGGCGCTGCTGCCCACTTCGGGCTCTGACCGGGGCCGACCTTTCTTGGTCTTCGTGCCTCAGCTGTGCTGGTGGTGAAGCAGCTTGCCCGTACCCTGAAGGACGTGCCGGGCACTTGGCCACTTTCAGGTATTAGCTCATGGGTTTTTTGAGGAAACTGTGTTTTCAGAGAATATTAATGTACTATAAATATACAATCACTATCAAATGAGAGCTCTCAAAAAAATCTTCTGGTAGGCTGATTTAGTTTCTGGTGACTCTGACAAGAAGACCGGTGAAGAAAAGAAATCAGAAGAACAGTGAACTTTGGAGGTTTTTGAAGGAAATCATGCCCGTGGTGTAAGAGGAGAGATGCCTGGAGAGCTGCTGGCCAGGCTGCTCCTACTGCTCTTGGCCTCATTGCTTGGTTGGGAGTGAAGGAGGGGTAACCCAGGTCTCCGGGCAGAGCAGGAGCCCAGTGGGCCACGGGCCAGCCTCCATGACCAACTCACCCTTAGCCACACTACAGAGGCTTCAACACACTCCTACGTTACTTACTCACTGACACTAGTATGAACAAATGTTATCCTCCAAAGGAAGGAAATTGTGTACGTTGTGGGAGAATTGGCACTTAACCAAATATAAACACGTATCTTAGAGAGGGACAGCCTGGGGATGTGGGGCCCTGTCAGCTGAGTCTGTCACTGCTCTCAGGAAGCTCAGTCTCATCTGCTTTCCCCAAATCCAGCTAGCCCATCTGGTGGCCTCTCTGTTACTGACCTTTCTATCCTCCCGTAACCAACTCTGTCCAGCCCTAGAGTGCACTCTAGAGGCCTGCAGAACATGCCAGGGGGAGCCATGGCCTTCGCAGGAATAGAGACGCAGGACAGGTGAAAGTCCTTCAAGAGGCCTTAGCCTTGGAGTAAAGCCCAGAACTGGAGAGTGGGAGAGGATCTGGGACATTGCGTGCATCTGTTTATACACAAGGAGACGGAGACGAGAGGTGTCAGGTGACCTCGTCAGTATGCATCCTGTAAGGACAGCCTGTAAGTGGCTTGGCATCCGCGAGTAGCTAGTGTTCTTCACACTCCATTGCTGCCTGCCTGCCTTCCTAAACACCTTTACCGGCAAAAATCAGATTGAGATGAACACTGGCTACAGGTAGTGTAGAGTGGTGGTTCTCAAACTTTGTTGCACATTAGAATCACCTAGAAAATTCTGAAAACTCTTAATGCCTTGGCTGTACCTGGAAACAAATCACAATCCCTGAGCTGGGATCCGTGTATCTGGGGTATTTGACCCAGTAGCTTAACTTGTCGGTGCCTGGAAGTGGTGATGGTAAGGAACATGGCCTGGAGAACTCAGTGCATTCTGGCATCTCGTGGACTAGATTCTATGGGTGGCAGTGGGGCAGAGTGGGTGGTTCGAGGCTGCTTGGTGGCTTGGGATTGAGGGCTTTTTCCAGTGGAAGCTGGCCCTACCTAGAGAGTTTTGATGGTTTACAAGCTATTTCTGCATCTGGAGGAGCTGGACCAGTCCACAAAACCTTCAATACTAGCATCTACAAATGAACATCCTCAATACTTGGCAGCAGAGGAAGGACTGGCTATATCCCAGGAAACTCCTCCCTGTTCTCTAAAGAATATTCCTGACAGTATGTCTGAACACACTGAAAATGGCACTGAAAATGGATTTGAACATTGGTTTAAGAGTTACTTTTTTGGTGAGGTGGAAACTTGAGTTAAAAGCCAGCTTTATGGTCTTAGAGCCATATCTTGTCCTTAGATGACTAATAAGTTGTTTAATACCAGCATTTTTAAAAGTAAAGCTAAGGTCTAATGAGTGTTGACATTAATTCTGATCTTCCCTTGTATTCAAAAACTGGGAGATGTACATCCATATCAATACCCATACAGACTATATATATATATATAATCACCCATGTAAAACACCCTGGATGAAACAACTAGACACAAGATTACAAGGGAATAGAACACCTGAACAGCAGTACAGACTATACAGGTAACTAGACTTATTGTGGGGATCATTTCGTAATGTATAACAATACTGAATCACTATGATGTACAACTGAAATTAATAAGATATTGCATGCTAATTGCACTTCAATTAAAAAATGTAGACCTAACACACACATCTGTAGAACCCTCCACCCAGCAGCAGAATACATATTCTTCTCAAGGGCATGTGGAATATTTTCCAGAACAGAACATAGGTTAGGCAATAAAACAAGTCTCAATACATTTAAAAGGATTCAAATCATAGAAGGTGTATCCTTCAACCACAGTGGAGTGGAGTCAGGTATCAATAACAAATTTAGGAAGTAGAAAAATATGTAGAAGTTAAACCTCACATTCTTAAAACCTTCACAAGAGAAATTAGAAAAGATCCAGAAATGAGTGAAATTGAAAACACAAAGTGACAAAACATAATAAATTATAACAAAACATCTATATTTAAAAAATAGAAGCGTAAATAGATACCAAATCAATAACCTAACATTCTACCCTAAGAAACTAGAAAAAGAAGAGCAAACTCAACCCTCAGCAAGCAGAATGAAGGAAATAGAAGTGATTAGAGCAGATATAAATGAAATGGAGACTATAAAAACAGTAGAAAAAATCAAGGAAATTTCTTTGAAAAGCTTAATGAGACTGACCAATGAAAAAAGAGAGAATACCCAAATTACTAAAACCAGGACTGAAAGAGGGACGGTACTACCAGCCCTATAGAAATAAAAAGAATAATAAGGGAATACAATTGTATACCAACAAATTAGCTAAAATGCATGAGGTGAATTAATTCCTAGAAAGACGAAAACTACTGAAACTGACTTAAGAAGAAATAGAAAACCTGCATACACACCTATAACACGTAAAGAGATGAATTCTGTAATCAAAAGGCTTCCCACCAAGAAAAGCCCAGGACCAGAAGTCTTCATTCATTAATTCTATCAAATGCTTAAAAAGTAATCAATACCTTGGGGCGCCTGGGTGGCACAGCGCTTAAGCGTCTGCCTTCGGCTCAGGGCGTGATCCCAGCGTTCTGGGTTCGAGCCCCACATCAGGCTCCTCTGCTATGAGCCTGCTTCTTCCTCTCCCACTCCCCCTGCTTGTGTTTCCTCTTTCGCTGGCTGTCTCTATCTCTGTTAAATAAATAAATAAAATCTTTAAAAAAAAAAAAAAAAGTAATCAATACCAGTCCTTCACAAATGCTTGCAAAAAATAGAATAGGAAGGAAAACTTTCTAACATATTCTATATGGTCAGTTCTAATACCAAAACCACACAAAGACATTACAAGAAAACTATAGATCGATATCCCTTATAACATAGATGCAAAAATTCTCAAAAAAATAACCTGGCACTGTATAAAAATGATACATCACGACCAAGTGGGACTTATCCCAGGAATGCAAGGTTTGTTTTATCTATGTGTATATAAAATGCAGGAAAGCATTTTTAAAATCCAACTGCCATCACAATAAAAAAAACCTAAACAGAAGGGAATTTCCTCAATTTGATAAAGTACATCTACAGAAACCCACAGTTAACATCGTACTTAATGTTGCAATTGAAAGCTTTCACCCTAAAATCAGGAACAAGACAAAGATGTTTGCCTTTGCCACTTCTATTCAACATTGTACTGAAAGTTCTAGCCAGAACAATTAGACAAGAAAAAGAAATAAAAGACATCCAGGTGGTAGAGGAAGAAGTAAATCTGTCTATTTGCATATACCGTGATCTTATATGTAGAAAACACTAAGGAATCCACAAAAAAACTTTTTAGAACTAATAAGTTCAGTAAGGTTGCAGGATATGAGATAAATATACAAAAATCAGTTGTATTTCTATACACTAACAATAAATCTGAAAATAAAATTAATTTTAATTGCAATAGAATCAAAAACAATAAAATACTTGGGAATAAACCAAAGAAGTGCAAACTTGTGCACTGGAAACTATAAAACACTGCTGAAAGAAATTAAAGAAGACCTAAATAAATAGAAAAACATTCATGGACCAGAAGACTTGCCTTGTTAAAATGGAAAAACTAAATTTATCTACAGATTCACTGATATCCCTGTAAAAATTCCAACCTCCTTTTTTGCAGAAATGGACAAGCTAGTCCTGAAATTCATATAGAAATGCAAGGGACCCAGAGTAGCCAATTCAATCTTAAAAGTGAAGACAAATTTGGAAGGCTCACACTTCCCAATTTCAAAACTTACTACAAAGCTACAGTAGTCAAGACAGTGTGGTACTGGCCATCGGATACACATATAGATCAATGAAACAGAATTGCGAGCCCAGAAATCAACATCTATAAGCAACTGATTCTTCAATGAGGGTGCCAAGATCATTCAGTGGGAAAAGAAAAGTCTTTTCAACAAATTATTCTGGGACAACTGGATATCCACATGCCAAGGAAGCAAGTTGGACTCACCATATACAAAAATTAACCCAAAATGGATCAAAATTTAAATGTAGGATCTACAAGTATAAAACTTGAGGAAAACATAAGTGTAGCTTCATGATCTTGAATTAGGCAATAATTTTTTTAGATATGACATTAAAAGTACAGACAACCAAAGAAAAACAATACATTGGATTATATTTTTAAAATTTTTTTTTAAATTCGTGTACCTCGAAGAACACTACCAAGAAAGTAAAAAGCAACTCATAAAATGGAGAAAGTATTTGCAAATTATATGGGTGATAAGGGTCTACTGTCCAGAAAATATACAAAAGATCTTGCAACTCAACAATAAGAAGACAACCCAATTAAAGAAAAAAAAAAAAGATCCGAGTAGGCATTTCACCAAAGATATACAAATGGTCAATAAATACATGAAAAGATGATATTAGTATCATTAATCATTATGGAAATAAAAATCAAAACTACAATGAGATACCACTTTATAACACCAGGATGGCCGTAATGGAAAATAACAAATATCAAGGAAAATATGGAAAAATTGGACTCTTCCTACATTGCTAGTAGGAATGCAAATTGGTGCAACCACAGTGCAAAACAGCTTGGGAGTTCCACAAAAAGTTAAACATAGAGTTACTATGTCACTCTGCAATTAAATGTACTCCTAGTTACATACTCAAGAGAACTGAAAACAAGTTCTCAACCAAATACTATACACAAATCTTCATAGCATCGTTATTCATAATAGTCAAAAAGAGGAAACAACCCAAATGTTCATCAACTGGTGAATGAATAAACAATATATGATATATCCAAATTATAAACTGTTATTTGGCAATAAAAAGGAAGTATTGATACATGCTACAACAGGATTGAACCTTGAAAACATTATGCTAAGTGGAAGAAAGAAGCCAGAAAGAAAAGGCCACATATTATATGATTCCACTTATATGAAATGTCCAGAATAGACAAATCCATAGAAACAGAAACTGAACTGAAAGTGGGGGAGGGGAGACAGTGACTGCTAACAAGTACATGGTTTTCTTTTGGGTTGATGAAAATGTTCTGGAATTAGTGGTGATATTTGCACGACCTTGTGAATATACTAAAAACCATTGACTACCATACTTTAAAATAGTTAATTTTATAGTATTTTAATTGTATCTCAATTTTTTAAAAAGAGTATATATCCCTTAAACTAACATAGGGAGAAAATGGAAAAATACTTAATTGATCCAAAATAAGAAAGGAATGAAAAAGGATGAATAATAAACACAGTTGACATAGTGGATTTTGCTCAAAATATTAATAAAAAGATTAAATGAAAATGGATTGAATGTATGAAAATATCTGGAAACATATATATGTTTACCAAAAAAAAAAAAGTCAAAAAACTGAAAGCCTCAAAATAAAGAGGTAGAAAGTATATAATGTGCCAACACCAAACAACATCAACCAAACCCTGCCATAACCATATTATCAAAATACTATTAAAGCAAAAAGCATGTTAGAAAAAGTATTACTTTATAATGATAGCAAACTGAGTTCTACTGAAAGTTAAAACACCAAATTTGTGTGCCCTACTTAACTTATCCTCGAAATATATAAAGCAAAAATTGACAGCTCTACTATTAAAAAAAAGACAAGCACAAAACCATTATAGGAGATTTTGACACCACTCAGTAAATGATAGAATCTGACCCTCTTACATTTGCAATGAGAATGTGGAATTTAACAAGCATGTACCTGCTTTTGAGTTATTTTATCTCTGCAAGTTTCTGAGCGTGAGTATGATAGGCAGTTTCTAAATTGGCTCCCAATGATCCCAACTCCCAACACTCACACTCTTGCGTAATCCCCTCCCCTTCTGTGTGGGATGGACTAAGTGCCTTGTTTTTAACAAATAGATTATGGCAAATGTGATGGGGTGTCACTTCTGAAATCTGGCTCTGAAAGATTGTGACTTCCATCTTGCACACACTTTCTCTCTTTCTGCCTCATCTTGTTCACTGTGGAGAAGCCAGCTGCCATGTTTGAGGTGCTGTAAGGAGAGGCCCATGAGCCAAGACACTGAGGGCGATTTCCACCAACAGCCAGTGAGGAGCTGGGGCCCTCAGGCTAAGAACCCAAGAGGAATCAATCCTGCCAGCGCCCACATGACTGAGCTTGGAAGAAATCCTGCCCCAGTCCAGCTGTGAGGAGACTGAAGCCTGGCCAACACTTTAACTGTAGCCAGTTAGAGGCCCCTAGCCAGAGGACCCGGCTAAGCCATACCTGGATTTGAGTTCCAGAAACTATGAGCTAATAAACGCTGGTATTTTAAGCCACTAAGTTTTGGAGTAATTTGTTATGCAACAGAAGATAATTAGTATACTCGGGATAATCAGTCTCACAGCTTACTTTGGCATTTGGTAAAATATAGATAAGAAATATACATCTACATATAAATAGAAAGGATAGGCAGGGTCTTAGACAAAATTTTCATGTTAACATCCTGTTTATTCTTTGCATTTAAATATCCTTTTATGAGGGATTGGATACACAAATGTTTTTATACTCATACAATGGAATTCTACGCAACTCTTAAAATGAATATGATATTGATGATGATGACGTAGTAGTAGAAAATATTCATATATTTATTAATCTCTTAGAGTAATTATTAATTAATGATCTCTAATTGTATTAGAATTATAATCCACTCCATTTTTCAGATGAGAATACTGAGTTTTAGGAAGGTTATATGATTTCCCTAAAGTCATCCCATAGTAAATGCTGGGGCAGGTGTCTGACAGCACGAACAGCTTTCTTGGGGTGCCTGGTGGCTCAGTTGGTAGAGCATACAACGTTTTTTAAAAGATTTTATTTATTTATTTGACAGAGAGAGGGAGAGAGCACATGCACGGGGAGCAGCAGGCAGAGGAAGAGGGAGAAGCAGGCTGCCTGCTGAGCAGGGAGCCCGATACAGGGCTCGATCTCAGGACCCTGGAATCATAACCTAAGCTGAAGGCAGACACTTAACCCACTGAGCCACCCAAGTGCCCCATAGCATGTGACTCTTCTCTGTGGGTTTGAGGCCTACATTCGGTGTAGAGATTACTTGAAAAAATAAAATCATTAAAAAGAAAACAGTTTCTCTCCCTCATTGTCCCCCTGGGCTCCGCAGACCCTAAGGTCCTGGTATACATAACCCAAGGAAAGGGGAGGGAGCCGTGAGCCCTTGAACTTGCTCATTCTCTCATTTCTCATGGGCAACTAAGAACCAGACTTGATTTTATCTAGAAATATAAGTGAATGTGACATTTATGGCCTCTTGAATTTTAGAAGCAATTTGTGTACTTGTTACACGTATGCCATTACAGGTATCCTTGCTATCCAACCTTTCACTATCGAGTTTAAGATTTAAGAGTCAGCTAAGGCCAGATGACTTTTTTTACACTTGAATTTTATGGTTCAGTTTTTTTTTTTTTAAGTGAGTACTACACCCAACTTGGGCCTCAAACTCATGACCCTGAGATCAAAGGTCACATGCTCTACTGACTGAGTCAGCCAGGCGCCCCAGCTAAAGTCAGATGACTTTTTAAATAAATTCTTTGTTACTTAAACTCTTGCTCTTCACTGTCTTAAACTAAGGAACCAAATTCATTTGGAATCTGTGCTATCCCTCCTGACTCAAGCTCGGTGTCTGACTTTCATTATCCGAATCAGGAAACAACTAGATTTGGGTGGTGAGAGACAGTTACGCATGCACAGGAAATACAGCAAACTTTGATTTGGCTCTCACTGGTTATCTCTAGTGCCAATTTACTTTTCAAATAAATTGGTGTAATGTTTTGATTTTTACAACTTACTGCTTTGGGGCTCAGCATCACGGATTCTCTCTCCTACTCTGGAGCCGGTGCTCAGATGGCTGGAGCACTGTGCTAATGAGGCAGTGGTCCTGGCGCGGGGACCCGTGTGCCAGCCTCTGATCCCTTGCCAAAGACCTTGGCCAGCTGCCTCGTGGCAACTGTTGATCACCAGAGGGACCAGGAGAGCAGCTAGACGGGACCGGGACCACCTCGGGGCTCCTGGAGAAGGTTGCACATCCCCTCAAGGAGCAAGTCCATGTGTCCGCGACCCTCCAAACCATCTCTCCCTCGACCAGAGGCATCATTTTAATAAAAGGAAAAATAATCTGTTGATTTTTACACTTTGCTGTAAATTGTTGTTGGTAGCAATCTGTTCATTGCGACAGTTTACCATCGGGGTTTTTGTTCCCCTTTATTACTAGAAAGCTTTCTTATCTCAGCTTTAAAGCCTCCTGCAGTGAGAAACTATTGCATAAACACACAGTTTGGAGAGAGGAGAATGACCTGTAGTTCTTGTTCTCTAAAGATGGGCAGTCATCACAACAGCGCCAGTCCTCAGCTGCAGGGACTCCGCTGGGCCTCATTCCCTGACCGTAGGAGGATAGAAGAATATCCCGGTGGCGTGACGAGAAGGGAGCTCCTGCCATGGGCCCCGCGGATTCTGAAGTTCAAGTCAAACCTCCAGTGACTGTCTGCTGTGCAATAGTCACGGGGACAGGGTAGACGTGGGACTAGGAGTTTTTCCTACCCTGTACCTCTGGCGAGTCCTCCCCTCCGCTCGCGGAATCCTGGAATGTTGGAAGTGGTATCAGCAGCCTCACTGAAGCCCTCTGTGCATTGGTCTTTCCTGTGACCAGGACACTTGGAAGAACCATGGCTCCCGCAAAGCAGGTAGGTTTGGAGACAGAGATGCTCGTAGTTGAGTGATTGAAGTATCACTTGAAACACTTCATTACGAGCCACTTGTGTGCAAATGTGTGAGTGCAAGCATGTGCACGTGTGTGTGTTGGGAGGATGCTTTTTTAACAGCTTCATTGAGGGATATTTTTCATACAATGAAGGGCACATCTTTAAAGTGTACAACTTGCGAAGTTCTGACATACGTATGCACCTGCGACATCATTTCCATAATCAAGACAGTGACCACCATCACTCCGATGTCCTTGCCCGACTTTGTATCCCTCCCTCCAGCCCTTCCCCAAACTACCTCTCTGCAAGCAGCTCCTGATTTGCTTTTTGTCACAAATAAGTTGTTTTGTAACTACTTACAACTCGAGTTCTGAGCCCAGCAGGCAAATACTTTTTGTAGGTGAACTTTTTATTGTGTTTAAAATTCTCAATTTCCAGAGAATGAGAGAAACAGAGACCCACAGAAGCCTCTCCTAGGTATGGGGCACCTCCTAGGGGTAACCATAGCCTCAGCTTTGCTCACGTGCCCTGGAGCCCCTGCCCACAGGACAGCCCCAAGCAGCCTCTACCAGCTTGGTGACAACGCCCACTGTCTTCTCCGGCAGGCTCGGTACAGCGTGGGACTCCTGGCCAGCTCTGGCACCAACACAAGGAGTGCCAGCAATAGGACATTTGAGACCAGTCACTGCCCCCTCACGTCTCATCCCTGTACTACCTAGGGGCTACATGAAACGTACTCCTCTCTCCTTTCTCGTAGCTTCGCCCTTACTGCTCTGCTCCTCCACATACTGGGTCTTTCCTCCGTCTGCTCCGTTCCCAGTCCCCTCAGCCCCTGAAGCCCTAGGTCAATGTCACAGTCTCTTCTCTACCTCAGTCCACGTGCAGAACTACATCTCTGACTGGGCTCTGCCCACGGGACCGCACACCTTCTCCCCCGGGGAGCCCTGCCCTGGGAGACGCAGGGGGGCTGGGAACCCGAGCCTGCCTGCCTCCGCACCGCTGCCCATCCTCTTCCAGGGCAGCAAGGATGTTCGGATGAGGGTAACCATGAAAATTGTCCAGCATACCTACTGTGCCCTGCTTTGGGCCAATGATGATGGAGATAGTGTTTTCCCGCAAAGGGTCGATTATAAAATGTCCTTAGGAGATAGGTAAAGATTTCTTCAACAGGACGCAAAAAAGACTAGTCCCCCCCCCAAAAAAAAGGATCAATACATTGGACAATAGTAAAATGAAGAATCCTTCCCCCCAGTTTTGATAGATCATTGGCATATAACACTGTATAAGTTTGAGGCATACAACACAATGATTTGACACATGCATATATTGTGAAGTGATCACCACATTAAGTTTAGTTAACATCCATCCCCTCACATACGGACAAGTTGTTTTCTTATGATGAGAACTTTCAAGATTTACTCTCTTAGCAACGTTCAAATATGCAGTATAGCAGTGTTAACTATAGTCACCACGCTCTGCACTACTTGCAACTAGAAGCTTGTAGCTTTTGACCCTCTTCACCCATGTCCCACCCCCCACTCCTCACCTCTGGCAACCTCCGATCTGTTTCTGTGAGTTCAATTTTTTTAGAGCCCACATATAAGTGAGAACGTACAATATTGGTTTATTTAACTTAGCACAATGCCCTCCAGTTTCATCTACGCTGTCACAAATGGCAGGATTTCCTTCTATTTTATGGCTGAATAACATTCATATGATTTCATATATATAATTAGTATATATTATATATTCATATATATATGTATATACCTATATCCATTTTCTTTATCTATTCACCCTTTGAGGGACACAGCTTGTTCCCATGTGTTAGCTCTTATAAGTAACACTGTAATGAACACAGGGTGCAGAAAAGAAATCCAGAAACTGGTTTTCTTTCCTTCAGCTATATACCCAGAAGTGGAACTGCTGGATCATAGGGTAGTTCTATGTTCAATTTTTTAAATAACTTCCATACTGTTTTCCACAGTGGCTGCACCAATTTACATTCTTACCAGCAGTGCACAAAGGTCCCTTTTTCTCCACATCCTCACCAACACTCATTCTCTCTTGTCTTTTTAACAGGTGTGAGGTGCTATCTCATTGTGGTTTGGATTTATAGTCCCTGACGATGAGTGATGTTGAGCACTTTTTCCTGTACCTGTGCCATTTGGATATCTTCTTTGGAAAAACATCTATTCAGGCCCTTCGGTCATTTTCAAATTGGATTATTATTATTATTGTATTCTTATTATTATTTGCTATTGAGTTGCGTGAGTTCCTTACACATTTTGGATATTAACCCTTTACCAGATGTGTGGTTTGTGAATATTTTCTCCCATTCCATAGGTTGCCTTTTCATTTTGATTGTTTTTTCTGTGCAGAAGCTTCTTAGTTGCAAAATTAAAAGTGTCTTCTCATCAATAAGAGAGTGAAAAGGTCACAGATGGAGAAATATATTCATAATATATATAACAGACACAGTAGTCATGTCCAGAATATGTAAAGAGTTCCTACAAATTAAGAAGAAAAAGGCTGATGACCCAATTGAAAAAAAGAGCGGGAGAGATGAGCAACCTAGAAGTGGATGGTGATGGTTGCACAACAGTGTGAATGCACCGATACCATGGCGTTGGATGCTGAAAATGGTAATGTTATATATGCGTCACCATAATAAAAAGTAGTCTAATTAACTAGTTAAAGACATGAACAGATGCCTCACCAAAAAAGGAAGGAAGGAAGGACACCCAAATGTTTAAAAAGCATATAAAAAAGACTCAACCTCATCAGCTTTGTGACAAACTTAACCCACAGTGAAAAACCAGTACACACCTACCAGAACGGCTCACACTGAAAAGACGCCCCAAGTATTGGGGACAATAGGAGTAACCAAAACACTCATCCACTCATTCCCACTCATTCCACAACGGGAATAAAAAAGAGCACAACCACTTTGGGAAACTCTTTGGGAGTATCCGCTAAAGCTGAGCATACCCTGTTATCCAAGAAATTCCACTCTTGACACAGACTCCAAAGAAATGGGTACATATTGTCACCAACGATGTGCACTAGAGTGTTCACAGCAGCAATAGTCATAATAGCATCAAACGGCCATCAACAGGAGAGTGGACAGATACATGATTATCTATAAAAGGAATTCTTACAGAAGTGAAAATGGATTAGCAAGCAAGTGGATTGCTGCGCACAGCTGATGAAACTCACCGACATGATGTGGAGCAAAAGAAGCCGGATGCAGAAGAGTGCGTCCTACACGAGTCCGTTTATAGGACGTTCAAAAGCAGGTAAAACGAACCTATGGCGTCAGAAATCAGTATACAGATTACGTTAGTGCTTAAGGGGGAGGTGACTCTGGTAATAATCTGTCTCTTGATCTGGGGGCCCGTGATTCCGGTGTATTCACTTTGTGATAATTCACCGAGCTATATTCTTAGGATCAGTGGCTTTTCTCTATGTATATGATACTTCCATTTTTTTTTAAAGTTTATTTTATAAAGCTCCTACTGATAAAGAAGCATTATATTTTCTTAAAAACAAACTCTCCTAATTGTCAACCTCACTTGATCTTCATACCCCATATAAAGTAATACAAAGCAGGAAAGCTTTTAGTAGACTGGCTGCCATGTACTAGCTATATTTATGCATATATTCTTCGTGACTATTTAAAAAAAAGAGCAACTATGGATTCTGGAATTAATGGATAAAAGGGAAGGGTTAACGTCTACATCAACAAACTGAACAATGGGTAAAACTGGGAAACGCCAAACAGAAAACTGGGACAGGACAGGCTTTATTTTCTTTGGAATTTCTACTTAAACTTATGGAATGAAGGTCTTCATTCAGTTAAAGAGATTAGAAACTTGGTAGAGAAGATGGGAAAGATCATTTTTATCGAGAGAGGGTTCCTTTCTTAGAGTCGGAACGGATCCCACGTGTACCCACGAACTGAGCAGACCCCAAAGCCAGCCTCCGGCACAGCAAGGGCCGAATTCAAGCCAAGCATCTTCAGGCACCTTGCCTGTGCCGGGCGGGTTGACCTAGTGAGACATTCTATTTTATTCCCTTCAGTTCCACATAGCAACTACTACTTATCAGAAGTTACACTAAGCCTTAGGGACCCAAAAATAAATTAGCTATGGTTCCTATTCTCAAGAGCAGGAAGTTATATATAAATGAGATTTCAATTCAGGGTGACGACATGAATGTTATGAATTACACCAGCCATAGATCATGACCCTGGACAAGTTGCTTAACGTCTCTGTACCTCCGTTTCCTTACCTGTGCCCTGGGGGATAAAGATAGTACCCACCTCCCAGGGTTGCTGTGAGGACGAAGTGAGATCAAGCGTGTAAGCAGTTGGCCAGGAGCCCACGGTACTGGCTCAGCGCGTGACTTTGCTCCAGGTCTGTGATGACGGTGACCAGACCGTGGTTACAATGATGATGAGGGCACCCAGGAGGTGAGGGGAGCCCCAAGACCCAGCCTGGGAATTCAGGGATGCCTGTCTGGAGGAGATCTTGAAGGACAGGGAGTTTGGGAGGCTAGGGAGGGGACGGAGAATGGGGGACAGACGCGCGGGCCGAACGTCTCAGGCCCGTGAGCGCGGGCGGCCTGCAGCTTCCGAGGAGCTGGGGGTGGAGCACTCCGTGGAGGAGAAGAGTCTGGAGCTGGGCCTTGGGGGGCCTTGCGCACCACGCTGGCGAGCTGCCATTTCATCCTGGGAGTAGCAGCGAACCACGGAAGGGCTTTCTAAAAAAGCCTTCCAAGGAAAATAGCAGGACTCGGGGGTTGACGGGTTGGGTTTGAGGGAAGGAGGAGGCCGCCGGGAAGGGAGGACGGAGGAGAAACCCAGGCGCGGCGGGAGGAGGGCTGTGCGCTGTGCCTCGGACAGGCGGGGTCTGAGATGCTCGGAGCCGCCTGCGGCAGGTGCCCAGCACGGGGGCGCCCACTGAGGCTCGGGGGCCCTGGAGAGAGGCGCGTGGGCAGGGGCGCCAGGGTGACGCGTGAGGCGTGCGGGGACGGCGGGCGGGGACGGCGTGCGGAAGGGCGGGCGGGGACGGCGTGCGGAAGGGCGGGCGGGGACGGCGGGCGGGGACGGCGTGCGGAAGGGCGGGCCGGCTCCTCAGCGCGCGGCGGAGGAGGCCGCCCTGGGGCTGCAGGAGGGAACGCGGGCCTGGGGCCCAGCAGAGTGCGGAGTCCGGGGGGCACACGAGACGGGGACGGGAAGGGGCCGGCGTCAGTCAGCCCAGGCCGCCCTCCCAAGCACCACAGACTTGGGGCTTAAAGAACAGACACTGATTTCTCACAGTTCCGGGGGCTGGAGGTCCGGGATCAAGGTGACAGCTGCCCCGGTGCCTCCTGAGGCCTCTGTCCTCGGTTCGCAGATGCCACCTCTCCCTGTGGCCTCGCGTGGTCGTCCCTGTGTGTGCGTCTGGGGCCTGATCTCTTCTCGGACAGACAGCGGCACACGGGACCAGGGCCCCCCACTCATTTACCTTAATGACCCCTTAATGCTGTATCCCAAACAGTCGCGTGCTGAGGCACCAGAGGTTGGGGTTTCACCATAAGAACTTTGAGGGGACGCAGTTCAGACCCTAACAGGCCTATGGCGTCGGCAAGAGGAAGAGGTGGAGGAGCTCGCAAGGGCCCTGGAAGGGGAGGAGGTCGGGCTGCAGGGACTGGGTGCCGTGAGGGGCAGGGCGTGGGGCAGCCTGGGGCCGGAGGGGCACAGACCAGGGTGGAGGCTGAGAATGAGCACGTGGAAAAGCTGAAGGGAAACGTCCGCAGAGGCGGGAGGGAACGGAAGGTCAGGCTCAGAGGGCCCCTCACTGTGTGCGGAGCGGGGGGAGCACTCAGGCTGCAGGACGCGAGCGCATCTCGGGACCAGGTTGCCCCACGGTGAGCACCCCGAGTTACATCCCCTTGAGAGAAGGGGCCCACCAGACTTTCGAACCCAGCTTCATCTTGACTCCCACCCCCACCGGAATGGTGACTTGCCCCAGATGATCGAAAGAAAAGCTGGTCACCTGGGGAGAGCACCAGGAGACTTGTCACAGCGACTGAACAGCACAGAAACTTTGACTTTGTGAATGAAAAGATTATTTGCTCCTTAGCCTCAAGATATTTTCTAAATTAAAAAAAATTTTTCGTGCACTTATGATGAGCACTGAGTAATGTATAGAACTGTCAAATCACCATATTGTATAACAAAAATTAATATAACACTGTATGTTGACTCTACTGGAATTAAAATTAAACATTTTCTTTGCACTTACACGAGATTGCTGGAGTCATCAAAATCATAGAGACAGAAAGTAGAATGGGGGCTACCAGCGGCTGGGGGAGGGGAGAGTGAGTAGTTAGTGGTTAAGGGGGACAGAGTTTCAGTCTGGGAAGATGGAACATTCTGGAGACGGATGGTGGTGGTCGCACAACAGTGTGAATGCACTTAATCCCATTGACTGAACACTCAAAAATGGTTAAGATGGTGAGTGTTATGTGATGTCTATTCACCACAATTTAAATAAATAAATTGGATTTTTAAACTCTATAATAGAGTTTTTTCCTCCTTGATGTGGACATTTAAATGTTGGAGACAAAATGTCTCTCATGCTCTTGATTAACAAATATTTTCCCCCCGAAAGCATCAGGCAGGAGACTCGCTGGGCACTAAGTCTACCAGGAACAAGTACCGGCCTTTCCAAACCATGGAAGGAGGGTTAAGGAGTTCACATATCAGCAAAACCTTCTTTCCGACGAGCAGTTGGAGTCGACTGCCATTTATTGGGCACTTATCATGTGTTTGAATTACTTGCATTTTTTCGTGCTTTGCTCTGTCACGAATGGCATCCTGTGTGATGGATAGACAGCAGGGTGTCAGGGAGTGACACGACTTGGGCGCCACACTGCCCTTCCCCTGCAGACGCTGGGAATGCTCCCTCTAGCCCTCCCCGTGGCCCCCCTGTGTCTGGGGTCTCCTTCCAATCTGGGAAGCAGATCCGAGTTCCTCCCAGGTCCTCGCTGCACAGGGCAAGCACCTTGCGAGTCTGAAGATTAAAAAAAAAAAAAAAAAAAAAAACCTGCTGTGGCTGGCCACTGGAATTCCAGAAAATTCTGAATGAAAACAGCAGTTGCAAAATGGAATGGGTTTACAAATTGCAGCTGATTATTCACTGGCTGTCGTGGGTGTTGGCAAGAGAACTCGAAAATCTGCTGCTCAAGGATCCAAAGGCCGCAGAGAAGTGCCGGGCTTAGCAGCAGGCTCTCAGCAGGGCCCCCCCACAACCTCAGGCCCTGTTCAGCTGGGACGAGGACGTTCAGGCCCGCGGGGCCCACGTAAACCAGTGGCTGAGGGCGGCTCCAGTGTCTGCTGCTTTGGAATATGCATTACTGTCCTGGGACACGGGTCATCAGATGTCCAATGCTCTGAGCCAGTTAAGGCTTTTGGCTCTGGGGTCCTGGGGAGCCGAGATGACTTTACAGGCACAGCAGAAATGTCTGCGTTATTTCTCAAGTGGGTCAGCAGACTGTTGTGGGTGCCAGGTCTTTGATGGAATGAATTCTGGATGCAAATCAAATATTTAAATTGATTTTTTTTTCCCTCTCTGGCAGGGCCATTCCAACGGGTCCTGTCGACTTGTTTTTTACATAAAATTCAGGCTCCATAACTACACATTTTTCTTCTGGACTACGCCTGAGGCAGGACAGTGGCTGCATTTGAAAGCCCCGAGGCTATTGGTCTCCCCAGAGAAGGGGAGCGGGTCTCCTCAGCTAACCCGCTTGGCTGAAAATGTTCTTGTCAGAAAACCGATTCGTTTGCCTGTTGGCTCCACGTGGTTATATATTGTTTAATCACAGAGGCCTTGGGTTTATGCCAAGCAGCGACTTGCTGTCTGCTCTCTTTCGGGAAAGAAGAACGAAGGCAAATTCATTCACGTCTGTCTCTTTCTCAGTTTCCTGGGCTAAATGAAAGCAAATGGTGTTTATGAACATCCCAAAGTGCTGTAAAATATCCACCTTGGTGAAAATAAATATCGTGCTTTCCTTTGAAAAACAGCGTTTTGTGAAAGAAATTCTTACCCATACATCTACCTCAGATAATTCTAGATATTTCAAATAGCTCCCCTTCCTGCCTCTACTTCAGAGAGAGAGAGAGAGAGAGAGAGACTCGAGAAAGGCAAAGTTGCCTTCTCCACAACTTGCTCTGGGAACTGGGAACTGGGCCTGGACTGAGTCTCCACGCTGGCCGGTTGCTGTTGACTCTGGGAACACCAGGGGCTGAGGGAAGCTTGCTTCCAGAAAGGCTGGGTATGTGGTAAGCTCACTCCCAAGGAATCCAAGGAACCCCAGGGCCAGAGTCCACTGCAGCTCTTGGAATGAGCGGTTATTTTCCTTCAGGGATGGGATCCAGGAGGAAGCAAGTGCTCCCGCCCTGCCACCACCCAGGGTGCTCGTCTGTTGCCCTGCCGGAGGGCTGGAGCCGACCTCAAGTGGGACCCAGGCTGCCAGCTCCTCCAGGGCCTCTAATTCAGGAACTCTGACCCCCAACACCCTCCTTTCTCCTTCCATCTTCCCACCCATTGTGCAGTCTGGCAGGAGTCAAATTTTCCTACTTCCTACTTTGTTTCTCCCAGTTTCATTCATTGGATGTAGAAGAGTACACAAGCCCAGCGTCCCCTTTATGTAGGCTCTGCCGTTGGCGCATCAACTGCTCAGGGTGCGGACTTGCGATCAACGAAGGACCAAGCTCTGCTTTTGTCCAGAGTGAAGGTTCTGCCTCAGCACAGGCCACCTACACGTCAGACACTGAGTAAGGCTCCTCGGAGCAATGTGCCAGACGAGAGGGGCCCAGCGCACAAAGGGCACCCACCGTCCCAGGGAGGAAGAATGACTTAAACCTCCGGCTGTGAGCATAAAAGCTAAAGAGAAGCTCAGTGCACAGACTTGCTGGAAGGGGACACCATTCATGCGCCTACCTCACAGGGTCACCGGGAGAGCCACACGGGCCATGTCTGCAGGTGCTCACGCTGCCCGGCACAAGGTGCGCCGTTATTCGAATCTCGTACTGCGGGCACTGGTCAGAATTCAGTCCCTGGATATCACGTGTGGATCTGCAGATCTCAGCCTCCTAGAGCTGGGTGAATTCCCAGGTCAACAGTTTCTCCCTTTGACATCTGAGGGGGAGGGGGAAATGAGAGCTATCGTTCAATGGATGTAGAGTTTCAGCGTTGCAAGAAAAAGTTCTGGAGATCTGTCGCACAGCAATGTGAACATAGTTAAGTCAGCATAGTTACGGAACCGTACGTTAAAAATGGTTAAGACGGTCCATTTTATGTTACAGGCAGACTTCACTTTATCGCACGTCATTGGATGGTGCTTCACAGATACTTTTTGTTCATTTTGTTTTTGTTTTTACAAATTAAAGGTTTGTATCAAGCAAGACTATTGGCACCATTTTTTCGACAGCATTTGCTCACTTCGCGTCTCTGTGTCACATTTTGGTAATTCTTGCAATATTTTAACTTTTTCATGCTCACTGTATTTGGTGATCTGTGATAGGATTACTGTACTTATTTGGGGGCACCGGGAATCGCGGCCGTATAGGAAGCAAACTTAATAAATGTAGTATGTGTTCTGACCGCCCCGCCAACCCGTTGTTCCCATCTCTCTCCCTCCGTGTCTCTGCTCTGAGACACAACAATATTGAAATCAGGCCAATGAATAACCCTACAACGGCCTCTAAGTTTTCAAGTGAAAGGAAGAATCACGTGTCTTTCACTTTAAATCAAAAGCTAGAAATGATTAAGCTCAGAGAGGAAGGCATGTCAACAGCCAATATAGGCCAAAAGCTGGGCCTCTTACCCTAAGCAGTCTGCCAAGTTGTGAACGCAAAGGAAAAATTCTTGAAGGAAATTCAAAGTGCTACTCCAGTGAACACATGAATGATAAGAAAGCAAAACAGCCCGATTGCTGATGTGGAGAAAGTGCGAGTGGCCTGGATAGAAGATGAAACCAGCCACAACATTCCCTTAAGACAAAGCCTCATCCAGAGCAAGGCCCTAACTCTCTTCAGTTCTGTGAAGGCTGGGAGAGGTGGGGAAGCCCCAGAAGGAAAGGCGGAAGCTAGCAGAGGTTGGTTCCTGAGCTTTAAGGCAAGACGCCGTCTCCGTAACATCAACGTGCAAATGTAAAGCTACAAGTGCTGGTGTGGAAGCTGCCGCAAACCATCCAGAAGGTCTAGCCAAGGTCACTAATGACGGTGGCTGCACTGCACGACGCACTCTCAATGAGACAAAACAGTCTTCTATTGGAAGAAGATGCCATCATAGCTAGAGAGGAGAAGCCAATGCCTGCCCTCAAAGCTTCAAAGCCAGGCTGACTCTCTTCTTGGGGGCTAATGCAGCTGGTGACTTGAAGTTGAAGCCAGTGCTCATTTGCCATTCCAGAAATCCCAAGGCCCTTGAGAATCATGCTAGGTCTACTCTGCCTGTACTCTGTAAATGGAACAACAGCCTGATGACAGCACATCTGTTGACAACATGGTTTACTGAATATTTTAAGCCCACTGTGGAGATCTACTGCTCAGAGGAAAAGATTCCTTTCCAAATATTCCTGCTCATTGACAATGCACCTGGTCACTGAAGAGCTCTGATGGAGAGGTACAATGTGATTAATGTTGTTTTCATGCCTGCTAACACAGCATCTATTCTGTAGCCCATGGGCCAGGAGTCATTTCAACTTTCAAGTCTTCGTATTTAAGAAACACATTTGGTAAAGCTAGAGCTGCCATAGTGATTCTTCTGATGGATCTGGGCAAAGTCAACTGAAAACCTTCTGGAGTGGATTCACCATTCTACATGCCATTCAGAACATTCCTGATTCGGGGGAAGAGATCAAAACAGCATGAACAGGAGTTTGGAAGAAGTTGATTCCAACCCCCATGGATGACTTTGAGGGCTCAGGACTCCAGTGGAGGAAGGAACTGCAGATGTGGTGGAAACAGCAAGAGAACTAGAATTAGCAGTGGAGCCTGAAGATGGGACTGAACCGCTGCCATCTCATGATACACTTGAACGAATGAGGAATTGCTTCTTACAGACGAGCAAAGACCGTGGTTTCCTGACATGGCATCTACTCCCGGTGAAGATGCCGTGGAGACTGTTGAGATGACAACAGAGGATTTAGAATGTGACATAAGCTTAGTTGATCAAGCAGCGGCAGGGGTGAGAGGATGGACTCAAGTTTGAAAGAAGTTAAACTGTGGGGAAAATACTCTCAAACAGCATCACAAGCTACTAGAGAAATTTTTCCAGAAAGGAAGAGTCAATCAATGTGGCAAACTTCATTGATGTCTTATTTTAAGAAATTGCCACAGTCCCCCCAACCTTCCGCAGCCGCCCCCCTGTTCAGTCAGTAGTCATCGACATGAAGGCAAGACCCTCCACCAGCAAAAAGACTACAATTCACTGAAAGCTCAGATGGTGGTTAGCAATTTTTGGCAAAACAGTCTTTTTAATTAAAGTATGTACATTGGGGTTTTTTTTAAGATTTTATTTATTCATTTATTTATTTGAGAGAGAGAGAGTACTGGGGGAGGAGCAGAGGGAGAGGGACAAGCAGACTCCGTGCTGAGTGTGGAGCCTGACACAGGGCTTGATCTCATGACCCTAAGATCACGACCTGAGCTGCAATCAAGAGCTGGACACCTAACGACGGAGCCACCCAGGCACCCCTGTACATTTTTTTTAACATAATGCTATAGCACAATTAACAGACTGCAATATAAACCTAACTTTTATATGTACTAGGAAACCAAAAACTTTATTTGACTTGCTTTATTGCAATATCCACTGTATTGCAGTGGTCTGGAACAGAGCCCACAATGTCTCTGACGTATGTACCTGTTTTATGTCACAATTTAAAAGTATTAAAAAAAACAAAAACAAAACCCCAAGGGTTTTTCTACTGTCAAGCATGTAGAATCAGTGCTGACGGTCATGGTTCCATCTTTCTATCTCTTGTCCATGAGACGTAGGCCCCTCTCAGAAACCCACGGCCCACAGCGTCTGCACTGAGGTTTTGAAACCACATTCCAGCATTCTGACTGAAAGCAAATGTACTACATGGTAGGGACATTTAGAAAACAACCTCTCTCTTTTCTTGACACTACTGCTCACCTAGTGACCACCAGGAGCTTTCCTCACTTGGCCCAGCTTAGATCTGAGGCCCCACAGCTTTCCAGGCCCTGAGCCTCAGGGCCCTTCACCACTGTGTTAGACTGATAGGGTCACAATAACAAATACCACAGACTGGTGGTTTCAACAACAGAAACTCATTCAGTCACAGTTCTAGAGACTGGAAGTCCAAGGTCAAAGTGTCAGCAGGGTTGGTTTCCTCTAGGGCCTCTCTCCTTGGCTTGTAGACACCACCTTCTCCCTGTGTCTTCCCTGTGTGTCTGTCTGTGTCCTAATTTCCTTTTTAAATAAAAACACCAGTTATATTGACTAAGAACCCACCTATATAATTTCATTTTACCTTATTTACTTCTTTAAAGGTCTCATTTCTAAATATATTTGCCTTCTGATATGGGGTGGGGGTGGGGGGTAGGGTGGTTTAGGACTTCAGCCTATGAATTTTGGAAGACATAACTCAGCCCACAGCAACCAGGTCCCTCCAGCAACCTCCTGGTGACCCCAATAGTGGCTTCCTTTTCATTGACCTTATACCCAAAGTGGCACCCCTAACTTCCAAAGGTGACCCAATGGGACCTTGAGGTGCCCAGTCCAGACCAGGCCAGAGTGCCTGCATAAAGGCCATGTACCCATCACTTCCTTCCAAATAAAGTTTCAAAAGTTGCCAATAATTCTTCTAGTTCTGGAGATGGATGGTAATAATGGTCACACAATAACGTGAGTGAACTCAATGCCACTCAACTTTCAATCTTCAATATGGTTAAGATGGTAAATTTCATCTTATGTATACTTTACCACAATTTTTTAAAAGAGTGTTAGAAATGATGAAAATTTAAGACCAGGCCCACTAGGGGCCCCTGGGTGGCTCAGTCAGTTAAGCGCCCGACTCTTGATTTCATCTCAGGTCATGATCTCAGGGTTGTGGGATCGAGCCCAACATCGGGCTCCATGCTCAGCACAGAGTCTGCTTGAGATTCTCTCCTTCTCCCTCTGCCTCTCCCCCTGTCCTCTCTCTCTAAAATAAATAAAATCTTTAAAAAGAGAGAGAGAGAGACATCAGGCCCACTAGTTTAACACATCAGCGCAAAATGAGCCAAAGACTCCAGGCTTTTGCCCCTGTGAGCTTCCTTCTACACTTGATTGCAATTGTTTTTAAAAAATCACCCAGTGTCCCTGGCTGGCTCAGTAGGTAGAGTATACAACTCGGTCTCAGGATCATAAGCTCAAGCACCATGCTGGATGTAGAGCTTACTTAAAACCAAAACAAAACAACAACTTCACCTTTCCTTACAAACCTTCAACTGTCCCACGTTGCTTACTCCTCAGCTCCCCAGTCTGTGTTCAGCACCAGAGGTGGACTGGGAAGGAGGAAGGAGCATGGCTTTGGAGTCCAGCAGTGGCTCAAAACTAGATCTGCTGAGGACCATGTGTGTGACCGGGGCCAAGTTACCTCCGCTTCTCATCTGTAGAGATCATAATATAATTGGGGTTTTATGAATATTAAACAAGGTAATGAGTATGTTGACAAGCTAACTCTCCTTGAAAACAGAGAATACTAAATTAATAAATGAACTCTCCAGTTATTGATTCATCTAGCAGCCTGAACACCACCATTCAAAATATCAAATTTATATGCAAACGGGTATATGTGTAATTTGAAATTCTAACTGGTGAACTTTGCTATTAGCCCGAGAGGAAGAAAAGGATGCGTCTCAGGTAAATAAAATATTACCACATAACGCCTGTTACCGTTACCTTGGTGGCCCGCAATGAACCACATTCATCCGCTTGTATAGTCTCCCACCTTGACTCAGGGCTTGGCCGTGAAACTAACTTTGGTCAATGGACCATTCTCAAGTATATGAAAAATGGAGCCTTGATTAGCACTCTCACAACGGGGCTTGTCTTGGAATGTTCCTTCTTAGAAGCAGTCACCATGCTGTGAGGAATCCCATGCAGTCGCACAGAGGGGCCCATGGGAGGGAGGCCATTTTGGACCGTCCAGCCAACCCACTATCAGGTAAAACAGAAGGCCTCCTGGTCAACTGGCACTGTTGTGAGAAATAATGGATTATTTTAAGCCATTAAGTCATAGGGCTGATTTGTTATCTAAGAAATGAGGGACACCTGGGTGGCTCAGTCGGTTAAGCATCTGCCTTCAGTTCAGGTCATGATCCCAGGGTTCTGGGATCGAGTCCCACATCGGGCTCCTTGCTCAGGGGGAGCCTGCTTCTTCCTCTGCCTGCTGCCTTCCCCCCCCCACACACACTTGTGCTCTCAATCTCACACACATGAATAAATAAATAAAATCGTAAAAAAAAAAAATGGATGGCTGAAACAATTCCTTTTCTTCTTCCCAGTCTCATTTTGGTAATCACACAGGACTAAGGGAATTTGTGAGAGATAGCATGTCTTCATGTTTAAAGTCTCCAGCTATGGAATCAAGCTTAATTTGTGACTTTGGTTTTACTGCTTACTTTAGCCATGTAGCCTTGGGGAAGATTACTTAATTTCTCTAATCTTATCTGCAAAATGTGGATAACACCTGCTTCAACTGTCTTTAGTGGGCATTTACTGGTGGAGTGTGTAGAAAATGCTTAGCCTGTCTGAACACACAGCGACATGCTCAGTAAATGTCAGCTATTACTATGAAATCGCATATACTGGCTGGTACTTTTATTCTGAGAACTTTAGAATGAATTTAAAATGAAACAGGGGCAAAATTTACCAGTGGAGAAATAGAGACAAGCTTTAGAAGTTCAGAAGGCATTATCTGCCCCTAACTTCCCCTCAGGAACAAAGACATTGGGGCCTGTTACCGGCCTACAAGAAACATCACAGATTCTGTCTGCTTGCAGACCCGAGAGACTGCCCTATATTTTCAAGCCCTCCAAATCTTATCTAGGTCTCTCACCCAGAAGAGTATCAGGCAGCATGGCCTAAAAGCCAAGAGACTTACTAAGATTTACAGAATGCAGTGCCTTGAAGCTGCCAATTGTTATCTGAAATAAGAGCCAGATGTGAGTTCTTCATAAATGAAAGGGCTCCAACTTACCTCATTAGTTGAGGGAAACAAAGAAAGTCTGCAGAAATATACTTTTTTGTGTGTGCCTGTTTTTCCCTCAGAAAGAGCTCATGGTTGCTAACAGAGTGATAGCCCGGATATCCAGTCCCTGAATTTCTTTACATTTCCACCTTCCTCACTGAGGCTTTCCCTGCTAATGGTGCTCAAGTGATTGTGATGGGTTTCAGCAGTTCCTTCACACTTGGTTGGCTGCTGCAATCTCCTACCCCAACCCCCCTAATATGGATATTAAAAGAGAAAGAAAAAAATCAATCCTACCCCAGGCCCAACTGCCTTTTCCATGAGTCTTCCCTGTCCTAAAATAATGATAGTCACTCTATAAAAGCAATGCATGAACAGCTAGCCCATAAGTGGGGCACCAGGCTATATTTAAGAAAATGGTTGTTTCTATAAATTAATGCATTCTCCTAAGAAAAGTTTTCTCTTCATCATTAGAGGAAAATGCCTCCTACCAAGCTCTAGCCAAAGAGAGCTGGTGTCCTGTTGAGCAATATCTTCTCAAGTTAGGGCCCAGGGGGTTGTGGTGGGGTGGTTGAAAAAGAATAGCTCCAAGACCAGGAAGCCCCCAAGTGGCTCTCCTCCCCAGGGAAAGAGTCCTAGCTGACCTGAAATTCCATCCTCTTCACTCAGCTCTTTCATGTAATAGTCTACCATGTTAATTTGAGTCAAGAGCTAATGAAGTCAAGGTAGAGACAGCAGTCCTCCTGAATAGCTTTTCCTCAAAAGAAGTCATGCCAACAATTTGTTCTGTTCTCACAGCCCCACAGCCCACATGAGTAACTACTGAGTATAACCTAGATGCTTAATAAACCCTACAACAGACAAAAGTAATTCGTGAGGGATTATCATGGTTTGTTTTGTGTCAACTTGACTGGATCATTCCAATATCCAGACATTTGGCTAAACATTCCTTCTGGGTGTACCTGGGAGGGTATCTCTGAATGAGATTAGCATTTGAATCAGTGGACTCAGTAAAGGAGATTGCCCTCCTCAATGTGGGTGGTCCTCACCCAATCCCTTTAGGGACTGAATAGAACAAAATGGTGAGAAAGGGAGAATCTGCACTCTCTCCGCCTGATTGCTTGGCTAATCCCTGTTGGGGATTAGTCCTCCCCTGCTGGACTGGGACTTAGCCATTGGCTCTCCTAGTCCTCAGGGGTTTGGGCTGGAGTGAACTACACCACCAGCTCTCCTGGGTTTCCAGCAGGTACTGTGGGACCACTCAGCCTCCATAACTGTGAGAGCCAATTCATCATAATACATATATCTAATACATAAAAACATTTTCATTTTATAAATATTCTATTGGTTCCATGTCTCTGAAGAATCCAGGGAACTTTGTGGTAAAAATGGCACATAGCTTTAGAGGCAAAGTGCCAGAAGGAGGAAGAAAATGCCAACCTTGTGTGATAGGAAAACAAAACAAATATTTCTTCAATTATAAAAGATGAAAATAGTCATCTGTGACTTCTGATCATTTCCTCAGAAATGGTTGGGTCACACTTGGCTTTCTGCCAAGTAATTTAATATGATTTATTAAGATGATTACAGCAGTAACTCTGCATCCAAAGTGTAACCTCTTCCTAATCTGGATTCTGAAGAATATGCTTGCAGTGGTCCCTCTGGTCCCCAAGTCCCAGCAAATGACACTACGAGAATTTGAGCACAATCTTAGCTCCTTAAAAGAGGTGCTTCTGGCATAGGCTTGTTTTTGTTGTTGTTGTTGTTGTTTTGGTCAGCTGCTATGTTACCATTTCCCTGTTCTAAACTTAAGAAAGCTGCTTGGTAATTTGTAGATCTTTCTTTCCTTCTCTCTCTCTCTTTTTCTTTTTTTCTGGAAACCTCTTGACATTTGCTCCTTGAAGATCTGCAAATCTATTTTCCTATGCATGTAAATTCATCTACGCAGTCTTTAAAAAATCCTTTTATATCAGATTTTTATTTTCATCTTATATAGAAAATAGTTGAACATCGTATTAACTGGCAAAACACTAATCAATCCCACATTACTCCAAAGAATGAACAGCAGTAAATCTTATTTCCAACTTCAACTGACACCTCCTAAATTAGGTTCCTTATTACAGTACTTCCTCTCAGTCGGCATGCACTCGTACAGATAGATGATCGGAGGGACATACTGAAACAAAAACACCTTCCGACTTCCTGCCTGGGCTGGTGGTTTACATCATGTCGAGGCAGAGAATAGAGCAGGTGGACGTTTTTGGTGTTAATATCATCAAGTTCTAAAGCAGCCCTGGAGGCTGTTCTAGGTCCATTGCAGTTCTACAGAGATTTTAGAATCAGCTAGTCAATTGATATAGACACACACAAAAATAACCTGTTGGGATTTGGATCAGGATTGTATTGACTCTATATTGAATCTGTATTTTGGAATATGACATCTTAACAATACTGAATCTCTTAACTCATGAACAAGGTATATCTTACTGTTCATTCAGGTCTTCTTTATCACAGCAATATTTTGTAGTTTTCAATGTACAGGTCTTTCACATTTTTTGTCAGATTTATTCCTAAGTACATTTTTTAAGCTATTATAAATGTGGATTTTTAACTTCAATTTCTAATTGTTGCTACATGGATAAACATGATTTTTGTATGTTGCTTTCTATCTTGCAACTTTGATAGTCACTTCTTAGTTCTAATAGTTTGTAGACTCCATTGTACATTTTCTACATGTCTGAAGATCATGTCATCTGTGAATAAAGGCAATTTTATTTTTTCTTTCCAATCTGGATGTCCTTTCTTTCTCTCCCAATTGTGCAGTCTAGAATCTCCCGTACAACACTGGATAGAAACATCCCTATTTGTTCCTGATGTTAGGGGGAAAGTATTCAGTCTTTTACCATTAAGTATGATGGTAACTAACGTTTTTGTAGGTGCCCTTTATCAAATTGGGGAAGTTCCCTTTATTCCTAGTGCACCTGAGTTTTTCTCAGAAATAGACGGTCAATTTTGTCAAATGATTTTTCTGTATTGAGATGATTGTGTGAATGCTAAATCAACCCTGCATTCCCAGGGTAAACCCCATGCCCATGACATCTCTTTATTATATCATAGGATTCAATTTACTAAACCTTTCCTTAGAATTGGTGTACCTATGTTTATGTGGAATATTGCTTCGTAGCTTTTCTTGTAGTATGTTTGTCTGGCCAGGGTACCAGGATAATTTTGGTCCCAGAGTCCCAGAATGAATTGGAAATTATTGCCACTTTGATTTTTTGGAAGTTTGCATAGAATTGGTATGATTTCTTCTGAAGTTTTTGGTAAAACTCAGCACTAAGCTCCCTGGGCCTGGGTTTTTGTTAGAAGGTTTTAAAACTGCAATTTCAATTTTTTTAAATAAAGATTTTATTTGAGATAGAGAGTGCATGCACAAGTAGGGGGAGGGGCAGAGGGAGAGGGAGAAGCAGACTCCCCACTGAGCAGGGAGCCCAACATGGGGCTCAATCCCAGGACCCTGGGATCATGCCCTGGGCAGACGCTTAACCAACCGAGTCAATTTCTTCAATCTATTTTGTAGGGCTGTTCAGGTTATCTTTTTTTTAGTGAGCTCTGGTAATCTTTCAAGGAATCTGTCAATTTCATCAATGATGTTTAATTTATTGGCATAAAGGTGCTCCTAATATTCTTTTTAATATCTGTAGGCTCTGTAGTGATGTTACTTCTCTCATTCCTTATATATATTCCTTGATCATTTGTCTTTCTTTTTTCCCTCACCAATCTGGCTGGAGACTTAACAATTTTATTGGTTTTCTTTCCCAAAGAACAAGCTTTTGAATTTATTGATTGTTCTCTATTGTTTTTGTCTTTTATTTCATTGATTGTCTCTTTGATCTTTATTATTCCTCTTCTTCTGCTTAACTTGTATTTAATTTGCTCTTCTTTTTTCTAGTTTCTTAAAGTGGAAACTCAGGTCACTGATTTGAGACCTTTCTTCCGTCCTACTATAGGTATTTAATATTAGAAGTTTGCCTCTAAGTACTGCTTTAGTGGCAACCCACAATTTCTATTCACTTCAAATTACTTTCTAATTTCTCTTTAGATTTGACTTGTTAGTTTCCAAATATTTGAGGATTGTCAAGGATCTTTCTGTTATTGATTTCTAACGTAATTCCTCTGTGGCCAAAGAACATACTTGATATGATGAATACTTTCAAATTTGAGATTTTTTAATGGGCCATAATGTGGTCTATTATCATAAATATTCCATGTACACTCATGTTCTGCTGTGGTGGGGTGGAATGTTCTATAAATATCAACCAGGTCAAACTGGCTGTTACCATCATTCAAACAGACTATATTTTTGTTCTGCCAACTTTCTCCATCAGTTTTAGAAAGTAGATACTAAAATGTGTCCATTTTTTCCTTGCAGTGTGATCAGCTTTTGCTATTATTTAGGACTGTTGTCAGTTACATTCACTAACTGACTATGACATAAGCTTTAATCCCTGTTAATATTCTTTGCTCAAAGTCTATTTTGTTATTAATATACTCATTCCAGCTTTCTTTTAACTAGTGTTAGCATGGGGTATCTTTTTCTATCCTTTTACTTTTAACCTACTTGTATCTTTAAAGTACATTTCTTGAAGGCAGTGTTTTTTTAAATCCAATCTGACAGTCTCTGCCTTTTAATTGAAGCATTTAGATGATTTACATTTAATATGACTATTGATATGGTTAGGTTGACCATATGGTTAAATGACCTACGATAGGTCATTTCCAGTGCTCTCCATCCCTTTGTGTAGATCTAGGTTTCCATCTGGTATCATTTTGCTTCTGCCTGAAGAACACCCTTTAATTTTTCTCGTAGTGCATTATCTGCTGGTGATAAAGTCTTCTGCAAGTCTGAAAACATCCTTGTTTCTTCCTATTATTCTTTTCTCAGTGGTACCTAGTCTGCTGTTACGTTAGTCAATCCACTGAACTTTCAATTATGGTGTTCCTTATTCCTAGACTTCCACTTAGTACTTTTCCCAATCTGCTTGACTGTTTTTACTATCATGCTCTTTAATTTCCCTTATTTCTTTAAATATAAAACATACTTTATACTATGTCTGGTAAGTCTTAATAGCTTAAGTCTTTATAAGCCTGCTTCTTCCACCCATTGTTTCTGCTGGCTCCTATCTTATGTGTTTGTGATTTTTGATTGTGAACTTATATTCCTTGAAACTGTTTCTGAGTTCCTCCAAAGACAATACGTTTTGCTTCTGTCAGTCACCTGGAAGGCACTAAAAATCTGTTATCACTTTAAATTTCTGGTGTGAGGCTTTTTTAGACTACCCAGATTGTTCAAACAAACCAGCTTCAGGGCTGCTTGTGACTATATATATATATATATATATATATATATATATATATATATATATATATTCTCAGGGGAGATGGAATGTATTCGATCAGGATAGGCAATCCTCTCTGTTATCTGTGGGGAGTGAGGGAGGAGAAGGGGAGATTGGAGAGGGAGGAGGCAGGCAGATTTGTTCATAGTTCACCCTTATACTAAGTCTATCTTTTTGGGGTCTCAACTTCATGAGATCTCCTATTATCCCTCCCACCCTGGGTAGGGCCTAAGCTTTGTCTGCTATGCTACTGCCCCTTTCCCACCCCAGATGATGAAAAACAGTTTAATTAGGTATTTGGCAAGTGTCCTAAGGGCAAAAAGTGGCCCAAGTGTCCTAATTACCTCTTTGTGCTTCTACTTCCACTTAAAATTTTTTGAGACTTATTTTATAGCTCACTGATCCATTTTTAAAAATAGTTCTTGATATGTATTCTAGAAGTTTTAGTTGTTTTCAGCTGGTCCTTATCAGCCATAGTGCTGGGGAAAAAAATTCAACTTCTTCTTTACAATACACAGTATCCAAATACCCCTCCCTTGATCCAGAGGCAAGAGTAAGAACACACACTTAGGAACCAGCTGGTCCAAGCTCAGGTCTCAGACCCACAAGCAGTGTGACCTTGGTAGCTCATTTATACTCTGTGCTGTTGATGCAAGAAATAAATGAGGTAATATACAATCAGCACTTAAAGCAGGGGCTGGTTCTGAGAAGTATGATATAAGGACTTCTTTTTATTATTATGTGAACAAGTTGTAAACATACACCTGAGTAACAGCACACATCTCACCCAACGGTCCAAGAGCTCCTGTTCCCTGGTCATCCTAGTCCACTCTACCTTGTAGTAACCCACACCTCTGTCCTTATATTGACACTGACCAGGGGAATGTCAGTACCAGCTATACTCACAGCATGGGCCCTAAGTCAAGAGCAGAATGCTAATGGATGCTGATCTAAGAAATGCCATCATCAGACGAACCTGAGTGAACACACAGTCCTTTACCATTAACAAAATCTGGAAGAAAGCACGAACATAAACAAACATGATTTTAAGTTTTGTATTTTTTACGGTGGACAGTCATCATTCGCCCCAACAGCCATCTGAAGCCAATAGTCCTGATTATTAAAAATCACAAAGTTGTATAAATGTTCTCCTCCTTTTCGAAAACCATGTTCATTTTCTCTCCACGAAACAGGACTGTCTGCAAAGCCTTGTACTGACAACGTAACCCAAGGAGCTAACTTGGGCTCATCAAAGTAGCGACTGAAAAAGAAAGATAAATCTTAACAAACAGGGAGGGCTAGGAATGTCCACATTTTTTTACTTATTCAGGATAAGTGGTACTTCTGATGTTTCAATGAAGCTTAGACCTTAGATTTTATTTATAAGAATTAAGAGATGCAAATTACATTCCTGATCCTATGTGGTGTATTCAGTAAATGTTAACTAATTACAGAATGCACAAAACCAATTTCAGCAGTTCCTATGCTTACTGTGGAACATCATGTAAGAATCAAAAAGAAAAGAAACCAAAACCAAACCACAAAGTTTCCCTCCATTTAACAGTGCTGTTCAGTCTCTGTTAAATGAAACACTGCAGAATTTATTGGATTTAAACAAAAAATTCAACCTTCTTATTGAGGAAAATGAAAGTACCAAACTAATACATGAAAAAGGGTATTGGGCTTAAAAAAGAAAACCCTCAAGATTTAAATCTTAGACATTTAAAAAGTGAAGACTAATGGATGCCTGGGTGGCTTGGCTGGTTAAGCATCCAACTCTTAATCTCAGCTCAGGTCTTGATCTTTGGGTCATGAGTTCAAGCCCAGCAATGGGTTAAAAAAAAAAAAAAAGGGAAGACTGAGAAGGCATTATGTTTGCCTTATGGTCTTTTCAATATGGGATCTGAGTTTCCTGCATTAGATACAATGTAGCATTTTATTTATAGAGTACTTCTCAAATACAAACCCCATACTGCCTTGTCCAAGGCCTGGCATGTTAAGGATGCCCAGCGCTTCAGAGGATGTTAAGGCTGGAACAGATCTTGGACATGATTTGGATTCAAAAATGGTCAACTTGTTTTCAAAATAAAACATCTGCAGAACTCTAACATTTAAAACAGTTCAAAATGTGTTCCATAGAGTACTGCTGTTTTCTTAAGTGATATTATAACTTCCAGAGCATGACAAGAAAAATGGTTTGTTTTCAAGAAGCTTAAACTCTGCTCTTTGTCTTTTAGTAAGGACAAGTATTTGGCAATACAATTTTCCCATCACCAAGGATAATTACGTCACTTAAGATGATAATGTTACCGCACTGTGAGCCCAAGCAAGGAAAAAAGGGGAAACGTGTGTGAGAGAACACTGCGACTTGGGACAGTAGCACTGCCCCTAAAACGTCCTTTGGGCACGGACAAGCAAGATATAAAAGGCAAAAAGCGTTCTCACCATAGCTGTTCCAAGAGGAGACAGATCTTCTCCGGAAGTATGAAACCAGTGATTGTACACAAGTAAGCTTTGGCCACCACTGTGCTTGGCTGAGGACAGCAATAGGCTGATATGAAGTTATGAGGCTCATTATTTCTGTCACACACACAAAAAAAAGAAAGAAAACACATTTACATCTCCTGCATGATTCACTTTCAGAGTAAAAACCCCCACGAAGCACAAGAAGCCAGCCCGAGCCCGAGCCCATAGCCCAGGAGCTGCTACGCACAGTTCAGCGTGGCTGAAGACGGCGCCCAGCCAGTCCAGAAGCTCGGGGGCGCTGCAGGCCGCCTCTGGCTCCCCCCGGAGCGCGCTGCTCCGCAGCACCGGGCACTGCAGCTCCGGCACTGTGCTCAGCGCTATTTTTGGCTGATGCTCCTGAATTCGGTAATTGGAAAAGTATGACATCATCGTTGATTCTTCTGCACCTTAAAACACACCATACAAGGTCATGTGAATCCTGAAAGCAAGTTCAGTGAATCCCTGCCACCGCCCCTTTCCCACATGAGAGTCCAGGGAGCAGGTGAGATTAAGTAACGCAGAAGGGAGTTGTGCAAAGCTGTATTGAAATTAAAACCATCTAAGTTGCTTATGGCTCCTTGTGCCAAAGTCCTGTAAACATTCATTTCCTTTCCCTTTTCCTGGAAAAGCATAATCCTTTCAGATTCAACCCCGTATTAGTCTCAGCATTTGCTCTAATAAGAAAATTTTGACTTACTGAACAAAAAAAGCGCTATTTGTGGATAAATAAAATTAGTGAACTGTACAGAGAGAGGAGTTTATTTGTATAATCTCTGTGAAGGAAACACAAGAGGAACTGAATGATGGCAGAAACTCATTTCTGCTTGTCTTAAAAAACCCAGTAAGATCTAACATATCTTCAAGGATCTTCCAACAGCCTTGGAGGACAGAAATAGTGCCCCCTTGGGAGCAAAAGGCAGGCTTGCTTCATGTCCAGTGTAATAGAAATAATCTGCTGCCCCCTCCACAGCAAAAGCCAGCAGGCTTACTGGCCAAGATAAAAGGCTGGAGTTCCTGCAGCTCGGGATTCCTCTCCTGCAACGCAGCCCACGGCATGTGTGGTATCCGCTGGCCCACCGAGTGTCACCCCGTAAGTAGTGGGACGTAGTGCACTAGTGTGAGTGGAGACTGTGGCCACGGCGACTAATTTGAGTAATTAAATTCCAAGTCTTGTGTCTTCTGCCAGCATCCATGAGATTGTGAAGGCTAATGACTTAGCTTACAAGTGGGGGAAAACCTCGGACTTTCCCCAGTTCCTCACAAGCCCTTAGAATAATTAGGAGCCTTAGGAACACAGAGGTCTCCACAGAGAACCCAATGCACACATGGCCCTCAATGAGGACTTCATGCAACTGAAACGTCCGGCAGTCTGTCTGCCCTCCTGTATCTCTACCCTAAGGAGGAGAAGCACTGAAGCATGACAGACTGAGGACTCCTACAAGCTGCCTGGAGTATCCAGCAACCAGGAACGTCCCACGAAGAGCAAATGGACAGACATATTTCCAAAATGGACCTATGTGCCTCCCTGTCCTCCAAAAACGAGTACGACACCATCATAACTGTGATGATCTGACTCATTACAATCTTGTGATGGACCAAAGATACACTCTAAAAGGGGCATGGCAGTTGTCAGCACACCAACACGTTTGGCGACCAAACACCCCACGAAATTTCATGTTCTAATCGATTCCAAGTTACAATAAATTCCACTCGACATTTAATAGTATGCTTGATTTTGACCCTGAAATAACCCACAGTTTGTGTTTATAATTTGTGTTATTTTAAAACATACTGCGAAGGCTGTTTGAGGTAAGGTGTAGAAGGGAGGGGAGAAACAGATAAAGGACAGCTGCGCTGAAGCCACTCCAAGATCTCTGGATCGACACATAACCTAAGGAGAGGGAGGCAGACAGCTGCGTGCCTAGGTCATCCTGAATTATGGCTCCTGGGGCTGGCTGGGGGCCCGAAGCAGCTTCCCGAATAATGTTTACGCACACGTGTACACAGTACCCGAGACCATAGGGATGAATCACAATTTAATCCTCCATTCCTCCCCTTTAATTAACAATTAGATTTCCAAAGCACTGTAAGGTTACATATTTTCCATACCTGTATGATGCCAGGCTAAAAGAAAATCAAATTCCAATGGCTTCTTCTCTTTGAAGGACCAACATACTCTTTCATACTTCTTAGAATTCAGGTTAAAGGATAAATCCATCAAATCAATGGAAACAACTTAAATGGAAAGAGGAATAAACAGTTCATTCGTATATACACAGCCTACACTGTGGAAAAAGTGCTATATTAAAAAGCATTAGAATTTTGGGAAATTTTAAGACTAGCAAAAATTCTTTTGTTCTTCTTGCGCTCCTTTGGTTTACCAAATCAAAACTCTGCTTTTCATGGGTATTTCTAGCACTGATAGTAACAACAGATGTTTTAAAGTCATACTTTCCCGAAGTCAAAGGCCAAGGGCAGAGGTTTGGGAGGTCAATCCTAATCGACTTATGGATGTTGACAGCCTCAATCACTCATGTTCAAGCCGGACACTATCGGCAGAACCGTATCTCCACGGGGTTATCTCTACTAGTAATCATAAAAACTTGGTGACAGTAAAGGAAATTCTTTATTAAAAACAAGCTGTAGACTCTTATCTTGGGTTCATTACTTTGAATTTTTGACCCAAAACATATATATTTAGTGGACCATTCCAATTCTGCGATCCTTATAAGATGCAGCCCACAGCCAAAGAGAAAACAGAACAGCAATCTTAGTGTCTCCGAAGCTCAACCTAGAGCCCTATAGGTTAGAAGTTTTAAAGACAAGAAAAAGCCATGCTCCTTCTGAGCAAAGAAAACAGCGGCAAACATTCACACTTAAATTGCTACAGGAAGATTACTAACTTGTTAGAAACTGATTAAAGTTTAAGTATTAGTTAAGTTAAAGTATTAATA
Source organism: Ursus americanus (assembly GCF_024610735.1). NCBI lineage: Eukaryota > Metazoa > Chordata > Mammalia > Carnivora > Ursidae > Ursus > Ursus americanus. The sequence continues at coordinate 9,547,011 of NC_142158.1, forward strand.
CTTAATACTTAAGTATTACTTAAGCATAATACTTACTAAATTTCATGATTTTTCTGCCAGAATATTGAGATGGACGACCCTGAAGGCCAGTTTCTTCATAAGTATCTTTATCCAGTGATAAAATTAATTTCCCTATAAATTAAATAATTCCCATAAAAGAGATGTTAAAAATATGACGTTCTCTGACTGAAAGAAAGCACAGCCAAATTGAGCAGTTAGATATGAGGGTAATAAAGTGCATACAAGGATCTTCTTTATGATACAAGGATATTATTTATACATATATCTTGTTTATGTAAAAGGATACTTTAATATATTACACATACAAGGATATTATTTATGACAGTGAAAACAGAAATTTCTATTAAATTTCTATTAAAGAAGGAATAAACAAATCATGGTATACCTCTTCACTGGACTATCTTCAAAATATTAAAAACACTAAGTCAGAACTATATGCCCCGATATGGAAAGATGTCTACGACATACTGAGAAAAAAGAAAATTGAGAAACAACGTCGTACAATGTGATTTATGTTAAAAAAAAAAAAACAACCAAGCTTTATGTGTGTTTATAAATTTATAGAAAATGTCAAGAAAAATAAAAACCAACCTGTTAAAAACAGTTCGCTCTAAGAAGGGGAATGAATCTGGAGATTTGATATTTTTTTTTCTTACACCATTTCTTTTAAAATTAAAGAAAGAAACAAATGAGCGTTGTTACCGTTTGGCAGTAGGGCGACGGTATTATCTTCATCGATATTTGTATTGTATGTTAGTGCATAGCACGAACCTGTAAGAGAAAGCCCAGATGAGAAATTAAGGGGGAAAAAAAAAAATCACAACTGCAAAGAGTTAGTGGATTCTCTTCACATAACATATCCCCCAGGTGAGTAAGGGTCAATATCTCCCACTGCTCCAGCTCCCTCAATACACCTAAAACCTGGGGCTCCTGGGTGACTCAGATGATTAAGTTTCTGCCTTCGGCTCAGGTCATGCTATTCCGGTCCTGGGATCGAGCCCCACATTGGGCCCCTGGCTCAGTGGGGAGTCTCCTCCTCCCTTTGCCCCTCCCCCTGTTCATGCTCTCTCACTGCCTCAAATGAATAAATAAAATCTTTTTTTTTTTTTAAAGATTTTATTTATTTGACAGAGAGAGAGACAGTAAGAGAGGGAACACAAGCAAGGGAAGTGGGAGAGGGAGAGGGAGAAGCAGGCTTCCTGCGGAGCAGGGAGCCAGACCAGGGGCTCGATCCTAGGACCCTGAGATCATGACCTGAGCCGAAGGCGGATGTCTAACGACTGAGCCACTCAGGCACCCCAATAAGTAAAATCTTTAAAAAAAAAAAACCCAAAAACCTAAAACTGGCCAAGGGTGAGCTGGAGGACACAGAGGCCACACTAGAGCTAGTTCACGCCCCCACCCGGGGCCTCTTTGTGCCTACCAACAAGCGGAAAACGGACTCAGGGTGTAGCATGCACCTCTGGGGATGCTGGCAGAGAGGCACAAAGTAGAATTCTAGGTAAGTGCACACCCCTGAGACAAGAGTTCCAGTAAAGATTCAAAATTGCAAGGACCTTGTGTGAGGTTAGGAAAGCCACTCAGTCTCTGTGAACCTCAGTTTTCCCCACCTGTAAAATGGGGATCATCGGCCTCACAGAGCTGTTGCAAGAGTTCAACTGGTTAAGATATGTAAAAGTGCCCGTTACAGCCAGTGGCCACGTTATTAACAAAGTAGCACCAAACTTCAAAATAGATGAAAGGACCAAAGACAACACTGCCAGCTTTGCAAGCAGGGCCAGCAGCACCCGAATGAGAGGAACTGCGAGTACTAGATTCTTCCCAGCTCCCTGTAGAAGACAAACATGGAGCCTCCAGCAAGGAAAGGGGCTTGCTTACTTCTAAGTACAGTGACTTACATAGGGAGAGGGGAATCCCTAAAGACAGTCGGAAATACAGTTTCAAACAAGTGCTTCCTAGGAAACAAGGGGAACAAAGCAACCAACCCGGCAGATACGAATGGAAATGGGGTGAGCAGAGAGGGTCGGAGCCACAAACTCTGAGCAGAAGACACTGAACCATAATGAGCACACTGCCTGGTGAACAGCTGCTATGGTGGCATCAGGAGATGAACCTTTTGAGACAGCTGAGTGGAGACTGCTGGGAACATAGTGGTCTTTGCGGCCACGCTCCCAACAGCAGTGTATCCAAACATGCAGATCCCAAGACTCTCTCCTCTCCCTGAATCCTTGGTTTATGATGAGGGATACTTTCATGTTACAACATCCCCATGCCACGCTAGTGGACAAGTGTATCAGAAACCACCACCTAGGGGTGCCTGGGTGGCGCAGCGGTTAAGCGTCTGCCTTCAGCTCAAGGCGTGATCCCGGCGTTATGGGATCGAACCCCACATGAGGCTCCTCCATTGTGAGCCTGCTTCTTCCTCTCCCACTCCCCCTGCTTGTGTTCCCTCTCTCACTGGCTGTCTCTATCTCTGTCGAATAAATAAATAAAATCTTTAAAAACAAAACAAAACACCACAGTTCTTTAAAAAAAAAAAAAAAGAAGAAGAAGAAACCACCACCTAAAGAGAGCATGAGAAAAAGTAGGGTGAGGCTACTGAGAAAGGCGGAGTGATGCATGCACTTGACCATGAAGACTATCTCTGTGGAGCCCTATTGAAGACAAGAGAAGAGCCCTAGTACCGTGATGTGGTCTAACTATACTTCATCTTGCCACCTTCACAAACACAAGGTTTTTCTTACCTTTCTTCACAAAGGTGTTGATGAATTCGTGTGTAATTAACTCATGAAGAGGTAAGTTCTTCACAGAGTAATAGGGTCCAGTTTCCATGACTAGGTTTTTCAGTTCTTTTGATAGTATCCCACATTCAGGAATCAGAAATGAAACCTATTGGGATGTGTAACATAAAAGTCTTATTTTCATGTAGATCAGCCCCCAACTTGTTAAGGATGCTATAACATATGAAAGCTGCTAACTATTCCCCCACTGGTTTCTATAAAACTCGTAATTTACCAGTCTCAGGAAGAGAAATTTGACAATTCATGTTTTTCATTTCTGTATTCAAACATTATAGGAAAGCTAAAGGAGCAAAAAAAATTTTAATGGAAAGCTTCTGCAAATAAACAGTATGTTTTATATCCTGTCCACTGCTCTAATTAATTTTTAAGGAAATATGGTACAATGGAATATCCCTTGATTTGTTTAACCCGGTACCAGGCTGGAATCAAAGGGACTGTCCCTTAGGGCATAAGGAAATTAGGGACATCAATCATTAAGAGGCCCCATGGAAGCAGAAGTGGTCAGGCTGTTCCTATTTTCTGGACAGAAAAATTCTACAGATCAGCCTGGGCAAGATAAGATACACACCCGATTGCTGCCTGCGATGAGCTTTCCATCTAAAGCAGAGATGTTAAACCTAAAGGGTTTCAAATGTTACCCAAGTGCTCCCCACCTTGAAAGCACTCTCCCAAAGCTCATACACCAGTCTATTCCTGAGGGACCTGCGTCACCAGCTGTGTCTCTGAGAAACTGCCATGCCAGTCAGGCCTGGGTGGAGATGAGGCTGATGAATTTAAAGTGTAAAAAGCTTAAACTATTTTCAGGTTGAGTTTTTGGAGACCTCCCCACTTAAATGAGTTGGTGAAACCGAGCCACTGGACACTTGACTGGCATTTGGGTTATTCTCCTCTTCTCTCGCCAGATGCTAGATTCACCTCACTGCTGCCTCAACTTACACAAAGCGCCCCCACGACGATGACATTTTCACGAAGCAACAGCCGATGTTAGCACCCCTGTAAAGCTCTTGAGTTGTGCTCCCAAGCTTTCTACACAAAGCTGCCGAACTGGCGCGCTTTGGCTGGAGACCACATAAGACAGCGGGCAAAGTGGAAATTTTCTCAGATCTAAATCTAGCACCCCTAAATAGTTTAGAAAAGCACGTGCTTCCTGGGTTTGGACTCGGCAAGACGCTCCCACGAGATGGGAGAAAGAATCAAGAAGTGGGGAGGGGAACCGGGTCCGGTCCCGATTTTCCGCCTACCCGCGGCTCCACACCGCACCCATCCCTCGCTCTTTAACTCCCCAGGTTCGGCCCCCACTCTCACGTCCCTCCCGGGAAAGCACTCCACCAGGGGCGGTACCACAAAGTAGCCAGCGGCGCTTTGGAATCCGCAGGGGACACACCGCCCAGCCCCTCCCCTCGAGAGGAGAGGACACTACCCCGTCCCCGGCGCATCCTGGGAGTTGTAGTCCTGCAGCTCCGCAAGCGAGCAAGTCAGAGCAGTGAAGAGATTACAATTCCCAACATGCCTGGCGAGGAGCCCCGCCCCTCCACGCGTTGAGGGCGGGCCCGTCACTCAGTCGAAAGCGACTTTCCCTAAAGCTCTCCAGCTCCCGGGGGTGAAGCAATGCCTGAGAGGCCCACGGCGGCCGAACTCACCCTGTAGTTGTGATAGTGCGTCTCCACAAGATGCCGGTGGCGGGACTTGTCATGACCGAAGTTGGATTTCTCGCAGACCAGCAAGTGCCGGGGAACCTCTCGCAGCCGGCGCAGGGTAGCCATGCTCTCCCTGGCTCCGGCCCTGGGCGAGCTCGGCGAGCCCCGCCCCTCCTCCTCGCCCCGCCCTGCAGGCATGCGCAGTGCGGCCGCGCCGAGCAGGTTGAGGTGGCCCGGGCTCCGTGTGGGAGTGGAGGTGAGAGCTGGCCTCCGTTTAGAAACCTTTGCAGAAGCTTGCCATGGGTACTTCAAACCGCAAATTCATTACCTAAAATGGAAATACCTGGAAACCTGGAACTTGTCTTTTCAAACCCATCTTTCTCGTCTTGCCCTCCATCCGTCCCTTGCTGCTGTCTCTTGCCATAAATTCTCCTTCTGGTCCTTCCCAAAAGGTTAAGGAACTTTGTGCAGGAAGAGAATACACAGTTTCTGTTGCCTTCCCTACAAATACGACTCCTTCGGAACCACTTTAAGATCCCTTCTTAAAAATCCCATCTGAACGGTTGTTGGGGGTTGCAACGAGAATTCATTTTTCCATAACTCTTCTGATCAGCTGCTGCATTAGTACATGCTTCTCAAACTGGAGTATGCACAGCCCCAATTCTGTGCAGAAAGGAGGCAAAACAGCACACGTGGTACAACTTTGGACCATCGATTTTACTATAAGATTTGGAACAACCGAAGTTAAGTAATTTACGAGGTAAATACTTAAAAATTTTAAACCGAGACAAGGCTGGAAAGTCTTCTGCCAGTTAATGTCAGTAAGCCTGTGCCTGAAATGTCAGCCTGTCTCTGAGAACTAAGAAAAACATATTTCCCATTATTTTAAACAGGAAAAGTTATAAGAAAAGGTGCACAGTATGGCACCTAGATATGTCACAACTGTCATATTAGGATATAAAATGCTTAAAACATTACTTCTTGGTCACCTCACATTGAAGCAGCAGTGGCCTCTCTTAGACCATGAGGAGATGTGTACACCTTTGCTGATACTCCAAAATTTGCAAAGTGGTGTGATTTTGTATCTACCAGTTGTATTTGGAACCAATGTGAAGGTTTTCTTGCAAGCCATTTAGCTTAAAATGTTTTATTAAAGGGGCTCCTGGGTGGCTCAGTCGGGTAAGCGTCTGCCTTCAGCTCAGGTCATGATCCCAGGGTCCTGGGATCGAGCCCCACGTCCGGCTCCCTGCCCAGCAAGGAGCTTGCTTCTCCCTCTGCCCCTCCACTCACTTATGCTCGCTCTCTCTCTCTCAAATACATAAATAAAATCTTTTTAAAAAAATGTTTTATTAAGTTTTGGAAACCCAATATAAATTATATCAGCGGAAAATATACAGATGAACAGCCACTATGCAGTTTGGGTATTCATAACTCAGGTGTTCTTCAAGGGAAAACAGTACTTGAGGATATGTTCTGGCGTGGGGTGTCCCTGTATTATGAAATAGAGGGCAAAAATCTCGTTTATTATAAGACTTAAGCTGTAACTTGCAGTAAATTTGGGACTGAAGACCTTTCAGCCTACCTCCATGTTGTTCTGGAGTTCTGTCTGTAATCATTCATTCATTTCTCCCTGCCTGCTGGGTCATGTCTATCAGTATACACACGTGCCTTAATGTTGTGCATTAAGCAGAACACCTCGTTTGACCCTGAATTCCTCTGCATTCTCCCCACTGTATTTCTCTGCTTGATTAGAGCCTCCTCTCCGCACGTTCTCTCCTGACCCCATTCCATTCTAGCTTTCCTCCACACTACTTCACTGACTTGGCTTTTATCAAGGTCACTGATGATTTCCATTTTGCCAAATTCAAGGCCAAGTTTCTGTTCTTATCTCAGTGTTTTAGATGCACTTGATACAGATAAGCACTTCTTCTTTTTTGTATTAACTATATTTTCTTATTTTCTGTATTCTTATTCTCTGATGGTTTGGCATCTGGGGCCTCACTGACCAGGGTGGGACTGCCCCTTCCGGGGTCAGCTAATTCCTAAAGATAGCAAATAACTTGTGCAATGAGCATGCCTTTCATTTGTAAACCTACTAATCTGGAGTTGACACCCTGAAACACCTCTTCTGTAAACTGTTACGCTCCAGGCTCCTGTTCTTCTGCCCTAATAACCCCAGGGGCAGGTTCTAGATAACTGGGGACAGTCCCTATATTCCAGCACCCATGGAAACTCTTCAAACCTGCCAATCCTAAACCTACGTAGTCTGTGTACCCTGCCTCACCCATTCCTTCTCATAATAAAAGCTCTGACAGATGCTTTCCCTTCACTCCCCCTGCCTCCTGACCCACCTAGACGTGTTTGGCTTGCAGTGGTAGCTCTGCATGGCCTGTCATTCCTGTGATTCTAGGGAACTGTGAGTAAAAACTTGTCACTTAGGACAGCCATTTCTGTGCATGCTTGCCATACCTGTTAGAACAAATCCCTGGGTACATGTGAAAACACTCCTTAAAACACTTAGCTGTGCAGTTTTGAGAACGTCCCTGCTCCTGGACTCCCTCCCACCTGACTCTATCTTCCTCCTGCTCCTCCTCCTTTAGATCTCCAGTGATCCTTACTCCCCACCCCCCCACCCCTGCCCTCTCTTCTCGGAGTGATCCTTCATGGTCTCACAGCTTTCAGTACCATCTATCTGCTGAGAACCACCAGGCCTGGGTCCTCAGCCCTGGTGTAGGGAGGACGGGCACCAGGCATCACTCCTGACTCTTCTTCCTTTCTCACCCTCTGTGCCATCCCACTGCAAGTCTGTGGCTTGTTGGCTGTGCCTGCAACAGGCATCCTGGTTACGGCCTCTTCTGTCTCCATTTCTACAACCAGTTTCAGCCACCTTCCCCTCTCAGTCTGCTGCCAGACACAGGCTCCTAACCACCTCCCTGCTTCCTGTCTTGCCCTCCTGCAGTCTGTTCTCCACTCAGCATCCAGGCTGATTTCTCAAAAACATGAAAAATAGATACGGACAGCTCATTTTATTGCACTTCACTTTACCTGCTTTGCAGGTATTGTGTTTTTAATAGATTGAAGTTTTGTTGCAACCCTATGTTGAGGAAGCCTGTTGGTGCTGTTTTTCCAACAGCATCTGCTTGCCTCGTGTAACTGTGTCCTATTTTGGTAATTTTAGAATATTTCTAACTTTTTCATTATATTTGTTATGGTGATCTGTGATCAGTGATCACAACTCTGAAAGCTCAAATGATGGTTAGCATTTTTTGGCAATAATTTTTAATCAGGGTATATACTTTTTTAGACATAATGCTATTACACACTTAATAGATTACAGTATAGTGTAAGCATAACTTTTTTTTTAAATTTTATTTATGTGAGAGAGAGGAGCAAGTGAGTAGGGGGAAGAGTAGAGGGGGAAGGAGAGAGAGGGGGAAAGAATCTCAAGCAGACTCCACACTGAGCATGGAGCCCAACATGGGGCTTGATCTCCCAACCCTGAGATCATGACCTGAGCTGAAACCAAGAGTCAGATGCTTAACTGACTGAGCCACTCAGGAGCCCCTGAGCATAACTTTTATATGCACTGACAAACCAGGAAATTTATTTGACTCACTTAATCGAGTATTCACTTTATTGTAGTTGGCTGGAATCAAACCCACACTATCTCTGAGGTGGGCCTGTATATGCTACCCACCCCCGGTTCAAACCCTGCCTGGCTTTAGACTGGCTTTTCATTGCAGTAGAATAAAAGCTTAGATGACGTGGCCCCTGCCTCCCTCATTTCCTGCCCTTGCTTGTTCATACTATTACTTGTCTGAACTTCTGGTATCTAGAGCTAAAAGAAATCTTAATTGACAAATAGGTATTAGATCATGGATTTGAGACATAGAAAAAGTCTAAGGATGATGGGCCAGGAATGGCAGAAAGAAAAGAAAAGAAAAGCACAGGAAATAAAACATAACTGATTTGTATCTATATCCCCAAAAGAATATAGTAGCAAAATGAATTTTTTTAGAAAGCCAAGCCAACAGCCTTGCAAAAAAAAAGTGAAAATACCTTTGATTGTAGTCTGACAACACAGAAATATGCTTAGTAAATCTAAAAGGACAACAGTTTTAATCATCATATTTTGGGGCTACAATGCAATAAAATTAAAAGTACAGAAACAATTTTAAGTATGCTCAACTCTGGGAAAATGTTAGAATATTACATAAATTAATGTCTGGGTCAGTGTTCAAATTCAAAACACAAATACAGTACCTATAAATATAAGTTGGCCCTTGAACAATGTGGAAATTAGGATGCTGACACTCCCCTGCCCTGTGCAGTCAGAAATCCACATCTAACTTTTGACTCCCCCCTCCAAACTTAATTATTAATAGCCTACTGTTGACTGGAAGCCTTACTGATAACATAAACAATAAATTAACACATATTTTGTGTATGTGTATTTTATACTCTATTCTTACGATAAAGGAAACTAGAGAAAAAAATGTTAAAATAATGAAGGAGAATACATTTACAGTACTGTACTGTGAAAAATCCGACCCACACACTTCAAACCCCATATTAGTCAACGGTACATGCAAATATGTTGGATCTATATTGGTGAGAGGAGAGAACGCTCCAACTCTGAAGCTCCTGGGTATGTTCATCGGAGTGCAGTGCTAACCTGAAATCAGTTAACATCATCCTATTACAGGTGGGAGCAGCAGAGAAGGTGATGCTGGGACCTGTAGCTATTGAAGACATCGGTAATAAATCAGAGGCCTCCCTCCTGCCAAGCCTAAACTTGACCTCACAGTCCTTTCCAGCCCAGGGCTCCAGGCGGCTGCCCCCAACGGACGGGTGTTGGCGTACAAGTTCAAAACTACCCTCTGACGGTAGGCAGCCTGGGAACTGGATCCATCGGCTGCAGTGGAAATCATCAGTGGCCCCCAAGAAGGGTATGTGATCCCCCCCAAGCAAGGACTTGAATCCTTGGTGTTCTGGCGGGGCTCAGAGCCAGACTGCTTCCTGTCCTCTCCCTCTGACTGGTTGGGAATTGGTGGAGCACACGCACGCATTCACAATGGCGACTATGTGGACTGTGTCCAGGTGTACAAATGAAGGAGTATTTTAAAAACAGAACACAACGTTATATGTCAATTATATCTCAATAAAGCTGGGGAAAAAAGAACACAAAACAGTCACACCGTCTGACTAAAGCTCTGTCACATATGTTCAAATAACAATTTTGGAAGAGAATTTGGAAATGGTTGACATTTTTTTATAAAGCTCATTCTTTTATTTTGTTTAAAGTGAAAAAACATATGTTTAGAAGTAAATTGGTATGTAAAAGATGTAAATCTTAGCTATCCAGAGACTTCAGATATCTAGAATGAGGCCCGATTTCTCTGTACCTCGGATTTTACTATCGTGTGAAAACTACTAATGCATAATGCAGTTGATGAAATAATATACATTAACAGAGAAAGGAGCAATCACTGTAATTTTATATATAATTATCAATAATTATGTAATAATATTATATATATTACATACACAATATTGAGCACCTATAATGAATCAGGCACTACTCCAAGCACTTTATATTAATTATCTCACAAGAATCCTCTCTGAGGCAAGTTTTAGTATCTTCAACTTAGAGGCTAATTAGTAAACAATGCATAGAATTGAATAAGAAACTTTATAATATGAAAGGCTCTCAAAAAATACAATGTGGAGGGGCGCCTGGGTGGCTCAGTCGTTAAGCGTCTGCCTTCGGCTCAGGGCGCGATCCCGGCATTCTGGCATCGAGCCCCATGTCAGGCTCCTCCGCTGGGAGCCTGCTTCTTCCTCTCCCACTCCCCCTGCTTGTGTTCCCTCTCTCGCTGGCTGTCTCTCTCTCTGTTGAATGAATAAATAAAATCTTTAAAAAAAAAGAATACGATGTGGAAAGAGAAACAGAAGTGACAGAAGTATATTTGGCACATACATCGGTAGAAAGTCTAGAAACTTGCAAAGCTAAACAATATACTACTTAGAGATGCATATGTAGCAAAACTATAATGAAAGTGGAATAATTTTTTTAAATTTCGGATGAATGACCAGGAGGGGAGGCAAAGAGTTGTATTTGGGAAGGGCCATGCAGAGGGCGTCAAAGGTAGGGGTAGAATTTTATTCAGCAGGGGACACATAAAGAATGTTTATTTGTACACCATATAATGTATGTGTAAAATACTTCATGATTTGTAAAAATTTTAAACTGCTTTCTTGAGATAAAATTCATGTACTGTATAATTCGTTCAAAGTGTATAATTTAGTGGTTTTTAGTCTATGCACAGATGTGTGTAACTGACACCAGTCAATTTTGGATCCTTTTCATCACGTCAGAAAGAAACTCCCTGGGGCACCTGGGTGGCTCAGTCGGTTAAGCTCTGTCTTCAGCTCAGGTCATGATCCCAGGGTCCTGGGATCCAGCCCCGAGTTGGGCTCCCTGCTCAGCGGGGAGCCTGCTTCTCCCTCTCCCTCTGCCAGCAGTTCCGTGTGCTTGTGTGCTCTCTCTCTGTCTGACAAATAAATAAATAAAATCTAAATAAATAAATAAAATTCTTAAGAAACTCCCTGTAGCTGTCACTCTGCTACCTTCCCATGTGCCTTCCCTGGACCTATGCATCCATTCATCTTCTTGCCGTCTCTCTCAATTTGTCTTTTCTGGGCAGTTCATACAAATGGAATCCTATAATATTTGGACTCCTGCGCTGGCTTCTTCCACTCAGCATAATGTCCCCAAGGTTCGTCCACGGTACAGCAGGGGTGGGTCTTTATTTCATCCCTTGTGATGGCTGGCACAATAAAAACTTGTCTTCAATGCTGGTGCTTGGAGAAAAATAACTGAATTAGAAAGAAATAAGGATGATGAAGATTTCTCTGCAGATTCTAGAGACTCTTAAACTACTTCCCGGGATCTCCAGAAGTGGAGGGCATTGGTTCTCGTTCTAGAACGTGACTTCCTTTTTCTCCACATCTGTGGAATACTACGCTGGGGGGTGAATGTTTGATTCCCAAGTGACTGCAAATGAGGCCAGGAGTGCTAGAAGAGTTCCTCCAGGAGGAAAAGCAGACACGACCTGCGGGACGAGGTACAGAAGACGGGGCGGAGAACTCCAAGCAGAAGGAAGAGCTCTGAGCAGAGGAAGGCAGAATAAAAGGTGGCAGGACATCTGGGACAGACTGAGGGGAGGGAGATGGTGATGAGGTAAGAACTTTGGGTGAGAGAAATCCCACAGCTGGAGGCATCGCCCTGGGGCTGGGGAGCCCGGTGTGGCTAAAGGAAGAGTGGGTATACAGGTGGCCTCAGTGTGTTTCCGGTTGTCCGTCCACGGCATCAGGTGTGGAAATTACCTGTATTTGGTCTCCATGCGCATTGGAAGTATTCATTTATCCAATCAACAAGCTCTTCATTAAGCTCCTGCTGTTTGCCAGACACCGTGCTAAGCCCCAGAGAGACTATCTCCCTGCCCCAGCTTTGAGGGACTTGGCAGGTCATGGGCACAATATTGGTTATTTCTTTTTCCTCTCCCCACAGTTTCTGGAAGAGTATTCTTCATAGAATGGGCAATTTTGCAATTATTGTTAGTAATTGAAGGAAGGAAGCTTTTCACATTCAGAGTTTTTACAAAAATGCAATATGTTAGGTGTAGGACTATATATCTTTGGCTTTAAAGTTAACAAAATGAAAAAATGAAAAAAACTAATTTTATAATATTGAATGTTCACATTGATGTCAATGGGAATTGTTTTTTCTCATAGAGTATCTGCACGTAGGCACTTGAGAAATTTACAAAGGGGGGTACATAATAAGTGGCCCGTGCTTTATCATTGCCCGCCTCTCCCAGTACTGTAATAACATCTACATGGATTTATGGATCTGAAAGTTTTTCGGTGACACATCTGTTTACAATTAAAATGTGGTTGTCATCTCCTTTATTCTTCTTGAATTCAGTCATATCCCCAAGTAGCCACGGAAGCATTTGCGTGGAGGCTGGGCTTGCCTCCGTGAAAATGTTGTTTATTGGAAAAGAAAGAAGAAAGTGGCCTTGCATCAACTAAGGAGCATCATGCTTGCTTTCGCTAGAGAACGTTATCATTTACTGTTTTTGTGAAGATTATCTCTCTTCACAGCATCCCAGCCCTGTCAGGATGCAGGGCACAGGCCCATTTCCATACCAGTGATGGCACTGAGGACTGTCACAGGCTAATGCTCGGTGTGGACTACGCCTTGGGAATGTACTGAAATTGTTGGAAGTGATGTCCCTTTTAGGTAATGCACATGCCTGTGAAAATTAGCTGCGGTGTGATTCTAGACTCAATTCATTATGTTCTTTTTCCCAGCTGTGGCCTGCAATTGCTATCTCTGATATTAGAAACCGAAAATGCTGGTAAAGCCACAGAAAGAAAAATCCTTTGGTTTGTGAGAGCTTCAAACTTCATTTCAGTCTTATTCCTTAGTCACCCCGGAAGAAGGAGATCTAATGTAAAATGGAAATATCAGGACCTGGAGCCAATCCGTGAGAGGCTAACTAGTAAAGGCCTGGAGCCAAGGGGCGTGTCTTCCCATTGCTTCTGCAACCCCCGTGCAAAATAATACCAATTCCTAGCAAGATGTTGAAATGAATGCATTTTATTTTTAATATTAAACCTTAAATTTAGAGGCTTATTAAATCCCTTATTCACAAATGGAACCATTAAAATACCAAATTCTTTTAAAATTTCCTATTTCCTAACCTTACTGGCCTCTGCTCTTCTGAGGAGGGAGCCCGCACTTTGAAAAGGAGGCAGTCCTCTAAGATGGCCATGACTGATAGAAGCAGGCGGTGAGCCACATCTGTAGTTTTAAAATCTCTACACTCACATTGGAGAAAATAAGAAGAAACAGGTGAATTGATGGTATTACTATGAATTTATTTAACCTCATACACTTAAGATATTTTAATGTGTAATCAATATAAAATTATTATATTGATAATGAAATTTCAAATTCACTCTCTTTTGCACTTTTGGCACATTGTAACTTAGACCAGCCACATTCTAGGTGCTGAGTACTCACATGCGTTGAGAGGCTGCCGCATTGGAAATGCAGCAGTCAGGGCTGTGGCTCCGCTTGACCTCGGGGAGGTGAAGTGCCTCAACATCCCCTTCCCTTCCAGAGGCATCACCCCTTCCCCACCAACCTCTCTCCTCGGCCCAAGGTGAGAAGAGAGGGTGCCCCGAGAGGAAGTTTCCTAAAGTAGACACAGCTTTCCAGTTGCTTCCTGGGGTGGGTGCACTCCCCCTTCCCAGAGGTCAGACAGCGATGGAAGGAAGATTGGGCCCCTGGAGGAATGAACTCCATATTTTCAGATCGGTCCACAGCCTTGACCGCCAGAGTTTAGATTTGGAGGGAATAAAGGCAAATTTATTTTGCAATCTGGCCCTGTGCCCTCACGGTCAGACTCTGGTTGCCCACTTCCTCTTGCAGTGTGGGTGCTATGTGAGCTTAAGGACCAATCACATATATACACCGCTACGTGTATTTCTGTTTAACTCGAGAGATACAACTTTCAATAAGGGAAGAAGGAAATCACCTAGAGGATGCCTACTGTTTGCCAAGTAACTTGTAATTAATATATCATTGAATCTTGACATCGTGTCTGCAATTGGTGTATGTACTAGTTAGCTCTTGTGTAACAAACCACCCCAGTACTTATCTAGCTCATGACTGAGCTGGTCCGCAGTTCAGGCGGGACTCCGCAGGACCAGTCTGGTCTCTGCTGGGCTCCTTCATGTGTGCGTGGTCAGCTGCTGGGGGCTCTGCTTCTGGAGGTGAGCTGGCTGTCAAGTGGGCACCTTGGTTCTCTTCCTCGTGGTATCTCATCCACCAGTGGGCTCACGTGGGCTTGGAGACAGCTGTATTCTGAAAGAAAAAGCAGAAGCATCTAAGACCTTTTGAGCCCACGCCCCAAACTGGCGCACTATCATCACACCCCGTGTTGTACAGGCCAGAGCAGGTAAGACCAGCTCTGATGCAAGATTTGGAGGAAGAGAGTCTGCCTCTGAAGGGGAGCAGCTGTAAAATCACGTTGCAGAGGGCGTGGGCCACAAGGAGGAATGAAGAATCGCTGCTGTTTTTGCAATCAGTACCCTTAATGCCTTTTCTTGCAAGTGGTTTATGTAACTGTCATCCAAAGTCAAGTCCAAAGCTACTAAGTGGCTGGGCTGGGGCCCTGTATTGACTCCACCGGACTGCAGAGCTCCCCTGCCTCCACGAGGATCGCGCTGCTCCTGCAGCTTCCCTCGTCATCAGAGGTTCTGCAAGTGAGGCTTCCGGCAATAGAAGCAGAATTCCTTTGAGATCGGCATCTCCTACTCTTCACACTGGGAATAATCCCCTTCAGAGAACTCTGCATAATTTAGGGAAATGGCTGAGGGCTGAGTTTAGGAAATCAAGTCTTCGGCAATGTAGTTTTCCTTTCTAATCATAGGAGAAATTTGAAAACATGTATAATGCACTCCACATGTTTGCAAATTCTTTTCATCCCTTTTTGGTATCCGTATGCTATTAATGATTTTCAACACAGACAAAATCAAACTGCAGTGCCCGAAGCACCCCTTATTCTGAAAGCAAGTGACATAAAGAGAACCGCTAAGAAGACATTTCTCCTGTTGCAGGTTAGACAGCTGAGTAATCCGAAGTAGCCCTTTGATTGTAACAGGGCAGCGCTGTTTTCTAAGACCTCGGAGCACGCATGGAAATAACTTACAGCTGATGCGCCGAATCCGTGGTCCTAACCCTGGGCTCCATATTAAATCACCTAGAGGGGCATCAGGACACCATAAATACACTGGCTTCGGTTATACTTCAAAACTACAAATCAACACTAATGAAAAGATGTAGACTTAGATTGCTGGAGGTATGAAGGACCAGAAGGATCAGCTTAGGAAACTGAGCCAGAGGTTTCCCATTAACATCGGGGAGCTCTCAGGATACAGCACAGCCAGAACCTGGATCTCCTGAGTCTCAAGGTGTTAATCTTTCATGACATGACATTGCTAAAGAGCCTGAGTCAAGGTCCTTAATGTTAAAAAGAGAAGAAGAAAGAAACATGGGGGTCTCCTTCCTTTATAACATTGATGTTCAAAACCAACAGCAACAGAACTGCTCTGCAAAACCATACCCTTATGCTCTAACCATGCTCTCAAATAGCTATGCTCACGTGGACTGGGGAGAAGGGATGAGAGGGAGAGAGAACGAGCAATCTCCTGCTAAAATTAAAATATTTTCCTATATCCTTGAAAAAAAAGAAAGAAAAGAAAGCAAATATGTAGACTCTTCCCGAGTTATTCTCCTACAACTTGGTGGGAGGAGGGTACTTCTTAATGCTGCCCTATCCCGGTCTCTGGTATGCATGGATGTCTGATTTAACAAGAACAAATATAAAAGGTATAAATTTAGTCATTTAAGGATCTATTAAGATCATACAATATAATGATTTATGAGAAACATATATTTGGTCATATTTCTCAGATATATTTGGTCTATTTCCATAGTTCCTGAAAATGCTGCAGAGCCATAAATGTGAAATGGGTGTCTTGTTATTAATGAAGGGGACTTTTGGACCCCACCCAAGGGCAGGGCGCTGGTTGGCAGGAGGACCAACCGTGTGATGAAAGGGTTGGAATTTTTAGTCCCACCTCCAGGGAGGGGAGAGGAGCTCGAGGTTGAATCAGCTAATGGCCAATGACTTAGTCAATCATGTCTATGCAATGACATCTCCATAAAAACCCAAGAAACAGTTTTTGAGCCTTTTAAAGAGCTTTCTCACTTGGGAAATCAGAATGCTTCCATGTGCCACAATTCTGGGCCCCAAGCTCCACGAAGATAAAAGTGTCTTTATTCAGGATCTTGCCCTTGGTGTTTCTTCATCTGGCTGTTGATTTATATCCTTTATCACATCCCTTAATAAAATGGTAAACGTAAGTTAGTGTCTCCCTGAGTTCTGTGAGCCACTCTAGCAAATTAATCAAAGCAGTGGAGGGTCATGGGAACCTCAATCTGTAGCGGTTGGTCAGAGACACTGGAAACAACAGTCTGGGGCTCTCACGTGGCATCTGAATTGGGGAGTGGGAGGCAGTCTTGGACAAGTGAATGAACCCTTCACCTACAGAATCTGATGCTATCTTCCCGTATATAGTGTCAGAATTGCATTGAATTCTCAGTGAATTGCCTGAGAATTTTTTGGTGGTGTGGGAAGGGATCCACCCACACATTGGAATTGGGTCTGGGAGCCCTAAAAGAGATCAGGATTTTAAGGGTACCTGCAAAGGGTAGCATGAATTTCAAGGACTCTTTCATTGTTTGAGAACAGATCCCTCCTCTTCCCTATCTAATCTCTGAAGAGGGTAAAATTTCCCAAAATGCTATTAAAAGTCAGCTGTACAAACCAGGAGTCAGTACGTTGTTTCAGTAAAGCCCAGAATAATGTCAACACCCAGTGGAACCCACAAAGTGGGAATCAACAGAAGGCAGGGGGCGGTGCAGGTGTAGCTGTCTCCCTCCCCCCCCCCCATTTCCATTCTCAAGTGAGGCAGATTGCGGTCTTGTCACTCCACTATGAAGGCTGAGAAAGGAGAAAAGGAGGAAAAGGTCATCTCGGAGCTGAATGGCGTGCAAGCACGCAGGCTGGACACTGCAAACCCTAAGGGTGGTCTTCACCGCTACACCACCACCTTTTCTGTGTGTTCTTCTCTTCACCAACCAACTTCGCAAACTACGTAGATTTCATGTCAAATAACAGAAACATATGACATGATAACTGGTAGGATTAGTTCCAATTTAAATGAAAGACTGCAAATAAATTTATTTAAGTGAAAAATGGTAAATGTCTCTTTTCCTTCCTTGTTTTTCCGGGGTGGGGGTTAACTCAGCTGAGTGCTAGAAAGACACGATCTCCCTCAGGAGTGTTCAAGGCACTATCACCCCAGCACAAGGAGTCAGGCTAAGGAGCGGCCGCATCCGGGAGGGGCCTGGGCTGATTTCCCCGCTCGTGATTATGTTTTCACAAATCTTTTCAGTTTCTCATGTGTGTAATGCCCTTGATACCAGGTCTGGCTACCACAGTGGTTAGCTGCACTAACTAGTTGAATTCATAGAAGGGTATTTAGAGCTAGTTATCAGAGGCTGGTATGTAAATTAATGCAAAGTATATGTAAATAGGCCTAATTCAAAACGCTGCCTCTGGGGAAAGAACAGTCCACACCTCAAGTGCATGTGCCCCACACTCACTGCTCCAAGCATCGAGGGCACTTGCACGTGGCCCGTGGAGACGCAGTCATGCTCCGAGCAAACACTGCTGCTGTGACGACTCACTCCGGGTCTCCCACGTGGCTGGTCCGCTCCGGGTCCAGGTTTCAGAGGGAGCAGAGTGACAAGGCCATTGTCCCCAGAACACAAAGCCTTAACAAAGGCGGCTGAAGAGTGAGAAAAAGGAGCCTCAGACCCAGCCAGTCTCTAGCCCCTGCTGGTGCCAGTGAGTGGGGGAGAAACCTGACCTGTCCTGGATAAGGACCTCCAGGAGGGTCTCAGAGCAGCCACTGGAGCCCTGGGGAAGCAGCCCTGTGGGCAAGGCTTCAGCCTCTCCGCAGACTTGCCGGGATGGTCCTGTGCCAGATGCTAATGACTGGGGGAAACGAAGAGTGTTTCTCCTGACAACACGTCGGGGTCCCTGCTCTAGAATCTGTGATCACTCTGCCCAGGGCACAGCAACGTGGGCTTGCACGGAGACCACGCCTAAGTCCTGAGTCCACTGACTTACACATCACAGAGAACCAGAAATGCTTGCGGCCCCTGCTTTTCAGCAACTGGGCAATCCTTTGTACTCCTGACGCTTGGAGGAGACTGCACACTGCTGAAATCAGCCCCTCACAGGGAGGCAGGCAGAGCAGGGGAGAGCGTGGCAGTCCCTACCTGCCACCAGATGGCAGAGGGGGCAGCACTCAGCACACCCGTTAGTGCACTTAGCATCGGGAGGGAAAAATAATACTGCATCACTCTGGCAAGTTCCTCAGGTGCCATATTCGTTGAGAAATAGATACGCTTCAGGTGCTCTGGCTTACGGTATGTCTGCAATTCCTCTCCCTTTTTACCGAGAAAAAAAAAAACAACAGATTTTAAAACATCTCCTAGAGCTGCCAGCTTACAAGGGGATGAGACATCCAAAGGAACTGGTAGGCCACGTATCTGTGGAACAGACAAGCAACACAGACACATTCTTTTTTTAACCTAAAAAGACTAACCAAACTAGAAAGGATTATTATGAAAGTGAAAGCCGTATCTGATAAAT
The DNA here is from genome assembly GCF_024610735.1 of Ursus americanus. Taxonomy (NCBI): domain Eukaryota; kingdom Metazoa; phylum Chordata; class Mammalia; order Carnivora; family Ursidae; genus Ursus; species Ursus americanus. The sequence continues at coordinate 9,565,836 of NC_142158.1, forward strand.
GCTCAGATTTCTCAGGATCTGCACCCATGAGGCGCATGGGAAATACAAGGAGCCAGGTGTTTGCCAGTGTTTGCTAATAAACCCCTTCCTGTGACAAGACGGCATGTCTCTCCACATGACAATCTAAGGAGGCAGGGAAGTGACAAAGGAAATATGGTCCATTCTCGGTGCAAAGCCAGTCTGACTCCCCTTCAACTGAACATGGTAACCTTCGTGCTCTTCTTCCCAGAAGCAGGACTGCAGCTCTGGGGCTGCGAGCCAAGCCCGGAAAGGCAGAGGAAAGGCTAGATTCCATCACTCCTTGTATTGAATTGTTAGGGAAACAGCTAGACTTTCTTGAACACTGTTTGCACACAGTTTATCATATATCTATGTTTGGGGTCCCTGAGTGTGCACTCTGCATACACTCGTCAATGGAAATTCATGCCACCAAAATGGCTCAACTGCTCCTTCACCAGTATGTTCAAAAAACGTGCAAGTAGCAGAACAAGAGCTGAGAAAGGGGAGGGACGGTGGCTGAGAGGTGGGAGTGTCCACACATTCAAGGAATAGTGCAATGCAACTGTAGCAAACACCTTGGCAGAAAATCGTCATCTCCTCCCTGCAGTTATCCCTGAAAAGAGCAGTGAATGGCAGGTGGGGAAGAGAAAGTAGAATAGATTATAAATTAATTGGTACAGAGAGCAAATCCCAGAAGTAAGTCGCCTATTAGTTTCAAGCAGGTAAAATGGATACACATTATCCTTGCTCTTTTCTGAATAATTTTACAGCCCTGTACAATAGGGGCTGCCGTCACTGCAGAACCAGGGTCAGCCGTGGAAACTCCTTGGTGAGGGCAGCTTCCTGCCTGCCACTCCCTAAGGCCCAGCAGTAATGAGCCCTTCACCAGCCTGATCACTCCACTCTGGCCTCCAGCTCGCTGGCAGGAAGTCTTGGTAAGACTCTGGGTGACCGCTGCTCTCGTCCTAGGTAATCATATCACAGAAACTCCTGATGAAAAGTCTGTGAGACTTAAAAGCCTAACTCACTACTTGTGTAATTTGGGGTCTAAGGAAAGCAGCAGGAGGTCTTTCGAGCATCTCTTAGAACATTATAGAAAAATAACCCCACCTTCATAAGACCACGCCTTGGTACCTCTACTGCACGAAGCAGGGTAAGTCCAAGATGGCATGAAAGCTTGTATGAGACACTATCCTTTCCATCATAACTATGTCACTTTACATGACCCAGGAGGTGTTTAAAATAAGTATTAGAACATAAAGAAAAACCTTCTGTACAAGGAAAAAATTACAGATTAGAGGAAAATTTTCTAGAATTTTTACATCTTATGATAATTAAATTATATGACATATTCTATTCCTGTGTGTCTATTATCAGCACCTCCATAATCAATACTTTTAATTTTCAGATCAAAAACACACAGATGCTTTTAAAAACCAAAAACCAAACTCCAGAAACACAGAATTATTATTTTTTAATACTGATAAAAGTAATAACACATTGGTGACTTCTAAGGGAAAAGCTCTCAAACTAGACCATCATGTTTGGTGGGGATGGTAAAGATGGGAGCTATCACTGTGAATGATAGTGATCATTCTGGAACTAATCCAAATACTGATTAATAAAGAATTAAATCAGATGAATAGGATTACTTACTTGGAAATCAAACTCCCATTATCAGCCCTGGGAGCATTTCTGGAATCTTCCATCTAGACACAAGTTTTTATCCTCCAATGTAGACAAAACCCAAAGCAAACCAAGACCTACAGCAGAGAGAGGAAGAGGAGTCCTGCTGGGGCAGCATGGAGAGGGACTCTGTGCCTGATGTCTCATCTCCAGGAACCCCACTGGATGAGGGCTTCCACCAGAACTGTCCTCCCACTCAACAAGAGCCCTCAGGGACAGTTAGCTTACCTCCCCACCCCACCAAAACCAAAACAAAACCACCAAGAGAAAACATACCATAAGGCTTTAGTTTCCCATTTAAAGCATGCAAATCATCCAATCGTAAATTCCAACAATGGAAAAACAAATCTACTTGCTAGTTGGCAAAACCAGTACTCTGTAATGAGAACGCGCTCTGTGCTCCACAATCTCACCAGCAGGGCTAAGCACTGTTCAGTGTGATATTTTGGATTGCCTTTATTTTTATAACCAAGTCGTCTAATTCCTATGCCCAAAATTACAATAAAGCAAGCCAGAGAGTGATATGTAAATTTCTTTATGCTTCCATATCAAATGTCACAGATTCACCAAAAACCTATAAGCCTCACTTCATACCGCTGACATGAAATAACTACTGGATGACAGCTTTAGGTTGCCCCGTGTTTCGTACATCCATCTGGTGGACAGTAACTCACCAGATTTTAATAATTGACATTATTAGGGTTTTTTTTAATATGAGGGTACAGTACCACAATGAGAGTGAATATGCCTTCAGGAGAATCTATTCCAGTGTTATAAATTTACTAGTGTGACAAATATTTTAATTTCGTTCACAATAAATGTGTTGTCCTGAGACTGACTCAGCAACCCGCCTACCAGAGCAGGCGTGAAGCTGTCCAGACACTTCACTCTACGTGTGAGTCAGTCAGCGCCCAAAGTTGAACTATCCATCAAGCATTTCAATGTAAGAGTGGCTTCCAGGTGAATCTAACTGCTGGTTCATTTCCCAGAGGCACGGCACACCTTTCTACAGTGAAACTGCCCTGTGGTTCAGTGTCCTGGGGTGCTTACCTTTGCTGTTGGGGATTATAGTACTGTTCAAATTGGGGGCAGCTAGGGTGGGATTGAGGAGGGGTGTATCTACTCATTACGTACAGAAATGGTCCAGGGGTCAAGGGCGGGGAGAGCCTTTGGTTGAGGAAGCAGAGTATACAGACTGTGTCAAATACAGAAGCACAGTTGGGTGCTTCCTCAGCTCAAAGGTGTAAATCCATGTCCCATTTTAAATAAAGTGATATGAAAAGTGTGAGGAAAATGTTCAGGCACATGGCAAGGTTTGACTTTTAGGCTCAGTATCCTTTGTCTTGGGGAATGATGAGGTCGTCATCTGTTGGCCCTGGTTGGGGGTTCGATGCTCTGGGCCACAGGGTCCCCCCACAGGAATGTAGGCCCTTATCAGTTCTCGGGGATGAGTTATAGTTGTCAAGTTGTATTCGACATGCTTTCCAGAAACCTGCCGCTGAGACTCCACAGACAGGAGTGAGTGAGCCCTCCCCAGTGCAGAGAGTTAACAACGAGAAAGAGTGTCCCATTCACAGGCCTGCACTTTGGGGATTCTAATGGGTCTGTTTCAAGGGAACTTGGTGCGCAGTGATGAACGTGCCGCAGATAAAGTAAATCAGGGCTGCAGGTAGGACAGGGCTTTCCACGCTGGCCTGGGGCCGAGTAACTCAGATGGACGCTGGCTGAGCCAGTAATGAGTCTTCCGTGATGGAAACTGGTGACTGCCTGAGGTTCTCATCATACCTCACTGGGTTTATGGAAGTCTAGAACCAGTGCGATAATTAACATGTCTACTGCTAATTATTTGTTGAGGGTTGTTATTTTTCCTTTTAGTCAGGGGAAATGAGAATGGGGGAGAAGGAAAAGGAAGAAACCCCAATGGGCATCAAGCCCACCGATGACTAACGATATCATTGTGGCATTATTCTGACTCACAGCTTGCTTCAGGTTGGAGTTTAATTGCTGTTTTCATGTTCAAATTGCTCATTTGGTTGCTTAAGGTCTTTCATAAATGCTTTAATTAGAAAACTGTGCTGCAGGACTTTGGGACTTTTTTTGACCTTCACTCCACCCCTTGCCCTACTCTCCACTGTTCTAAAAAAAATGGAAAACAGTTTGGTTGAATATATACTATTTAAGTTCCATGAGAGCAGGGAATATGTCTGTGGTGTTCACTGCTATATTGCCAGGGCTTAGTATGATGTCAATAAATATCAATGAACTGAATACTACTTTCCATACCGCTTTGCTTCAAACTCCTGAAACAATACTAATAGCTTCTGAGTTACAGCAACTTCTGGTAAGTGATGTGCAGAACTAAGGCAAAAGAAATACAGAAAAAAATTAAACTTCCTTACAACTTACCGCCCACTGACAAGTACTTGAGACGGGGCGGGGGGGGGGGGTTGACCTTCCTCCATGGGCTCAACTCCTCTATGTAAATACTTTGCTAAAGGCAAAAGGCAACCTTAGCTTGACAGTAGCCCAACCCCCAGGATCCTATGAGTCTTCTTTAAAGTATAAAAATTCCTTTCAAAACATCCTTTATCTCTACCCCCACAAGATATACATTAATACTCATCCTCCAAGCATATGGCCCCCTGAAATACACCTGAAGGGTCTCCTGACTAAGGTTTTACTAGACAGTAATACATGACCTTTTCCCAACAATAGCTAGACCCTGCAAGGTCCTGGAAACTGTGCTTCCAAACTCTTTAGAGACTTAAGCTATCCTTAACCCTCTTTCAACTTGAAAGTGTATAATCAGTCACTCCTCACAACCTCAGTGCAACTCTTTCTTCCCATGGGTCCTGTCTCCGTGCTTTCGTAAAACCACCTTTTTTTGCACGGAAGACAAATCAAGGATTCCTGAGGCCCCCCTCAAGAATTCTCTCTTGACCATTCACTCCCAGACCCCAACATTTCAGATCAGTGATTCATAACAGTTTCCTTTGCAGTGTTACACATTAATTTTTAAAGCGCAACTCCTTGGGGTGCCTGGGTGGCTCAGTTGGTTAAGCGTTTGACTCTTGATTTTGGCTCAGGTCATGATCTCAGGGTCGTGAGATCGAGCGCCTCGTCAGGCTCTGTGCTCATCGGGGAGTCTGCTTAAGATTCTCTCTCCCTCTGCCCCTCCCCTCCTTGGGTGCTCTCTCTAATAAATAAATAAATCTTAAAAAAAACCCAAAGCAGCAACCCCTTTATTTGGATTAAAGAAAACAAATGAAAATAAGCACTTTGTTGGCCCACTCATTCAGTGTTCCAGGCATATCAGACATCCTTCATTTTCATCCAGAAGTAATTCTGATAAAAGACCCTTTGGCAATATGTTTAGACAATCTATAAACGAGATGTTTAACCAGCCTTGTAGGTTTAACCCAAACAGTTAGAGCAGGTCAAAAGAAATTAGCCAAAGCCAAGTCTTCTCAAAATCTGGGAGATGACGTCCTTCAGAGATCTAGATCACAGTGGACTTTGAAAGGACCCTCCTTGGAATGACCCACCTGACTTTCCAGGTTTTAGCATCTGCCTCTGTTGAGTCAGAGGAGCTCCTGAAACAGGACCTCAGCTACCTGTATTCTGACCTCAGTCTGTGCTTCCAGATTAAGTTCTTCTTTCCGGCTTCTCTCTGATCTCAGGCGGAAGACACTGTGGGCACAGCATTCCCTGTAGGAGCCGAAACTACCCCCGCCAGCCCCAAGGACTGTCCTTAGCCAGGGGGATCCCCATGAATGACCGCAAGACAATAATAACCTGACCTTCACCGCCCACCGGGTACCCACCAACCTCTGTCCCACATTCTCCTTACTTAAACCTGGAAGGATCTGCAGCACTTTGGAGACAGTGTTTGAGACACTAGTCTGCTCTCCTCCTAGTGTTAGCCTCATGGAAAAAAATTCTTGCTTCACCACCCCTAGTCTCTCTACCTGTGGATTTTGTCAGCAGCGAGGGGCAGAACCTGGTCTGCTTGGGACCCCCGGAGCCACGTGCAGTCTCGTTGGTGCAACTTGAGTGCATCTCAAGCCCACAGGCCTTCTGAGAAAGTGGCTGCGTTTCTCACCATCCCAGTTCAGGGAGGAGGTGCTGGTCCCAAGGGCCACTAATTTATGAGTGGTCTCCATCGTAGGAGGCGGGCTGGCATGAGATCTCTGCCCAGCAGGAAGGAGAATCACTATTTTAAGCAATTGGATCCTTTCTTTGTGGGGATGTGAATTTGAGACCCTGTAGAGACCATCAGCACTTGGTAATCTGGGCAGAAGCATAAGGCAGGTAGAGAGAAAAGTGGCAGAAGTGACGAGTCCAGACAAGCCACGACCAAGCATTGTCTGGAGCAGCGGAGTCCTCATAACAGCAGCCCAGAAGGAGCTCCAGAAGGAGCTAATGTCCAATCTCCAAAAGACACTGGGTGTGGAGTCCCCTGGCTGCTGCCAGGGGGCCGGAGCAGAGCTGTCCACAAACGACCTTCCTGCCAGGCCCCAGAGCCCCATACGGAGGGCCATCTCTGTTCTTTCCCCTCCTGTCTCCTCAGCTAACCTGGAAGAGCCTAACTGACACACATATAAATAAGAACTCTCTGGTTCTAAATTCTAGAATTACACTGAGCACAGTAAAAACTCATTAATGCAGTGCATTTGTTCCAAGTTTCTAATTACTCCTTTTGGACGAAACTTAAGTTTATTTTGCTCAGCAAAATTTTCTTACAGATAGCTCAAATTAAAGAGAGGTCAGAGGAATTATTTAAAATATTTCAGAGAACAAGCTATTAGTTTAATATGTTAATTTAAAACTACTTTACTTATTTAAAACGTATGACCTGGGGTGCCTAGGTGGCTTAGCCAGTTAAGCAGCTGCCTTCAGCTCAGGTCATGATCCCAGGGTCCTGGGATTGAGACCCACATCAGGCTTTGCCCTCAGTGGGGAGTCTGCTTGTCCCTCTCTCTGCCCCTCCCCCAAACTGTGCGTGCGTGTGCGTGCACACTCTCTCTCTCTAATAAATAAATTAAATATTTTTTAAAATGTGTGACCCAAGGAACTTCAATTAGGTAGAATGGATAAATATTATTAACATTTATGCTTTGTTTTTTCAACAAATATTTACTGATCCTCTCTCTGGGTCAGGCTCTGTGCTAAGCATCAGAACACAGAAACACAGAATCAACCAAATACAGCATAGTACTGTGTGTTAATTAAAAAAAAAAAAGTTCAATGTAAGAAATATCTCAGTGCTGGCTTTTGCCACCCACAAAATATGTATCTATAGGTATACACATACACAAATACACACACATACACACACACGTGCATGTGGATGGATGAAGGAATGAAGGGATAGGAGGGGGGAAGGTAAGAAGGAAGAAAGGAGAGGAGGGAAGGAAGGAAGGGAGAACCGTGCCCTCAAGCCGCTTAGAGACTGGCGGGGAGGTGGGCAAACATATGAACCATTGCATCGCTGAGACAGAGGGATATGCAGAGTATGTTACGCACAGAAGAGGAGTATCAGTCACCCTGGGGCTGGGGTCCAGAGAGACTTCCTGGGGACAACTGGTAAGGAGGTTTGAGGATGATCAGGTGGCCAGATGGAGAGAAAAAAGAGGGCAGCCAGGCAACGACAAATAGTGGTGCCCACAGGGCAGGCATAGCGGGAAGGACAGTCAGTTCTCGCCATCCGTGGTAGGTGTGTTCTGTGAACTGAGCGCAATACCGAATTAGTGAGTACCGGAACACCGCTCCTAGGGAAACACAGGGTTGGGTTCCCGGGAGCCTCCAGGCACAGTTTTGTCAATCAAAACCCCATGTGTGTTATGTAGGTTCGTTTGCCAACAACCTTGCAAAAGACGCCTGTTGCATTGGCACTGAAAACCTGCTCTTCCACGTAACACCTTTCCTGCATAATGTTTAGCAAGTGTTGTTAAAAATTCTTCCAGGGGCACCTGGGTGGCTCACCTGGTTAAGCGTCCGACTCTTGATTTGGCTCAGGTCAGGATCTCAGGGTCCTGGAATTAAGCCCCATTGTTGAGCTCTGCACTCAGTGGGGAGTCTGCTTGAGGACTCCCTCTATCTCTGCCTCTCCCGCATGCACTCACACACACTCACTCTCTCTAATAAATTAATAAATCTTTTTAAAAAAAATTCTTCCAGAGCCTCTTCATCTGCCTCACTTGCCTCCCGTGCAAGTGTAATGCTTCTCACACTATATCACCTTTGAAACATGCAAGTGAGCCAGCCCTAGCTGAGAAGGGTTTAGTATTTCCCTAGCCATAAATTTCTTTGGATTTCCTCACCACACTACTCATTATGCTTTTTTTTTTTTTTTAACCAACCGTCATCTCACGAATCCATAAGTGCAGCTGCATTTCCATCTTTTTCATAGTTTGATCACCCACTAAAGATGTTACTTTAGCACTTTCTGGAATGGTCTCATGTACAAATCGGTGATTTCTTCTTTCTTTTTCTGGAGGTACTGTATCACTAATTCATCAACATTGAACTCATGGCTGACGGTCCTGGAGCTCATCCGAATGAAGTTCATCTAACACACGTACTTTCTCGATAAAGCACATCACAGCCTTCTTGCACTTAGGAACCCCAGATACCACATCAGCCTATGCTTGGGGGCCATTTTAAACAGTGAAATCACCAATAAAAAAAGCACAAAAATATGAAAAATGTGGCACTAAATAGGCCATGAAAAGGACACTTGTTTACAGTACGAGCTGGAATGAAAAGCAGAGTGTCATCTGGTTCAACCTCAGCTAGGAATGTGCACATGAATGAGTCAATTTTTCCCCCTCTCTGCACGTCTGTGAATAACTGCGAACGTGCCAGGAGTATTGATTTTGGAATTACAAATGCATTGTAGAGAGCAGGCAACTGGCAAATACGGAATCTGCAAATAATGCCGGTGGGCGGCACTATTAGCGCAGTGGATGGTGGGCTGTGCGTGGAAAGGCTTGCTCTTGTCTGCACGCCATGCACTGCCACCAAAGGGTTTTAAACAAGAGAATGACATGATCTTTGCTGAGGAAAACACAGTTTTTTCTAAATGTAAAGCATGGTTTGAAGAAGGGAAGACTGGAGACTGGCAGGGGATGGCTGTACTGGGTGAGGGTGAGGGTGAGAGTGAACGAACTCAGCCAGGGCAGAGGTTTGAGGAGCTGGTCTGAGAGCCGTTAGAATCCCGGTGCCAGCGTTGGGCTGGGTGTGCATGGTGAGGGAGGAATTGAGGACAACTCCCAGGGTTCTGGCTTGGGCAAATGAGTGGGGTAGGGCCATGGATGAGAGCTCTAGTCTCTGAGTCAGAGATACTTGAGCTTAAATCCAAATTCCACCAACTCACTAGCTGTGTAGCCAACAGACATTCTCCTTCGCTTCTCTGAGCCTCAGTGTTTTCTTCTCTACATACAGATTCTATATAATGGGAAAACTACATCCAGAGTTATTTTGAGATTTAAATAAGTGCTGGTGTTGTCACTTAATTAGGGGAAATAGGGAAAGCAGCAGCATGTGGGGTTGGGGGGAGAAGGAGAGGGGTCCCACTGGACACATAAGTTGGACATGCCTGTGGGCATCCATGCACAAAAGCTATTTGATATGCTCCCAGGAAGCCAGGAGCAGAGAAGTTGGGAGAGTGACATACAGACTTGGAAGTGAGTAGAAGGCACACGGCTGCAACAATCACAAAGAATGGGTAGTTCCAGCCTCAGAGGTCTGAAGACAGAGGAAGAGGCTGGAAAGGAGATCAAGGAAGAGGAGGAGGAGGAAAACCAGGAGAGTGTGGGATAACGGAGGGCAGGGAAAGAGAGTCCCCAACAGGGAGTGAGTTCAGTTAGGGTTCTGAAAGCATAAACTGAAAGTCATAAAACTTTTGAGCTGGAAAGGACCCGAGAGATCTTTTAACCTAATCCCCTTATCTCTTCTGATGAAGAGATGGAAATTCAAAGAGGTGTAGTGAGTTGCTTGAGGTCACACTGTGATTTCATAGCAGGATCCCTGCTATGGGAGGAGGCCTAAGGAGTAATAAAACACTTTTTCCAATAAATATTCTAAAATTCAAAATTGTTCCTATTCAGTCACTTTGGACTTTTTTCCCAATGTGATGAAATTAGTGAGATTTTTATTGCTGTGTAAGAACAACTGTTAACCTTCCCATGTACAAAGAAGCAGTACAGTCAACCAAACTGTACTTCGCAGATCTATTTATACCGTACATTTAAGTAAATCAGGCTCTAATGAATTTTAAAACATAAGAATATACAGTCAACTCAGCAACATGTAAAAGAATGAAACTGGACCACTTTCTTACACCATACTCAAAATGGATGAAAGAAAAAAAATGGATAAAAGATGTAAATGTGAGACCTGAAACCATAAAAATCCTAAAAGAGGACACAGGCAGTGAGTTCTTTGACATTGACCATAGGAACTTCTTTTTAGATATATCTCCTAAGGCAAGGGAAACAAAAGCAAAAATAAACTATTAGGACTACATCAAAATAAAAACCTTCTGCACAGCAAAGGAAACAATAAAAGTAAAAGGCAACCTACTGAATGGGAGAAGATATCTGTAAATGACATATCCAACAAAGGATTAGTATCCAAAATATATAAAGAACTTATAAAACTCAACACCCAAAAAATCAAATAATCCAATTAAAAAATGGGCAGAAGACATGAATAGATATTTTTCTAAAGAAGACACACGGATGGCCAACAGACACATGAAACAATGCTCAATGCTCACTTATCATCAGAGAGATGCAAGTCCAAACTATAATGAGGTATCACCTCACACCTGTCAGAATCGTTAAAATCAATAACAGAAGAAACAACAGGTGTTGACAAGGATGTTGTTAGCATGGATGTGGAGAAAGGGTAGGAACTTCCTCAAAAAGTTAAAAATAGAGCTACCCTACAATCCAGTAATTGCACTAGTAATTACCCAAAGAATACAAAAACACTAATTCAAAGAGATACATGCACCCCATGTTTATAGTAGCATTATTTATAATAGCCAAATTATGGAAATAACCCAAGTGTCTACTGATTAATGAATGGATAAAGAAGACGTGTATATATACACAACGGAATATTACTCAGCCATAAAAAGAATGAAATCTTACCATTTGCAGTGACATGGATGGATCTAGACAGCATGATGCTAAGTGAAGCCAGTCAGTCAGTCAGAGAAAGACAAATACCATATGATTTCACTCATGTTGGAATTTAAGAAACAAAACAAACAAACAAAGGAGGGAAAAAAAGAGAGAGTCAAACCAAGAAACATTCTTAATTATAGAGAACAACCTAATGGTTACCAAAGGGAGGTTGGTGGGTTAATTAGGTGATGGGGATGAAGGAGGGCATTTGTTGTGATGAGCACCAAGAGACATATGAAAGTGTTGAATCACTCTATTGTACACCTGAAACTAATATTACACTGTATGTTAACTAACTGGAATTTAAATAAAAACTTAAAAAAAAAAAAGAAATATACAGTCAACTAATATTCAACAAGGAAGCCAAGAATGCTCAATTGAGAAAAGACAGTCTCTTCAGTAAATGGTCCTGGGATAACTGGATGTTCATATGTAAAAGAATGAAACTGGAACCCGTAACATACACCACTGACAAAAATTAACTGGAAATGGGCTAGAGACTTAAATGTATGACCTGAAACCATGAAATTCCTAGAAGAAAATACAGGACCAAACTCTTTGACATGCGTCTTGGTAATGATTTTTTGTATTTGGCACTTAAAGCACAAGCAACAAAATAAAAAATAAAGAAGTGGGATGCATTAAACTAAAAAGCTTCTGCACAGCAAAAGAAATAATTAACAAGTGAAAGGACAACCTACAGAATGGGAAAAGATACTTGCAAGCCATATATCTGATAAGGGGTTAATATCCAAAACATACAGAATTCATACAACTCAATAGCAAAAAAAAATAAAAATAAAAATAAAATAAAAAATAGGCAAAGGACCTGAATAGATATTCTCCAAAAAATATATACAGAAGGCCAACAGGTACTGGAAAAGTGCTCAACATCACTAATTAGAGAAACGAAAATTAAAATCACAATGAGATACCACTTCATGCCTGTTAAAATGGCCATCACCAGAAGACAAAAGATAAATGCTGACAAGGATGTGGAGAAAAAGGACCTTTGTGCTGTTGGTTGGACTGTACATTGGTGCAGCCACTATGGAAAACAATATGGAGGCTCCTCAACAAATTAAAAGTAGAACTGCCATATGATCCAGCAATTCCACTTCTGGGAATATATCCAAAAGAAGTGAAAACACTAAGTTGAAAAGGTATCTGCACCCCCATTTTCATAGCAGCATTATTTACATTAGCCAAGACCTGGAAACAATCTAAGTGTCCATTGATGGATGGATGGATAAAGAAGTAGTTGTGGTATACATACATATACCCAATGGAATATCAGACATGAAAACAAAGAAATCCTAATATTTGTGACAACATGAATGGACCTGGAAGGCGTTGTGCTAAGTCAGACAGGAAAGACAAATACCATATGATCTTACTTATACGTGGAATCTAAAAATATATAAAAGAAAAACCAAACTCATAGAAACAGAGATCAGACTGAGGTCACCAGAGGCAGGATGTGGGGGAAGGAGGATTGAAGAAAGGTGACCATAAGGCACAAACTTCCAGTTATAAGATAAATTAGTACTACAGATGTACAACACAATGACTACAGCTAACACTGTTGTATGATACATAGGAAAGCTGGAGAGAGCTAAGAGAGTAAATTCTAAAAGTGTTCGTCACCGGAGAAAAAAATTTTTCCTTTATTCTTCTTCTTTTCTTTTTACTGTGTCTATACGAGAAGATGAATGGTAGTGAAACCTATTATGGTAATCATCTCACAATATATGTAAATCAAATCATCATGTTGTACACTTTAACTTACACAGTGATGTATGTCAATTGTTTCTCAATAAAACTGGAAAGAAAACTTAAACGTGTAAAAACAGCAGGAGTCATAACTCATGTTGAAGATAAGACAACAGGTCCAAAATGGAGTTGCTTATGCTAAGCCCCATGTCACCAAACCACGATGTAATTACAGTTTTGGCTCTCCCAGAAATGGAATCTTAAACCAGTCAATCAGGAACTGCCTGATAAGCACTAGTTAGGTAATCTGCCTGACAGACCCTTGCCATCCCCTAAAGGAAAGTGATTTTCCTGTAACCAACTGCGTTTTTGCCTCATATAACTTCCTTGTTCCTGCTCCCTCCTGCCTATAAAAGTCTTCCTTTTTTTTTTTTAAGATTTTATTTATTTATTTGACAGAGATAGAGACAGTCAGCGAGAGAGGGAACACAAGCAGGGGGAGTGGGAGAAGAAGAAGCAGGCTCATAGCAGAGGAGCCTGATGTGGGGCTCGATCCCAGAATGCCGGGATCACGCCCTGAGCCGAAGGCAGATGCTTAACCGCTGTGCCACCCAGGCGCCCCATAAAAGTCTTCCATTTTGTACAGCTCCTCAGAGCTCCTTTCTATCTGTTGGACTGGATGCCACCTGCTTGATGAACTATTGAATAAAAGCTGTAAGATCTTTAAAACTGGCTCAAATTGAATGAGTTTTTAACACTCAAGAAACTCTACATTTTAGTTTTAATATATGTAAACCATACCTTTAGTTTTAAAAACAGAGCAAATAAAAAGGTTAAAAGTTTAAACCAAAAAGTGATTATTTTCTAAGTTAATTTGTATACAATGACCTAAGGGATAGAAATATTTAAATATTTGGAACTTGATCCTTCTTATGGCTTTAAGGAAACCACTTCTACCTTATTCTTGGTTTTCCTCACTATGAAACAGGAGTGTATCATCTTGCAAGACTGCTCATAGGTTATTAATACATGTGAAATTCTTGAATAAAATATTAAATACATGATAAATATTTTCTGGTAAATACTATCTAACTACATTTATAAATAATAGCATTTTACAGTCACATTAGAATTATAAATTAAAGCCCATTTGAAAATATATGCAAATATATGCATATATATACATACCAGTAAGAAAAGAAAGCCACAATTACCAATCAACAAAGACAGAAAATATCTCTTTCATATGAGATTATTTTGATCAATATAATAAAAATATCTTGTGACTGATCTTTTTTCACTTAATTGTTTGATGTCATTTGGGCTCTGCCTAAATCATATGAAATTTAATATAGCAGGAAACTGGAACACTGCTGGCCTTTTATTCTAGCTAATGAAGAGAAGCAGAATGATGAAATTATCCTGAAGATTAGCCATTTTATTTATTCAAAATTTGCCTCTGCTTTAGGAATCTGGCACTATACAATGATAGGGCTTTGCACTTCTAGAGGGAATGTTGCTGCAAATCGGTTTCTCAGTCTTAGCACTACTGAGATTTGGGGCAGCTGGATAATTCTTCGGGGGGGGGGGGGCGCTGTCCTGTGTATTGTAAGATGCTTAGCAGCGTCCCTGGCCTCTACCCAGTACATAGCTATTGGGGTGGGTAGCACTCCCACCCCAATGTGTGACAACCAAAACCATCTCTAGACACGGCTAAATGTCCCTGGGGGGGGGGCAAAATCTCCCCCCAACCACTCCTACAAAAGCCTTTCTGTGCACAAGTGGACCCCTGCTACATGCACTGAAGACATAGGTCCAAGGTGGCAGTAGGTCTTTGTGTTCCAAACTGTCATTTCCCATTGGTTGGGCAGATACAGCAGCCTCCAGATGCTTGTATGCTCCCACTTCCCACCCCCAGGCAGAAGTAGAGGCACAACAGGGACTGTCCGCATGGAACCTTGAATGAGCTGGGGTTACGGGCAAGTCTTGTCTGCTCACAGCATTGCCCAGGTCCTCCTAGGTCTCACGCCTCACCTCCCTACATTCTGTAGCTAGGGTATCCTTTTGGTTTTTCTTCAGTTCTCCAAAATCCTTATCTAAAAAGTTTCCTTTTCATGAATTATGTCACAAACATGTTGACATTTTGTCCAAACAAAAATCAAAAAAATCTTTGATTACATTACAACTTGAAAACAAAACTAGAGGAAAGAATGTGTAGAAACACATAAAGAAAGTGATATCTTAAAGCTGGGAGGGGTCTTAGAGCTGAGCTCCCAACAGTCACACCTGCCACATTCCAAGGTCTCAGTTGCCACAGGTGGCTAATGGCTGCCATACTGGATAGTGCAGACATGGAACATTTCTGTCACCATGGAAGTTCTTGCAGGCAGCACTGTCTCAGAGAGTACCTAGGGCACAGACCTTATTTTATAGGTGAGTAATGAAGTCCTAGAAGTTGAATAAAATAATCCAGCTAAAAGGATGCTTGGCTGGCTCAGGTAGAAGAGCTTGCAACCCTTCATCTCCTAGTAGTGAGCTCGTGCCCCACGTTGGGTGTAGAGAGGTCTAAAAAAAAGATAAATAAACTAAAAAAAAAAAAAAAAAGAGTAATAATCCAGCTAAGAGAAACAGCAAGCTCGTGGCACAGCTAAGGCTGAAAACCCGACCAGTTAATTCCACTCGCGCTCTTTCTCCCACACACTGCCTCCCAGCTTGGAACGTCACAGAGCGTTCTGGCCATTGTAGCTTAAAAACAGGTGTCAGAGGCAGAAAAACAATTCCAAATAATTATGACAATGGACCAACTCTGTATAAAATGTTAATCCAGTTTACTAACCATGTGTTGCACACCTGCCACCACCAGGAACGTGGCTCCGGGTTGCATCCCTGTCCTACTAGGGGATACAGACTGAAAACCCTCAATACCATGTAGTCGAAGCAAAGAAAGAAGTAAGCCCACGGCCCAGCATCAGAGTAAAGAAGGTGGGAGAGGTGTTCAGGATGCCTAAAACACACAGGAGCAAACAGGAGGGCCCCTGGGCGATTTCCTTGACTCTCTCGGTTCAGTTCTGCTCACCTGCTAGCAGCACGGAAATCTCCATCTCCGATCAGACTGCAGCCTATGTCCACTGGCCACCCCGAAAGGAAGTCCCGCCCCAAGGCAGCACACCCGGGCCTTCACAGCACATCCGGGACCTTCCCAGCTCACACCGCCCCTCTGCCCCCATGCCTTGGTTTCCACTGTCTCGAGGCCCAGGCTCTGTACCTGCCGTAGTGCGCGGCCTGTCTGCAGGCATGGTGCTTCCGGGAGCCTGAGAACCAAACCTCTTCTCTCTGTTTCTCTTTCACAGAACCAGCCTCCTCTCTCTGTTTCTCTTTCTCTTTCTTTTTCTCTCTCACGCTCCGTGCCCAATCTCTCACCAAATTGTATTTGTTTTCTTTAAAAGTTCTAGAGCCTACTCTGTCCCCATCACCATCTTTGTTCCAGATCCCATAGTCTTTTTAAAAAATTATTCTAATTTAATTTTAATTTAATTATTTTAAAGTGTGACATTCATTAGTTTTTAGTATATTCACAAAGTTGTACAGCCATCACCATTGTCCAATTCCAGAACGTTTCACCTCCCCAGAAAGAAGTCCCACAGCCATCAGCAATTAACAGCCCCCCACACATTCCCCCTGCTGGCCTCTCCCTGACACCTGCTACTCTCCTTCATATCTCTAGAGATTTGCCTGTTGCAGACATTTCATATAATGGAATCACACATTATGGGATCTTGTGTGACTGGCTTAACTCAACATAATGTTTTTAAGCTCCTTCCTTCCTGTAGCACCTGTCAGTACCAGCACCTTATTTCTTTGTAAAGGCCAAATACCCCGCTGTGCAGATATCTCATACTCTGTTGTTGCATTCCTCAGTGGGTGGGCTTGAGGGTTGGTTCCACCTTGAGGCTGTTATGAATAGTGCCACTATGACAGATGCTGTACAAGTTGCTGTGTGGACACGAGGTTTCAATCCTCTTGGGTACCCCATCAGCTCTGAATAACATTAGTGGATAAACCCTGCAGTTTTTCCTGCTTCCAGGCTTATCCTCTCACTTCATTCTCCAAACCAACATTACAGTCTTTTAAAACACGTAAGTCTTCTATGTGTGTAAATTAGATCATTCTGAACCTGTATTTAAAACCTTTTGGGGCGCCTGGGTGGCTCAGTAGTTAAGCATCTGCCTCTGGCTCAGGGCGTGATCCCGGAGTCCTGGGATGGAGCCCCGCATCAGGCTCCCTGCTCTGCTGGGAGCTTGCTTCTTCCTCTCCCACTCCCCCTGCTTATGTTCCCTCTCTCACTGGCTGTCTCTCTCTCTGTCAAATAAATAAAATCTTTAAAAAAAAAAACAAAACCCAAAAACAAACAAAAAAAACAAAAACCAAAAGATAAAACCTTTCAATAACTTTCATTGCACTGAAGAAAAAACAAAAACCAAAAACCTCAATGTGGCCTATCTCTTCAACCTTGTCTCCAGGGTGAGGACGGCCCGGATGATTGGCCAATTTCCCCCAACTCATGTTTAGGTAAATTGAGGCTACAGGGAGGGCCGTCACAGCATGAGCACTTGTCATTGGTTGTAGTACCATTTGCTTCTTTCTTGTCCCCCAGTCCTCTGCCCTAGTGCAGATTCTCTTTCCTCCCCTCGGGCCGTTCCTGAAAATCCAAGACTCAAGATCTCAGACTGCTACAACTTTAAGGAGCTTTGGGAGATTCCAGGGTGGTGATTTGTGGGCTGTGCTCTGGGAGCCCCCCCCCCGGGGGGGGGGTCCTGGAACAGGGGGGGGGAGCAGAGGGCGTGAGATCAAGTGGGCAGGGCTCTGAAGCATGGGGTTTTTTTTAAGGAAAATTTTTATCAGCTGAAAGCAAAAAGAGACCTGAGAACAAATTTATTTATTTTCATCCATTGTGATTGGTTCATGTCTCTTAGATCTCGCTTATAGGTTAAACCTCCGTCGCTTCCACCCCCCATGTATATTTTGTTGATATTTGGATCATTCGTATTGTAGAGATTCCCACAGCCTCAATTTTGTATCTTCATTTTTTTTTTTTAAACATGTTCCTCCTGCCTGTTTGTCTCCTGTAAATTCTTCGTTAGACCCAGAGGTTTGAGGAGATTCAGGATCTGTTTTGTTTCTGTGGCGGGGCTGGGGGAGGGACAGAGCAACTTCACAGACGGTGCTATTTCCTTCTACCGGGAAGATCCGAAGTCTGGTGGTCTTTCTTGCGATGGTAGCAGCCGTTAACGCTCATTGCCACGTCCAAGACCCATTAGGCGTTGCAAAGCGGGGATGTTCTAATTCTATTACTCTTTTCCGTGTGTTAGCTGGAATTCTGTAACCCTCTTCATTGACAGACGAGGAAAGCAAGGCTACGGCCAGCCCGCAGAGCTCTCACTTCTGCAAGCCAGAGGCACTCCCCCCTGGGGAGCGACCGCTCACGGCAGGTGGCCCTGCTTCCCTGGGATGCGGGGCGAGGCAGGTGGCCGTCAGCGGACCTCTGCGACCCTGAAGCAGGAAAGGAAGCAGCTGAAGATCAGAAGGGCAAATGCTGGCGGGAAAAGCAGACAATGAGCTTGAAATCGAAGGTGATAACAGAAGCGGCCCTCGAGTGGGGCCTGGGCAGAGCTCTGCGCTGGAAGAGGAACCCTCTCACGAATGACTCGCCAGGCTGCAGGCACAGGCGGGAAGTGCTGCCTCTGAAGTGTCATCACAGACGACAAGGGGCAGCGGCAGGCGACCAGGCTTTCACGAGTTGGCCAGACACAGACGTAGGGGAGGGAAGGGGAGGGCGATGCGGTCAAGCAAGTGGAGGGGCTTTGCGAGGCGGGAAGCCAAGCTGTCCTCCTCCTCCTGTCCCTCCGGGCTCCTGACCCAGCCTGAGAGCGGCTGCTGTCGGGATCCAGCTGCAATTTTTCAAACCAATTAAGGAGCAGCGCCGCGGCCCCGGGAGGCCGTGCTGTCGGCCTCTCCGGAGTCCTCGGGCTCAGACCCGGACCCTTGGGGACGATATCTGGAGGCTCTAATTGAGCCCCTCAGAGTTAAAAATAAAAAGTAGCAAGCAGCTAGTCTTTTGACTTTAAACTGCAGCAGGAGCGTGGCTCTTTTTCAGCAGAGGTTTTCCGTCAGCGCTGCCGAGAGCGGTGTCCCCGCTGGCTTAACTGCTGCTGCAGGGGCTCCGCACATTCCCTTCCGCTGGCACCCGCTCCTCCGGGAGGCCTCCGGCCCCGCCTTCACCAATTAGCCAGAAGTAAGTTCCATTCGGGTGACGATACAGCCATCCAAAACAAAGAAGCCCAAATCTCTCGGCTGAGAAAAGTCACGACGGCTCTGGGCTCCGTCTTAAACCTGAAACAGTCACTCTTAGGACAGTTGAGTGAAAAGCCGAGCAATAAAACAGAGAAAGTGGGCCAAACCAGCCCTTTTGGTCATTTTGCAATCCGTAGACCAAACTGCTGCTGTGAAGGTTTTACTTTTCCTCCAGTTTCTCTGGCGTTGTGTAGCTGTTTCTTCAGAAAAAAAAGGTCCTCTTCACCTCCCAGTTTGAGAATCAGAATAGAAAGGTCTGGACTTGCAGCGTTGGGAAGGGAAATGAAATCAGAGCATTCGCTGTCCTTAGGAGTGAGACCCAGACTTCTCTCTTTCCCAAAACATGAACACCAAAAATACTTTTTCTGCTTCTCTATGGAAGTTGGACAGCAGCAAAATCATCAGTGACTATCACTTATGAAAACACAGCTCGGGACAATGTAATCCATATAAACACGGAATCCCAGTATGGCCCAGTCCTGGCATGGTGTCGCCTTCCAAGAAGTAAGAGTCGGACATAAAAGTAGGGTTGAGAGGAGTCCAAATCTGTATTTAGTCTCTTGAGGGAACTTGAAAGAGGAAACAGTTTTTAGACACAGCACAACATCTACAAAAGGTTCTATTTCTTCATCTTTCTCTCCCCTGGCGCCTGCGCCTTCCGTCAGAGCTTCCTAGGGACCCTACCTCTGCTGCCCACATGGCCCCTCTCCCTCCTGCCCTCCTTCCTCTCTGCCAGTCTCTTCACTCTCTGCATCCATTGTGCCTTTCTGGATTCTATCATTTTCTTGTTTTATTTTCTTTGCACCTGAATTCTGTACAAAATAGCCCCGAAGAACCAGGAATTGATCTAATAATAAGAAAGTGGGAGGTGGCAGGAGGAGGCAAGATTAAAAGGGGTATATATGCAATTTTGTGCTCTTCCTTTGTTGATGTTTGTGAGCCTGGCCAGGCAGGAAAGCATAGTTACTGTATCTCCCGGAGGGGCTTTGCCTCAGCCCTAATCCCATCGCTGTTTTTCCTCCTGCCATTTGATCACCCGGGACTTCTGAAGACACTCACTCTCTGGGGGTTTCCAACATTTCTCTTTGCAGATCAGGGAGTGAAGATACTGGCTTAGGGGCTTAATTCCCCCTCCTCCAGCATCCCTGTGTCTAGCGAGATGAGGGGAAGTTGCACTTCTTTCCAGGGGCCTCTGACCACTAAATGACCCATGCTGCCACAACCAGAGCAGACAAGGGGGCAGTTCAACCCTTGAAAGTCTGAGAAGGCTGGAGGTGTCACTGGATAGGTACCACCGTCCTGGGGCCTGCCTCAACCATTCCTTCCCACAGAAACCACAGAAAGGCCCTTGCCCACAGCTACCCCCTCTCCCTCTGCCTCCAGATTGACTCTGGTGCTTGCCCCGGGGGGGGGGGGCACCCATGGTGTGTCATGCCCCCTCCTCTTGGGAACTGTGAGTAGTAAACCATCTTTTCAAAGGTCATTGTCTCCTAATCTGTTGGCTTTAGTATACCTCAAATATTCTATTAATACACTGTTTTTTTAAAACAGCTAGGAAACGTCTAATCCCACTACATGTCAGGGGTTCAACTTCAAGAGCGTGAGGCTTAGCTGTTTCATTTCAGGATTTCCACATGCACCTGGTGCCTAGCTCTGACCTTTGTTGGATTTTTTTCAGGAAGGTGGCCATGGTTTGTTTCTTCCTTGCTTGCTTGCTTCCCCCCCCCCCCCCCCGATTAACTTTGACACACATGAGAACTCAGCCCACTTGGTTTGTGATGAAATCCAGGATTGATTAGCCATTCTCAGTGCTCAGTTCTCCTGGACTGACCTGACCCAGTCACTTCTGATTTTCCAGGCTAGGCTCCTGCATCGTCCTGGTGGACGGAACACGTTAGCAGCCTGTCCAATCTGAATACAAACATGAAACAGTCTTTCCTTTTTATTTTATCCAATTTCCTTTGCCATTCTAGAAAAACTTCTTAATTTCTTATAAAATTATATGTCCTTTGAGATTAGGTTAAAAGTCTACTTCAAGGGGCACCTGGGTGGCTCAGTCATCAAGCATCTGCCTTCGGCTCAGGGCGTGATCCTGGAGTTCTGGGATCAAGCCCCGCATCAGGCTCCTCTGCTGGGAGCCTGCTTCTTCCTCTCCCACTCTCCCTGCTTGTGTTCCCTCTCTCGCTGGCTGTCTCTCTCTCTGTCAATTGAATACATAAAATCTTTT
This sequence comes from Ursus americanus, assembly GCF_024610735.1. Taxonomy (NCBI): domain Eukaryota; kingdom Metazoa; phylum Chordata; class Mammalia; order Carnivora; family Ursidae; genus Ursus; species Ursus americanus. Next base: position 9,587,010 of record NC_142158.1, read on the forward strand.
AAAAAAAGAATATAGATGATAGACTAAAATTGTGGTAACAGACGGATCTTGATGATTCTGTGGGAACTTTTCCATATGATCACTCTCTCTCGTGGCTGTCTGGGCTCAGCAGAGTGGCAACATCACATTTAAAGACAGGCTCTATTTTGACGCTGTACATTCTGTGCTGTCCATCATGGACCCCTACTTCACCTTGTGATTTTTTACATTAGGGCTCCGTATGGTCAGTGATGCAAGGAGGAGGGTGGTAGCCTAAGAAGGAGGGTGGGTAGGTGTAGCTAAGTAGTGTGTACCTCAAGGGAGGAAACCAATGCTTAAAAGAAGGTATGTATTGGCCTTAAAGGGACAATGAGAAGGGACAGAAAGCTGGTAGTCCCTCTGAGCTCATGGAACTGGGGAATCAGTATGGAAGAATTGGCAGAACTTGCTCCAGAGGGCTGCAAAGGAAGTGGTTCCCTCAGGGGGAGCAAGGAAATAGAGCACCCTTCAGGGAAGAAGTCGTGAAGAGAGCTGAGGACAAAGGGGGTTTCAATTATAGGGTGAGGAAGATGTGAGTGGGCTCACTGCAGAGGAAGGTTCGAAGAAGAACCAGCATTGGAAGGAAGCGCAGTGAGGTGATGAGAATCTCATGGGCATCACCACTGTGAGACAGGCCTGATGTTTGTCAGGACTACTCGACCTTCACCACCACCTCTGGCCCCAGAGGACTCTTGTGTTCCTGAAGTGCGAAATTGTAGCCTCCTCTGCACAGATAACATGGAGCTCCCGCCACTGCTACCCATGCTGAGAATCTGACGATGGACTCTTCTTTCAGGGCTGAAGGCATTGGCAAGTAGGGAGCTTGCCCTCAGAAGATCCAATCCACAAGAGCCCAACCTTTCCACCTGAGTTAGCTAATGTACACTATGGGCTGCGCCTGACAGTCCCTTGCATCCTGCCACCTCCACAGAACTATCCCCTGTCAAAAGAACACAGCAACTGAGATCAGCAGTTTCAGAATTTGTAGGGCACAGCGGTTAAGTGTCTGCCTTCGGCTCAGGGCGTGATCCCGGCGTTGTGGGATCAAGCCCCACATCAGGCTCCTCTGCTATGAGCCTGCTTCTTCCTCTCCCACTCCCCCTGCTTGTGTTCTCTCTCTCACTGGCTGTCTCTATCTCTGTCAAATAAATAAATAAAATCTTAAAAAAAAAAAAAAGAATTTGTAGGGCCTAACACTTAACATCTGTAGAACATTCAACAGGTAAGGTATGGCTGTTTAACTGTTTCCTCATCTTTAACATGGGAATAATAATGAATTACTACAGTAGTACATGGCCTCTTTGATTGAGAACCTAATTTGGATCTCTTTTTCAAAAGAAAAGTTTTTGGGTTTTGTTTTTTTTTTAAGATTTTTTTTTTTTATCAGAGAGAGAGAGAGCACACAAGCAGGCGGAGTGGCAGGCAGAGAGAGAAGCAGGCTCTCCTCTGAGCAAGGAGCCCAATGTGGGACTCGATCCCAGGACCCTGGGATCATGACCTGAGCCAAAGGCAGACCCTCAACTGACTGAGCCACCTAGGTGTCCCTCAAAAGAAAAGTTTGGGTAGAAAAGTTTGAGATCTCTCTTCCAAAAGAAAAGTTTTGATGTAAGGAAGATGGTGAGGTAGGAAGAACCCAGAGCCTCCCCATGTAGACAATAATGGCACTGGCAGAATCTCTCTGATGTAACTATTTTATACCCAGGGAATCCACTGAAAGCTTGCAACATCTAGAAGAAGGCTTAAATGGTAAGTTGTAGTTAATTTTGGTCAACTTCAACTCTTAACACAATAGCATCCCCCACCCACCAGGCCCCTGGCAGGGCAGCCGTGCATATGTCCCTAAAGCAGCTTGCACACAGCTTGCGAGAGCTCGAACGGGTCCTCTAGATAACAGGGATTTGTCTCTGATCACTGATTGCTGCTTCTGATTGCAGAGATGCAGACAGAGATAGGCAACAGTGTTGTAGTCTTCCTTGCCGTTTTTATAAACCCTGACTCCTCCAGCCAAAGTGCTTTCAGAAGGATTTTAACAGCTGGCCCCTGTTTTGGGAACTTTTTCCCTTCCTGTTTCCCTTTTTTCATTTTGGGGGCTAGACATTTAAGGACTAGGACATTCAAAAGCAACCACATATACATTTAAAAATATGAATACATACACATTTACACACATGAATTTAGAAAGTCACAGCATGTACCCAGGGAAAGGTACAGGCTCAGAAAAATCCTGAGAAGATCTTAGGTTTACATCTCAGGCTGATCATTAGGAAAACAAAACCAAAAACCAGCGAGGGGAGAATCTGAGTTCCACACTTAACACCTGATAAGATTCAAATGTCCAGTGATCAACAAAAAGAATCACAAGACATATAAGGAGACAGGAAAATATGACACATTCAAAGGGGAAAAAAAAAAAAAGAAGAAGAAGAACAGACACCATCCCTGAGAAAGACCAGATGGCAGATTTATTAGACAAAGACCTTAAAACAACAGTCTTAAAGATGGTCAAAGAGCTAAAAGAAGATTTAGACAAAGTCAAGAAAAAAGATGTATGAACAAGATGTAATTATCAGTAAAAAGATATAAAACATAAAAAGAAATCCAGGGCTGAAAACTACAATACTGAAATGGAAAGTTCATGTAAGAGAATCAGAATAGCTTTAAGCAAATGGAAGAAGCAGTGAACAGGATCATCAATATTCTCAAGTCTGGGAAACAACCACAACAACAAAAAGACTAAAGAAAAGTCAACTGAGACTACAGGACATGTGAAGTGCCAACAAGTGGACCAGCATACATGTTGTAGGAGTCCCAGAAGGAGAAGAGAGAGAAGAGGGCAAAGAAATTATTTGAAGAAACAACGGTTGAAAACTCCCCAAATTTGATTAAAGGCATGGAAATAAACATCCAAGAAGCTCAAATGAACCCAAGTAGGATAAACTCAAAGAGACCCACACCAAGAGATGTTATAAACTATCAAAAGACAAAGAATCCTGAGAGCTTGTTTCAGCAGCACATACACTAGAATAGCAACAATGCAGAGAGGATTTAACATGGCTCCTGGGCAACGATGAGAGAATCTTGAAAGCAGCAAGAAAGAAGTGACTCATCACATACAAGGGATCAATAGTTGCAGAAAAAATGGTGATGGAGAACACAGCGTCCCCGTCATCCCATGAGTGATTGGACAGCTATCCACAAACAAAAACAGCTGTGGAAGACCTCTAGAGTCCACTTAGAAAGTTTAGCAACACAGTGTAACAAAAAAAAAAAAAAAAAGAATAATCACGAACTGCATTTGCTTGTATCATCCCATCCCCCAAACTGACATTGTACAGCATCAAGAAGGAGCTCGATGCTAGAAAAAGTACCTCTCCCCAGGAAGGAAGAGCACGGTGAGCAACACGTTTTTACAGCCTTTTGGGACACTGCATGAGTGACCTGCTTCCGTACCACTCCAACCAGACTAGCAAACCTGAAACACACAGAGCTGGCTAGGAACAAGGAAGAAACGCAGTGGCTTGATTAGCAGACATGCAGTGAGAGCAAATGCAGTTTACAGAGATCTGATCTGTAGACAAACTCAGCAAACTTTGCTACTGATAAAGCCACTGACCAGCACAGCTGCCACGGACCCCTGCAGATTTTGCCAGCTTTCACCCCACAGGTAAACACATTTGTTCACTGACACCAGCTGCTTAATTCCCTTCTCATTCCCTCCCACCCTGCCCCTGCCAGAGACAGCCATCTGATAGGCATCCAAGGTCTCTGAGGCTGCAGCTGTGCAGGTGTAACAGACCAGTCACCTGAATCCCTCCTTGCCTCTGCCAGAGCCCTGGAGCCATGCCTGCAGCCAGCTTGGGCCTCTGCAGCTGCATAAGCATAACACTCTAGCCTAGAACCCTCTCCCTGCTGACACCCCTTGCTCCCTGTTGTGCCCATGGACGCTAGCCCCTCTAGGCATGCATCTACATCCCACCAGCCTGATGCCTGTCATCTGCCTGCACAATACTCTGCATGCCCTGGGGATGGGAATGGGGGGAGAGTGTGAAGCCACAGGTGAGAATGCCAATAGCCAGAGCTGCCACCCCCCGACCCCCATCCAATTGCTTGTGGTCCTGGATCAGGCCCTGCCTTCTGTCACTGGCCAGCAGCCCTGTGCTCAACAGCTAGCCCCTTCAGCTGTGTACCTGCATGTCCCTTGCTTGATTCCTGTCACTGACCTCCACTACAGTGTGCATGCCTGGGGGGGAAGATATGCAGCCACAGGAAAGCATGCTGATAATCAGGGCCAGTTTCTGGTGAGCTACTAGTTGGCCCCAGCCCTTGGTATCTGCCTTGGCCCCATCACTATGTGTCTGCAACACCCCTGCCACTACATAGGCACCTGCAGCTGACCCCCACAGGTGAGTGTGTGCACCCTTATAGTTCTGGCCACCACCACTGCCTGCTGAGGTTCCTGGCACCTAGAAGTGTTGCTGAAGACTCCAAAAGCTCTTGTAGCCACTGCAGACCCTCTGAAGTTCTCACCAAGGACCATACAGTTGTTAATGTTGTGGACTCCAGTGACAGCCAAAGAGACATCATGCCCACTCATACCCAGTGCTGCCATGTGTCCCCAAACTTGGTACAATGCACCATTAGACCCAGGGTCACAGCACAGTCCAGCATGCTCCCATCCACAGGCGAAAGCTTCCCTTACTGAAATCAGTCTATCAAGTCTAGAAGAGATGACTACTTCAGACACCTACGCAAGGCTACAAGGATCATGAAGAATCAAGGAACATGTCTCCACCAAAGGAATACAATAAGCTTCCAGTAATTGTTACCAAAGATATAGGAATTGCTGAACAAAGAATTCAAAAAATCTCTTGAGATTTCTCTCTTGAGCTCAGAGAACTACAAGAAAACACTGATAAATGTTTTAACAATATCAGGAAAGCAAAACAATAACAAAATAAGAAGTTCAACAAAGAGATAGAAAACATAAAAAAGAACCAAATGTTGGAGCTGAAGAATGCAATGACCATACACACCTCAACACAAGAACGACTATCTATGACAAGCCCACAGCTGACCAGATCCTCAGTGAGGAACGTCTGAGAGCTTTTCCTCTAAGATAAGAAATGAGACAAGGGTGCTCACTTCCACCACTCTTATTCAACATAGTTCCAGAAGTCCTAGCCAGAGCAATCAGGCAAGAAAAAGAAAAAAAAGGCATCCAAACAGGAAAGAAAGAAGTAAAACTATCTTTGTTTGCAGATTATATGATATTGTATAGAGAAAATCCTAAAGACACCACAAAAAAAAAAAAACCTCTTAAGATGAATCAACAAATTCAGTAAAGTTTCAGTATAAAAAATCAACATACTAAAAACAGTGGCATTTTTATATGCAACTGATGAATCACTGACCTCTACCTCTGAAACTAGAAATACACTATATGTTAGTTAATTGAATTTAAATAAAATAAAATAAAAATTTTTAAATAAAGTGAGAGTGTGCAAATCTGTAGCTTGTGTTAGCAAAAAAAAATTTTTTTTAGGTTGCATTTCTATACACTAACAACAAATCATATGGAAAAGAAATAAATTAAAAAATCTCATTAGCAATAACATCAAAAACAATAGAATACTTACAAAAATTTAACTGAGGAGGTGAAAGATCTATACCCTGAAAACTATAAGACTTTGATGAAAGAAATTGAAGAAGACACAAATGGAATGATATCCCATGTTCATGTATTAGAAGAATTAATATTGTTTGAATGTCCATATTACCAATAGCCATCTGTAGATTCAAAGCAACCACTATCAAAATTCCTATGGCATTTTTACTAGAATTTGTATGGATCCACAAAAGTCCCACATAACCAAAGCAATCCTAAGAAAGAAGAAAAAAAGCGGAGGTATCACACTTCCTAATTTAAACCATACCACAAAGGTATAGAAATCAAAACAGTATGGTACGGGGGAAAAAATAGACCAAAGGCACAGAATCAAGAGCCCAGAAATAAATTATTGCATATACAGTTGATCTTTGAACAACGCAAGGGTAAGTGGTGCCCCCAAACCCCTGCCTGTGCAGTTGAAAATTTGTGTATAACTTTGGCTCCTTCAAACTTAACTAGTAATAGCCTACTGTTGACTGGACACCTTACCAATAACATAAACAGTTGGTTAATACACACTTGTATGTTATATGTGCTATATACTTTGTCCTTACAATAAAGTAAGTTAGAGGGGAGAAAAGTTTAAAGAAAATCGTAAGGAAAGGAAAACACATTTACAGCACTATGCTGTATTTATCAAATAATAAGTCCACATATAAGTGGATCCACACAGTTCAAACCCGTGTCACTCAAGGGTCAACTGTACAGTCAACTAATGTTTGACAAGAGAGCCAAGAATACTCAATGGGAAAAGGATAGTATCTTCAATAAATGGTATTGGGAAAATTGGATAACCACATGCAGAAGAATAAAATCAGACCCCTCTCTTACATCATTTACAAAAAATGAACTTGAAATGGATTAAAGACTTAAACACAAGCAAGACCTGAAAACATAAAACTACTAGTAGATTACATAGGGACAAAGTTCTTGACATTGGGTTTAGCAGCAATATCCTAGATATGACAACAAACGCACAAGCAACAAAAGCAAAAAGAAATAAGTGGGACTACATCAAATTAAAAGACTTCTGCCCAGCAAAAAAAAAAAAAAAAAAAAAAATCAAGAAATTAAAAGGCAACATGTAGAATGGGAGAAAATATTTGCAAATCATATATCTGTTAAGGGGTTAATATCCAAATCCTATGAAGAATTCATGTAATTCAATAGCAAGAAACAACCAACCTGATTTTAAAATGGGCAGAGGAACCAAATAGACATTTTTCCAAAGAAGACATACAAATGCCCAAGAGGTATATGAAAAGGTGCTCATCATCACTAACCATCATGAAAATGCAACCCAAAATCTCAATGAGATATCACCTCACACCTGTTAGGATGGCTACCATCAAAAAGACAAGAAATAATGAGTGTTGGTGAGGACGTGGAGCAAAGGGAATCCTTGTGCACTGTTGGTGGAAATGTAAATTGGTGCAGCCATGATGGAAAACAGTATGGGGGTATCTAAAAAAAATTAAAAATAGAACTACCATATGATCCAGCAATTCCGCTTCTGGATATATAGCCAACAGAAATGAAAACAGGATCTCAAAGAGATATCTGCTCCCTCATATTCATTGCAGCGTTATTCACAAAAGGCAAGATATAGAAACAACCTACATGTTCACCAGTGGATTCAAGGACAAAACGATGTGGTGTATATATAATGAAATACTATTTAGCCACGAGAAAGAAGAAAATATTGCCATTTTGACAATTTGGATGAACCTTGAGGACGTATGCAAAGTGAAATAAGTCAGATGGAGAAAGACAAATACTGTATGATATCACTTATATATGAAATTTAAAAAAGTCAAACTCAGGTAAACAGAGAGTAGAGTGTTGGATAAACCCTTTTCTCCACCCCAGTTCACTAATAGTTCCACAGAGCACAGAACTAAGAAAATAGGAATGGTTGGCTATAGAGTAAAGCCTCTGACTTTGGCCTTGGGGCCAGTAATGCAGAGGAGGGGCTTGAGGGAGAGAGAGGAGGGCATAGAGAGGGAGGCAGAGGAGGAGAGAGCGAGGGACTTGGGGCAGGGAGGGACAAGAAAGACCGAGAGAGAGAAAAGGGATGTCACTCACTGGGCAATAAGTAGCAACAGACCTTTGCCAGAAATAGAAGAAACAGATTTCTCTAGAATACAATGGGTAAGCACTTCGTTCTTAAATGTGGATCATCTCTGGGAGCTTATTGAAAATAGTAATAAGTACTCTGACACAATAAAGCAACATTCATTTAAAAATTGGACATTGAAACCAGAATCTCTGGACAAATATATACAGAGGAAAGCCAAAATTCTAATTGAGTTCTGCCCTACTCCAATGCCTCTGGTCTTTTCACAGGCACTTACTCTGAGTGTCAAGTCATCCAGAGTATTTCTAAACACACTTCTGATAATAGTCTTATTATAAGGCATGCCAAGGAGACCGAGGAATGATGCTTGTTATAGGAGGAGACGTAGAGATAGAAAGAAGAGTAGGCAGGAGACAAGATCTGACTTGCTTTCACCATGATGAAGTCAGGGTATCTAAGATAGTTTCAAATCTCCGTATGTTATATCACATGCAGGGCCAAATGCTACACATCCCTCAAGATTGGGCCCGAATGCTCCCAGACCCTGTGCTGTCTCCACTTCATACTCCACTTTTTAATCTCCTTGTTTCAGTTAAAAGGGGTTTATTTACCCAACTGCCATCTCAGGACTGAATATATTCTGCCTTGCATCTCTCCACCTCCACCCCACCCAGGCAGAAATCTTTGCAGTAGGAGGGAGGGATCCTGAGCTAAGTTGGTCTCTGGTCACCATGTCAGAATCTACTCAGAGGTTGAGATTGTGGGTTCAATTCAGGGGGCTGGAGGGATGAACCAAAGGGGACCTACTAAAAGTGACCTCAGAAGAGTTGAAAGCCATGCACACCCTGCTAGACGGACCTACTAGTGTTACTCCCAAATCAGTAGCTCAAGATTTTGGTCCCGAGACCTCTTTTATTGGAACTCTTGTTCTTGTCATCGTTGTTTTTGAAGACCGTGAAGGAGCTTTTGTTTATGCAGATTATACCATATTTACCTTAATAGAAATTAAAACAGAAAAATCTAAAATATTGATTGATTTTTTTAAAAACCCATTGTACGTTAACATAAAAAACCCTCTTTTATAGAAAAACCCTATATTTTCCAAAACAAAAGAAAATTAGAAAGGCAGCAATGTTTTATATATTTGCACAGCTTTTTAGTGACTGGCTTAAAAGAGGACAGGGGATTCCCTTACTTACTTCTGCACTCAGTCAGTTGTGGTTTGTATTCTTCTTGAGGCATATGAAGGAAATCCAGCCTCAACTTGATATATAGTTGAAAGAGGATACTATACCTTGGCTAATTGAACTTAAATTTAAAAAAGGAAAAGAGGCAGGAAGGCAGGAAGGCAGGAAGGCAGGAAGGCAGGCAGGCAGGAAGGAAGGAAGGAAGGAAGGAAGGAAGGAAGGAAGGAAGGAAGGAAGGAAGGAAGGAGGGAAATTAGTTTTTAGTAGCCTCTTGGATGAGTTAGCCACTCTTCTTTGATACTACACCAAACCTCAACTAGATGCGGTTTCTTTCATGTAGTTACAGTGTAGAATCCGAAACCTTGTCAATGAACTTTTCATACTCTCTTACGTTACAATTTGGGTTTTCTTCCATTTTGCAAGGATCTCTTATCCACATGTGATTTTGTAACATCACTCATGGTTGTTTGGAAAATCAGATTTCATTGAGATATGCGGATCTTTCAAATGTTCATAGCTTTCATTATATCCACCATTAAACATTTATTTCACTGCTGATCTCATCAGAGAAGTCCTCAAGCGCTAGGAAGCTGTCAATCTCATGGTAGATACAAGTGTTCCAAAATTACAGTGTTTCTTCCAGAGTTCAGATTTTAAAAGTGGCAACACATTCTTTCTGATGTTTTCCTTGAAGTCAGAGGCTCATTTCAATGGTTCTCAAGAAAACGTCTACTAAATGCTGCTGTATGTTCATAGTTTATTAGTCATTCTTTACAGTAGAAAAGGTGCTGTGAGAAAAGCAGCTACTTCAACTCACGAGTCAACTATCACTACAGTGCTTTTCCTCAAGGCAGCCATCACACTTGGCAGTTGAAAGCGCCTTATAATTACTCCCCTTTTTGCTGCATAGACTATCAAATGCCATGGACTCAAAGGTTGAGGTTTTATATAATGAATGATTTTGCCTGGTTTATCTAGGATATTCTTAAATGTTACTGGCATGGTTTTACCCACCATTGCTTTTGCACCACCAGTGCGAATGTCCTCCAAGGGAAGGCAAACAATGTCTTAACGTTGTCCTAAACATAGTGTTGACTTCACGAATCCCCATCCCCCCTCCCAGAGTCCTGGAACCCCTGGAGACCTTTCATTAAGCACCTCTGTCCTACCCTGTAACAACTGCTAAAGGATGGCATGTGCTCTAACCTAGAGGGGGAGCTCAAGGCCTTCTGATCCTTTTCCTTCCCTCTCCTCCCCTATCTACCCGCCATCCTGACTTTGGAATCAAAGAGGAGAAGGAAGGAAAAAATGAAGGGGGGGGGGTAAACAGAGGGGGAAATGAACCCCGAGACACTATGGACTCCAGGAAACAAACTGAGGGTTTTAGAGGGGAGGGGGGGTGGGGGATGGGCTAGCCCAGTGAGGGGTATTAAGAAGGGGATGTATTGCATGGAGCACTGGGTGTTATACACAAACAATGAATCATAAAACACTACATCAAAAATTAATGATGTACTGTATGGTGATTAACATATCATAAAAAAAAAAAGGCCAGTATGGAAGATCCAAAGGGACTTGGCTTTAGAGCTTAAAGTTCTCTCATTCTAGACAATAGCCTTCCTTTTCTTCATTCAGTTATTTAAATGACCCACTCCTTGTGAGTTTCCAAATACAGTTATGTCTCCTTCATTGTTCCAACTACCCAAGACCCAGTGTCTGCTTCTCAAGGGTTTCACCTCCCTGAAGAGTCCATATGGGGCTCTCTGCCTAAAGAGAGGAGATGGCTAGAGCCCAAAGAGACCTTTTGGGCCACTGCTTGTCTTTGTCACATGGGGTCACTAATGAAAATAAGTTCTGTCCTGTGTGACAGAGGATACCCCCCAGATGCTGCCAGTTGTCTGCCCAGACCCACTTCCCCAACAACCCGCCCAAGCCCACTGTCTCCATGGGAATGGGATGCTCCAAGGGCACAGTCTTTACTTCACACCCCATACTCAGCTATCATTCTCCAAACCACAGCACCAGTGCTAAAGAGAGTGGACCTGGAGGAGCTTCCTGGCCTCACCCTGGTCCTACCCCACAGCCTGCACTCCCTCTGTCCTTCTTGCCCTTTTCTGCTTCTGGGTCTTGTGTGGACCCTGTGGGGTTGGCTCAGCTTCAGGCATCCTTGGGGGGGTACTCAGTGGGCATCCATTTCCAGCCTATAGACTGCACTGAAGACTTAGCTTTGCCTCTCCAGAGGTTATCTCTTCACCTCCTCTTTCGTCGTCCCTTATTATTTTTCCTGTTTTGTCAGTGGTGTATTTGATTTTACAGCTCTGTATCCCCACACTACTCAAGTATAGCAAATTGCCTTAATGTCTGCTGTTTGTTTTCCATTTTATCTTTCTGCTTTAATTTCCTTTATTTTTTTAAGGTAAAAATGTTCTGCTTCCAACTTGTTTTCCTGGATTTTCTATTAACTATTTTTAATTAGAAAAGTAATAAAAGCACATGATGAAATGGAGTATAATAAAAGGGTAAACAATGAAAAGCAAGCAAGACCTCTGGTCTGCTAATCCCTGTCTCCAGAGGCAACAGTGTTACCAGTGTCTGGTGTTTTCTTCCAGAAATGGTCTAGGCATAGAATAAGCATAATCCTCCCCCTTTATTGAACCAATGGAAGCTTCCTTTTCACACAGTCTGGACCTTTTGTTTCCTTTTAACCTTGTATCTTTGAGATTGTTTTATATCAGCATGCAAAGAGCTATCCCAGTATTTGTAGGGGTTGCACCAATAACACAAATTAGGGATGTACATAATACATTGCATCTGTCCCCTTTTTATAGAACACGGAGGTTGTTTCTGATCTCTTCAGTAAAATATGTACATACACAGAGTATGGGAAAATTTCTAGAAGTACAGTTCTTAGGTCAAAACTATTAGCTTTGAAAATGTTGGTAGATATTATCACATTGCCCTCCAAGGCATAGGTCATACATAACATAGGTGTTGGAAGTATTGTTCCCTGTATGTTTTCATTAGATTTTGTTTATTGTAGCCATGAAGAAATGATGGATTTTTACGCAAGTAAATTATCTTTTATGCTTTGCAGGTAAATTCACGTATGACTTTTAATCTTTGTTTCTTTCTTAATTCAGGTCTTCTCCTATTTAAGATATTTTTTCCCTGTACTGTGCTTTTTTCTAGTCTCTTTTGCTTTCAATTTCGACAAAAAAATTTTCCATCTTTTTGGAATTTATTTTGAGAATTAGAATCAGGGAAGAGCTTTATTTCTTCCCAAATGGCCAACTATTTTTTTTTTTTTACCAATAGTACTCTATTTTTTATAGACTTATTCATTCATTTTGGGGGGGGGAAGGGCAGAGGGTGAGGAGAGTGAGAATCCCAAGCAGACTCGATGCCAAGCACAGAGCCCGACGTGGGGCTTGATCCCAGGACACCGAGACCAGGACCTGGGCCAAATCCAAGAGCAGGAAGCTCAACAGACTATGCCAACCAGGCGCCCCATCAGTAGTACGTATTAAATAATTCATATTTTCTCCACTGATGCTAAAAATCACCTTCATCACATAGTTCTTATTGTTAATTGCATTCATTGCTAGGTTAGCTGTTCTGTTTTAGTGATCTGTCTTCTTAGTCACATGTCAGGATCAATCTGTTAAGTAAATAACTTTAAAATATGTTTTAATATGTGTTAGGACCAACCTCCTACTCATTCTTTTTTTCTACTCAGAATTTTCCTGGCTATTTTCATATGAATTTTAGTATATAGTTCTCCAAAATATTTTTGTTTTATTGGGGTCCCAGTAAATTTGTGGATTCTCTTAGGAAGAATGAACATCTCTCTCCTATTGTTTCTTCCTATTCAAGGACAGGGCTCTTCTTTTCATTTATGTACACTTTTGTGTCTCTCAATAGAAATGTAGTTTCCTTCAACGTACAGATTTGAGCCTATATATTTCTTGTTAAGTTTATCTGTAAGTATTTTGTACTTCTTGTAGCTTTTATTAAATGGAATATTTCTCTCACTAAACATTCTGTCCTCCTTGCCCTAAATTTTTAGTTTCATTATTTAAAACAAAATTAAGTGTCTTTATTTGGGGGGGTATTATTTTACTTTTAACTCTTTAATATTTAATTCATTCTTAATCCTTCAATCCTTCTATTTTTGTGATTTAAACTTATTCCTTAGGCTTTAGCTTTTTGTCTCCTTTATCCCAAACATGATCAGTAAGCAGTTTTCTGTATCATGTACCGACTATTACCCAATGTGTGCTGTCTCATTGTCCACTAACACTCACAAACCACCTTTCACATATGACAATGAACAAGCATCTCTGTCTTCCATGTGGGCCTGCCTTTCAGTTAACAATTCAGTTTTGGGGGGAGCCTGGGTGGCTCAGTCAGTTAAGCGTCTGACTTCGGCTTTGGTCATGATCTCTGGGTCCTGGGATCGAGCCCAGCGTGGGGCTCCCTGCTCAGCGGGGAGTCTCCTTCTCCCTCACCCCCTGCCCCTACCCCCTCCACTGCTCATGCTCTCTCTCTCTCACTCTTGCTCACTCTCTCTCAAGTAAATAAATAAAATCTTTGAAAACAAAAAACACTATTCAGTTCTGGCTGAATTGCCATCTCTGCTTGTCGAGCAGTGACTTCCCAACTATATGAATATTCTATTTCACTTTTGCCCCTTTTTAATAAAAAAGAATGAATAACTAAAAGAAAGAGGGTTAATTTTATTTATAACACAATGAGATAAAGATAGAAATATTAGTTGTGCCCCAAACTTCCAGCTTACTAGGCTTACATAGATTTAACCTGTGTTCATTAGAAATAACTAAAGGGTAAGTGGTTTGTGTGTCTGTGTGTGTGTGTGTGTGTGTGTGTGTGAGGTGAGGAGAATATTCCTTTTTTTTTTTTTTTTTTTTTGGTGGGCAGCAAAGCAAAGTTTATTGAGCAATAGTAAAGTTTATTGAGTGACAGTACAAAGCTTCCAAAGAGGGAGAAGACACAAGAGGGTTACCCTGATGAGAATATTCTAAAACTGGCTGTGGTGATGGTTGCATGTATCTGTGAATATACTAAAAAAACACATTGAATTTTACACTTTAAATGGGTGAATTGTATGGTATGTGAATTATACTTCAATAAAGATATTTTCAAAACAGTAAAAGCAAATGAAAGAAGCTGTTAAAAATGTGAGGGAAAAGAACGCCGAAGATTATATCCATAAACCTGGGGTAGGAATATAGGAAATGGAGAGAACTTGAACATTTGGGGATGACAATTGTCATAAAAAATTCTTTTGATCCAAATGCAAAGAGAATTTTTCTTAAGAGGATTTAATAGGCTTAAAAAACTACTGATAGGGATACAAGTATGTTTTAAAGAGAAGATAAGAAAGTTGATAGGATACCATCAAAACCCCTGTTCAGTCTGTGCAGATTAACCCAAACTAAATCCATCTCTTGTCTTTGCCCGTGTGGCTCTCTGAGTAAGCTGAGAGAACCAGATTTAAGGGAAGAATCGCTTTTTAAAAAACAGCTTCATTTAGATATAATTTGTAATTCACCCATTGTATATGATTCAAAGGTTTTCAGTATATTCACAGATACATGCAATCATCACCACAGTCAGTGTGAGAATGTCTCACCATCTTAAAAACAAACCTTATGCCCTTTAGCTCTCATTCCCTGCCTCTCCGGTCCCCCAATCCTAAACAACCATGAATCTAATTTCTGTCTCTATGGAGCTCCCCACTTGGGCTATTTCTTATATGGAATCTTATAATTCGTGGCCTTCTGAATTTGGCTTCTTTCGTTTAGCATATTTTCAAAGTTCATCCAAGTTGTAGCATGTGTCAGAACTTTCTCTCTATGCCCTAACAATATCCCACTGTATGTAGACACCATATTTTGTTTATCTATTCACCTGTTCCTGGACACTTGGGTTCCAGCAACATGGCAGACGGGAGGATGTCTATGACTCCTCTCCTGCTACAAGAACATGGATTAAGCCTGGATAAAATACACACATATCCCCAGTAAATTATATACTTTATACTCATTAAGTTGATTGTTTTAAGTTGGAGAAAAAAACCCACATAACTCTCTTTATTTTTAACACATACCCAAGCTTGAAAGAATTAAATGTAAACCCTTGGTATCAGAAATGTAGAGAGAAAACAGGACGCACGTGGTAGGAAGCAGCTGATGCAGGAGTGTGGGCTGGATACCAGCACAAGGCGCTGAGGGCTACGGCTGACGCCCAGGATCCCAGAGAGGTGGTGCTGGGTGCATCAGTCCGAAGTGCTAAGAACACGTGCCCTCTCTCCCTCAGCATCACTGGCAGGGGAACAATGACAGGTCTGAGCCATATGTGGGGGTGAGGTGGGTGGGGTCTGAACCCAACACCTTCACAGCCCAGGACTGAAGCCTGAGAAAATAATAATACAAAAGCAGGCTTGCGACCACGGAAACCGCCAGAGGTGCTCGCAGAAAGAAACTTCTTCATACTCTTCTAGACTGTGCCAACATTTTTACCACCAAGGGCTCACAGAACTCCCACAGAGAACCACGAAAATGAGTTCGCTCACAAAGTCTTACAAACCATTGGGAGAAATAAACATTATGCAGAGCTGTGACACCCAGAAACCGAATTTACCCCATCGTTGAGGACGTCGTAATATGTGTGGTTCTGGAAATGGAGGTCTTTTATACATGTGTATTGTTCAACTGCTGGATAATTAACTCTGTACTTTTGCATAAAAGTAAGATTTTAGCACTGATATTTTGCTTCCCCCCCCCCATTCTTCTGGTTTAAAATGCTGTTATTCTCATTTGCTGATAATACTTAGTTCTCCTCAATCTCAGGACCTCTCTGTGTTTTTCTTCTCCCATCACAGTTTTATTTAATTTAGAACCTCTTTTTTAGAAAGGCCTGAGTCAAGTATGGCCAAAGGAAGGATTAGAAGTCTTGTTTATTCTGAGCTGCCCATCCTTTTCTATTGAAAGCTCATCACTTTTAAAGATGGGTCTTTTAAAACGTAACAAAACAAACAAAAACAAAACCTGCCTTCACCACTTCCCCAGTCCCGGGTGACTCTCAGGACAAAACTTAGGTCTCTGTGTAAATGGACATGAGTTCCTGGCTCCGTCAGCTGATTTCTGAAGTCGTATGCTTACGGACACACTGCACAGCTTAGTGTGTGAGTCCTCACGAGTATGTAACTGCTGGATTGGGGGCAAACCAAAGCCCTCTGCAAGCACAAGGGGAAGGGAAGAAGGAAGTCACATGGGAAGGGACCTTGGTAGGACCCATGTGGCACTGATGTCCCCGTGGTCAAGGGGACCATGGAGGTGGGTGGCGTGGCCAGTCCACCACCAGCCTCTTGAACTGCCAGCTCACAAACCAGCTTTCCAGTGAAGGCATTTCCATTTCTCCATTTCCTTTCTCAAGAGGCACAAGGGGGAACGTCGGTGGGCATTCAGTACAAAGCTGTCCTGAGTAGCATTGTTTAAACGGGAAAAGGTGGGCAGTACGCTTAGACCTTTTTTTTTTTTTTTTTTTTACAATGGTATAATCTAAGAAGGCAAGGGAGGCCCATTTCATCTACCAAATCCTTGGTCCCATGATGCAACAGTGCAGCAGGAAATGGCTGAGGTGGGCTTTATGGGTCCACTGCACCCCCAGGGAGAGCCAGGTGTTATTCTGGGGAGATTGGAGTCCCTCCCTAGCAGCCACATTCACCAAACTTCTGTTTCCAGTCCCCATGCCTTCCCTGA
The DNA here is from genome assembly GCF_024610735.1 of Ursus americanus. Taxonomy (NCBI): domain Eukaryota; kingdom Metazoa; phylum Chordata; class Mammalia; order Carnivora; family Ursidae; genus Ursus; species Ursus americanus. The sequence goes on from NC_142158.1 coordinate 9,603,744, forward strand.
CCCCCTCACCCATCATGGCACCTTCCGCTCATCCTAGCCTCCTTACCCCTCTTCCTTACTTTGTTTTTAGCGAGTATCATCGTTCACACTCGTGTGAACATGATCTGAGCCCCTCTAGAATAGAATCTCCAACAATCCCGGGACTTTGAGCTGGCTCACCTCTGTACCCCAGCACCAGAACCATGTCGTTTGTTCCGTGAATGAGCAAGAATACTCCCGACTGTGTATCATTACTTCCCACCAGCTCTCATGATGGGGGGGCCCCATCTCCCGAGGCTAGATCAATCCTTTTAATGATTGCTCAGCCTCTCTAGGCTACACGTCCCCTGGTATCCTGCTGCTCCACTTCCCCCAGATCCTAAACAATCCTCTTCATCTCTGTTCACACCAGCATGTTGGTAACCTGAGCCAGGGACTGTCATCTGATTCCCAGGAACTGACTGGCCACACTCTGCCTTCCAGAAAAGGAATGTGACCTGTTCAGTGGAGGCAGTGGTCCAGTGGGAGCTGCCTGTCTAGTGGTCTGAAGCTCTGCAGTGAGGCTTTTAACCACATTCTTTCAGATCTGGTGGACTCTCCCTGGCCCAGAATCTCCTAGAACATTACAGGAGTCCTTTCTCAATCTGCTGTTAGCTTTGGAGGGCATGTTTTAACAATACATGCCTATATGGGACCCGGGTTTTGGATTATTCTCCATTCCAAAGTCCAAGTTTTTGAACATCTATCTCCTGGATGGAGAAAAGAAAAACAAATTGATAGAAATAAGGGTGACAGATGAATCGTTCTTCCCACCTTGCTCACAAAGGTTGCTATTCCAGCTGACCCTGATTGGTTCTCTGGCAAATTAGATGTGATATCCGTGTATGTATACGTGTCTTTATTCATCTTTTAAAATTTACTGTATTTTTAAAATAATTAATAGACTTTTAAAAAATATTTTATTTACTTATTCAAGAGAGAGTGAAAGAGCAGGAGCGGTGTGGGCGGGGGGGGGGGTGGGCAGGAAGAAGCGGACTCCCCACTGAGCTGAGCAGGGAGCCAGACGCAGGGCTCAATCCCAGGACCCTGGAATCAGGCAGACGCTTAAGCAACTGAGCCACCCAGGTGCCCCTAGACTTTATTTGTTAGATCAGTTTTAGGTTTACTGAAATATTGAGTGGGAAGTGTAGTTAGTTCCCATATATCCACAGCGCCTCACCCCACTGTTTCCTGTATTATTAACATCTTGCACTCGTGTGGCACACTGGTTATAATTAAGAAGCCGGTGTTAACACACTGTTATTATTTCAAGGCCGTAGTTGACATTAAGTTTCACTCTTGGTGTCGTACATTGTGTGGGGTTGGACAGACGCATAATGACATGTCACTGCTCTTATAGTTTCATACAGAATAGTTTCACTGCCCTAAAAATCCTGTGTGTGCGCCCCAAACCCAGGCAATCCCTGATCTCTTTACTGTCTCCATAGTTTTGCCTCTTCCCATGAGGTCATATAGGCAGAATCATACAGTATGTAGCCTTTTTCAATTGACTTCTTTCATCTGGCATTTAGGTTTCCTTCATGTCCTTTTGTGGCTTGATAGCTCATTTTTTAAAATTACTGAATAATATTCCACTGTGTAGATATACGACAGTTTTCCATTAGCCTACTAAGAGACTTCTTGATTGCTTTAACGTTTTGCCTTTAAATTTATTTCTAACTATATAATTGAAACATACATATATTCATCTGAAGAAAAAAATTAAAGCAATACAGATAAACATTGTTACTACTCCACCTCCTCCAAGTTTAACACATTGCCATGTGCATCTTTCTAGACACTTCTTATGCTTTTATAGACATTTATGTACATGGACTGCATTAACTTTATTGCTGTTTAACAAAATTGCCTCCAGTTTAGCAGCATAAAACAATAAACATTTACTGTTTTACAGATTTTGAGTGCTAGGAACTTGGGAGTGGTTTAGTTGGGTGGTTCTGACTCAGTTTCTCTTGAGGTTGCACTGAAGATATCAGTCAGAGCTACCGTCATCTGAAGGCTTAGCTCCACTTCCAAGGAGGCTTGCCCAGAGGACCAGCAGATTGATGCTTGCTGTTCCAGGGGGAGGCCTGAGTGTTCTCACCACACGGCGGCTGGCTTCCCGGAAGCAGGTGACTCAGGAGAGCAAGGAGACCCCTCAGTGGCTTTTATAACCAAGCTGGGAAGTCATGCACAGTCACTTCCACGGTCTCCTGCTGGTTACACGGTTCTGGAGGTGGGGGGGGGGAGCGGAAGGGACGTTAAATACCAGAAGGCGAGGATCACTGAGGACTATTTGGGAGGCTGTCATACAGTGCGAATCATGGATTTGCTTTGTGACTCTTCTGGGAAACTTTATATTTGGCAAAAGGAAAACTTACAAATTTTAATTAATTTAGGCTTTACCCATATAAAGTAAGCAGTATTACAACAAATCCATGGGGCGCCTGGGGGGCTCAGTTGGTTAACATTTGTCTTTGCCTCAGGTCATGATCCTGGGGTCCTGGGATCGAGCCCCGAGTTGGGATCCCTGCTTAGCAGGGAGTCTGCTTCTCCCTCTCCCTCTGCCCTGCCTTGTGCTCTCTCTCAAATAAATAAATAAATAAATAAATAAAATCTTCAAGTAAGTAAATAAATAAATAGATAAATAAATAAATAAATAAATAAATAAATAAATCATCCTTTAAAAAACCAAATCCAATGCCAGTTTGTAGCAATTTGTGTGGTGGAATTTTCACCCTCATAATAATGGAATAATAAGATTACCAAATATGAATACATAATATGAGATTTAAAATTTGTGTGAACATTAGTGAATGCTTGGCTATGGGAATACGGTGGTAATAAATTAACTTCCACGTATTTAAAATCTTCTGACAAGAACACCTTACATTTATCTCAGTGTTGGATATGCTCTAAGTTTTATTTTTTCCCTTAAAAAAAAAAATCACAGTTCCTCGCACTTGGATTTATTTCAGGCTCGGGCTCACAGATTTGGTCTTGGCTTATTTACAAACAGACGTTTGCCTTCCACTAGTGCCGGCTATGTGTCCCCCCACTGTGTGAGGTCCGCGGTGCCACAGCCAAGGGCTGGGGAAGAAGCAAGGACAGGTTAACACCTGTAACAGCACAGGGCGAGAAACTTCCAGGACAGGAGCAGCTGCTTGGCGACACGAGGAGTCAAACACGCTCCAGCCAGCGCCTCCCAACCCCTCACCCGCACTGTGCCGGATTTGCTGTTTACTGTCCTGACTTTCACAGAGCAATTATTGATCACAGCGGAGTGCAAACGGCAGAGTACAACCGTGTGCTCATCTGGAAGAAAACTCACGTCAAAACACGTACTGGTGTCTCCGGATGGCATAGGTACCCATGGTGCGTGACCTCTGGCCTGGTTTTTCCACCTGCAGCCCTTATCAGTCTCACGCCCAGAAGCCACTGCGGTCTACACTGCAGGTCTGGAAAGGTTAAGCCTCATGTGTGTGATTTAATCCCATGGGGAAGCAGGACTTGGGACAGAGAGAAAGTGGGGGAGAGTAGGCTAAGGAATAGTAAATGACTCAATAAACACATGTAACGAGTACCCACGTGTAAACCTTTGTTTCCCATAGCACCTATCATTATCGGATATGCGGTCTATTTTGCATATGGTCTCCACTCCCAGCCAGACAGCAGAATGGGAGCTCCCCGAAGGCAGGGTTTTGTGACTCTTTTGTTGACCGCTGTGTCCCCCGCACCTAGAAGAATGTCTGGCATATAATCTGCACGCAATAAATGTGTGCTGAATGAATGAACGCACTACGCTAAGAATAGGTCATATTAGAAAACAATCATTGGAAGCAATTTGCATGGATTTTCTTCTTTAAGTAGGCACTAACATTATTCCATTTTACAGGTGAGGAAACAGCTCAGCGAGATCACATAATTTGCAGAAATGGTCTCCCAGGTCCTTACGCAGACCAAGCCTCCTATCCCGCACTCCAGGAAAATTACGAAGACCAACTAGACACAATCCCTGTTCTCCAAGCAGAGATGTGTTCATTGGAGAAAAGATTTGGAAACGAGTCAGACTCAATCAGGTAAGAAGCATACCAGAGAAGCAGGCAATAAACTCTGGGTCTGAGGGAGTGGAAAGGGGGCAGATAGAAAAAGATAAACGCTAAGATACTAACAGGATTATTGCTGGATGAAATTATGAATGTTTATACTTCTATTTCCTACTTTACTGTATTTTCTAATTTTTCCCTAGTAAGTCATTTTGTATTAAGGAAAATAATACATTTATCTTAGGAAATTTTCCCTTAAAAATTGGAACACATAGGAAGCCTGGGTGGGTCAGTCAGTTAGGTGTCCAACTCTGGGTCTTGGCTCAGGTCATGGTCTCAGAGTTGTGAGATGGAGCCCCGCATTTTGCCCTGAGTGGGGTGTGGAGCCTGCTTGGGATTCTCTCTCTCCCTCTGCCCCTCCCCCCACTCATGCTTTCTCTCTCTCTCAAAAAAAAAAAATAATTGAAAAATACATTTTCTAAGGCAAGTTTCCCCGTTTTTGCCATTTGGCTTCCCCTGTAGCATGCTCTATCACTGGTTATTTGGATAACTTTTCTTTTTCTTTTTTTTCAAAGATTTTTATTTATTTATCTGAGAGAGTGAGAGAGAGAGAGAGCAAATAAGCAGGGTGAGGGTCAGAGGAGGAAGGAGACTCCCTGCTGAGCAGGGAGCCCGATGTGGGACTTGATCCCAGGACCCTGAGATCATGACCTAGGCCAAAGGCAGACACTTAACCAACTGAAGCACCCAGGAGCCCCTTGGATAACTTTTCAGTGATACTCTGTGAATGCAGATATATGGCAATATATTTATGGTTATGTTTTAATTTAATATGGTTTTGAGACAAAAATTTTCAATATACATGTTTTATTATTAATTATTATTATATTTATTATTATATATAATATTATTATATTAATTATTATTAATTATTATATTTATTATAGATATATATAAAATATGCTATATGAAAATACATATTAAACATTTTTTTCAAAACCATATTAAATTTAACCTTAACCTAAGGAGTCAGGAAGTGCCTCTGAGGAAAGAAATGGATCTTGGGTGACTTTCCAACCACCTCCAATGAGCAGGGTCAGGACTCTGATGGGGTGAGATAGGCACTTGTTTTGGGCACGAAATTTAAGGGGGCACCAAAAAAACCTCAGCAATCAAGATAAATAATATTTTAATTCAATATTTCAAAAATCAAAATTACGCAAGAAATTCATGAAAAACAAAACATCAAAATGTTAAAGACAGAACGAGTAAAAAGGTGGGGGGACAGATCCCAGTTACATGGGGCTGAAACTTACAAAATTGCAGGTGTTACAGGATTTTTCCTTTAGTGCCTGTGGCTCTTGGTCATGCCGCTTCGAAGATTGAAGAGGTAGACTAGAGTGGTGGGCAGCAAAGCGAAGTTTATTGAGCAACAGCAAAGCAATAGTACAAAGCTCTGGAAGAGGGCGGACCTCAGAGTGTTGCCATGAGCCTGTCACCCAACCAGGTTTTTGTCATCTCACATGGGAAAGGGTGGAGGGCTCCTTCCAGGCTGGTATAAAATCCTTTTAAGGACGGTTTCCTCTTAGGGCGGGGGGCCCCTTGTCCCTGCTTGCCTTCCTTCCAATTATCCTTCATTACAGGATGGTAGAGAGGGAACATTTTGGAAAACCCCCATCAAGTTTCTTTCACATAGCAGCTGTAAAAGATGTATTATAGGTTTGTGCCTACAAGTGCAGGAAGCTAATATATTCTATTTCACATAATTACCATAAAAGAAAAATCTTCTTTTCCACATGAGCCTCTTCCTTCAGAACATCTCACAACATGGCATCTGGCTTCTTCAGAATGTCAGTGAAGATAGAGAGAGCCAGAGAGTATCAACAGAAGACCTGACCTGGGAGTGACATCCTATCACTATTCAGTAGGAAGGTGGCCTTGGGCTCTACCCACACTCAAGGAGAAGAGATTACACATAACTGGGGAGCAGCAGAATACGTCACCCCAAAATACGCCCTTTGGTATGAGGATTATTTTGAGCTAAAGAAAATTAAGAAACAGCAGACAAAGAAAAAAGCTCTCTGCCCTCCCCCTATCTGGCTAGAAGCACAACATAAATTTCTATTTGTAGAAGTGTTTTCCTCTCCTTACCAGGAAAAGTACAACTCGTAGACTTCTCATCCCTGGAGATGACTCTGGATTCACCTCAGCTCAGACGGCACTGGAGGAGTCTGTAGCACAAGCCTTACTCACACTACACTATCTTCTGTTCGTTTTCCCTGCACATTTACTGTCCCAGCTTTGCCACCTCTGAAAGAGTTTAGTCCTTTTCTTTTGTCTTGTAACTTCTCTACAAATTTATTATTCTTTGTTAAGACAATGTTTAAGCCCAAGTTCTAACCACTAACCACCCCTGTGAGTTACTTATCACTGAATTTCTCCCCCGTGAATGAGTGCTGCACATGTAAATCAACTGTTTTCTTGTCTCCTGTTAATCTGTCTTTTGTCAGCTTAATTTTCAGGTCCCCAGGTGCAGAACCTAGGAGTTTAAAGATTTTTTATTTATTTATTTGGGAGACAGCACAAGCAGGGGGGAAAGGGGCAGAGGGAGAGAGAGAAGCTGACTCCCCATTGAGCAGGCAGCCCATCTTGAGGCTTGATCCCAGGACCCCAGGATCATGACCTGGGCTGAAGGCAGACGCTTAACTGACTGAGCCACCCATGTGCCCCAGAACCTAGTAGTTTAAAAGAAAAGAAAACTTTTCTTTCTCCCTATAGCCTCTCCCTATAGCCTGAACATCAGGAGGCAGGATCCCTGGCAACTTTTCTATCCCTTCTCCTCTATTCACCATAAGAAGTTATTTTCTGCAAAATTCTTCTAGGATCCCCCTGGGCTGACGTGAGCTGAGACAACAGAGTCCTAGGCCCTCTGCTCCAAATCTAGCTGAGAAACCGTACTTTTACCTGTTTTACATATTGGGATTCCCCCACCATATTGTTTGAGCAAAGAACTTCACCGTAAAACAATGTCATCATCATCACCATTATCACCAGCGTCACCATCAACATCCCTATCATTATTACCATCACCATCACCATGACCATGATCATCATCACCATCACCATCATTATTACTATGACATCATCACCATCATCGTGACCATCATCACCATCATCGTCACCATCACCATCATCACCATCACCACGATCACCGTCACCATCATCACCATCACCATCATTATTACTATGACATCATCACCATCACCATGACATCATCACCATCATCGTCACCATCACCATCATCACCATCACCACGATCACCGTCACCATCATCACCATCACCATCATTATTACTATGACATCATCACCATCACCATGACCATCATCACCATCATCGTCACCATCACCATCATCACCATCACCACGATCACCGTCACCACGATCACCGTCACCATCATCACCATCACGATGATCATCACCATTATCATTACCATCATATTTTTAGGATTATGGCAAAATATATGTAATATAAAATGTATCTACAAGTGCTTTAAGATTTTTACTTTTTAATAAAATGAAAAGATACTTGCACAAGACCAAGAATTCAAACAGTAGAAAGGATCTACAATGAAAGTAAGTGTTCCTCCTATCTCATAGCCCCAGTCCCTTAGCTCCACTCCCCACAGGCAACCCCTGTAATAGGATTTTTCCAGAAATACATGCATAAACAAACAGATGTATGGTTTCCATATATTAATTTTTTCTATATAAAACTTCTGTCCTTTGTTTTTTGTTGTTGTTGTTTGTTCATATTTTTCCACTGAACAAACTAACCACGTTTGTTCTTTTGGAGGAAACTGATGGGAAGGAGAAAACAGAATAGTAAAGTTCAGAATAACTTCCATGTGACTGGAGAGAAAGCAGATAGAGAGGAAGTAGCCAAGCTTTGAAGTTAGATCTGGACCCAAATGCTGGCTCTGCCACGTGCTTGTTGATATCCTTGGGCACATTCCTTGACCTCCTTGAGGCTCATTTATTCCTTCTTTCAAAATTACGATGATAATGCCTTCCTGTTAAGAGACCCTGGGCTGCAACCAGCAGAAAGCTCAATTAAACTGGTTTAAATCAAAAGGTTGTATGGTAAGAGGTCCCAAGACAGAGTGTCATGGTTCTCGATGGGGGAAGGGTGTTTGGAAACAAGGGTATGGATTTTTTGGTTGTCCCATTCCTGGGGCTGCTAGTGGCATTTTGAGGGTAGGGCTCATTAATGTTTAGATCTTAAAATGTTTGCTGTAGGCGGTCCCAGCAAAGACCTGCCCTGCTCACAAAGCCAATAGCCTTCCCATTGAGAAGCATCAACTTAGCAGCTCACGCACAAAACCATGTCAACTTTCCATTCCCCATGCTCAGTTAGCACCTCACCTCTGACTGTAGCAAGGTAGTTGTGACTATTGTGGGTCCAGGGCATTAAGTGAGACTACATCCTCTCTTGCTCTCTCTTGGGGAAAAGGAAACATCCCTTGGAAGCTTCCCCTCGGACTTGCCCCTCACATCTTCCTGGCCACGTCACTTGCTCATTCCTGAACCAGTCAAGAGCAGGATGGGGTTTCCTCCGAGATCAGACAGATGCTACTGTGGAGGGGATGGGGAAAGGTGTGTGTGTGAGAGGTGGGATGGATATCTGCTAGAAAGGAGGAAGAGGGGTGGGTGTGGAGCTGGCCAGCCACATGCCCACTATACTCCCTCACAGGCTGTCATGGACCTTACGGAGAGACAAAATCTCTGTCATGTGGTGCGAAAGCAAGATGTGTGGGTTCCATCCCTCCTCCCTTCAAAGAAAGAGGTCAAACCCCGTTGTTTCCCAAAACTTTCAGTTCTGCCTCACACACAGAGGAAAAAAGCAAGCAGGCTCTGGACAAGAAGGTTGAGAGGGCAAATGAAGGGCCTCCTTCTAGAAGCTGAGGGAGTCTCCGTGGAGCCATGCAGAAGTACATTGGTATCAGTCTTGCAATCCTAAAGTTTCCTAGCTTCACTCAGAATTGTGTCACATATACCAAGAACTTTAAGTTTTACACATTTGTTTATGCTTGTGATCATGACTGGTATTTATAGTCATCCAAAGTCAAGTGAGAAAAGTCACTAAATATAAGTGAAATGACTTAAACATGGCAGAAAATTGATATGAGAATAAAAAGTTAACTGAAACTTGAAGTGTTAATAGATAGGAAGTCAACTCAATTCTCGTGGGCTCTTTAAAATATAATGTTTAGGGATGCCTGGGTGGCTCTGCTGGTTAAGCATCCGCCTTCAGCTCAGGTCATGATCCCAGGGTCCTGGGATCAAGCCCCAAGTCGGGCTCCCTGCTCAGTGGACAGTCTTGTTCTCCCTCCAACTTGTGCTCTTTCACTTGCCCTCTCTCTCTCAAATTAATAAAAATAAAATCTTCAAAATGTAATGTTTAAATGACTGTTAATTTCAGAAAACTAATTGGTTAGATATGGAGCCAATCAGCTGTAGGAAACTTACAAATTACACTTAGAATATATCATGCAAATCATGTTAAAATCTTGATGATTAGAAAACATGAGTAAAACTCACTGAAAGACAGAAACCAAAGAAATTAAGAATAAAAATAGAGAAATCTGCCCTTAAGTCTTTCTTATTAACTCCTCATCCCTTGGTTGGAGGAAGGTGGGAAGGTCCCTTCTGACTTGGTGATTTTTTTTTTTTTTTTTTTTTGAGCCAAAAGCAACATGACTTGTCTCCAACGGGATCCCAAAGAGGGCTGCAGTGGGGTTCAAACAGGAGGCTGTGCCATGCACATGGTATCCAAATCCTGGCTTGGCAGATTCCACCCTGGATAACTCGAGTGATTCATTAAATCTTTCTAAGCCCCCATGACTCCATACTTGGTGTAACGGTACCCATCCCAGTGAGCTGTGTGAGGATTTGTGATGCTGGGAGTTTTTACCACACAATGATAAGCAGGTGCTGGCTGTATTAGAGATCCTTCCAGCCCTTACTCTTCTGGGTGGCTGAATGGCTTTGGTTAAGCAAATCATTAGGATCTCGCTTGGCTTTATTTTCTCTATTTTTGAAGCAAGTCAGTTGTATACTAAGACCGCTTAGAGTTCCTTGACTCTGTTAAAAGGCCCACATGAGAGAGAAGAATGAACCAGGCGAGCAGGGTAATGTTTTTTTCAAATTTATTACAGTTGCGCTGACAAAAGTGGCCTAAGGCGCTACGAAATTTGATCCTCTCCAGGTAGAGGGCATTTTTCTACCAAGTTTCCATGGCTGCATTTAAGCCCCTGAAAAATCACCCCGACTTTACCTTAATCAACCCAATCTCCTTCAAAAACCTAAAGAAGAGTTAGGGGAAATGTTTCTAAAATGCTTCCGCTCTTTTAAAATACTTTAAAAAGTAAGTATTTTTGAAATACTTTAACATATTATATATGGTGTGTCTATCCGCCTTGATTCTGTGTTTGGGCCTAAGAATTAAACTGACAAAAGACAAATTTACAAGAGAAACGCATAAAAAGTTTATCTCATGTTAGCAGTTTTGTGTGTACAGGGAGGCCTTCACATGTAAGAAATGAAGACCGGAAGAAACAGGCCTGAGAGCTTACGTAGCATTTTAACAAAGAATGATAAGTCAGGGGAGTGGGGATAGGGGGATGTGGCAAATCAGAGGAAAAAGGGGTCTAGGCTAAGGGTGATAAACTGTGGGAAAGTGACCCAGAAATACATGGGGGAAGCTGATGGAAGCTAAGAGTTAGTTTAGTAGGTTTGTTTGTCCAGATTCATCTTGGTGTCAACTCTGTCTCAGGTGATGAGAATATTTTCCTTTTCCTGGTGCAGGAAAAGGATGCCCTCCTTTTAGGTAGAAAGGAGGAGGGCAGAGAGCCCTTTCTGGATCTGCTGTTTCTCAGTTGTCCTCACCTCAAAATAATCAATGTGCCTGCTATGGTCTGCATGCTCGTGTCCCCTCAAGTTCATATGTTGAAATCTAACCCCCCAGTGTGAAGGTATTAGGAGGTGGGGACTTGGGGGATCGTTGGGTCATGAGGGATGGCCCTTATGAATGGAATTAATGCCCTTATGAGAGGGACTCAAGAAAGCCGCCTTGGCCCCTCCTCCATGTGAACCCCTTCCACCTCGTGAGGACATAGTGGACAGACATCTGTCTGGGATGAAGGCTTTCACCAGACACCAAATCTGCCCGACCCTTGATCTTGGACTTAGTAGTCTCTGGAACTGTGAGAAGTAGTTCATGGCTCATAAGCCACCCAGTCTGTTTTTTCATTCTAACATTCCAAACAGACCAAGACAATGCCAAGGCAGCATATTTGGGGTGGTATGTTCTGATCGCCTTCACAGTTTCATGTTAAGTAAATAGTATCAGCTTATTTACCCAACAGTCTTACCATCAAAAAAGGAAACCAATGGTAATCAAGGAATGGTGTTATCTTAAGAAAAAAAGATGTGATTCTGAGGCACGGTCTCAGAGACTAGGAATCAAAAGACTGTTCTTATTCCGGCTCAATTCTTGCCTTGAGTGAAAAGTTTGAACAAGACTTCCCCTTCGAGTGTCAGCTTGCACATCCGAAAAATGAGAGTTTTAAGCTAGCTAAATTCTCTTGAGTCCTTTCTAATTTGTCCTGTTCTATCATAGTTTGGTGCAATTTCTTAGACACTCTTCTATCAAAGGAAATCTAATTCCTGCCTCTTTGACCATGTTGGTGTTTGTGACTCACCTCTGAGGAAGACAGTGTAGCAGAAGAGACACCGGGAGTCTTCGGAGACTAGACCATAAAGTCACGCAGCGTCTGTCTCTGTCTCTGTCTCTCTCTCTGAGCAAACAGGTTACCAGACCAGCCCGGAAGCCACTGAGCTGGAGGTCATACAGAGATGCCTGAGGACCACCAGGGGATCTGGCCCGGCTGTCAGATCTTCCCAGCCGAAGCATCAGAGGATCCCAGCCCCAGCCTTCCAGCTGCCATAGCCAGAGCCCTCCCCCCCACCCCCGCCTTGCAGATTCATGCAGAAAATAAATGCTGTTGTTATTTTAATAAACAATTCTGTGTGGGGGTGGTCTGCGATGCAGCGGCAGGTAACTGGAATTGATGGGCAAGCTAGGAGCCTCTGAATGCCTGGAGGAAATGTTCTAGCAGCTGAGGCACGTGACATTTGAAGTTGGACTAAACACGTTTCAGTGTGGTGGATGACATTTTGAAGTTCTTTTGCATGTTGCATCATTTAATGATCGACTCCAGGCATCCTGATCCCCGTGTAGGGAAGATCTGGGCCCTGTTCTGAGTGGAAGCTGAGGGGAAAGGGAGCCTGGGGCCAGAGACCACCCACTGGGTCCACATCTTTCAGGAGACAAGGGAGAGGACCCCAAGGCCCCTGTGGGCCCCAAGTGGAATTCTTACCTCTCCTGCTTCTGAAGTCTTCCTGCGGCTTCTGAAGGACAGAGCTCTCCTGTTTCCTCCAGCCCTTGTGACTGCTCATTCTCTATCCTTCTGCAGGCTCATCCTTCTCCTCCTGGCCTTTAAATGTCCGAGTTGCTAAGAGCTCAGTCCTGGGCCCTTGTCCTCTTCTCGGCTCTAGACCCGTATATCCTTCTGTGGTGTAATAAAAATTTGTATTTGGCCTTTGTCCCCAGTCCTGGCACAGAATGCCTTCAACCCTGGAAATTTCCTGAGTGATGGGAGTGCCCCTTTGGTTCACACCTATTTATGCTAATGAGATGATTTAGGGTAGGGCCCCTAGATGGCCTCAGGGTAGCCCAGGGAGGAGGAGGATGGGGCTGGAGATTGAGCTCTATGAAAGTTCTTGAACAATAAGCTTCAGAGAGCTTCCAGGTTGGTGAACACATTGACGTGCTGGGAGGGCTTGGAAGCTCTGAACTCTTCTCCCCACATATTTTTCATTTCATCGTTCCTGAGTTGTATCCTTTATACAACTGGACAAACTGGTAAATGCAAGTAAAGTGTTTTCCTGTGTTGGGGAGGAAACACTTTTCCTCTACCCTCTTAGGTTCAGTGACTAGAGCCTACAAGTTAAACTGACAAAGACAGATTAACAGGAAAAAAGGTTTATCTAATATGCACACAGGCATTTCACTAGAAAGAAGTGAAAACCCCAAAAAGCTGTTAGGCCAAGGAGCTTACATACCACCTTAGCAAAAGCTGATAAATTGTGGAAAGTGACAGAGGAAAAGGTGCTTGGGCTTCCAGGGGCAGTAATTGTGGGAAGATAAATATAAAGGGGAAACGAATGGAAGATAAAGGTTAGTCAGGTTTATGTAGGTTATAAGATTTAGTAAGTTTATGCAGACTTAAGTCAGCATCCTCTCCAGGGGCATTTCTGGTGATTAAGAGAGGGAAACATATTTAGACATGGATAGTTATTATGTCACCTTTACAAATGGAAAATTATGCTCTGCTTTTAGGCAAAAAGTGGAAGGACAGAGATCTTGAGCCAGCTGTCTTTAACTGCTTTCTCAAAATAATCCTTATGACAAAGCGGCATATTTGCAATAGCACATTCTTATCCCCTTCACCTGAATTCTGTGAACCATTCTGATGGATTATTGAACCTGAAAGGGGAGATCGTGGGAATCCCCAAATTTGTACTTGGCTGGACCAAAGTGTGGTAGCCTGGGCACACCGTGTGCGGCTGGCATCTGAGAGGGGGCAGTCTCACAGGAGTGAGCCTTTTAACCCGTAGGATCCGATATTATCTTCAGGTAGCTACAATCAGACTTCAGTTGTTGGATACCCAGGTGTTGTCAGAAAGAACAGAGAATTTACTAAACTCAAAAGGCCCAAAATGGGATTCATGATTTTGCCCTCCCTCCATTCCTCTTCTTGGTGGTCCCCTGCCCCAGGGACTGTGACTGCCTCTAGTAACCGCTCTTGTCCACCCCACCGCCATCACCACTCTTGACCTACGTATAATCACCTTTCACTTGAAAGACGGTGATAGTTTCCTAACAGATTCACCCACATTGCCTCTATTCCCCACAATCTGCTCTTCATCCTGCTTCCAGAATGAGCTTTCAAAACTTAAATCTGGTTAGTCATACTTATGATTCAAAATCCTTCAATGGTTTCTCATTGCTCAAGGCCCTGAGTGGCTGGCCCCTTCCTACCCCTGCATCCTCAGCCCCCAGCCCTTGGGCCACACAGGCTTCTTTCAGTCTCTCCCTATGACCCATATTTCCTCCCACATGGGGCCTTGTATGGGCTGAAATGTTCCTTGCAGGCCCACTCACCTTCCTCCGGGAGGCCTCCCTGGCCTCCCTGACCAGGTCGTATCCTTCTTAGCATCTGCTAGAGTGGCTAAGTCTGTATTTGCTTGTGTGGATTTTTGGTTAATATTGGTCTCCTCCAGTCTATTGAGAGCTCCGTGAGGGTGGAGTCCTCTAACATTTTCATCAAAGAGAAGAGTGATAGGGTTGGGCCCAGAGCCCTGCACAACGCTGAGAGTGATGCCTCCTTCAATCCCACTCCTTAGACACCTCACCTTTTCTAGTCCCTGCCCTGCAGTGGGCACATGCCCCGAGAGGATCACCACAACCTCAAAATCTCTGATATCCTATTTTATCTTCCAGATACTTTGGAAATTTGTGTTTAACTCCATAATATATAAATGTTAACCTAACTGTAAAAATAATGTCTTCTTCCTTAAATCTTGGAGTTGTTCCAGAAAGCACACCAGGAGCATCGGGTGCAAGAGTAAGCTCCCAAGTTGACATGCAGTTATGGTATTCTATATTGGGTACAGCAGGACCTGCCATCCCATCGAGAGGCTGGCAGAGCCCCTACGTCATGAACACCATCTCCAGCCCTGGCTTCCTAGCCATGGGAGAAATCTTCCCTCTTAATCACCTGGGTTCAAATCCCACCACACCTAGCTGTGAGACCTGGGTAAGGAACAATCTTTCTATGCCTCTATGTCCCACTAGTAGAGATGATGTTCTGAGAATAAGATCACACAAGAGGAGTCCGTTCAAACCAGCACTGTTGATGGCCAGCATCTCCATGAATATGAGCTACGACTATGACTCTACTCACCACCTTCGGCTTGCCCCCTCACCAAATTGCCTAAGGCGCTGGGCCCTTTTAATTCCCTTTTAAATTCTGCCAGACCATAAGGTATTTTAGTTACAATGCCTCGGTTAAATGACCTGGGTAGGTTGACCTTTCTTTTCTTTTTTCTGAAATACTGGATCTATGTTTAAATACTGGATCTTGGGGTGGCTGGCTGGCTCAGCCGGTTAAGCATATGCCTTCCACTCGGGTCAGGATCCCAGGGTCCTGGGATCCAGTCCCAAGTCGCGTTGCTCTCTCTCTCTGTCAAATAAATGAAATCTTTAAAAATAAACAAATACTGGATCTATTTCTAAAGAAGCTAGAATCCCTAGCTTTTTACACAAGTAACTCCATACGTCCACACAGGTTTATACGGAGTTCCCAAAATGCAGACCCTAGAGCCCAGCATCAGTATGCCCTTGTTAGAAATACTACTAGAAACACCGAACCAGCGTGGGGCGCAGGAACGTTTTCACAACCTCCCCAGGTGACACTGAGGCGCGCTCGTGTTTGGGAACCACTAACTCTGACCAAGGTAAAGTCAGCCCGAAAAACAAAACCAGACAAAACCAACCACAAAAACCCACCCCCGAAAGTCTCCCTGGAGCCCAAGGCCAGGCTCCGTCCGCAGCGCCGCAGGTCTGCCGCCTCGCAGCCCCCGCACGCGCCACGGCCCCTCGGGGCGGCGGGGAGCGGCGGTGTGCGCGGCGCGGCGTCGGTCCCGCGGGCCCCAGTCCTCGCGCCCCGAGCGCGGCGGGCGGGACAGGGGGAGGAGCGGGGACGTGCTCCCGGGCCCCGCGCTAATGGCCTCCGGCAGCGCTCGGCGCGGGGCCGCGTCCACTCCGCGCCGCCCGGCCCGGTCCCCGCCCTTGACTCGGCCCCAGGGCCCCGGGCGCCGGCACTGCGGGAGCGCCGAGGCGAGCGCGCCGGGCCGGGGCCGGCCTGCGAGCGGGACGGGAGCCCGGGCGCCCTGAAGTTTGGGAAGGAAGGAAAAGAAAGCGAAGGAGGCGCTCTGCGCTCGGTCCGCGGCCGGCCGCCTCCCGGCTCCCCCGCAGGCGAGCTTCCTTAATTGCGCGCCTGCCCCGGGGACTTCCTGGGCCGATGCGACAGCCGGGAGGAGACCGCTCTGCGACTCGCCAGGACCTGCGGGCTAACTTTACGGGCAGAAGGAAGGCAGTTCGCGCCCGAGTCCACGAGAGCTGAGCGCCGGCTCACCCCAGGAGCTCCGGAGGCAGGACAGACGCGGGCCCCGCCGCGGTGGGCGGGAGGGAAGTGGGAGGCCCCGACTTCCAGAAAGCCGTCTCTCACTTTCTGCCCGAGCCTTCGGCAAGCCCGCCCAGTCGCTCTGGCCCGCGCCGCCCCGCTTCCAGGTGTTCCCACGGCCCGCGCCTCCCCGCCCCGGGCCCTCCCCCGCTGCGGGCAGGTTCAATCCCCAGAGCCGGCCCCACGCCCGCATCCTCCTCCCACTCCGTCCCGGGCAGCCGCCGCTAAAACCCGAGGCTCCCGAGTGGAACTGCCCTCTCCTCTCGGGGCCGGGGCGGGCTCTGCGCGCTCCTGCAAAGACCCAAGGTGTTAAGTGTCCAAAGGAGTCCTGAGCGGGGAAAAGCGATCCGGGGCCAGGCGGCTTCATGGAGCCCCAGGGGGCGCTAAGTTTGGAGAAGCAGGGATCTGCGCTCTTTGGAGAGCCCCCGCCAGCCGAGGGGTTGCCCGCCCCAGGGGTCCTCCGCATGGAGGGTGGCGGGGACGGCGGCGGCACATCGGAGGCCCCGAGCCCGGACGCTGAGCCCTTGTCCGCGAAGGAAGAGGCTGCCCCCCGGGAGCAGGCGGAGCCGTGGGAGTGCCGCCGCCGCCTCCCGCGTTCCTTCTCCCTGCCCGCGGACCCGATCTTGGAGGCGGCCAAGTTGCTGCAGCAGCGACAGCAGCTTGGCCTGGGGCTGGGCCGGGAGGGCGGCGAGGGGGCCGAGGGCGCGCCGCACAGCCCCGGCGGCTGCTGCGCCAAGTGCAAGAAGCGGGTGCAGTTTGCCGACGCTCTGGGGCTGAGCCTGGCCAGCGTGAAGCACTTCAGCGAGGCGGAGGAGCCGCAGGTGCCTCCCGCCGTGCTCTCCCGCCTCCGCAGCTTCCCAATGCGCACCCAAGACCTAGAGCAGCTCCCGGGCCTCCTGGCTGCGGTGGCCTCGGCTGCGCCCCTCTCTGCGCCACCTCCCCGGCTTCGGCCTCTTTTCGAGCTTCCCGGGCCGAGTGCCGCCGCCGAGCGACTGCGACGGCAGCGCGTGTGCTTGGAGCGCGTGCAGTGCTCGGCACCCTCGGGCGCAGAGGTGACGGGCTCCGGCCGGGTGCTGGGCTGCCTGGGGCCGAGAGCCGTGGCGGTGCGCTACACCTTCACCGAGTGGCGCTCCTTCCTGGACGTGCCTGCCGAGCTGCAGCCCGAGCCGGCTGAGCCGCAGCCGTCAGAAGCGTCGTCCGGGGGGCCCGGGGACGCCGAGCAGGAGCCCGGCGCCGAGCGCTTCCACTTCTCGCTGTGCCTGCCCCCGGGTCTGCAGCCCCAGGAGGGGGAAGACGCGGACGAGCCGGGCGCCGCGGTCCACTTCGCCATCTGCTACCGCTGCGCCCAGGGCGAGTACTGGGACAACAACGCGGGGGCCAACTACACGCTGCGCTACGTGCGCCCTTCCGACGCGCTCTGAGGCCGGGCCCCAGGCCCCGCGCCGCCCGACAGCGACCCGGCGACCTGCGGGGACGTTTTCTTGAGCACCGTCCACCCGGGAAGGAAAGGAGGGAGCCGTTCAGCTGTAAACTCACGCGCACCAGGACGGATCCTTCGAGTAAGCATCGCGAGCCCGGGCAAAGCACCGAACCTCCCCGGCCCGTTTTCTCCTCGCTTAAGCCTCCCTAGGCTGCCTCTAGAATTCTCGGCCTGCGTTAGAATGGGAAAGAAAGTCTTGACTCCGAGCCGTAGCTTCCTTCAAGAAAAAGGTCCTGACCCTTGTGCACGGCTGTAAGACCTTGGGGTTTGTTTTCAATTGTAGACATCGTGTTTTAGCCTTTGCAGCTTGCCGGAAAACGCCTCGGATCTCAGGGAAAGCACAGGCATCCCGCCACATCGTGCGGAGAGAAGGCTCTGGATCGCAAAAGCCGAGGCCTTTGCGCAGGGGCCTGTTTCTCCGTAAAAATTGGGTGGGGCCTTGGCTGGGCTTTTCTCTTAACTGGGATCTGGGAGATGTTTGCACAGACCGGACGTTATTTACTCGGCCATTTGTGTACACATGTCCTTTAAAAAATAAAGGCCACTTGCACACCCTTTCACGCTGTACTTCCTGTTTCAGCTCCTGGGGAGTCTGGGAGGTCTTGATAGGTGATCTTCCTCAGCTGATCATGCTGGCCCTTTAACAATAATCAAACAGTATTTACAAGTTTCCTTTCTTCAGTCTTTCCTCTCTGAGGCAGAGGCCCAGATTTCCCATTCTGGGCCAAAAATGTTCTTTATTTTATTTTTTAAAAAAGATTTTATTTATTTATCCGACAGAGGTAGAGACAGCCAGCGAGAGAGGGAACACAAGCAGGGGGAGTGGGAGAGGAAGAAGCAGGCTCATAGCGGAGGAGCCTGATGTGGGGCTCGATCCCATAACGCCGGGATCACGCCCTGAGCCAAAGGCAGACGCTTAACCGCTGTGCCACCCAGGCGCCCCCAAAGTGAGATGTCTTAAGCCATAGCAATACTTAATTTAGCTTCTGGTTTGGAGACATCCCTTTTGACTATAACGGTGTTTGCCGAAGGTAATTCATTGATCTTGGGGAAAATGTTTAAATAATTATTAGTGGAAAGCCATCAGAAGCTAATAAATTATAATTTACACTTGGAGTAAAGCAGGCTAAAAAATAGGCACATCTATGAAATAATAATACTTAATTCACATCTAGTTATAAAAAACTTTAAAACAATAAAAATAAGCAATCATTAGAATTACATCATTTTTCTGTTACAAAAATAAGCAACGTCCCTTTTTGGGTTTGGTATACTATTTCTTTTTTAAAAGTGCATTATTGCATAATAACCCTTAGATAAATATATTTTGTATTTTTCTTATGTGTTTAGGAACACATCCTAGTCGAAAAGTACTGATGGTGTATATAGCCTACAGCAGAGTGTGAAATGCCAGTTCCTCTGATAATTATGCATTATTTTGGATTGTTTGGGATTATTTAAAATTACACAAGGATGAAATTAGGATCCCAATATCATGATCAAAATAGAGATCCCCTTGTCTGGCATTCTTTAAAATGGTAAACCTTCAAATCTGGAATAAAATAAGAAATGGGTTCTAAAGAGGTGTGAAGAGCAAATTTTCTATTCTTAAAAGAAAAACCATTATTGACTTTCAAAAGTATATTTTGGAATTCAAGCAACGAATTTTAGAAGCACTTAGGTCGTAATATAATGAATGTCAAACCCGGCTTTTAGGTAAGGAGATCTAGCTTTGCTAGCTCACAAATCATGGAGAAGAGCTTTTCTAAGGTTCAGAATTTTGTGAAAGATTTGGAACAGCCCAGTCTGTCTGCATGTGATTATAGCCTTTCGAAGTCCTGGGCAATCTTCTAAATGTCAATTTTATTTTATAAAGTGCCAACTTTTCATTCCTAGACTGATAACGAACATTTTGTGAAGAAACTGAAGGAAGCGAAATAGGTTTTGTTTTTGAAAAGGCATTTTCAGAGGAAGGGGCAATACCGACCAGACCAAGGAAGGGTGTAAGAGTACACTTCCTGAGTGGAATGAAAACTCACACGCTCATCCCCCAAAGCACAATTCCCAAATTCAGTTGTTGTTTTTTGGCAGGAATATTTACCTCAACTCGAGGAAGTAGGGGTCAGTCTGGTTGAAATGTAATAGCTGAAATATCTTGCCCAGCGCCCATGATCAAACTCACTTCTGCTCAGCTCATTTAATGATGCCGACCTCCACCAGAGAGATGCCAGTCTCTTTATGGGCAAGTGAGTTCGTGGGTCCCTGGATCAGGGAACGTGGAATGAAGTGTGGGTCCTTATCTGAAGAGTTTCAGAAACCATGGCTGGAAATGTGACAGTCTGTATGGAACAGAGGTTCCCCCAGGTTTATGAAGACTTAAGGAGGCCAGGATCCTGCTCCAGAGAGTGGGTGCTGGGGTCTGGGAGCCCACTGAGCTCTGGGGGACACTGAGGCACCTCTGTTCCTGCAGCTTTCCTGCAGAGCGTGGGGGTGGGGCAGTTGTCATCCGAGAACCTTAGCTGCAGGGGTGGGGCAACTTTCTCCTGGGTCAGGTGCTCAGGGGGCTTTCGATCTGTCCACGCCCTCACCCGCCGTGCCCTTCCTTCTTTCTGCCCTGACCGGGGCAGAGGTCTTCCCTGGTGACATGGTGGTTCTTGAGCCTGTTCACCTGTCAGCTCACAGCAAAGCAGAGCCTTCTGCTCATTTCATTTTGGGGAGTCGTAGTGTGGGACTCCGCACATAACTATTTCAGGAGTTGCCCATACTGCTGCTTTCTAGCACAGCACGCGTGCATACTTCAGTCGCCAAGTTCTTCCATCCCCTGACTCAGTCGTGTTTCTTAGGAGCGTGTGGCTGGGAGCCACTTGGAGTACAGCGATCTGCATCACATGTGCTTGGTCAGGAGCGCAAGGAACAGCCTTCGAGAGGAAATGGGATGCTTTCCTTTTTTGTGGCATTATGGAACTGAATCGAATGTGTATTTTGGATTCACGCAATGGAGCACAGGTTTGTAGGCTAAAGACAGCCCCGTGACGTGTGGGAACGTAATAAGCAACCCTGACAAACAGAGAGCTGTTTGCAGTCCAGCTTCGCACAGCCAGTCCCTATGATAGCAGGGCCAGGACGGTCTTCCAGAGATCGCCGATGTGCTCGGTGCAGCCAAGGGCCCGGAGCAGGGTGGGACCTGACAGCCCCGGCTCAGCCCGGTGACCCCGGCTCTCCCTCTGCAGAGCAGTCCTGGCCATCCTGGAGAGAAGCAGGCGGAGCCTGAAACCCGCAGGGAGAGGCCAGTCCAGGTTTCTCTTTCCGACTACACAATAGCCACATTCCACCAGGTGACCTGCTGTGTTTTCATGTTCCTCTCTGGACTCCCTTTAGCTTATCGGGGAGGCTACCAGAAGGCAGCCCTCAACGGTCCTCTAACCCTCCAAGGGCTGCTGGTTGGAGGCTCATTAGAATTTACACCTTTTTGAGTCTTTCGGGGAGACTTTCTATTTGCATTGTGCGGAGTCTAGTTCTTTGACCTTGGCCGGCTCAGCAGGGACGAATTTTGGCAAGGAGAGAACAGAGTCACCTTTCAGCTGAATATCGGTTTTTGAGATGGCGAAGATCAAGGGCTTACTTTTAAGATGTGCTGCCGGTATCTGCTAGTGAATCTCATAGAATAGTGTAAGTCGTGAGCTCAGAGCCAGTGCAACCAGGAAATCGACGTTTCTACAAACATCTCTGGTAAAGCGAGGGTATTTTAGACGCACTCACAGACATTTAGAGAAATTAAACCAGTATAATTTCTCCATGACTGTGTTTACTCCTCCCATTCTTACGGTTGGCGTTGCTCAGGTCCTTTGAAACTTGTTACCTGAGGTCGTTTCCTGACGAGAGTCAAGAGCATATTAATGTCTCCTGAAATGGGAAATTCTGTCTGAAAATCTGAATTGAGTAGAGATGGAAAACAGGTAGATTTTGTGAACTAAGCTTGAAACATTTAATCTGCAAGTTGAAAAATTCATGAGCGCATCCTGCAGGTGGCTTTTCTGTAAATAGCGACACACGTGTCATGTCAAGGAGGTACCCACTCCGGTTCAGGACGAGGGGTTCAGGGTCGCAGGATGCTAATAGTCTTTTGTGGGGCCACCTTGCAGTGCTCCCTGGAGGACATGTCCTTCCTCGACACCGTTGGGTAAAACATCCTTGCTGTCAGGAGGCTGTTCTGGTGTAGTGAAACAGGTTACAAGTTCTTGGAGAGAGTTAGGTTTTTTCCTAATTTTACATTATTTAAAAAGAAATGTGAGTTTATATTCAGAACAACTTGAAATAGTCCAGAGCATTCCATCTGCATATTCCTGTCTGGTTAAGGAGCAATTGTGTTTTTAGGCACAGATTTCAGGCATGTTGCTGAGCCCCCAATGCGGGGCTCGATCTCAGTACCCCCAAATCATGACCGGAGCCAAAGGCAGCCTCTTAGCCAACTGAGCCACTCAGCTGCCCCAGGCATGTTGCTTTTGATATTACAGTTTTCAGACAGAAACCCCCAAAGCTGATGTGTCACTCATATCACAATTGAGTGTGGACCCCAAGATTAGCAAGGTCTATTGTTTTAGGGTCATAAGTCTATACATCAAATTGAGTTTGAAGCTCCTTGAGGTATCTACACATTTTTTTTAAAGATTTTATTTATTTATTTGACAGAGAGAGAGACAGCCAGCGAGAGAGGGAACACAAGCAGGGGGAGTGGGAGAGGAAGAAGCAGGCTCCCAGCAGAGGAGCCTGATGTGGGGCTCGATCCCAGACCGCTGGGATCGCGCCCTGAGCCGAAGGCAGACGCTTAACGACTGCACCACCCAGGCGCCCCGGAGATATCTATACATTGATATTAAATGGATAATTGTGGAAATCAATGGATGTTAAGTTGCAAACAAGTGCTTAACCATGAAATACATAACATGTTCTTTTCCAAAAATGAATGAATGAATGAATGAATGAGTAAATCAGTAACAGTACATATATAGAAAGGTTTGTGCGTAACCCCTTTGTCCTCCATTTCCCCAAATCTGGACTAGAGGTTGCTTCTGCTCCTAGATCCTGTGTTATCTTGGACTTTGCTATTTACCATAAAGTCATTAAAAATGAATTTATATATTGGTGCCACATGCCCAGAGACACTAGTTTTCTGGCAGAGGAAACAACAGCTTCAAAATGGGTTGTGAAAGGGGGCGCCTGAGTGGCTCAGTGGGTTAAGTGTCTGCCTTTGGCTCAGGTCATGATCCCGGAGTCCTGGTCATGACCAAGTCCCGCATCAGGCTCCTTCCTCAGCGGGGAGCCTGATTCTCCCTCTGCCTGCCACTCCCCGTGCTTGTGCTCTCTCTGTCTCTGACACATAAATAAAATCTTTTTAAAAAAAGGGTTGTAAAAGCACTGAGTTCTGAGGCTCGGGGCTGCCTTGCCCGACACTACCTACCACTGTCTAGGGCCGTGAGAAGGTGGAGGGAGATGAAGCTCCCGTCTTAGGTCTCAGGCTTGGACCACGATTGTCCTCTCCCAGCCCCTGCAGGCCCTGGCCCCGGGCAGAAGCGTGCTGATGGCCACTGCGAGGGGGAAGGCATAACTCGTTGGGCCCTGGCTTTTGACTCTGCCACCTCCCATTGGTTCAGAAGATCTCACAAATGGAGTCTTCACTATCCAGATAATTATATGACAGCCAAGGGTTTCTAAAACGATTTGGCAACATTCTCTGTAGGCGTAAGCGTAAGAGACAACGGCAGATGCTGGTGGGACGTAATCCATTCTGTGATTGCAGAGGTTTGGGGACCGTGGGCAGGGAGACCCAGCTTGGTGTGCAATGGCTCCCTCTGTGAGTAAAGATGGATTTGGGTTTTCATGTGTCAGTCCAGGGCCAGATGTTGTTAAGGCTGGCCGCCACTGAGATGTCGCTGACCCAGCCACATCATTTCTCCAGAGTCTGAGATGCAGCGCAGCCTAACTAGCCGTG
The DNA here is from genome assembly GCF_024610735.1 of Ursus americanus. Classification (NCBI taxonomy): domain Eukaryota; kingdom Metazoa; phylum Chordata; class Mammalia; order Carnivora; family Ursidae; genus Ursus; species Ursus americanus. Next base: position 9,627,645 of record NC_142158.1, read on the forward strand.
CATCCGGAGGTCCCGAGCTTTCTAGGGGAACTGCCTGTGGAGGGCTCTGACTTGCCATGGGAAGTGGGTGAGCTTCCCAGCCCTGTCTGGGGGCAGGGGGTGGTCTCAGAGCTGGAGCAAAAATAACCACCAACTTTGATTGGCCGGGGTCTGCCCTCCTTAGCTGAAACCAGACGGGGTCAAATACTCCTTTATTAGTCAGACAGCAGCCGCAAGAATGGGCCACTCTTTCTGACAGTACATTGTTATGTGATTCCATAGAATTTTTTTACAGTTCTTTCTAATAACGTGAGAGAAAATAACCTCATCAGTCTCTGTTTTAAGATTTGCTTGAGCAATGTGCCCAGTGGGATGCTGGGGATGAGTAACAGTTTTCTGTGAATGCGATTTTTGTTAGTGTTTATTTAAACAGAGAACTGTAGTCAAAACGCAGCCTTCATCTTTCTGCCTGATTTTTTAAAGGATAGTTCTATTTTTGTGGTTTGAAAATGTCTTTTAAATTCTGAGGATTAAAAAAAGAAAACTTTGTTTGCTGTGGTTATTTTTCTATATGTGTTGCATCTAAAAAATGCTGAACCCAAAGTCATATTTTGAGTAAAGAATGTAAAGCAGTTTGGTACTTTAAAAGCCATCACGGAGTCTGGAAACATTTTTAGTGGTCACTACTGGCGCGGGGGATGCTGTTGGCTGGGGTACTGCTCTGAATACCCGATAAGGCACAGGACAGTGCTCCCCCACAAATAATTGTCTGGCCTAAACCCTCACTGCAGAGGTTGGAAAACTGAGTCAGGGGCACCTGGGGGGCTCAGTCGGTTAAGCATCTGCCTTCACCTCAGGTCATGATCCGGGGGTCCTGGGATGGGCTCCCTGCTCAGTGGGGAATCTGCTTCTCCCTCTACCCCTCCTCCCCACCTGTGCTCTCTCTCTTTCTCTCTCAAATAAATAAATGAAATCTTTTTTTTTAAAAGAAAAATTCTGAGTTATTAGTATTGTACCAATAGTGACTTGCTGGTTTTGACAATGTATAATTATGAAAGATATTATTATCAGGGAAAGCTGTGCAAAAGATACACGAGAATTCTCTGTACTATTTCTGCTCTTCCTTGGGAGTTTTAAACCATTTCCAAATAAAAAGTCATAATAGTAACAATAGCAAAATTAAATGTAACCTCCAAAAAAATCCCTATCGTTGAGGAGGGTATAAAGCATTGCCCGGTGCTATGCTAGGAAGGCACACTTAGACACGAGGCTTGGAGGCGCGATGTGGGAAAGGCACACAGGCCGCAGGTGAGCCAGGCCTGCAGCTGACCCCGGCTCAGCTATCCGTGTGCTTTCAAACAGCTCCCTGAACCTGTGCGCCTGAGTTTTCACGTTTGCGAAAGAGGGGTAGTAATTCCCGCCTAACTAGATTGTCGCGAGCTCAAAGGGAGGTTTTTTTATGAAGCACCAAGCAGACAGTCGGTTCTCAACATCTTTCTCATTTCCCTTTGATCTCTGCCAGGTGGGTTCAACTGATTTCATTCTGCGATAAATGCTGTCTATCTGCATCTGAACGTAAGAACAAATGAAACTTCCATCTTGGGGCACACATCGCAGTGGCCGCCAGTGCGCTAACCAAACTGTTCTAGTTACCGCACTAACCAAACACGCCGTTTGTTTCCTGTTGTTCACTTGATGGGACGTATATTGTGTATATATTATAAACACACGATGTACCTATGTTCATCCCACTTACATCTTTGCATTTCCTGGAGACAGCGTCTCCGGAGATTATCGGCCCTGTGTTAAGGAACTACTTTGGGAGGGCTTCCTGTTTGTTGACTCCTGTTGATATTGTCGAAAATCCATTCTTTGGGACCTGTTTTGGTTTTTGCGACCACCCTCTTCTGATTTCCTCCTTTCCCTCCAGGTTGCTCCTTGTCGATCCCTCTGGGACTGACTCTCCTTCTGTCCACCACACAGTCCTCCAGAAATCCACACTGAACATCTTTCTGTTATAAAGATGCTGCAAATTCCACAGGGGGAAGATTATGTATGATTGATTCTTTTTCTTTCTTTCTTTCTTTCTTTCTTTCTTTCTTTCTTTCTTTCTTTCTTTCTTTCTTTCTTTCTCTTTCTCTCTCTCTCTCTTTCTTTCTCTTTCTTTCTTTCTTTCTTTCTCTTTCTCTCTCTTTCTTTCTTTCTTTCTTTCTTTCTTTCTTTCTTTCTTTCTTTCTTTCTTTCTTTCTTCTTTTTTTAAGTAGGCTCCTCACCCAGCACGGGGCCTGAACTCACGACCCGGAAATCAAGAGTTGCGTGTCCTACCACTGAGCCAGCCACGTGCCTCCTGCAGTGGCCACACCCTTGCTTCGGTCACCTCACCAGAAATATATCCACTCTTTCAGCGGGAGGTGATGGAGCGCTTCCCACGTGGCCGGCACGGCCGTGGCATCAGGCTACGAGGGGATGGAGCTGCACAGGGAATGTGGCTCTCGGGGAGCTTGCATTCAGGACAGTGGGGCCTTTATGGGGACAACTCCAAATCTACATTCTCTGCACTCATGCTCCCACCTTCCTTTCTTCTACAAACCCTTGCCAGCTCCACACACATAAGCAATGTTTTCCTCGACCAAATCTGCCCCTCAGAATGCCCGGAGCCGGTACTGCAAGAAGGTCTGGTAGGGGAGGGCTGGCAGGCCCTGGTGGCTCTGCCTCTGCTCCCCTCACACGATCCTTCCTCCTGGTGGAGGGCGGGCTGGGCTTTGGACACAGGCTGCGCCTCCCACCGCGGAGAGCTGTTCCTCACCCCCCTTACGTCACCCCTGCTCTCACATGCGTGTGTCTCGACATCCCGGGAGTGGGCCTGGCACACTGCAGACCTGTCTGGCCGCATCTGCTGAAGCGGAACACGCACCATCCCTGACCAGAAGTTCCAGAGGTGCAGAAGCGCATACGTAGGGCACCAAGAGGCACGTCCACGAAAGTTAACAGCAGCGTTGTCGGTAAACCTGCGAACGATGCGTACGGCAGCCGTGGCCAGCACGCGGAGAGCTTCACAGCCCGTCTGAAGCAGGGTGGACAGAACAAGCGAGAAGGTCACAGGTGCCCACGTCCCGTCCCACATCTCCCTGAGATACGCACCCCTCGAGTGCAGTTGGGGGCAGAACTTGTCAGGGGTGTCCTAACTCGTCAACTATGTCTCCCTCTTGCTGAAGACAATGTCTGATTTTGGTCTGGTGAGATTTCCCTGGGATGTGAGGCCACGTGCCAGGATTAGTTCACTCAATCCTCACAACTGTCCGCTGGGGACTGGGGAGGAGAAGCACCGTGTCTCCACTCCTGGCCACCGAGAGGGATTTCTCCCTCACTGCTGGGCTCTTGCTCCCCCTCACTGCTGCCCACAGTGACCTGCTGGTTGGGTGGCGGCCATCGGGCCACATTTTCCGGCTGTGTGAGCTCCCGTCACGGGTTCTGAGGGTGTCCTCTCTCACAGCAGTGGGAGGCCACAACCTGAGCAGGGCACACACTCTGCAGACACACACTTGCCTGGTGGGAAGGGTCCCTTGGGAATATGGTCGTATGTAAACCGTTTTGACTCACACATTTGCAGTGTTGTTCACTGGAGCCTGTACCAATGACCGAGATGCCATTCTGTTCCTACTGAACTTCCTTGTTCTTATTTCTTAAGGGGTACAAAGCTTGGGCCACCGGGCCCCCTTAGACACTCCAACACAACTCTGGGAGAGACATATTACTACTATTTTACAGCTAAAGAAACTGTGTCTCAGAGAGGTTGAGTAATGTGCCTGGTGAGTAAGAGATTGAGCTTGGATTTGAATCCAGGACAGCCTGACCCAGATCCGCTGCTCTTAACCAGGTACAGCCACCATAAACACGGACACAAACACAGAAAGACAACATATCTGGAGTTCATCCATAAGAAGGAAAAGAGAGTTTGCTTGGGTTTTTCCTTCCAGGTCTCTCAGAAGTGTGCAGCCTTAGATATCTAGACCTCTTACCAGGACAAGAGGTCAACCTCCGTCTTCTTCCTACTTTCTGTCATCAAAGTTCCAGTTACCTACTTCTTCTGGGGGACTGGCATGGGGACCAGGTCCCCCTTCCACGGGAGAACTTACCTACCGAGAAATGTGAACTTCTTGTGGTCTTCAACATGGCCCCATAGCTCAATAAACAGCACGAGTCTGTTCCAAACTGCAAATTACAGAAACTAACTCAAGCCAGCTGGAGCAAACAAGGGAGTCGTTTGATGGATTTCGGGCTCTCACGTGGCATCCAAAGACAGCCCGGCCTCTGCAGGGCCTGGAGCTACCAGAGTCAGGAGGGACTCTGCCCGCCTCATCTCGCTCTGTTCTGCTGCATTCAGCTCTCCCTGCAGACTAGAGATCTCCTCTTCTCTGTCTACATGATAGATGGAAGGTGGCTGCTGTCACCTCCCAAGTCTGTGCCCCTTGGTTCCAGCAAATAGCCCAGATAGAAATAGAACTCTCACTCCTAGTTCTGAGTTTCTAGGAGAACAAATTTGGCCCCCTTTGGGTCAAAGAGGGTATGCAGCCCTGTTCCATTAGCTGTGGCTGGAAGTGGGGTCGGATTATGATGCGAATTGGTTGTCAAGAGCTCCTGACTCCTGTTGGGGTCTCAGGAGATGGGCAGATACCCCGAAGTGTCTCTACTGCGAATGCGACCCACAGTACTGTAGACACTCGGCAGTGCAGTCAGGTGCGTGTGTACGGACGTTAGTTTGCCTTAAGGGAGCCGTGTCCTTGTCTTGTATCTTATTTCAGGGAGAGGCAACCCGCCCAGCCAGTCTTTCAGGACCCAGTATTCAAGTTATCTTTGCCTCACTCCCATTCTTTATTTTATGTATGTAATCTCTCCTCAAATCTGTCATTTGGAAATACTTTTTGGATTCATTCTTTCTCCTCTATCCAAGCCACACCGCTGCGAATCCGGCCGGGCCTTAGACTCCACGCATCTAAGTTACTGCAACAATCTCCGGGCTGTCTGCCCTCAGGGACATTCTGTATGTCACTACGCAGCTAATCTGCTATGTACCGCCATTCCCTTCTCAACGGCTCCCTTTCCCACCAAATAAAACTCAGACTCCTTCGCCTAGAATTCACAGCTCAAGCAGAAGTAATTTCTCCTTTTGAATCTTACCTCCCTTCCCGCTTCTGGCCCTACAAGTAAGGCCCTCCTAGGTAACTTACCACCTTCGACTTCACAAAGGTATTTACATGTCTTAAGTACAGTGTGAAATGTGCTGTCATTAAGTATATTAAGGGAAGATTCCACATCTGGCTCATTTCTACATCCCCTGAGGTGTCTGATACAGTTTCTAAACAAATGAGCAAGCAGACGTCAGGTGTTTGATCAAACATGGTAGAAGAACTTTCTGTGTATCATGCATTTACAATCTTACCAGCAACCGCGTAAGGCAGGTAGGCAGTTAGATCCATTTCAGAGAACAGGACACAGAAGTTTCGAGAAGCTGCTTACCCAGGATCTCACTGCCAGGAAGAAACAGAGCTGGAAGATGAAAAGAATGAAGGACTGTCTGGGATGTCTGCCGCTTGGGCTCACCTTGTGGACCTGTCCTTCTTTTGTCAATCCAAGCCCCCAGGAACCAGGAGCCAGGATTTGCTCTCTTTTCTGGCATGCACTCAGTGTGTCTGCCTCGTACAGTGCTCCCATGGGAATGTTCCCCATCTTCCCGGTCCTGACACTGCACTCCCACTCTGAGGCTTATTCATGCCCCAGGATCTCTCAAGTTCTCTTCAGTCCACGCTGTTCTCTTGCTCTCATAGCCAGGCTAGCCTTTGGTCAGTTCCTAGTTGTTCTACATGTGTTTAGTTGTGCCCCCCAAATAATTCTTGGGGGCAGGAACTCCTGGCTCATGCTGGCCTGTAACCTGCCTCTACCCCAAAGTGCTCACTCTTCCTTGAGTACAGTCAGAATGTTCTTTTTTAACCACATGCCTGGTGGGAAAACATGCAGAGCAGAAGTTATTGCTGGTGCAATAAGAGTAAGCAAGAGAAAGGTGCCCCCTTTCTTTTTCAGCAGGCTCCAAATGTTGCCTTAGGAATCTCAGCAGCCAGCAGAGGCTCAGGAGGGAAAGTTTTCATTTATTTATTTATATTTATTTTTAATTTTTTAAAAGTAGGCTTCACACCCAATGTGGGGCTTGAACTCACAACCCGGAGGTCAAGAGTTGCATGCTCTACTGACTGAGCCAGTCAGGTGCCCCAAGAAAAAGTTTTCAGTTCAGAAAAAAATTGGAAACCCACTCGTTTGGTCAGACACTGGACTGGAGGCTGGGGAGGATTCTCAGGGACCAGGGTCTGCCTCTGGGACTTCCGTTTGCCTTTGCAGAGAGCCCAGCTGTCTGTACCGCCCAGTTTAACCCCAAATCCACATTCTCATGGACCAAGGGGTGGGCTGCAAACGATGGCCCACCCAAATAGCACTGAACCCCCATGCTACTCAGGGGATGGGTCCTGAAGATTTCCTGGGAATTATTCCAAAAACGAACATTCAAAGGGTCTCCAGGATGGGTTCTTTTCTTTTCATTTAACTGGAATTGCAAGCTTTTAGAGCTAGAAAAATTGTTAGGGGTCCTGGGATCTGACCATCCCACATTGCCTGGAAGGAGCAAAGGCCCCGGGTGGGGGACTTAGGCAACTTCACAAAGTCAGTTAGAGGCCCAGCTGGAGGTAAAGCCCCTCATCCAGGTGGCATCCCCAGGACTCCGGCCGTTTGGTCCCAGTGGCTAGTTTCCACCATCCTCCTTCTTCCCATCGTTCCATATTCCTGTCTTCCACTTTTTTTTAGAAAAAGAAATATTTTCTTTTTTTGCAGTCTGAGTTACTGATACATTATTCCCCCCACCCCCGCCATTTGAACAAGCTTCTATTTACTGAGTCCCACAAAGAGTTGGTACTTTTAAAATGAAAATACATGCTCAAAGTTGGCAACTTAGTCATCTTAAATCTGTTACATGTTTGAAGCATGAGTGGAAGAGTAACTATGGCAAATCTGGATGAGACACTTGGCATTAATATTGCAGTCCTTGATCCTATATCCTGTGCGTGCTGTGGACACCAGCTATATGCACCTACGTGAAATATTCCTTTAAAAACCCAGAACCAATTATATTGTTATTAAACTGTCTCTGTATTCAAGACAGATGAAATCACATGAATTCACTTAGTAACTGTTCGGAAGTTCCTTTTTTTTTTTTTAAAGATTTTATTTATTCATTTGAGAGAGAGAGAGAGAGAACATGAGGGAAGGGGAGGGGCAGAGGGAGAGGGAGAAGCAGACTTTCCACTGAGCAGGGATCCTGGCGCCGGGCTCGATCCCAGGACCCTGAGATCATGACCTGAGCTGAAATCAAGAGTTGGATGCTTAACGGACTGAGCCATTCAACTGCCCCCGATCAGAAGTTTTATCGAAATGTTTTAGAGATTAAGTGACAGCCATTTAAGTGATACTCTCAAACAAAGAAAATAAAGTAACTTGGGGGCTATTGAAAAAAAGGGTTTAGTACCATCGAACATTCTAAGAACACTTACCACTGCAGTAGGAACAGACGATCTTTAGGAAGCAGTTTTCCTGCTGAGCCTGCTGATCTGCAGAAGTCGAGCTCCTCTGGGAGGCGCCACCCGGACGTTTAGTGATGGACTCGGCCACCCTGGTCAGCACAGGCACGCTGAGACTGAGGCCAGCCGGTTCAGAAAGACCCCAACTAGTGCAACTCCAGCTTTCTCCGGTTGGCATTTGTGTGCGGTCCCATTTCAAGATGGCAAGACACCGACTTTGTTTGCTGTTGCCCTTGTGTCCATGGTCCCCCTCGGCAAAGAACACGGTCAGACTCATTTCTGCCAGTTCTCCTTCTTTGCACTTAAAACTTGGCCCTGGAGCAAAAGCAAGATTATCTATCTTACCCCTCACATGGATCTCAACATGAGAAGCAATTTTCACAAATGGTTCCCCAAAGTACTGATAAGGGCTGCAGAAAGATTGAAAAGCAAAGAACTTATTTGTTCTCAGAGGCGAGGGGAGCCGCTGTCCACAGAGGGGACGGGCAAATGGTCACAGGAAAAGCCTGGTGGATCACACACACATCATTGCTTTCCCTACCAAGTTCCAGCTTTCTTCCAGATCCTTCTGTAACAACTGGCCAATACTAGGTTAGTGATGAGGCGTCTGCCCACCCGGGATGTGCGAAGCACAGGTTCCTGTGAGGGGTTTCTTTTGTTCATAGTAACGAACCTCCGCATGGGCTTCCCCACCCCCGCTGGCGTGACCTCACCAGGTGTGTCTGCTCCAATGATGCAGGAAAAGTGGCCGCTCCTCGTGGCTTCTGAATCACACACTGGGCCACTGTCATGAAGCCACCGGCAGAGTTTAACAGGTTGAACTTTTAAAATGTTCTTTGGTTCCTATGATTGTCTTTAGTCAAGAATTGGTCATCTAGGGGTGCCTGGGTGGTGCAGTCCGTTGAGCGACCGACTCTTGATTTTGGTTCAGGTCATGATCTCAGGGTCTGGAGATTGAGGCCAGTGTCCAGCTCTACACCCAGCACAGAGTCTGCTTGGGATCCTCTCTCTCCTCCCTCTGCCACTCCTCCCACTCTCTCTCTCTTAAAAAAAAAAATGATAAAATTAAAGAATTGGTCATCTGGGTTCTGGCCATATTTACCAAAGAAAAGAACTTCTTGTTCGTGACTGTGGGTAGGTCCAGAAGAGTTCCCAACTCAGAGAACATCGTTCTTGGCATAGGAAATGCTTTCTCCTCCTGTGTTTTGAGTGCTTATCATTTCTTCTGCTGCTGCTGTATTTATAGCCTGGCCTCAGTACCTGTGATATCCTTCGGTCTAGAAAGCTACTGAACCAAACTAAGGAGCTCATTCTGTTATAAAACGTATCAGTGGGGGCGCCTGGGTGGCGCAGTCGTTAAGTGTCTGCCTTCGGCTCAGGGCGTGATCCCAGCGTTCTGGGATCGAGCCCCACATCAGGCTTCTCTGCTAGGAGCCTGCTTCTTCCTCTCCTGCTCCCCCTGCTTGTGTTCCCTCTCTCTCTGGCTGTCCCTGTCAAATAAATAAATAAAATCTTAAAATAAAATAAAATAAAATAAAATGTATCGGTGCACTTTCTGTAAACTTGCTGATATTTTACTGTGCATTTTAGTTGCGTTCTTAGAACCATAGTCTTAGAGTATGTAGACAACCTTCCTTTGCCTTTTAAAAAATCTTCTATCACCTTTTGCAAAATATAGAAAAATTTCCCCCTGCTCCTGTCTTCAGAGATAATACGTATCTATAGGCTTTACCTGTAGCAGTATATTTGTTCTACAGAGCTATGGTAAAATCTCTTTATAAGGGTCTTTTAAATTATTTTCTTCCAGTGTCTTTTTTTTTTTTGAAAAAAAAAACAGAAATAATATTTTCAGCCTTTGGAAGTGAGACATACATTTGTAGATGCTACTTTTTCTGTTTGAACTTGAGGTTGCTTGAACCCGGCAGGGGACAAAGCTTCAGACAGTGCCCACTGCTGTCTTGTCTTAGCTGGTGGTCCAACCTCTGCTTAGTCACCCGGGCCCCAAACCTGGGACCCCTCCTGGACTCCCCTGACACCCTCTCTGCACTTCACATCCAATCAATTACCAAGTCCTGTTGACTCTATTTTCTTTCTTTTTTGGGTCCTGTTTGGGGCCAGCAGTTGGCAAGCCCTTTCATGTGTAAGACATATGACACCTGGGGGCGCCTGGGTGGCGCAGTCATTAAGTGTCTGCCTTCGGCTCAGGGCGTGATCCTGGTGTTATGGGATCGAGCCCCTCATCGGGCTCCTCCGCTGGGAGCCTGCTTCTTCCTCTCCCACTCTCCCTGCTGTGTTCCCTCTCTCGCTGGCTGTCCCTCTCTGTCAAATAAATAAATAAAACCTTAAAAAAAAAAAAAGACATGCGACACCTGTACTCTGAGGAGCCCCACAGTTTTATCAAGTTTGCCTACTTTTCAGTTTACTAAGTGGCCCTGAAAAAGAGATACATTACCACCCAGGCTCTCTGTATTAGCTTGCCATTGCTCGGTAACCACCCACAAACACAGTGCCCTAAACAGTAACCTGTTCTGTTTTGAGGGCCGGGGGTTGGCTGCCGTGGACTGACCTCAGCGGGACTCGGCTGGGCGCCTCCGCTCCACGTGTCTCTCACTCGCCTTGGGAGAGCAGCTGCGCCAAAGCAAGTTCTTCCCAGGGTGATGTGGACTCTACCCTGCAACTGTCACCGTCCTAGGTGAAGTCACTACCATCTCTCACCTGGATTAGTGTCCAATCTAACCCTTCCCCCGTCACCTGTAGAAGTTGGTCTCCTTGCATCTCTCCCAATCTATTTATTCCCCGCATACAAACTTCGTCCTGCTGAAAAACTTCAATAGCTTCTTACAGCCTCAGGCCAAGGCTCCCTGGGCCTTGCACAGTGTGCTCCCTGCGTTTTGACTAATCCTTGGTTGCCCGCCATCCTGGGCTGCCTTTAGTTCCTTGCATGGTGCTCTCCTCCTGCCGCGCCCCCCTCCCCCGCCGCCGCCTGATTGTGGTCTTTGCATATGCTGTTCCTTTTGCCTAGAGAGCTCCTCTCTCTACCCTTTGTCCAGCCAACTCCTCATTTAATCTTCAATTTAAATCACCCTTCTCTCAGGAAGGGCTTTCCAGATACTCCCCATCAGCTCCTAGAGGACTTTTATTTCACTCTTTGTAACACTCCTCAGACGTGTCCTTTGTCATCCAGTTCCCCTGCTGGGCTGCAGGCTTTGTGAAGGCAGGGGCTGCCTTGTTCACTGGTCTCCCCCTGGCACGTGGCGCCAGCTGGCTTGCAGTCCGTACTGAGTGACCGAAAAGACCAGCAAACGGGGTGGCAGGGAAAGGTCTGCAGATGACCCAGGGATGCCTAGGATCTCGGTTTTCACACCTGCAGATCTGGGGGTTGGACCAGGTGGGCTCTAATGCCAGGCAGCTCTGCCATAGTGTCATCTCTGCAGACGTCCCCCTCACCTGTCCCCTTCGCTCCTGAATGCCGGGTGGCACCGTTGGTTGTATTCAGGGGCTGGAGCTGTCAGACAAAGGGAGTTAAAGGTAACTGCTGTTGTTGGTGGGACAGAGTACACATGAAGCCAGCTAGGTCAGATCCATGATCTTCTTTCAGTTAGAGTCCAGAGAACAAGGGCCATCAGAACAATGTAGCCGTGCCCATGCTCAAGAAAGGTTTCCTGGGTATTAAAGCATGGCAGCCAGACCAACCAAGTGTCATCTCTGAAGGTCTAGAGAACAGCCATGCTTGGCCACTGGTTTTGTCTCAGAGGTTAACTTGTACTGACATTTCTCATTTGCTAAATGCGTACACTGGGAAGTGATCTCCAGACCCCAGTCCAAATCCCTCCTTCAGAACAGCCCAGCACACTAGAGGTCTGTGAGGCTGAGTGTGATGTGGGGCTCCGGTCCAGCACGGAGAACGCTTAAGTATAGAAACAGAGATCATGCCCACGGGCACGACACTTTAGTCAAAACTCTAGAGTCCTCCTTGGGTCCTCTGAGTTGAGGAGTGCCCAGTGCAAGGCTCTGGCTGCCTCACCTGCGCCTGGAGGACAGGCTCAAGACTGTGGATTTTATGGGACAGGATTCTTTCATGTCCTTCTATTCCTAATGCATAGTTATTCTTATCTGAGTCACAAAAATTAGCTGTTCGAGGCTTTGGGCCTGTTCAAACCCATTCATGGGCCTTAATTAACATAAAAGTGACCTGCTGTTATGTCCTGCAGAAGGAGCTGAGTTTGCTTGGTCCACTGCCTCTGTGACTCAAATCTGGGGGGGACGTCTCCTCTGGAGCAGATATCCTGCTAGTAACTTGACACTTCTAGGGGAGAGGCTCAACCCCGGACTTAGGTTTCCAAGTAGCAGCTGCTTTAATTAATTAAGTATAAATCAGAGGTGACATCCCTTAGCTAGTCCTTGGACTGTATCCTACTGAAGCAGAGTGGAAAAAGTGACCCAGAGCCGCACATCCCAGGGTAGGTGACTCTGTCCCATGACAGTCAGCTGAGGGGACAGAGCACATTGCCCACGTCACATACATTCACTGTCTGCTCTGCACTGTAGCCCTAACATTGTTGGTGGGGTTAGGGGGTCAGGTCCAAGACCTACCAAGGTGCAGGGTGTATGAGTATCAACAGGAAAAGCTTTCTGAAATCCTCAGTGGTACTGCCAAACAGAAGGAATGCACTTGGAATCTTTTCTGAACGCACGGTTACAACAAAATCCACAATCTATGGGTGAGGAGGGCAGATGTGATCTTTCCACGTGGGAGAGGATGTGGACCCAGACTGTTCTCAGTTGACTCACATGACTGTAAGAATTAGAATGACAGGGGCTGTGGGTCAGCGGCAGGCTCAGGGACACTGTCACAGTGATTTTAGGAGCTGTAAATATTTACATGAGCCTGTCCCAAACCTCAACACCTAAGTCATGAATTCACTAGTGCTGTTCACGAAGGTAAACAAGTCACTCAGATAGTTTCTGGGTCCCCCATAAAATCCCCAGAAACCAAGTAAGTTATTTAACACCTTCTTTTTATGTTTTTAGCTTCTGTGTTTCCAACGTTAATTGCACACAAATGTCTTTATTACCTGCAACATCCTCCAACAGCAGTTTTCCCAAACTGACTAGACAGTAAAAACACTAGGGGACTTTTAAAAAATGTAGATATAAATGACCATGCCTCACCTCTCACTTACTAAGTCAGAATCCAAGGGGAGCGAAGCACCGAGAAATTCCTCTTAAAAAACTTTCCAGTTCTGCAGATGCTTATGGCTCTGTGAAGGGAGCTCGGGAAAGCTAGCTTTGGGAGGCAGTGCCGAGTGGCCCTTCCCCAACCTCAGTGTGGGCTGGGGGCACCTGGATGTGTTAGACTCAAGATTCGGATTCACAGCTTGTGGGGTGCGGCCTGAAATTCTGCATTTCCAGCCGGCTCCCAGGCGGGGATGCTGGTGCCCATCTTCAGACCACACTTGGAGTAGCAGGGCTGGCAGGATCCTGCTGCCGGGCAGGGAACCACAGGCGGGCCCCTCTCTGGTTGCACTGGGCCCAGGTATAAACTGCAGGATGTGTCCTCTACCCCTTTGGCCCTGCCCTACTCCCTCCTGCCCTCCAAATCTTGGGTGCCTAGATTGCCCTCCACAAAGGGAGGGCTCAGCTCAGGTTTGGACCCTCCCTCTGGGTCCCCACTGCCCTCTGCAGGTCCAGCCGCAGCAGGAAACGAAAGTGCATTCATCGTCAGGAGCGCATCTGGCGTAAGAAGGTGTAGGGAGACAATTCTGTTTATTAACAACGAAGACAGAGAGGGTGGAGGGCTCTATACAAGTGGCGATGAGATACAAAAGAGGAGTGGGGTGGAGAGGAGACACAATAATACATAACAGTATTCCGGGCGAGCTCTGCTCGTCACTCAAACACTCGAATCAAGGACAGCCAGCCACCCTTTTCCACTAAGGCTGCAGAAGAATGGAACCCGGACTCAGTTTATCAGCTCCTACAGGGCAGGCGGAGCAAGAAGCAATTCTAAGCTGATGGAAGAGGCCACTTGTGGTCTGTGGGGGCTCCCAGCTGAAGCGCAGAGTGGGTGCTGAAGCTGGTCCACAGCTGCCGGGGGGGGAGGGGTTGGTCCTGGCCCCCTAGGTCCTCGGCGTCTCTTGATTCTCAATGATAAGCTTGTCAGTCGAATACATTTGGCCGATGTGGACCTGAAGGCAAAGAAAGACAGTCTCCATTAACTGCGAAGGGTCAGAAAGAGCATTTCTAACATTTAAATGCCAACGCCTGCCATCACAGGGCTGTTCCTTACAGGGAACTGCATTGCGGGGCTGCATCGCGGGGCCAAGTGCAGTCACCGGGTTGGCCTTTGCTAATTCCCCACACCCTCCAATTCCTACTTCCTTCACTGTGAGAACAAGTTAGAGATCCACACTTTTTGGCCTTTGCAATGGCACCAGCAGCCGTGGCCTTGGTTCCTCGAGCTGTCCTGAGCAGGCTGAGACCACCCGGACGCGTGCACAGCAGCTCCTCACCGAACATAACCCGCTTCCTTTAGAACCGGCTCTTCTATAAGGAAAGGCTTTCAGCATGAAGCAGAAATGTGTCTTGCCTATGCAGGGCTAGACAACAGGTGACATTAAGGGCCCTGAAAGCGACATGACTGCCTGTCTGTTCCAGGCAGGGCTGAGGACTGTGGTCTGTGTTCTTTCACTTCTCGCCTCTTGCCTTTCCTGCCCTTTCCTTCTCAGTGTCCTCTTACACTGAGTGTTTCTGATCCTTCCTTTGGAACAAAGGGTCTTCACGAGTTTTCTCCAAAAGCGTTTCCTAAGTGATACTTTCTTAGAAATGGGTACAACTGGTACAGAAACGATTTCAGAGCAATCGGTCACTACCTATGGGTAATTTGGGGTCTTCGCTCTTTCAGTAAATGAGGGAACCTCTCAGTGGCTATAGCAGCTACCCAGAGCAGCCAGGGGTCAGAATCAAGGCCCTAATGTGGTTTTCCCAACTTGCTTTAATATTCTACTCTATTTAAAAAAAATATTTATTTGAGAGAGAGAGTACGCACAAGCATGAGGGAGAGACAGAGGGAGAGGGAGAGAGAATCCTCAAGCAGACTCCCGCTGAAGTGTGATTCCAACATGGGGCTCGATACCAGGACTCAAGATCATGACTTGAGCCAAAGTCAAGAGTCGGAAAGTTAACCCACTGAGACATCCTGGTGCCCCATCTATTTTATTTTATTTGCACATAGTCGACATACCACATTACACTGTTGCAGGTGTACAACGTAATGATTCAACTTCTCTGTATCTTATGCTGTGCTCACAAGCGTAGCTGCCATTTATCACCATACAACGCTACTAAACACTATGCTCCCTATTCTGTATCTTTTATCCCCACAACTTATTCACTCCATCACGGGAAGCATGTCTCTCCCACTCTCCTCCACCCCGTTCTGCCTATCCCCTCCCCAGACCAACAACCATCAGTTTGTTTTCTGTATTTACAGGTCTGATTATACTTTTTGTTTGTTTATTCATTTGTTGTTTCTTTTTTTTTTGAGGTTCCACATATGAATGAAGTCATTTAGTATTTGTCCTTCTCAGTTTGACTTACTTCACTTAGCATAACACACTCTAGGTCCATCCACATTGTTGTGAATGGTAAGATCTCATTATTTTTTATGGTTAATACTCTACTTTGAAATGATGGCCCACGAAAGGGGGAGGCTTTGTCACTACTCAGGTATAATTGTGCTCTCCTACAACTACACCCTGAGAGACCATCTGAACGTTCCCATTTTCCCAAGCCATTGGTTATGTCTTCCAGCACACACTTGCACAGAGGTGTCCCGATGGCCCGGGAGCACTAGTAACTGACATGCATCATGGTGCCAGGGGAAAGTGAAGGAAGAGGTCAGAGCTGCCAAATTATTGACAAAGAGAGCCAAAGTACAGAGTGGAGATTTAGGGGCATGAGGATGATGGTGTAGATATTTTCACTGCAAGTCAATTCCTTAATTTGACAAAAGAGAAAAGGAGGTGGCGGCGGTGGAGAAGAGTGCTCTGCACCATTCCCAACAGAAGTCGGCGATGAACTCTGCTCCTGTGTCTTCAGTCTCCCTTCCTCCTGTCATTATAAAGAACACCTATGGCTTCAGATGCAAGCAGGAAGGGTGGGCCTGGGAATCTGTGGACCACACTCTGCATAACATAGTCTTAAACCATCTTGAGGGGTGAGATTAGCTGGATGACGTTTCATGACAAGTGGAGCACAGAGGCTTGTCTTGGCCTCCCTTCTTGATGACCTGGAATAGCTGCAGGGTGAGCGGAAGCCATATGCACCCTACTCCAGAGAGGAGGCAGAGAAGCAGTGTTCGCCACACTGGATACCATACAGTTTTATTTTCAGACGCTCAACAGACAAATGGGCCCACTATCAATGCTTTTTAGAAGGAAGGCTAAAACACCAGTTATTTTAAAAGGAAAAAAAAAAAGAATCATTTTTTGGAGGGATGTCTAGGTTAATAAAAATAATTTTAGGCAACAGCTCAAATGATTCATTTACTTTTATCAGTGGCTGCTGGGGAGAAAGGTGGGGCTCACGCTCTCCTTGTTCTGACTTAGCTGCTTTCACAGCATAGTTTAGGACAGTGCTAGGCACATAGAAAGTACTCAGTAAGTACCTGGTAACTAAAAATAGCAGTGTTTAAGCATCCCTGGTTATAACCAAGGCTCTATGTCCACAAGTTCTAAAACCTCGATCTGTAAGTCACTGTGCAGTGCTTTGGTGGTGAGCTACCAGCGGAATTACAGAACTGATAAAGGCAAGTCAATGAAAGTAGCAATAGGACCATGTTATTATAACAAGAATGCTCACTCACTGTTAAGGAAAATCAAATGATTTAAATTTGGCCCAGCAGAAAGTTTAAAGCTATAATCCAGGGCTATAGGGATTAACCCAGAGCAATTACAGACGATGGAAGAGAAATATCCGTTCACACAGGGAGGAAATATTAAAAAGTTATCCCAATGAGAGCTGCAGAGGGGAGGCAATAAATGTTTGCATAACAGTTGTGTTGCATTTGTTTTGGCTATAAAACGTGTCAGCACACATGGGGGGCCAGCCGGGGATGGATGCTGCGGTGCTAATGACGGAGCATGTCGCTTCTGAGCTGGAGGTGAGAGGAACTGGTCAATGAAGTGAGGAAGTATGGTTACCAGCTTCAATTTACAGCCCTTCCAGAAGCCGCGAGGGGCTTCACCAGCCACATCCGACTATTACCATGCATAAATTGGTCATTAAAGCTGATCACACTTTTATTCTATAAACTTCAGGAGTTGGCATTAGAGTCCATTAGAAAAATACACAGCTTACTCAACTGCAAGTAGATGGGCTGGCTGGCTGGCCTAGAAACACTTCAGAGCTCTGAGACTCATTAGGTAAAATGACCTGCTGGGGAGGAAGGAGGAGGATCCAAGAAAAGAAAATTAAGTACAATGTTTCAGGTCTTCATTGCTCACTCATCTGCAGCAATGCACTGTCTCCTGTGCAACACATCTCAGTCTGATTTGGACTCAGAGGAGCCGGGCTCCATCACCAGGGGTGGGGGCGGTGGGGAAGCTGCACTGGGGCCTCTGCTACTTCCTGCCTATTTCACACCATTGTTAGGAGAATCAAAGCAATAGGAGACTTGAAGAAAATGTACCAATTGCCCCAGATACTTCCTAGGGCTCCATTACATTCACTGCCTTCACGTTGTTGAGAGGATTAACTAAGAACAGTAGTAGGCATGCAGTCGGGGCTTGTTAAATGTTACCGATGTGGATGGCGTCGCGCACCGCCCGTCTGCTGTGGAGAGGAATACCACAGGGTGTCAGATTCTGACCTCAAAGATTTCGAACACTCCTCAGGCTCTGGCTGTACTACTCTACGATTCTGTAATTGTTAAACACACCCACACTGTGGAGAGGGTGTCAGGGATGTCTCACACCACCTCCTGGTTTTGAACTTGAGCTTCCTGGGTTGGACGTGAGGACTGATGGACCCTCCTCATCTCTGCTCTGGGCCCCAGCCTCCTGTCTGGTAGGACCATGATGCTTCCAAATGGTCATCAGAGTGGTCTGGGGTGAGGAGGTGCCCTGGGCACTGAAAAGTTACGGGACAGATACTGACACCTGGCTCTGCTGGAGAAGCTTGGGGCTGGACTGTCCCTGCTCTCTGCCCTCTCTGAGGATGGTAAAACCACCCGGGTAGGGACAGTTCCCTGTCCGATGGGGGACAGTGACAAAACCTGCCTCTGGCATTGTAGTGATCACACCACTACTAGCAATGATGATAACACTATTACTACTAAAAAATAAAAATGATAGTGATGATGAAAGGTAACAGTCACATTTAATGAGCAATTTACTGTGTGCCAGGCACTGTTCTAAATATTTAATTAATTTAATCAATTGATTACAAGTACTTAATTCTTCCTATCTTGACAACTTTATGAGGAAGATACCATTATCATTATCAATTTATAGGCTTTCTACATCTTTGGTATTTGGAAGGAGTGTGATTGCTCAGATGGGCATACCCTTCCATTTCAGATATAAGAAGCCAGCAGCAGATCACACTGAAAATATGATGAGAAAAGACAGTAACAACAGTCACAACAACAATAAAAACAACACACCTAGACATAACCCTAAAAAGAATGTGCAAGGCTGTAAGAAAGAAAACAATAAAACTTAAAACATGTAAAATGAGTTTGAATGATATAAGATATACCATGTTCATTGAAGACTGAATCATATAAAAATGTCAATCTTTTGCCAAATTATTATTTCTTTTTAAAAAAGATTTTATTTATTTATTTGACAGAGAGAGACAGCCAGTGAGAGAGGGAACACAAGCAGGGGGAGTGGGAGAGGAAGAAGCAGGCTTCCCAGCGGAGCATGGAGCCTGACTTGGGGCTTGATCCCAGGACCCTGGGATCACGCCCTGAGTCAAAGGCAGATGCTTAATGACTGAGCCACCCAGGTGCCTCCCAAATTAGTTTGTTTAACATGATAATGAAAATCCCAATGGGGTTTTCTGAGATATGTGAGGAAACAACTTTCATGCTTATTTGAATGAATACAAAGTCAAGAATAAGAATAAGGAAGATATTAAAGCATTTCTAAGATACAGTTGAAACAAATGGCACTGGCCCAAGGAGAGAGAAATGAGCAGAGTAAGAGTTAGAAAGCAGACCCTACTGAACAGAGGTAGTTAATACATAAAATACATAAAATCATATTCATGGGGGTTTGGGGCTTAGCTTGAAGAGGATGTGGTAACTGGAACATTTCTTTGAAGTCTCCTATTGACCTTCATATAAATGGTGTATTCTGTTCTGTAATATACTTATACTCACTTTGTAAAAATGTTCTCCCAATCTGTCAAGTAACTCTGGCCCTTTGGGAAGATGCACTTTATTTACCCTGTGCCTTTGAGTGCCTCCCGACACACCCAGTTCAGAGGCATCTTTTTAATTTCCCAAGGTAGTTACACTTGATAGGGGCTTTGGAAAGTCCCCCCAAAACCTATGAACCACCAATATAAGTGAGTCTTTGATAGCAGAATTTCAGCTTTCGGCCTCCTGTCAGACCACACGTTCTGCTGACTGCCGCCTGTCTGCTTGCCCCATGGAAAGTGGGCAGGACATCTGTGCCCCTCCTCTGACCTATAATGATGTCAGACAGTTTTCCAGGCTGCCTGCAGCTCTCTCCGCAATTCTCCCAGTGATATCCCAGCGTGGAAGGTCACTGTCACAGCCCTGCCAGAGTAGAGCAATTGCTATAATATACAACCATTTTTCAAAGAGACCATTTTTTATCATACTTGGTTTCCTAATAAGTTTTTAAAGAAGCAAACTGAAATAGGGATACATGAAATTATATATAATTCTTCTTTTTAGCAGTAAGAGGTAAAATCCAAACTTATGAATATAGGTCACATGGTCTTCCTCTAAAAATAGCTCTTGATGCATATGCTCTTTTTCTTTCTAGAATTTGGTAGCCTAAGTTGTTTTTCAAAATGTTTACATATAGTAACATAATACTATTGCTTTTGAATTTGCTATCATTTTATGAAATAGAAGAATGCTTGAAATGGCCAAAGTAGATCTTTGAGAAGTCAGTCCACAATTAGTACAGCAGAGAAAAAAGGCCAGTCCAGAAAATCCAGAGATGAATCTCGTGTTCCTCTCTCCACACATGCTCCGTTTCCATTCAACTCTGTGAGCCTTGAATTTTAGATATTGGATATTCCTAATGTGGAGGGTGGTGGTGAGGAGCTGACTTCTTATTTTCTCTGTGATATTCCTGGCAGAGCAGTGAACAAATTCTTATCTCTTCTCTAAAAACCCATGTCACAATTAATACTTATCGTGTTTCCTCCTCACTGGTAGGGACAGGAGACACCCCAGATGGAGCATTGTGTCCTCTCATCAGCATGACCAGATGCCCACTGTCCCAGTATGATTATTCATAGAGCCTTCTTTCACTCTCAAGGGTCCCCACGTGTGATGATGAATTATATGGTTGTCCTATCTCTCATCCACCATTGTTAGATTTCTAGGCCATTCCGTTGTTTTTCTGCATGTCTGATGTTCAGTTAAAAAATTTTTAAAAAGCCCACCAAGAGACGGCCTCTTTCTTTTGTATCCCAGGCCATCAGAGTAAAGGAAATCAAACCATTGTAATGGGTCTCAGAAAACGGTGGCCTCAAAGAGCCTGAAGTCATGGGCAGCCAGCAGGGGTTCCCATTCTACCAGCATACTGTCCCCTCTGCAGGAATGAGTCCTTTTTGAACAAATATACATGTAAGGCAGTGGTTTCTAACAAGACAGGCCTCAGAACCACGGGGTCAGCTTTCAAGGATACACATGGCTGGGCCCCACTCATGGAGTTTCTCATTAGGGAGGTGGGGGTGGGGTCCGTGAATGTCACCATTCTCTTGTTCTGATTGGCACCCCTGAGTGAAGAAGGAGCATAAATATAACCGCCTTCAGGCTCAGTATTTATTATTAATATTTTAAAATTATCAGTTTTTTTTTTCGGTGGGTGACTATTTTTCCAAAAAACAACAAAAAGCCAGGGTTGATATTTACCCACCAGGAGCTCTTTCAGCATAGCCCTTCCAGAAGGTATGGTGATGGACTACAAGACCAGGTTGGGCGAGGGAGGTGTCTTTGCACCTCAGTGTTGCTCTAGGACGCCACACTGTTACTGAAGGCCAGGGAATCTTCCCACACCTGTTCTTTAGAGCTACTGGGCGTTTGTGGGTGATTTCTACCTGCGAGTCTGGACCACTGCTCGTGGTGGGCAGACAGTTATAGTACAGGAGACAGGCACTAGCTGTCTTCCTACTTTATCCAGATATTCTCCCTCCCCCGCCCCTGAAGCACAGCTGACCACGTGGGGACACTGGATACAAACAGTCGGTGGTGAAACATTGCATAACTAAGGCTCTGCGAGATGAAAGCATCCAAATGGCCAGCACGCATGTTAGCACCACTGAGACTCGGTCACCGAGCCCTTCTTGGAACCGGGCAGAACTCAGGACGCAAACAGCACGTCAGAGTGAAACGGGGCAAACCCCTGGGATGGTGACAAGGGCCCAGGCAAAGCGCCAGAGATGCAGGCCTTCCTGCACTGCGCTGGCTGCACCTCAGCCCCTGAACTCAGTGCTTCGGGTCACCAAACGCACAGCAGCAAGACTAGAATCCCGGCACCGCTATAATTAGTTACAAGGTGATGCAACTGTCTCGGCTGGCGAGTCCTGGGATGGGCTGGGAC
This sequence comes from Ursus americanus, assembly GCF_024610735.1. Taxonomy (NCBI): domain Eukaryota; kingdom Metazoa; phylum Chordata; class Mammalia; order Carnivora; family Ursidae; genus Ursus; species Ursus americanus. The sequence goes on from NC_142158.1 coordinate 9,649,057, forward strand.
CAGCAAGCTCTTGACTGCAAGCTTATCAACCTGCTTGAGGAAGATCCTTGACGAATTTTCTGGGCCAATCAGGTGCTATTTTATCCCTTCAGGGACACTTTTTTCAGGGTCAGCTTGATTCAATTCTGATTTTACTTTTTTTTCCTAGAGAGAGGGAGAGAGGGAGGGGAGGGGCAGAGGGAGAGAGAGAATCTTAAGCAGGCTCCATGCCCAGGGCGAAGCCTGGGGTGGGGAGGCTCGATCTCACAGCCCTGAGATCCTGACTTGAGCTGAAACCAACAGTCCGATGCTTAACCGACTGAGCCATCCAGGCGCCCCTCAATTCTGATTTTACATCTGCTTTAAGCAAATATAACTGAAAAGGTTAGGGCGGAAAAAAAAAAAGAAAGAGAGAGAAATAAAGAAATACTGAGTTAGATGATTACCCACCACTTCAGACAACTGTTTCTAGAGACTTGCAGATCAACTGTATTTCATTTGGTTTGGCTCTGTCCCCCTCCTTAGATGGCGGACGGCACCACAGGGGGTCAGACGGTACAGAGCACGGTCACTCACACTACTCTGTTTGATGTTACAAGTTCTTCACTTGGTGGGCTTCCAGGTTCCGGGAGAGCACTGAGGTACCTGTCACCGGAACAGATTCACAACTCCCACAGCAGATCCAAAGTCAAGGCTATACAGAGTCAAAGAAAAGGTTCTGGACACTGAAAAAAGTTTCCAGAGTATGAGCCAGAAGATGCACTTACAATGCTTTTTTAAAATTCAGGTTTGTGAAGTGTGTGGATTTACTGGCTTCTTATATGTATATATACATATTTTAGATTTTATTTATTTATTTGAGAGAGAGTGAGCAAGAGAGAGCGCAGCAGCCTGAAGGGCAGAGGAAGAAGCAGACTCCCTGCTGAGCATGAGCCCAATGTGGAACTTGATCATGACCGGGACTTGGGCATCATGACCTGAGCCGAAGGAAGGCAGATGCTTAACCGACCAAGCCACCCAGGCATCTTACTGGCTTCTTTTAAAAACAAGGATAAGTTTGATGCCTTTTGGTGTTCGGAAGTCGGCAGAGACCAAGTGTCCCCGGATGAGCATCCCCTCCCCTGCTGTGCTCACACCTCTCACAGACCCCGGTTTGCCGGACCAGTTTCTCTGCAACAATCCCATGCTTAGCAGCTTCTGATGGAACACCATGGCCGTTGGCAGCTGCCCTATCTCCATCTCTGGGGCCGGAGCCTGGCTCATGCAAGAAATGGTGTGAAACAACAGAAACAAACAACAAGTCAAACTCCACCCTTTTCCTCCAACTTGCCCTTTGTCAAGTGAAGCATCTCTACATGTCAGGACACTGATCCTTCTTTCAAACAGCTGCCTTGCATTCCTTTGCATCCATCCCCGCGGGGACCTGCTACGTCATATCCAGGGACATTAAGACAGATGGTCAGCAACATCCTTACTTTCCCAGGGCTTGGGAACATTCTGGGAATGGTATTAAACCTCAAACGACATTGGGGTCAGACATACATCAACACGTTTGATTAAGTACCTCTCTTCTGTCTCTCCCCGTCCAGAAGTCAGGTTGAAAAGAGCACAAAATGGACATGAGAGAAAAACACCCATGTGAACTGAAAGCCTGGCAGGACCTTAGAGGGAGCACCGTGTCCAGATGCACTAAGAAGCTATGCTTGCCCAGTCTCCCACCCAGCACTTGAGGCAGGGGTGGGACAGCAGACATCAGCAGTGGTGGGCAGTCAGTGGATGGTACTGCTGCTTAACGTGGCTCACTCCTACAACAGCCTAATCCTGAACCCACCATCGTCTATCTTCCACAAGACCCCCAAATTGGCAGGGTCTAGGAGGCACTTGAGTACACATGTAAGGACTCTTGGGTGTTCTCAGAAATGTCTGGGGAAAGGGAACCACTAGAAGACACAGGGTCTCCGTTGGCCAGGGGATCGGGAAAAGCTGACATTCAGCCAGTACGTACCAGACATGCTAAAATTAAAATGTTGAATGACCACCAAACTGTGGGTCAATGGCTGCTGCTCAGGGCCCTTCCCTCCCTGAGGGTCCATGATGTCTGGACCTCCCTCCCTCCTGCCACCTTCAGGGCAGGATGCCCGGACCTCACACTCAGGGTCCTTGTCTGGCTTGGTGGGTTGTTGTCCTGGGCGAGCTTGGCCAGCTTTCCTTTTGAGGGGTCAAGGCCTATGCCATACTGGTGGTTAAACACAGAACATCACCTGTAGGGTAGGGGCTTTGGAGGATAAATTTGGGCTATTACTGCAAAGGTATGCATAGTATATGCAGGCCTCTGATCATAGGCTCACATTTTCTTGTTTCTTTCTAGCATGCTGCAGGGGAGACGTGAAGACAGCTGAACAGAATGGCCTATAGTTTGCTCCTGGACGTTATTGTGGATGAAGGAGAAAAGGAAGGCCACGAGCTAGAGCCTGAAATGACACCATGTGTCTGATGAGACAGGGGGTTGGAGCTTCTCTTTTGGTGCCAGCCCAGTATGGTGGCTCTTTGGTATTCCTCAGCACTCACAAGGTCAAGGAGAGGGCAGGGGAGCTTTCTGTCTCACCAAGCCCACCTCCCTGATCCTTGGGGCTCTAGTAGGACACAGGGAACTTGCCATCAGCTTACATGGCCTCCACACTGTCCCTGAAGCCCAGTTACTGAACATACCTTCCAATCAAAAGCCCGGGAAGCCAAGACTTGACCCCAGAAAGGCTCTACTGACTCTCAAACAGAAGCAACCATGCCAACATCGCATCATCGCCAATGCCAACAGAAAAGATGTTCATCTTTTCTTTTCTCCTGTGGCTGTGCCCACTATGCCTCCACCATGCGATGGGCACTCCAGATTTCTGAGGCTTGCCACAGAGGGAGGCTGCGCTGGTGGAGGAAATAACCAGTCCCTAAAGAATCTACTGAGGGAATCATCAGTCAAGAAGTGAACTGCAGTCTGTCTCCCCAGCAGGGGGAGAAAACCCGGCCTCTGAAGGGCGAGCTGCAGACACCCTGCCAGCATTCAGTCGTGGCCAGGACACGTGGCTCTTCTGCCCAGGTTCTGCTTTCACTTGCCACAGAGCACGGCAGGCTGCAGCGGGCCGGATCATCTGGGTGGACCACCTGCCCCCTTTCAGTGCCCTCCTGGTTTCCCTGGAAGGAGACAATCAGCTCCCAGCAGCCACAGGAGCAACTTTCTTCCACCCACCCTGGGCAGGGGCAAATAAATAGTGACTTTTCTCTTAATGACATGGACTTCCTTTAAACATGCTAAGGGGAAAGTGCAAGGAAATTAACCTGCTTGCCCCAACTTTCTGCTGATTTTAAAAAGAGCCTGTGATCATTCTCTTCCGTCAGGGCAACTGCAATCCAGCCTTTTCTTTACTTTCACTTGCTTCAATGAAATCATACTACAGCCTATTATGCAGATTGTGACAACCTGATACTCTGTGTGTAATAATTATAGCAACAACTAATATCCGTCTGGCACTTTACAGTTAGTTCACAAGGTATCTGTACACTTTATTGGCTTGTCTGATCCTTGTATGTAGAGCAGACATCATCCTCTGTTTTATTTTTTTTAAGATTTTATTTATTTGGTAGAAAGAGAAAGCACAAGCAGGGGGAGAGGCAGAGGGAGAGAGAGAAGCAGGCTCCCCACTGAGCAGAGAGCCCCACACAGGGCTTGATCCCAGGACCCTGGAATCCTGACCTGAGCTGAAGGCAGATGCTTAACTAACTGAGCCACCCAGGCGCCCCTCATCCTCTCTGTTTTAAAGAGACCAAAGGTCGAAGAGGTAAACTTAATTTGTCCAACATCACAGGGTCAGTACTTACGACTCTTGAGTTTTAGCAAAGCCCTAAATTCTAATCCTTTAAATTTGTGAGTACGGTGTGGTTAAAAAAAAAAAACAGTATTAAAAAAAATCAAGAAAAAAAATCAATCCTAACCCCCCACCTCAAAATCACCTTTATTTTTATTTCTGCAAACCCCTTTTACCCTGTTTATACATGAAACACTCAAAGCGGCTGTTTGCACACTGTTGCGTGCATGTACTATTTACGTGACTGACCGAGAACCCTGCAGCGCCCCCCAACCATGTTTCTACACAGCCTTCCCAACTGTGTTTTGTAAACAGTGCATTTCGACAGATCTGTGTCAGCCTCGCGTCTACTAGCTCAGCTGAAAACATGATCGATTCTCGGATATGGTTCTTTAACTCCCCCCGCCTCCTTTTATTTTTTTATTTTTATTTTTTAAAGATTTTATTTATTTATTCAACAGAGATAGAGACAGCCAGTGAGAGAGGGAACACAGCAGGGGGAGTGGGAGAGGAAGAAGCAGGCTTATAGCGGAGGAGCCCGATGTGGGACTCGATCCCAGAACACTGGGACCACGCCCTGAGCCAAAGGCAGACGCTTAACAGCTGTGCCACCCAGGCGCCCCCCCCCCCCCGCCTCCTTTTAAAAACATTTTGGAGAGAAGGCTTTTTTCCTGGAAAACATATTATTACTTTTATGAGTCATGTGTCTTTTGCCTCTTTTTTCTACTCTTTCCTCCCCTCCGCCTCCCGCCTGCGAGCACCTGACTGGGCTACTAGTGTGACTTCAGAAACGTTCAGAAACGTGCATCCCTCATGGATGGGATCTCTGAGAGACTCAGTTCAGGGAAATGGGGGTACACGTTAAGTAACCACCATGACTGCCCAAAGGCAGTCATTTAGGGAGGAATACACGTTGCCTTGAGACTGGGTTCCGTCTGCCTAGGGGGGTCTCCCCTGGCCCACGTCCAGGCCTGGCTCCCCCCACGGCAGGCACACAGCCTCCTGCTCGGCCAGAGCTTCTCTAACTCCCGTGTGCATGCGTTTGCCAGAGGGCTCTTTGCCAACCCCCCAAGACTGACTTAGCAGATCTGGGATGAGGCCTCGGACCATGTTTGGAAAAGTGCTCTGTGGACTCAGGGCCTTCTGTTCTGTCTGTTGCAGCACCAGCCACACTATCCTGACTTTATATTTTATGCAGTTTATGTGTTTGTCTCTGACACGAGGCTGGAAGCTACCAGAACTCAGGGGCTGTGTCTGTCCCAGCACTGCGCCCTTAGCTTCCTTCCCATCCCCTGATGAAGCCGCAGTCTTAGAAGAACCTGGAAGCGAGTCCTCGTCACACGGCCTGTGGGGTACCTTTTGTGTCCTTGCTGATGCGGCTGGCATAGCCACGGCCCCACCTCAGTCCACAGCACACACCTTCTAGAATCATCTTTCTCTGATCCTATGAAGGTTTTTGGCAGAGAAAACTGTGGTAGGGAAGCTGAGCTCTAGGACCTCCACCAACTCTTCTCCCCTTCAGAGCAAGTGGGTGGAGCTAAACACTTGCTTCTGTTGCCTGAACACGGAACCCGGGGTCAATGCAGGCAGGTCTGAGCCCATGAACCCGTCTGGGTGCCGGCATCCCCATGAGCCGGGACAAGCCGACAAAAGAGGAGGAAGAAAGGAGCTGTGGGAGCCAAGCCTGGCAGAGGGAGGCTGCCTCCTGAGGCAGCCCCTCCTGGGAGTGTTCCTCCGGTGTTTAGGAATAAGACCTTCTAGCTCCACTCATCTGAAAGAGAGAAACTTCACCATCGAGGCAGTCAGCTGTTTTCTGGGAAGAGTGAACCTTGAAGCCTTTGAAGACGGTCCAGCGTTAAAAGCTGCCCTTGGGATGTTCATTTTGACCCCCGAGTCCCACACTTGACCTGCTAGAAGTAGCTTTCCTTGGGGTTGGCTTCTGATTTGCTTTTCGGTTCAAGTAAGGTGGCTGCTCCATTTCTGTCATCACGGTGAAGGGACCCTCACACTGGAGTCAGCCCTGAGGACATGGCCCAGCCAGTGGGACAAGCCCCTCTTTTATTTACTTATTATTTATTTGTTCATAGATTTATTTAAAGATTTATTAATTTATTTTAGAGGGAAGGGGCAGAGGGAGACGGAGAGACAGAGAATCCCAAGCAGACTCTCTGCTAAGTGCGAAGCCTGACGTGGGTTCGACCCCAGGATCCTGAGATCATGACCAGGGGCTGAAAGCCAGAGTCGGACGCTTAACTGGCTGAGCCACCCAGGCGCCCCACCAAGCCCCTCTTTTAGAGTGGTTTGCTCACCTTTCTCCTTTCCTTTCCACCCGGTGTCTTAGGGCGATGTGTTCCTGTCACTTAGGGCTGGGGATCTACTACAGGAATCTACAGAGCTTACCACGAATTCAACCCTTGTAGATTTCCTTTACTTTTTGAGAGAAATAACCTGTACTCTTGTAATGCACAGTGAAGATCACCCAGGGCTGTGAGAACACAAAGAAGAAGGCTGATAAAAGCTGTTTATGTCCTTAGCCAGCTGGTAGTGACCTTGACAGAGCTGGGCCACCAGCACTAACTCATGATAATGTTCAGGGGAATGGAGACAAATCCCCGGAGGCTACGAGGAGATAAGCAGTGGTACGGCCGTAACTGCTCAGTTATTTGAAGAATGTAAACAACAGGCAGATATGGTCAAGGAAAATGTATAAAACATGAAAGCATGGGGGCGCCTGGACGGATCAGTCAGTTAAGCACCTCACTCTTGATTTCAGCTCAGGTCCTAATCTCAGGGTCCTGGGATCAAGTCCCGCCTCGGGGCTCTGCGCTCAGCACGGAGTCTGCTTGAGATTCTGGCTCTCCTTTCTCTGTCCACCCCACCCCCAACTGTGTGCACGCTCTCTCTCAAATAAATACATATTTAATAAAAATTAAAGCACTGTGTGAAAATGATTTTGTGCAGAAATTCCACTCCTGGGTATACGTTTATGAAAAACGAGAACAAATGTCCACACGGAAAGGTGTATAAGACTGTGTACCACAGTACTGTTCACGATTGTGAAAAGGTGGAAACAACCCAGTGCCCACGATGAACGGACAGACAAATGTCGTATATCCAAACAGTGGATCCATGTACTGGACTCTTATCTAGCCATAAAGGGGGTGGAGCATTGATACACACTACAGCATGGATGACTCTTGAAAAGATTATGCGGAGGGAAAGAAGTTGGACCCATAAAACCACACATTCTCCGATTCCATGTACATGAAATGTCCAAAAGACGGAAATCCATAGAGACAGAAAGTAGGTTAGTGGTTGTCAAGTGGGTGAGTAGGAGAGAATGTGGGTGACTCCCAATGGGTATGGGGTTCCTTTTTGGGGTGGTGAAATGTTCTAAAAGTGATTATCTGGTGACGGATATTTACATAACACAGAATATCCTAAAAACCACTGAATTATATACTTCAAATGGCTGAACTGCATGGCATATAAATCTCAATAAATAATGTTAAAGGGTGTTGAAAAGGACATATGTAAAGATATATTAAAAACACTGTCTATACCTGCACAATCCTATTAGCCTCATGGCCATTTAGCATCTGAAACGTGGCTAGTCCAAATTGAGATATTCTGGAAGTATAAAACACACACTGGGTTTCAAAGACTTAATTAAGGAAAAAAGAATGAAAAAATTAACATGTTTTTTGTACTGCAGGTTGAAATGACAATATTCTAGACACACCAAGTTAAATAAAATATATTATTAAATTAATTTTGCCATGTTCTTCTTAATCTTATGAATGTGGCTACTAGGCAATTTTTAAAATTACGCATGTGGCTTACATTTATAGTTTGTTATCATATTTCTGTAGACTAGTGCTGGTTTATATCATCCTTTTAAAAAAAGTTCTATTTATTTATTTATTTTTAGTGGGCTTAAAAATTGTGGTAAAATACTATATTTTACATATAAGTAACATATTAAACTCCTCAGCCTATTTCTGCCGAAGGTAGCTTTTTGCTTAACTGTAGCACGATACTAAAACCAGGAAACTGACGTTTACACCTTCCATTTACGTTTTTTTGGTGTAAGACTGATCAACCCTTGGTGAGGAGAAATCTAGGTGTGCAACAGAAATGGTATCTTAGAGGCACTTGGGTGGCTCAGTTGGTTAAGCGGCTGTCTTGGGCTCAGGTTGTGATCCCGGGATCCTGGGATCGAGTCCCACGTCAGGCTCCCTGCTCAGTAGGGAGTCTGCTTTTCCCTCTCCCTTGTTTGTGCTCTTGCTCGCTCTCTCTCTCAAATGAATTTAAAAAAAAAATGGTATCCTAAGGTTTTTGATCCTCTATAAACACTACTCCTGTTGGAATAAAAAAATTAAGTGGAAATTTAAATTTAGATTTCTTGCTGTCTGCACAGAAATACTTTACAGAACCTGTCGATGTGAAGAAGACCAGTGGTTACATTCATATTCTGGGCACAGGGTCCCTGGTCCTTGCTGAGGGTGCAGGCGGCCCCCCTGCACAGTCATGGAGTTGCAACGTAAGGGCACCTTGTGGCCCGGTAGGTACAAGTCGCTTTGTAAGCTCACCAATCACATAGGGCTAAATTAAGCTGTCAGGCTTGATCATGGCTGAGCACACTTCCTTGGGGAGAGTCGAAGTTTCAAGGCCGCCCAGCTGACTGACAGCAGATAAAAAGGAACCACTCTTATCTTTCCCTTTTCAAGAAAGAAATCATACCTGAAGATTTCAGAGGCCACTTTTCACAAACTGACTGTCACAAATAAGCGTGTTTGGAGATGTTGCCCCCCTCCCTTCCTTCCCCACAATCGTTTTGTGACTTGGTCTTATGGGCCCTCTATTTCCTGTTTCCTCTCTCTGTCCACACTTGATGTTCTTACACAGCTTTGGATGTGAACTCTTATGTGGGGGATGACCAAGTTCATCCATCTTGCTTTTCACTTACATGTCTGATGGGGGCCCTCTCTGTCCTGTGTGACAAGGTTTAGATACTCTCCCAGAGACGGCGCCTGGAATTCCCTCAGACAGCCCATGCAACAGTGAGGCCTGCACTCCTTTGAAAGCTTGGCTTTGCCTCCCCAGAGCCTCTGATGTCCAGCTTACATATGCACTCACTCAAAGAAGACCTCATACCCCCAAAGGACTTCTTTTGGGCACTAGTGGAGAATATATCCACATGGGCACCATCTTTAAGGGCTTATAGGGACCAAACAGCTTCAACCGTCCCCACCCACAGCCATCTCCCAGGACCTCAAGGGTCACAGTGTATGTTTGTGGTGTGTCTCAAGACTGTGTCTGTCCCATTCCTTCCTGGGGACTGGGGACACAGGAGAGAGTAGCATTGGTCTTATGGGCTCTCTGAAGGATTACCTGATGTAGTAATTGCTGCTGTAACGAATTACTGCAAACTGAGTGGCTTAAAACAACATACATTCTGGAGGCCAGAGGTCAGTTAGTTTCACCGGGCTAAAGTCAAGATGTCAGTAGGACTGGGTCCTTCTGGAGGTTCTAGGGGAGAATACGTTTCCTTGTCTTGTCTTTTCCAGCTTCCAGCGGCTGCCTGTATTCCCTGGCTTGTGGCCCCATTCTCTTTATTTTTTTATTTTATTTATTTTTTAAAAGATTTTATTTATTTATTTGACAGAGACAGCCAGCGAAAGAGGGAACACAAGCAGGGGGAGTGGGAGAGGAAGAAGCAGGCTCCTAGCAAAGGAGCCTGATGTGGGGCTCGATCCTAGAACGCTGGGATCACGCCCTGAGCCGAAGGCAGACGCTTAACGACTGCGCCCCCCAGGCGCCCCCCATTCTCTGTCTTTAAAACACATCACTCGAATCTCTGCACTGTCATTACATCTCCCTCTATTCTGTAAGCAAGTCTCCCTCTGCCTTCCTCTTACTGGGACATTAGTGATTACAATTAGGGCCCACGTGAAAAATCCAGGGTGGTCTCCTCATCTTAAATCAGTCACCTGATTACATCTGCAAAGTCCCTTTTCCCATAAAAGGTAATATTGACAGGTTCCAGGGATTAGGATGTGGACATGTATTGGGGGCCATTTTTGACCCTCCCATCCCTTATTTTTGTTGAAACCAAAAATTTTAAACTTCAACAAATGTTATTGTAGAAAACATGAAATATAGCTCTAGGTCCATATTTACTTGACCAGACACACTGAAGGGAGGGAGAAGTGAGAACACAAGGCAACCCCCAAAAGGCCAAGTCAAAAGATGGAGTACCGGGGAGACGTGGAAGGGGAGAGAGGTTGGGCCTTGGAGAGGCAGAGAAGTTGTGCTCTAAAAGGTCTTTAATTCTAAGTCAGCTAAGTTCTTGAAATGAGCTTTTCTTATAGATTATGTTCTAAATATTGATTAGGCGCCCTGCTCTCCCTATAAAACTAACTAAATCTGAAATCTCTCTAGTAAGTAGTACCAGAGAGTGGGATTCTGGGAACTTGGAGGCCTGAATGCGCTATGCTTCCCCTCTAGTCTCCTAGCCAATCTCCGACTCAGTGAGACAGGCATAAAGCTGCTGAAGTATGTAGGGCCGCTGGTGTGAGCGAGGTCTCGGCCACAGGGGTGGGGTTTTCAGGAAGTTCATGGGAGCATTCTTCCTGGAGACCACACAGGGCCTGGAAACCAGTGCTGGGGATTCTGGGATGAGGTCCGTGGGCCTGGGGTTCTGGCCGACATCTGCCTCTCGTAAGGGAGCTTTATCAGTTAAGGAGGAATTGGAGGTCAAGGCTGGCGCTCCTGTTTCTGAGGCTGGGATTGTCTGACTTGGGAACAGGAAGCAGGCAGCTACCGCCCCTGCTATCCCACTGGTCTCCTGGGGAGTAGAGAACCCTTCCCTTTTATTACTGTGGAACTGCAGCCATGGGGAGCAGTCTAACGGCCAGACCTGAACCCCAGTGAGATGACCAAATTAAAAAAAAAAAAAAAAAGGAAAGAAAGAAAGAAGTACACTTAAGGGAATTTAGGGCCTAGAGAGAAGAGAAAACAGACCCAAACTGTTGACGGTAACATGAAGCTGCTTGGAGAGGTAGCCAACAAGCGGTATACAGTAAGAGCACTTAGATTCAGGACGAAACCAGTAAGCAAGGTGCAAATGTATGAAACTTATTTGTGTAGGGAAGTGGATGCCTTGAGGGGAAAAACAGGTATCTTCGTCAAGTAATAGTAACAAATGTATGCTTCCAGTTCTAAGCATCAGGCCACAGAAGGCACGGACAAGTAGAATTCCCAAATAAAAGAGGGGAAAAGGGAACGAACTGCTACTTGATAAACCACAAACATAAAGAAGGGAGGAAGAGAAAACAGTCTATAATAAATAACAGAACGAGGTGGGAGGAATAAAATCAACCATGTCAGCCATTATACAGGCATGAACGAGCTAACTGGGACAGACAACAAAACAAACACCCACAACAAGAGTGAGAAAGACTGAAAACCAAGGAGCGAATTAAACTACACTAGGCATATTTTGGGGAAGAAAACACTAGTCTATGTGAACACTAGACAAGGCAGAGTTGAATCTGAAATCACTAAATGGATAATGAACAACATTTACAAAAAAGATGTAGTCATGAACTGGGCACAGTACCTAAGATGGTCACGAAGTATACAAAACCTAAACTAGCAGAAATGAAAGGAGAAACTGAGAAAATAATCATCAAAATCAAATAAAATCATAGTGGAGGACTCTGATATTCTTCTTGCAACACTGGAGAAAGCCAGTACATTTAGAAAGGTAATGACCCACAGGATCTGATTTCCACAGTAAGCAAACTAAATACACATACTCGCATCTCAAAGAATATATTTAAAAAGAAGTGTCCATAAAATATTTACAAACAATGGCATTTACAAACATTGATCAAGGACTTGGCCAAAGCAAAATCTTAAAAAGTTTTCCATTTCTCAGGTTACATTACTTTTCATTAGATTTTCAAATTAGCTGCCCCAGAGTTGCCCACAGCTTTCTCTTACGGCATATCCTTAATATGTAACCATTAAAAATGACATTATAGAAGAATATTGAATGACCTGGAAATTATATTTGAAAGGGGAAAAAAAGCAGAGATGAATCATAATTGAAAGACAATTGTTATATGCCTTGGCCTCATAACTTTATCCCTAACTTATATCTTTAAGTAGTTGTGGACCCCCAGTTGGTAGATCAGGATTTATCAGCAGATCCTAAATTGTAACCTAGCTGAAGCCCGGGAAAAGTTCCACGATTGTACCCAACGCTTGTGGCTCTTAGGACACTCCCACAGGAAAGAGAGAAGGCATTTCTGCATCTTGTCCCTTAAACCCCCTGGCCTCAGGGATTAAGTTTGAGGACCACTTGCTTTACCTACTTAGCAATACATATTTAGGAAAATAACATTTACTGGGCCTGCACCAGGCTTAGATGGATTGGTTGCTCACTTTGGTTTTTACAAATATCCTCTACAACATATAATACCCACATACAACTTATGGATGAGTATAGAATCAGAGAAATTCATTAGCCAGTCTACATTTTCAACAGCTGGTAAATGAATTCTAGAGAGCTGCCATATTCCATTCCAGGTCTTCTGACTCCAAAATCTACGCGCTTTTTTTCTTTTTTAATATTCACAAGCAATCTTTATTACTTTATTAGAGCTGAACAGGCATATCAAAGGTTAGAGCATGGATGGGAAGAAGCAGGGGCTGCTTCTGGCCTGGAGATGAACCTAGAAAGGTTGCTGGTGAGGGGAATTTGATTCAGAGCCAAATCTATGAACTTTTACAACACACGTCCTTGGAATAAGTGTCTTCTATTCTTTCTAATTAATACGTTACTTTTTTATTTTTTTTAAAGGTTTTATTTATTTATTTGACAGAGAAAGAGAGAGCAGCAGAGGGAGAGGGAAAAGCAGACTCCCTGCCGAGCAGGGACACCGATGCGGGACTCGATCCCAGGACTCCGGGGTCATGACCTGAGCTAAAGGCAGACGCTTAACGGACTGAACCACTCAGGCGGCCCTCTAATTAATAGTTTAAATGGAAACCCCATGTTTAGTCAAAGAGAAAGTCCTGTGGTCTCTTAGGCTGGGCTACAAAAGGCGGAGAAAGTCGGCGATTTCATCTCCCAGTTTAATTTGTGGTCCTTCAGGGGCACCTCTCCGCCCCATCGTTTTCAGAAACGGGAGTTCTGGATGTGCACGGAGTGACGCCGTGCAAAGAACAGCACCGGCCATCCATCTCTTGGATCTCCTAAAGAACTGAACTTTGTGAAGCTCCACAGGGAGCAACACGCCACTTGCCCTGTGTTTGTGAGTTTATTCAGATTTTGCCAGAAAAGGAAGCTGGCCGAAGCAGAGGAGAACGAGAACGCCCGGTCTGCATTTAGCCCATCTGCAGCCCTGCCAAAGCTGCAGAGCTGGCAGCAGCTGCGGCCTGATATGCGCTCATGGGAAGCTAAGGAAATGGCATTTTCCTTCCTGAGCTAGGGAAGCAAGCCCTGCTGAGATTCGATAGGACTGATGGCAGCACGAGCCATCCCTGGATTAGAAAGATGACAAGACAAAGTTCACTTCCCTCCCGGAGGCGGCTGTGGGGGGGTTCTTTGGCCTCTGGACCCGCGGTTTGCTCAAGAAGAGGCCAGGACAGCACATGCTTTGGCAGGGTGTGTGCTGGGGGATGAGGGGCCACTGTCGCGGTGCTCCCACCCCCACAGGGTGCTGGCTGCTTTCCTCATCTCAGTGGCAGTTAGAAATGGAGGGCCTCTCATATTAAAAAACCCCATATTAAATGCTCTCATATTTAAACAAAGGTTGAATCACTGTTTCATACACCTGAAACGAACGTAACATTGTATGTCAACTATACTTCAATAATCCAAGTTTAAAAAAAACCCCACCCAGGGACGCCTGGGTGGCTCAGTCGGGTAAGCGTCTGCCTTCAGCTCAGGTCATGATCCCAGGGTCTTGGGATCGAGCCCCGCATCAGGCTCCCTGCTCAGCGGAGAGCCTGCTTCTTCCTCTCCCTCTGCCCCTTCCCCTGCTTGTGCTCTCTCTCTCTTGTTCACTCTCTCTCAAATAAATAAATAAAATCTTTAAAAACAAAACAAAAAAACCCCACACAGGTCAACAGAAGATGATCGTTTTCTTCTCTGGTTTTCCAAAATTTATTTTTCTAAAAAAAGAGACAACATTTTGCGTGGCTCTAAGCGATTTCTGACAGCATCTGCTGACTCTAGGAGCTGAAAAGACGTAGCTATTCCCAAGAACAAGTGAACAGACTGGCACAAACTTAAATATATCACACCTCCACTACCACCTACGAAGAAGGCTTGAAATCAGCCTTTATCAAGGATTCCAAGCCTTGGCTGTACACTGGCATCCTTTGGAGTGCCTTAGAATATTCTGATGTTTGGGTCACACTTAAGAGACGATGATTTACTTGGCCTGGGGTGTGACTTACATGTCAGAATTTTTTAAAAATTGTGGCCAAATACATAACAGAAAACTTAACCACTTAAGCCACTTTAAAGTGTATGTTAATGACATTTACAGTGTTGTACAACCATGACTGCTACTGAGCTCAGAACTCTTCCATTCCCCTATACGTAGTCCCTCGACTTTCCCCCTCGCCTCCGCTCAGCCTGGCCATCACTAACCTACATGATAACTCTGTGGATTTCCCTAGTCTGGACAGTTCATATACAGGAAACCGTAAGATATATAGCCTTTGTGTCAGACGTCTTCCGCTTAAAGTGTTTTCAAGGCTCATCTGGGTTGAAGCACGTTACAGTATTTCATTAATTTTCCATTTATGGAATGGGTTCCATGGCATGGGTATACCATATTTTGTTTATCCATTCCTCTCCTGAAGGACTGTTGGGTTGTTTCCACCTTCTGGCTATTGTGAAGAATACTGCTGCTACATTTGTGTGAAAGTTTTTCTTTGAACACCTGTTTCAGTAAGTTTGCTGGGTCACATGATAATGTTATGTTTAACTTATTTAGGAACTGCCGAACTATTTCCACACATGTCAGGTTTTTTCTTTGTTCTTTTTAAAGCTCCCTAGGTGAGTCTAACATCTAGCCAAGGTTAAGAACCTAGTGGGTTAAGGGGCACCTGGATGGCGCAGTCGTTAAGCGTCTGCCTTTGGCTCAGGGCGTGATCCCGGTGTTATGGGATCGAGCCCCACATCAGGCTCCTCTGCTATGAGCCTGCTTCTTCCTCTCCCACTCCCCCTGCTTGTGTTCCCTCTCTCGCTGGCTGTCTCTATCTCTGTCGAATAAATAAATAAAATCTTAAAAAAAAAAAAAAGAACCTAGTGGGTTAAGATTCAACTACCAGTTTTTATACAAGGTAAATGACAAAACAGTGATGAAATCAGGAAAAACCAGACGTAAGAACTTAACTTCTTCGGCAAATGAATCATAAGGAAAACAAGAGTGAGGAAAAAAAGGACATGGCCAGAACCTGAACATTAAAGAAAATTTAAGAGATGTGTCATCCAGAAGCCAATTTGGATCTTAATTCAAACATACAAAGTTTAAAGGATTGTTATTTATGAGACAGTTTCAAATTTAGATACTATATATTTGATAATATTTAGGAATTGCTGTTAATTTGTTAGGAATGATAATGGTATTAAAGTTATGTTAAAAAAAACTTCTTGGATTTGTACCAGAATAGTTTTATATGAAATGTAAATTTTCTGAAAATAATATGGGAGGGCATGCAGGTAAAATACCATTGGCCGTGAGTATAAAATCATTAAAGGTGATCAATATACAGAGCTCATTATGCTCTTCTGTATACTTTTGTATATATTCATATTTTCCCATAATAAAACTTTAAAAAACAAATTCATATAGCCATTATAGAGTAACAGTATGGAACTTCCTCAAAATATTAAATAGAACTACCATATGATCCAGGAATCCCACTTCTGGGTCTATATCCAAAGGAAATAAGATCCATATCCCAAAGAGACATCTGTACTCCCATGGTAACTGTGGCATTATTCTAACAGCCAAGATATGGAAACAACCCGAGTGTCCATAACACGTGAAGAGATAAAGAAAGTGTGTATATAAATGAATATGCACACACACACACAACGGAGTACTATTCAGCCATAAAAAAGGAATTTCTGCCATTTGCAAAAACATGGATGAACCTGGAGGACCTTATCCTAAATGAAACAAGCCAGACAAAAAAAGACAACTACTGCATGATCCCACTAATAAAAATCAAATTCATGTAACAGAGAGAATGGTAGTTACCAAAGGCTGGGGAACAGGGAGAGGAAAGGGAGGGGATATTGATCAAAGGGTACAAACTTTGAGTTATAAAATGTGTATGTCCCGGATACCTAATGTACAGTATGGTGACTATAGTTAATAAAATTTGCTAAAGAGAGTAGATCTCAAGTGTTCTCATCACATACACACGGAAGGGTAACTACGATGATGGGTATTTTAATGAGTTTGTGGTCATCACGTCCCAATTTATATGTATATCAAAATATCATGTTATACACTTATATACATATAATTTTTATTTGTCCGTCAAACCTCAATAGTCAGGGGGAGAGGGGTAGTTAAGAAACAAAGAGAAAGTGCCAGCCATTGCAAACGAATACACAGGAAAGAAAGTAACCCAATGTCAGTTTGTTCAAGAAACCTCCTCTCCAGCTGACTACACTGCTTGGGACTGTGAATGGGGTGCAAACTCACTCCAGGTGTGGCTCTTACGGTCATGGATTAGCTCCTTTGGTGGGGTTCACTCTGGATGCCTCATGCCTTGTCTCCTTCCCAGACAAGGATTGTCTTTTACATTTTCCTGGTAAATCCACTCAAAAGAGCTTTCCTGTACTAGAATTGGAAGCAAACCCAATACTGTTTTTTATTGTGGTAAAATACACGTAACATAAAATTTGCCATTCTCACCATTTTGAAGTGTATGCTTTAGAGGCATTAAGCACATTCACAATGTTGTACAAACGTGACCATCATCCATCTTAACCTTTCCATCTTCCCAAACTGACACTCGATGCCCACCGAACACTAACTTCCCATCCCCCCTCACCTTGGCAACTACCCTTCTACTTTCTGTAGGACCTCCTGTAAGTGGAATCATACAATGTTTGTCCTTTTTTACCTGGGCTACTTCACTGAGCATAATGTCTTCAAGGCTCATCCATGTTGCAGCCTATGTCGGAAGTGCCTTCTTTCTTTCTTTCTTTTTTTTTTTTTTTTAAGATTTTATTTGTTTATTTGAGAGAGAGAGAGAGAGAGAGAGACAGCCAGCGAGAGAGGGAACACAAGCAGGGGGAGTGGGAGAGGAAGAAGCAGGCTCCCAGCAGAGGAGCCTGATGTGGGGCTCGATCCCAGAACGTCGGGATCACGCCCTGAGCCAAAGGCAGACGCTTAACGACTGAGCCACCCAGGCGCCCCAGAAGTGCCTTCTTTCTTAAGGTGGAAAAATATTCCATTGTATGCATAGACCATCTTATTTCCTATTCATCTGCTGATGGACATTTGGGTTCTTTCCACTTTTGGGGAATTACGAATAATGCTGTGAACACTGGTATACAAATATCTGCTTGAGTCCCTGCTTTCAATTCGTTTTGGGCATACACCCAGAAGTGGAATTGCTGGATCATTTGGTAATTCTATTCAGTACTTTCAAAACTAAGTCAATGTTCAGGGTGCCTGAGGGGCTCAGTCAGTTAAGTGTCCTCCTCTTGATTTTGGCTCAGGTCATGATCTCAGAGTACTGGGATGGAGCCTCGGTTTGGGGTCCCTGCTCATCGTGGAGTCTGCTTGAGATTCTCTCCCTCTCGCTTTGCCCCTCCCTCACTTGCACACATGCTCTCTCAGTCTCAGAAATAGATAAATAAAATCTTAAAAAAACCCCAAACTAATCCAATATTCTTCTAAGTAATAACTTGTCCACAATTTCCCGCTGCCTATTAGAATGGGCTGGACTGGGGGTAGAGACGTGAGAAGGCAGGAGAGATAGTCTATGTTGAAGAGCCTGGGCTCTGTCGTGAAACAAAGCTGGTTTCCATCTTCACTCTGCCAATCACGAGCTCTGAAACCCTGGTTATATTACTTAACCCTGGAGCCTCAGTTTCCTTACCTGCAGAATAAAATAACACCGATCTTATATCATTAGTATTTATAATGATTTAGCACAATGCTTGGCCCACAGCAGTCAGTGAATGGCTTCTATTAATTAGATTACTTCCACTTCAGTCTTCCCAGGTGTTGGTTAGGCAAGTGGCACCTGCACCAGGGTGAGTCCCACGGGTTCTAACCACAGCCTCTTCTAATGGCTTGCTAAACTGCCCTGGGGTCCTGACACCCGTAGGAAGACTGGTTAGACTTTTTTCGTTTCTTGTTGTTGAGAACTGTGCATAGAAAGACCTGGTCTCTTCCTGGTGCCTCTTCGTAACAGCTTAGCATAATTCACATCCCATAAAAGATTTCAAAATATACAATTCAGTGGTTTTTAGTATATTGACAGTTGTGCACCCATCATCACAATCAATTTTCATTACCCACAAAAGAAACTATACCTACGAGTTGTCACCGCCCAAACCTCCCATCCTACCCAGCTCCTGGCATCTACTTATCTACTCTGTCTCTATGGATTTGCCCATTCTGGCTATTTCATCAAACTGAAATCACCCAGTACATGTCCTTTTGTGCCTGGAATGCATCAGTGCTTCATTACTTTTTATGGCTGAACGCTCTCCATTGTATGGATATACCGCGTTTTGTTTATCCATTCATCAGTCGATGAGCACTGCGTTTGTTACCACTTTTTGGCTATCGTGAATAGCGCTGCTGTGCACATTCTTGGTATACCTTTTCGTGTGAACACATGTTCTCAGTTCTCTGGAACATAGTGCTTCTTCTTTATAAGGCCAAAGTAGAACTGTTGCTGCCAGGATCTGTCGGGAGAGCACCAGACCAGCAGAAACCGAACTCCTGGGGTTGGCTCTGCTCCGTGACAGCCTTGAAAAGCTGTTCAAGCTTGTAGTTTGTAATCTTGCTATGTGGTTATATCTTCTTTGAGTTCCTTCTTATATGAACTCTAGTGAGCTTTACTGTTGACTTTGAGACCTGGCTAGAGCTAGTCCTCTGTATGCCCACCTCTATTTAAAATCACCTTCCAGGGGCGCCTGGGTGGTGCAGTCGTTAAGCATCTGCCTTCGGCTCAGGGCGTGATCCCAGCGTTCTGGGATCGAGCCCCACGTCAGGCTCCTCCGCTGGGAGCCTGCTTCTTCCTCTCCCACTCCCTTGCTTGTGTTCCCTCTCTGCTGGCTGTCTCTGTCAAATAAATAAATAAAACCTTTAAAAAAAATCACCTTCCTTGGATGATGCAGATTTTAATATTCTGCATCCAATGTCCTATTTTCCTACCTGTATAGTTAAAGCCACTCAATTGTTTGTTGACCTACTCTCAGAAAAGACAGCATTCCTGCTCTCTTCTGGGTATCTCCCTCCATTCTAGTCACAAACTGGAGGAAGAGTTGATAGGCTTTGTCCTTGCAAGTTGCCTGAGGAGCACCATCCAAATTCTCTTCATCAGAATATATTTTTTAATGCAGATTTCTTTTTCTCAATTGAAGTACAGTTGACATATAATGTTACATTAGTACAGGTATACAGTAGGGTACAGTAGGACAATTCTGTATATTATGCTATGCTCAGTGTACTTGTAGCTGTCTCCATACAATGCTATTATAATACCATTTCCTTACGTTGTATCTTTTTTTTTTTTTAAGATTTTATTTATTCATTTGAGAGAGAGAGAGAGTGAGAGAGAGCAAGAGCAGGGGAGAGGCAGAGGCAGATTCCCTGCTGAGCAGGGAGCCTGACGTAGGACTCGATCCCAGGACCCTGGGATCATGACCTGAGCCAAAGGTAGACACTTAACCGACTGAGCCACCAGGCGTCCCCTCCTATGTGGTAAATTTCAGCCGTGTGACTTATTCATTCCATAACCAGAAGCCTGTACCTCCCACTCCCCTTTACTCATTTTGCCCCCCTCCCCTCTGGCAATCACCAGTTTGTTCCCTGTATTTATGAATCTATTTTTGCTTTTTTTTTTTGCTCTGTTTCATTTTTTAAATTCCACTAAAATTTTTAAGTAAGTGTAATTATATGGCATTTGTCTTATTTCACTTAGCACGATACCCTCTAGATCCAACCATGTTCCTGCAAATAGCAAGATCTCATTTCTTTTTTATAGATGAGTAATATTCCATTGTATATCTACACATCTTTGTCTGTCTATCAATGAATACTCAGGTTGCTTCCATATCTTGGTTATTGTAAATAATGCTGCAATAAATATAAGGGTGCATATATCTTTTTGAATTGGCGTTTTTGTTTCCTTTGGGTAAATACCTAGTACTGAAATTACTCGATCATATTGTAGTTTTTAATTTTTTTGAGGAACCTCCACACTGTTTTCCACAGTGGCTGCACTAATTTGCATTCCCACCAACACTGCATGAGGGGCCTTTTTCTTCACATCCTCATCAATACCTGTTATTTCTTGTCTCTTTGATACTAGCCATTCCATCAGGATATATTTTTGAAGGAAGATATGGAACATTCCTCCTGCAGCTTTGCAAATTCCAACTTCTATTCTGCTTCTCTTTCTAGCAACAACTTTTATGAGAGGCTCTGAATTCATATTAGGTGCAGAGAAAGTCACCTCTGCTGTATAAAATCTGACCTCTCTCAGCTGCGTTACTCACACATTGGAGGTGGAGCAGACTTAATTTTGCCTTTGGTCAAAGTCTACTGGGTATGGTAGTGGCTCCACGAGTTACAAAGAGGAAAAACAAGTTTGCTGTCTTCTAGGAGATGAAAAAGGATTCTAAGAAAGATTAACAGTAGATAAGGGGCTCTGAGAAGGTATCATGAAAGTAAATTCCATGAAGACAAAAGAAAAATACCTGCCAAAATTTCATACATAGAAAAAAGGATGTTAAATACTTTTCCTCAGGGGGTGCCTGGGTGGCTCAGTAGGTTAAGTGTCTGCTCTCGGCTCAGGTCATGATTCCAGAGTCCCAGGATTGAGTCCCGAGTCTGGCTCAGCGGAGAACCTGCTTCTCCCCTGCCCCTCACCCTGCTCGTTGCACGCGCGCTCTCTCTCTCTCTTTCTCTCTCGGGTAAATGGATAAAACCTTAAAACAAGAACAAAAACAAAACTTCTCCTCACTTAGAGAATTTGGAGTCAGCAGCCAGTGACAATGAGTGTCCTTATGAGTGATTTCCAGACTATATCACAAAAAGGCTTCTATATTTGACATTTGTGTATTATACACATCCCGAACTCAAAACCCAGGAAAACCACCCCGAGATGCGACAGAAAACAACCCAGCAACAGACGTGACTTTGGACTTAAGACTGGGGGGAAAAGAGAAAAGAGTATGAGAAAGGAAAATTTCTTTGGGATTTTGAATAGAAGCAAGTGCTGGAGATACGTAAGAAAAGTTAAGAGCTAAAGATGAGATTAATCCTTTAGACACAGAAATGCTGCTCTCTACAATCATGCCAATACTCTGAAGTCTGAAAGAAGTAGTCTTTTGACAATCAAAGGACTTCAAAGTGGTTGCTGTGGATAAAGCCTGAGAAAGTTTAATCCCAAAAGAAGAATATTAATATTCTCTGAGCACCTACTAAGTTCCAGGCACTTAATGGAACTGAATGCCGTCCTTGTGATTCCACTCTTAGAAAACTGGTATTAAAATCTCTGTTGTAGGGACGAGAGGCCAGAGGCCAGGAAAGGCTGGCGAACTGCAGAGTGGCAACTCAGCTAGTGGCTAGCCAGCTGCCCGCGGAGAAACAGGGTCATCACCTTGGCTCTATAAACACGGCGAAGGCATCATAACAAGAACTTTGATCGGGGATATACTTCAAAGTTAGGTAACAGAATATCAAGTTCCATTCACGACACAGGTCACACACTCTATTTACAAAAAAATACAAACTGGAGTAGGAGATTGAAGAGTGTTATGTAAAAGTAAATGTTTGGTTTTAAAACAGTAGTGGTTTGCTAGCTTTTGACACTTTTGATGTAACTGTGTTTAGCATTATGCAAGATATTTTTTAAAATATAAAATGTAACTAGAACTTGCTAAAATTTAAAAAAATGGTGGGAGGAAGGAGAATGTATTAAGTATATGATGAATACATCCAAACGGTGTAGGGCTTTAGCATTCAAAAAGGTCAGTATATAAGCTTGGACAAACTATGATGGGCTCTAAGTATTTTACAAAGCAAAAGGTTTTCATAGTATTTTACAGGTATCTGCAGTTTGTGGCTAGGGACGTTCTCCATGCAGGGCGGGGCTGGGCCTGGGCAAGTTACCCTGTGCTTCAACTTGATTTGGACCTGCGAACATGGAAGGCCTAGCATTTCCTTGCATTCTTTATCCCGCAATAAGAGCCTGTCAGAAATGGGACACACGTACTTAAAAATGGTTAAGGTGATAATTATGTGTATCTTACCACAATTAAAAAAAAAAAACCCAAACACATATTTAAACCAAAATGTGGCCCCCTTCCTTTTTCCTACACTATAACGTAACAGTACGCGTTTCCTTATGCCACCTACCGCCTCCTAAATAATTAACTTAGATTAAAAGGCCTATCAGCCCGTATTTAAGATACCTAGTTCTACATGTATTCAAACCTTGTTGGTCCCCACAGCCATCATACCAAGAACCTCCATGTGTGATCATGATTACCTCTCGTTAAAATTGTTTTGGACTTCCATTTTCTTTCTTTTTTTTTTTTTTTAAAGATTTTATTTATTTATTCGACAGAGATAGAGACAGCCAGAGAGAGAGGGAACACAAGCAGGGGGAGTGGGAGAGGAAGAAGCAGGCTCATAGTGGAAGAG
Organism: Ursus americanus; assembly: GCF_024610735.1. Lineage (NCBI taxonomy): Eukaryota > Metazoa > Chordata > Mammalia > Carnivora > Ursidae > Ursus > Ursus americanus. The sequence continues at coordinate 9,671,834 of NC_142158.1, forward strand.
CCTGATGTGGGGCTCGATCCCAGATCGCCGGGATCACGCCCTGAGCCGAAGGCAGACGCTTAACCGCTGTGCCACCCAGGCGCCCCATGGACTTCCACTTTCTGATGAAGAGTCTTCATGTCTAAAAAATCTGTACTTTTATGAAAAGTGATTGAACACTTGTCACATCTGTGGAATTAAAGAGAAGGTGGCACTGTCACCTAGGGTGCACATTTACATATTTCTGATCAACAGGATGATGTCACACAAGCAGTACAGTATACGGCCTTAGGTGCTAGGATTTTAGCTAGCATTGCCTCCAACCCTGCCCCTTGTGATGGTTAATTTTATGTCAGTTGGAATGGGCCAAGGGATGGCCACATTAGCACTATTTCTGGGTGTGTCTGTGATGGTGAGTCCAGATGAGATTAGCACGGGAGTTGGTGGACTCAGTAATGAGAACGCCCTCCCAGTAATTAAGTTTGTGCTCCCGAGGAAGAACTCGCCCCAGTCTGGGGACTGTTTGAGCTGGGGATAGGATCCAGTTTACCCTCTCAGTTCTCAGGCCTTCAGACTCGGACTGAATTACGCTGCCAGCTTTCTCGGGTCTCCTGCTTGCAGATCGAGGGACTTCTCAGCCTCTGCAGTGATTTCAGCCAATTCCTCAAAGAAAAATCTCCTTTAATATCCAATTGGTTTGTTCCTCTGTTGAACCCTGACTAATATACCCTCTGACCTTGGGCACACTGCTTGGCTTCTCTACGTCTCAGTTTTCTCAGTTGTAAAATGGAGAGTTGGATGATTTCCAAGCGCTATCAGAAAGCCACTCTGTGATTCTATCATTTCACACAAAGGAAAACATCTCAAATGGTCTGAGGGGAAACTTACAAACACAGGAATACTATAGACTCAAGTAATCCATACAGCAAAGCAGAATTAGTGCGCATAAAGGAACCTCACGTCAAAATAAATACTAAAATCACGCATTTAAAAGCTGAAAAAGTTTAACCGATAATATAATAGGCCTTTTGTTTTACAGAGCAGGAAACTTTCTATTTGTTTGTTTTTTAAGAGAGAGAGCACACGCACACATGGGGTGGGGGGACGGGCAGAGGGAGAGAGAATCTTAAGCAGACTCCGTGCCTAGCAGAGCCCCACACGGGCCTCGATCCGTCTCACGACCCTGAGATCATGACCTGAGCAGAAATCAAGAGTCAGACACTTCACCCACTGAACCTCTCAGGCGCTCCTGGGGCAGGAAACTAAAATCCAAAGAGGCCAAGCAACATGTCCAAGGTTTCAAGGCTCATGATCAGAGCTGGCAGAAGTTTTACAGATCATTTAACTGGGGATTCTCAAGGGGGGGAGGGGAATTTGGCTTTTTTTTGGGGGGAGGGGCTTTTGCAAACTTCTGTCATCACCCTCTCAGAACTGCTGCTGTGGCAAACCCCACTACCATGGGAGCATGGGTATCAGGCTACCAAAGAAAGGGACTAATCACTGACCCAGAGCTCAGTGGTTTTGTTTTCCAGGAGAGGAAACTGAGGCCCAGCGAGACTAAGACCAGGTCAAACCGCAAGTCGGAGAGAGAAGCAGAGCTAAAGCCACCCCACTGACCCACCCAGTCATCCACGGTGCACCTGTGCAGTGTTCCCTGAGGCCCACAACATGCTGCACTCTGTTGCTGTACACGTGTAAGGATGGAGTGACGATGATGGAGACAGGGATGGTTGATGCAGTTTCCAAATACATGGCTTGATTTCAGTTCCTCTCTTCGAACCTGGGCAGGTTCTCTGACTACCTTGACCGATAACACCTGTGATGGTGGCAGTGACGTGGCACGGCTTCTGAGGCTAAGTCATAAAGGCAATCTATCTCCTTTTTTTTTTTTTTTTAAAAGATTTTATTTATTTATTTGACAGAGAGAGAGACAGCCAGCGAGAGAGGGAACACAAGCAGGGGGAGTTGGAGAGGAGGAAGCAGGCTCCCAGTGGAGGAGCCTGATGTGGGGCTCGATCCCAGGACTCTGGGATCACGCCCTGAGCCAAAGGCAGAGGCTTAACGACTGAGCCACCCAGGCACCCCGGCAATCTATCTCCTGCCTGGCTCTCTCCTTTGGGACTCTTGCCCTTGGAACAGAGCCACCATGTTGTGAGGAAGCCCACTGCACATGGCAAGGCCGTGGGTGTATGTTCTGGTGACCAGCTCTGCCAGGCCCCCAGTTGACAGCGGTGCCAACCGCCAGTCAAGTAAGTGAGTGAGATGATTCCCTGCTTTTGAGTCTTCTGCCTGAGGTCTAGTCACTGTAGAATATTCTCCACAAGACACATGCAGTCTGAATAGCTATCTCCCACAGAAGCTGGGCGTGGTAATAAATGAAGACTGCTGTTTCATGCTGCTCCATTTTGACAATTTAGCATGCAGCAACAGAGAAGCAATATGTCCAGGTCTGGAGTTTACAGCCTTTGTTAGATTTTTTGATGCTCACCTCTACTACTTTACCATTCCACACAGCTTTCTGTGGTTGATAGTGAAAGTGAAAAGCCATCTGTATTTAATTTCCCCCTAAATTGGAAACATGATCCCCTCTTTAACTTAGCCTTTGTTTTAGGAGATAATGTTACCTGACAACATCTTTTTTGGGTGCTATACCCTTGCCCAGATTGGAAGAGCTCAGTATGCTTTAGTAACTCTGCCTCTTCATTTCAGTTTTTAGAACGCCTTTGCCCAAAAAGAGCGCTGTCCTCTCCGGGCATGGCTCCTCAGCCTGCTCGTCTGTCACAGATGTCTCACACAACAGCTGCATCATGCACACACCAGTGTCCCACGGTTCAGTCGGCACTCTTGCACCCCTGCCCTACCCTGAATCACTACATTTTGGATATTCTCCATCCAGCCTTTCATGAAACTTCCAGGAGCCAAGATGTCAATGTATTGTTTCTGAGCTGGTAAGACACCAATAATGCCACTTCAAGTTCAGAAGGGCTCATGGCTGTAATGCAGGTGTATGATGCCGATAAGTCACTAGAATGCTCAAGTGACATCTGTTAGCGCTCCAAGACCCATGACTACATTGGAGATCTTCAGTTTGGATCAGAGGCTGATGTCTGGTTGGCAAACCACTGTCAAACAGGATATGATGACTATTTTGAACTGATGTCAAAAAGTTACACAATTATTCAACTATGTCTTGCACAGGTGACCAAATGTACCTGCCGGCTCTTGCATCTCATGGCAACCTCAGGGGTGAGGTTTCTGTACCTGGAATCATGTGAGCTCATGCTGATTTATGGGCAAGTTTTACTGCTAATACTAGAAATTCCTACTTCTTTGATGTAACATATTGGTGACTGTGACATACACACATTGAAAGGTAGACAGCTGCGATGATAACAGGGCCCAATCTAAAGATAAATGGAATACTGAGTCCTTGCCAAACTAAAGATAAATGGAATACTGAGATGTAGGCTGGCCGGGAGCCTCCCAACAGAAGTCAAGGTCTCTCTCCATCCTTTTCTCTCTGTCCTGCCTGAGTTCTAAAGATTACTATGGTTCTCTTTTGCAATTCTCAAAAACATAAGGCATTTCGGTTTGGGTGAGGGCCAATTTTACCCCGGAAAAACCCGAGTGCCAAAGGACTATGAAGAGGCTGAAGGGAACTGAAAACAGGAGTCGGATGTCACAGCATAGTAACACATTCAACCAGCAGGTGGCAATAGAGGACTTTGTGAGCGATTCTGGCCTCCAAGTTCAGAAATGCTGGAAGGTAGCTTTTAACGGCTATTGTATAAGTGATTTATGTATTTGGATTCCGCTCAATGTTATATATGCATTACTGAATAAAACATTCACAGTGTATTTCCCACCAGCAGCTGAGCTCCAGTTCCAAGCTTCTGAGTCCTAATTCCCAAGGCTCAAAGGAGCCCCTGACATCAAATTGCTTTCCTTCCAGAATAGCCGCTCCATAACCCAGAAAAAGAAATGCTTAGGGAGAGCTGAGAGAGATCTGATGTGACCACATCATCAGAATGGCTTAGCAAGCATGTGTTAGGAAAAGCAAATGTCTGTCAGATGGTGTCCTCAAGGCAAAGCTGTCCAGGGTTTCCCTGAGCTCCCACTGCTAGTCCCTGGATTTCCTCCCCCTTGTTCTGCTGTGCTCAGCACCACTGAATTGATGGGCTTGGACATGTGGTGGTGGTGGTGGGGACTAGCCTCAGCATGGACAAGGAAGAGAAATAAATGGCTTATTTGTCAGGAATATGTCATGTACATTAAAAAAGAAAAAGTGAAATTCTCATAGTGGGTATTAAGTCATGGAGTTTTTCTTCCTGTCTTTTCCAGGGAGTCCCAGCTACCCACAGCTATGGGAGCTGGGAAATGTCTTCAGCATCCCAAACAACCCTGAGCTAGAACTGTCTGGAAACGGCAGGCGTGGGGTGCTTGCTCCGAAGGCTCCTGGGCCATTTCTGGCCACGCCTCTGCAATCCCTTCCCCTGTGGTTTCTCCGCCAGGGCTGCACCACCTGACTTCTGAGGCCTCTGAGGTCTGATGTGCTGTGACGTTTCGATGTGCCATTGTAAGTGGGTACGAGCCACGGAACTGCTAGCATAAGCCCAAGGTGTCATTCCCTTTGACGGCGTGGCCGCCGGGGAAGGAAATACTTCTCGCTGGGAATGTGTCCGAGAGGCAGAACGCGGCCTCTGTCACCGGGCTTAGAGCTGGGACATGGCTCTACAGAAAGTGCCGCGGGGCGAGCCAATGCCTGCGGTAAATGCCAACCTCCCATTTCAAGTACACGACCAGCCCGTTGGCACTGTGGCTTCAATCACTAATACATCGTATTAGCTGAAGTCTGAAGCAAGCTTTTCCTGCTCCTTCTCATATTTGCCTCTCCTTTGTCTCTCTATTTAAACAAAGGAAAGGAAATGCAGTTATGATAAGTGGAGATAATATTATTCTCATTTTGCAGGAGAGGAAAATGAGGTTTATAACGATTAAGGAATGTGCTCAGTTGCACACAGCTCATGTGCTGGGGAGCCAGGACCAAAACCCAGAGCCCGTCTGACAATAAAGTCAATGCTCATCATCACGATGGCCGTGACGGCTATGGGGGTGACATTTCTTTGTAACAGCTCAGGCCCTCCAGCCCACAAAGTAAAAACAAGCTTCATCCAAAGGGAAAGTGATATGATTCTAGTTATTAGGAGGGGGTTAAAAAAGTCTCAGGAGACATGCTGCCAAGGAGGAGAAAAGAACATTGCATTTCCTCATTACTCATGCATATTGATATGAAACGGGATAAAACGTCAGTAAGGCCACCAATAGGTCTTTGATAAATACTACCTGGGCCCTCATTTATACCCATGGCTCCGAGGTGCTGAGAGTACTGCCTGTTAAATCTCTACTGCTAGACCAGCCCTCTCTCCTGAGCCCCCAACCCAGCAGAGTCAATCCTCAATTTACCTCTAGAGTTCATCCATCCTTTTCCATCCCGACGGTCACTCCCCTCCCTCAGCTCTGCAATTCTCTTACTCAGATTAGCTCTACCTGGACACTCTGCCTCCGTTCTCAACACTCTACAATTAATTTTGTTCATTACTGCGATCCCTCCAGCACATAAATTTGACACTGCCACTTCACTGCTTAAAATATTCTAACGTGCTCTCACTGCATATGGGGCTTATGGCACTGCTTTCATACCTGCCTGCCTCATCAGGCTCTCAGCAGCTGCAACACAGGCCGTGTCTCTTTGCCGTGTGAGGCTAGCCCGTAAGCTCGGCGGCTGTTGCGTGGCATCGTCCCCTCATCAGCCCGAATAAACAGATCTCTGTGAAGCAGGGGTCCCTGATTAACACCTTGTCCTTAAACAGCTTAGACTGACTGGGAAGGAAGAGCAGGCCCGAGCGTTCATGTTTCCTCTCACGTCATCTTCTGAGGTAGACGCTGTTATTATCAGTGGGAAGACTGCGCCGCACATGTGAGACACAGTAATTTATCTCAGGTCACAGAGCTGGGGAAGGGAGAGCAGGAGTCAAACCCAAGTGCTTGCCCGATCAGCAATCTTAGGCACTACCCGGAGTGCTTGTCAGAGGCAGGAGCCCAGGCCCCACGTGTTAAACCCACTGTGGATGAGACCGTTGGTTGCCCACCCACAGCTGCCCCTTCTTTGCCTCCTTCCCTCCCAACAAAGCCCCAAGTTGTTCAGCCCCCTGTGAGCCTCAGGGGAGGCTGGTCTCTCTCCAGTCCCATGGTGTCCACCTCGATTGATCTAAGCCAATCACTGTGGTCTCAATCAACCTGATGGGTGTGGCTGGAGGACAACCATGTAACACAACTCTGGTCAATGTGACTAGAAGGGAGGATGGCTGAGGCCTCGTGGAAAAAGTGTCCCTGCTCTTAGGAGAAGACAGGCGCCAGGAACTTCCTGTTTTTTGCTGTTGACATTGTCAGGCTGGAGCCAGGAGGTTTATGGGCCACTGAATTAACTAACCCAGGATTTGTTGTTAGAAGAAACAGTCCTAACACATCCTCGTGTCAGGGATTTGTAGACAGAGAGAGAGAGACCACCAAAGAGTCACTTTGGACTTTGACCAAAAAATGGAATAGCACGTGAGAGGATAGCACAGAGATGATGGAATAATCTCGCCACCACTTCCTTCTCCTTCAGAGCATGAGACTAACCCTTACAGCCTACAAGAAGCCTTGATCAGGTATCAGTGTATGGGTTTGAGGTTTGTATTTTTAATGATGTTCCTAACTGGGTGACAGGTAAGCTTTGCTGTGATGTTTGTGTTTGAGCCAAACATTTTTTTTTAGCAACTTAAATGTTAATTTATGTTCTATGTGAACTCCTTTTATTATCTTAACAGAACAAGGATATGTGGGATTTCCTTTTCCTTAACCAGGAAGCAAACATACGCAGTCAAGTCTAGCTGACGTCCTACCATTTTAACCTAGATCTGGGGGTAATTAAAGATGATAATTAAAGTGCTTGGTTAGGCTACCAATGAACAATCACTTCAGGTTTCACTCAAAATGTCAGTGAGCAGAAGCAGGTAAGTGTCCCTTTCCCTGAGAACCGGGGTTTATTGTGAGGTTATGGCTTAAATAGTGGGTTATCAGTGTCCAGAAATATACTGTCCCAGGTTAAGTAAAGTCCTTGGGTCTGCTTAACCAAATTTTATATATGCTCATGACTACTTTATCATATTAATATATAACTGTAAATAAATATATTTGGCTGCTTGTCTTATAAACTGATTCCTCCCCCTTTTTGAAGATTTTATTTATTTATTTGAGAGAGAGAGAGAGTGAGAGGGAGAGAGAATCTGAAGCAGACTCTGCTCTGAGCACAGAACCTGACGCGGGGCTCGATCCCATAGCAGAGAGATCATGACCTGAGCTGAAACCAAGAGTCGGATGCTTAACCACCTGAGCCACCCAGACGCCCCTAAATGGATCCCTTTTAATCTTTGTTTGAAGGAAGATAGTAAAGAGAGATACGAAACTTCATAGCCACAAAAGCATTCAATGCAGAGAAATAGGACTTAATCACTTTCTCTCCCCAATGTCTAAATTCCTCCTGTTAGCAAGTAGTTAGGCACCAGTGGATTGGGGGGGCACACAAATTATGTGCCGTTTCACCTCTCCTTTCTCTTGTGCTGCTGCTGAAGCAGCTTCTCCTGTAAGCTCTGGAAGCTCCAAGTCTCATAAATGAGCAGCGCTGATGAAGAGATGGTTGTCTGCCTTTTCTTTCGTAAAACCGTTGGTAGCCGAGGCGACGGAGACTCCCTCTCTTGCGGACAGAGCAGCCTGCAGTGGGGAAGCCAGGGCAATGGGCTTTTCACTGACGCTGAGTCCAAATGCAGGAAACAATCCCTGTCTTCTTAGGGTTCCTGGAACGTGCCTGCACCGTCTGCCCGCTCCCCTCGGGGCGCCTGCCCTTCTCCACCCTTCCCTTAACGCGCCTCTCCTTGTCGCCAGGGCCCAGACCAGATTGTCACTTGCTCCGAGAAGACATCCTTGATAGATTCACCTGTGTGCTTATTTGTTTAATGTCCTGAGAGCTGGGGCTGCACCCGCTGTTTACCCCCAGAGCTTTGCACTGTACAGAGCGGGTGTTTATTGGAAACATGAAACCACGAAGAAGAAGTGAAGGCCTCCACAAGCCCCAGGCTCTCAGAGGCTTGGCGGGAGGACTGCACAGGGCTGCTGCTGCGGGCGGTGAGAGCTAGACTCTGAACCTGAGCCCTGATCTGTGTGTCCACTGGAACTGTGGCCTTGAATAAGTCACCGTGCCTTCTAAATGGTCTTAAGTACAAAACATAGACGCAAAAGTGGGAAAACTGATTAGTCATGATAAAGAGTTTTTTTTTTTTTTAATGAAAGAAATAATTTCAGATTAGTTGAGAGGTGATAACCTTTACTCAGGGAAGAGATGGGAGACATGGATGGATGGACACACACACACACACACACACACACCTTACAGCAACCAAGAATTCAACTCTTCTAAAACCATGCCGACAACAATTACTGAAAATAATAGCCTCTCATTTGGAATTTATATGAAAGCTACATAATGAAATAACTGCTAATTAAACCTATAAATATACATGGGAAGATTACTTTGTCATTATTAATGTACTTCCAAATATAAATCAAATATAAGTTTTGGATTTCTTTCAGAACTCAGGTTTCATTTCTGATTTATCTAGAATAGCTCCTTTACCAAAATTTCATTTTCTGACACGATGCTTGTTTGATATTACAAAACTGTCCTTTAAGTTTTACGAAATCCTTGAGATTTCGTATTCATTATTACATTTTCTAGGATTGTAGGATGACAACATGTTTCAGATAAATGACTGGGTAACATTTAGCCAATTTAGCTTTGGACGTATGGTCCTGAGTGATCATTAATAATTCAGTGAAACTTCATTATGATGTGTGATATTTTCAGGTTTTCAAAAACCGTAAGTGAAAGAGGTACGACTGTGGTGATACTGAGTGACATCATAGGTATGTATAAAATGAGGATAATGATACGATGAGGACCTGACAAGAAGCACACCATGTGGGAAAAGCCTGCCAATGGAGAAGCAATGTGACAGGAGGCCTTCCTCTGAGAGGTCCTTCAATCCAAGACTCTCTTAATATTTTATGGTCATCAGCTCATTAATTCTCCCAGGTCTCAAGGACACAGGTATCAAGGATGGCAACTGGCTCATTATCTTGGACTCTGAAGTGGAGGCCAGGATGGTGGTAGGGGGATAAATCAAGATCATACAGTGTGTCACAGAACTGGGATCCAAGCCTTCCTAGAAAGTCACACCTCCAACCACTGGTGGGTCCTTCCTGCTCCTTTGCAATATCCAAGTTCTTTGTGGGAGCAGGGTGGAAAGAACCAGAAACTGCCAAGTGACCCTCACAGCCTGATCTACCTATTTGGTTATTAAATATCTCAGGATAATTGGAGATATAGTAAGGTTGGTGGGAAAAGTAGATTAAAAATCTTGGTATGTCTTACGGGAAAAAAAAAATATCCCTGACGTCTTTCATTGCTGTGGAGATCGGGCCATCCAGGGCTTCTTATATCTTAAATTTAGGTGAGTGGTCAGAGCTTCAAAGAAGCCCTCCCCACTGAGCCATGACTGGAAAAACTATGAGAAAATGGAAAATTTGGAGCCAATGTTCCCCTAAATTTAAATGTAAATATTTAGAACCTTAAGCATCAGATACACAATTCCGTTGAAAATCATATGTACGCACGCACGTACGCACACAAACACGCATGGCGTCTGAGTCATTCCAGGATATGTCAACGTACTAGCTCATCATTGTACTAAGTTTGCTACTCCTGCAAAGAAAACATTCGTCACTGAAAAATAATGTAGGATAATCGTAAAGAAGGGCAAAGATTACACGTCTAACCTTTATGCGCAGAAGCAGCCGAGAGCAGCAGCACGCCTCTGGTCTCCCTGAGTCCTTGCTGACTTTCAGACATTCGCCCTCCTTGCAGGCTGCTGCGATACTGGGTAGTGAGAGGCAGTAATGTGCCACAGCCCATCTGTTCTACTGCGTGGATGGAAAATCCTCGCACATCAGTTAAGAACTCAATATGCAGGCTTTGTGGGAGGTGGGTGAATGCTAATGGTGGTGAACCAGCACCTGTCCTGCAAAGTCACTCCAGTCCCCACCTTTACTCTCCAAGGATCCAGCAGCAAACTGATAAACACGAATCAGCTGTCTCTGCCTTTCTTGCAATTCTTTCTTTTTTGGGGGGAGTCTGACTTTCCCTGATTCTAGCACCTCTTTTCCTTCTCTGTTTAACCAAGTCTGGGGACCTGAAGGCCATCAGACTTGGTCCCTAACCCCAGTTTTGCCATTTACTAGTTGGTTAATTTGTTTACTCTTGTCTTAGCTCCTTGTTAGGAAAAATATCCACCTCAAAGGGATATTGAGGACGGAGATATGCACAACGCTGAGCACTGTGCCTTGTATACAGTAGGCAGTTAATAATTGTTAGCTATCAGCATGGCTATTCTTTCTCTGAGGCTCTCTTCAGCCACCACAAAAAGCACACGAGATACGAACTGTGCATAGGCTCTGCCAACACACGGCCTCCCAGCCTCCAGCTCCCCCACAGAAGCATGATGCCCCTCGTGCTCTGGCTCTGACTATGTTCTCGAGTTCTAGAGCTGAAGAAATCGCGTGCATCTCAGGCTCACTGAAATCGGAGTCCTCATCATGACTCTGCAGTCTCTCCTGCTCTTGGGTGTGGTTTCCCAGTGGCGGCACCTTCATGAGAAGCCCACAATACGCTCCACTTTCTCCTCTCCCTTCCCTACTTCTGATCTTCAATCTCAGCTGTTGGCTCGGCCCTGCATTCTTGCAGAGCTCCCCAGCCAGCCCAGCCGACTCCAATCTCATTCCTGTTCACAGGAGTACTCATGGAGACATAGCTACATGTGACCTCTCACCTAAAACTGGAGTAGCGCCAACATGCCTTTGCCACCTGCCTTCCCGTTCCCCGCTCTGCTGCCAGTCCCTCACAGGTGCTGCTCCCATAGCAGAGAGCATGTGCAGGGGTTCCTACCCGCCCACTGCCTTCTCCCCCCAGTGTCCTTGCTGGAAACAGATTCCCCAGCTCACATATGCCAGTCCCATCATTTTTAAGTCCTTGAGGAAAGGGTTCCTCTACCAGAAAAGGCTTATCCTGCCCCCAAAACTATCCAACCATTGAGTCTCCTAACATTTTATCAGGAGGCAACATGATCCAATAGAAAGAGCCTGAGCTTTGAAATCAGAAGGGCTTATTTCTGAATCGTGGCTCAACATACTAGCTGTACAACTAGGGGTGGATTATGTAGTCCCTGAATGTCTGCTCCCTTATCTATAAAATGGGGTAATAATATCTACCTCACAGGATTATCGTGACAATTCAACTAAATGTATATAAAGTATCAAGAACAGTTCCTCGGGCACACAGAGAGACTTAATAAATGTAAGTTTATTTTTCCATGGCTTTCTCAACGGATATTTTTCCTTTCACTTTCTGGGAGAATTTTTTTTTTTAAAGATTTTATTTATTTATTTGACAGAGAGCAAGAGAGACGCAGAGAATGCACAAGCAGGGGGAGAAGCAGAGGGAGAAGCAGACTCTCTGCTGAGCAGGGAGCCTGACCCGGGCTCGATCCCAGGACCCTGGGATCATGACCTGAGCTGGAGTCAGACACTTAACTGACTGAGCCACCCAGGCGCTCCTACTTTCTGGGAGGATTATCTGGGATGCACTTTCCTCTCCCAGGCTGGATGGTGGGCTGCAGGAGGGCAGGTCTCTGTGGAACTCCTTGCTGCATGTCCCACAGCATCTAGCATAACCCCCGAGACATACAAGGTGATACACACAGATTTTGTAATTGAATGACAGTAGGATTACAGTACTCTTGCCAACATGAGTCACTGGAATCACTGAGTAAGAGAACTGGAAAGGACCTTAGAAATAAATCACTAACCCAATTTCATTTTATAGATGCAGAAACTACATAACCCAGAGAGGTTAAATGACTTGCCTCTGGTTGGCATGCACGTAAACAGGGGCAGATTCTCAGCTCCGGCTTCTCCTGGCTCCACCACGTTGCCTCCCTCATCAGCGAGATGTTGCTGGCAGCAGGTGATGCCAAAAGCATTTCTTAGGAAAATGTTACCACCCATATAACTTATGCCACTTGGGGAAACATCCACAGGAGACAAACAACGTGTGGTCTGACTACGCATCTGTAGTGTCTCAGTGCCTGCCACGGCACAATAGATTAACCAAGGAAACAGAGCTGGCTTTCAGTCATCTTTCAGACTTCTAATCTGAAGATTCTTCCCTCCTTCCCCTGGCTATCCACCTTCTGTAGGCTCCCTTCTTCTTACAGTCCCGCCCTCCAGAAGGCTGTTTCCTCACCACCTGAGCTGACTACTAGCTAATCTCATAACCCAGCTAAAATGAACATGCCAATGGGAACTGTTCCCAGATAATGAGATATGAACCGCAGAAAGCCCTTCTGCAGAAAGCCCTCCTCTTTGCGTCTACTCTGTTAATGGCTGGGTAGGGTTTTCAGGCTAGACCAGAAGGCTAACGTCAATGTGTGGCTGGGCTGATACTTTACCCCCTGCCTGCTGATGGTGAACTTGCTGGTGGGGGGCGGATGCTATAAAGGGCTGATTAAAACAATAAGAGTATTTAGTGTTTTACTTACCTAGATATTATTTATGTAACAACAGTGGTATGGTATGTCCTTAAAGGATAGTTAAGACCTCTGGGCTTTCAGGTTCCTTAAATGAGACGATTATTTGCCTAACTTTGCCTCTCTGTCGTCCCATGATTGCCACAATATACTGTGTTTTTCAGTTTTGTTTCTGTTGAAACTTTGATAATCTGAAACACGGCTAAGACCTCAGGTTACAACGCAGTGGGTTGGTGGAGAAGTTGGACACTGGGAAAATAAGTAGATGAAGTGTTGCCTTGGGCAGCTCTCTTAACCTGAGAGCCTCAGTTTCCTTCTCTGTGAAAGAGGGGATCGTCAATAACACTTGCATTATCTTTCTCGTGATGAGTGAAAGGGACATAAAACCATGTGAATTATAACCTGACACTCTTGGTAAATCTCTGGTTTTCAATAGGGATGCTCACCAAAATCATCTGTGTGATCTTAAAAAAAACATATTCTGATGCGTGGCCATGATTGGGAACCGCTGTTAATGGTGCTCAACAAATGTGAGGAACCACTGATATCTCTAGAGTCATTCGTGAACACTTGAATGAAATGATCACACATTCTGTGAATACTGAAAGATACAAAAGGAAGATTCTAATAATTCCAAAGGAGAAAACTGCTTGTAGAAGTAGAAATCCCACATAAAAATGCTAAATTACAGGAATAAAGCCTGAGAATACCCTATACAGGGATATACACAGGATGCTCTGATTCTAAATAACTGGTTCTTCCCTAAATCTGGTAAAGAAAATGACTTGCTAAATGTTATCATAAATGCTGGGGCTACAATTTTTACCTAAGTTATAAAATAAACCAAGAAAAAGCCCCCTATAAATTAGATATTTTCTATCTTTAAGCCAATAATTTTAATCAATATTAGTCTGTGAGTTTTAAATGACTTTCTACTGAACCTACCCACCCCCATCAAGTCATTATCAGAAATACTGATTTCATTCCATACATTCAATCGTACAAGTTCAAAAAGTATTAGTCTATTACATTAACATAAAAAATGTAATTCAGTGGAATTAAACAGTAGAGTGAATTCTGTATAATACCTGGAAATTGGGCCTATCTAAGGAAGATTTTTAATGTATCAGTGACACTAGTGTTCTCAGTCTCTCAGCCCTGGAGTGGGTGGGAAAGGAGGTTACAAGGGGGATAAGAGTAGTGTGTTGGACCTAAGACCATGCTGCACACAGATGAAACATCGTTAAACAAAATCCCAACATCTCATTTTATAGAAAAATCAGATTAACAAATGTACAGTAACTTAACCCAAATTATATACTTAGCATTGGGGGGCATCAGAATTCAGGTCCCTTTCCCTCAGGTCTGGGACTTTTTATAAATGATGTCACTCTAACAGGATGGCTGGCTGAATGGATGCATGTGAGGAAGAAGAGTGATATGGAAACACGGATTCTTTTCTGTAGAGAATCACTGACTTGCCTCCACTGCCTACTGTTAGACTGATTGCTAACAACACTACAGAAACACAGGCTAGGTTTTCAGACTCCGACTTTACTGGGCTCATAATTAATTTCTCAGCTACCAAGATCACATACAGAATGGAAATTACTGATGCTGATAAACTCTATCATTTTTCAATAACCAAGTCTCAACAGCTGTGTGTACGTGCACTTGGTGGGGTGGGTGGGGGGGGAAGCCATGCATACAACGTATCATTTAATGATCATGCACGTTTGTATCAAGATGTTGTGGAACCAATCAGAAAACTGGGATTCTAATACTCGTTCTGTCTGTCGTGTTAGGCCTGTTTTCTCAGCAGCAAAAGGTGGATAATAGTCTCTTCTAGTTACTTTGAAGATTAAAATGATAATGAGTGGGAGAGCACTTAGAAAAGTCTAAAGCATTAAAGCAAAGCAGAGATTTTTGGTATGTTATAGCTTGTGTTCACACCGTACATATATATTATTGTTCACACTAAATATATATATTATTGTATGTTATGGTTTGCATGTGTTCCAAAGTGTCACACATGCTCCCTATGAAATAAGTATGGGTTGGTGCATAACGTGGACCACAGGTACCTGCCCAGACCACAGGAACTCTGCCCATGCCAGGTGCGGGTACTCCAAACTGAAGGAACTGAAGCAACTGTTTGAGAGAGTCAGCCAGCCCGCAGCTGGTAGCAGAGAGTAAGTGGGGGTGGAGGGGTGGGAGGGGTGGGGGGGAAGCAAAGAAGGGGCAGCAAAGCAACGGGAAAGATGAACTTGGGGAGCTGCTACTGCATCTTGAAGGACCTCCAGTCTTGGTAAGAGAGGATGGGTGAACTGCTGGGGATCTGTGCTGAGCTGCCCCATTTCTCCAGGTGTTATTAGAATAAACAGATCTCAGATCTGTTCCGTGCAACCGGCACTTCTGAACCTCCTATTATCTATTTTGTACAAACAGAAGAAGCCTAACACGAGGAGATATTCTGGGTTCCCTTAGGGAGAGAAATCTTGACTGCTGCAAGGCAGTCCTGACTTCCCAGAAGTAGCCCGGCAGCTGCTCGCAAACCTCTAAGGGTTTCAAATCACAACAAACATCTCGGTAATATCACAAGACCCTAACCTCCCACTGCAGCCTAATTCCATCTTCTTAAAGGCACAAGAAGAAACAGCCTTCCAGCATTTTGCACTGTGCCTTGTGACTAACAGTAAAGCAGTGCCCAGTCTTTCTTCCAGAACTTTCCCCTTGAACTCAGATAAGCACAGAACGTCAAGTTCAAGTTCAGAGTTTGTGACTCTTATGCAACAGAGAAAAGTATTCTTCCATTCTCTGAAAATCGTAAGGATATCTGCTCATTTATAAACAGATACTGAGTGAAAGCCTACAACATGGAGAAGTATTTTACCCTAAATCACCAAGAATAACCTGGCATGGCAAAAGTTCCCATTTAACGCCTACTGTTTATTTTATGACTGGTAACTTCACTTAAAAATAGTTTGGGGCGCCTGGGTGGCTCAGTCGGCTAAGCGTCTACCTTCAGTTCAGGTCATGATCCCAGGGTCTTGGGATCGAGCCCTGCGTCGGGTTCCCTGCTCAGCAGGAAGTCTGCTTTTCCCTCTGCCTCCCGCTCACCCTGCCTATGAGCCGTGCGCTCTCTCTCTCTCTCTGACAAATAAACAAAATCTTTAAAACAAAACAAACATTTAAGTGAATAAAGACGTAGGTATCTGCTAAGGACTATGATGCAGTACTCTGGTAATTAGTACTTTATTACCAGGCTCAGGCTGCAATTTCTCTAACATGTGAAGGGAGATACGCAGCAACAGTTTCTCACCTGATTAGATATTCACAGCCAGTTAACATTATAAAATGTTCCTGGTTTCAGCTGCAAATAGAAAGCAACTAAACGGTGTCTAAAGTTTAAAAAAAAAAAAAAGAAGTACTGAAATTTTTTATTTACAACATTATGTTTTAACTAAAGGAGAAACCCTGCAGGTTGCTTTAAAATAGAAACAACACAGCGAAATTCCCAGAGGTGGCATTTAGCAGTGAGATTTGGTTTTCATTTCACCTGGCTTAATAATGAAAACATGAAGGATGGCTCCCGATTTCTCCCAGATCAACATATTAATCCATTTAAAGAAATACCAAGGAGGCTGTTCCTCCTTTTCTTTAGAAGGCAGATTTAGTTTGTTCTTGCTTAAAATTGGATGTAGCTCTCAATTTTAACAGTGCCTGAGCCTGAGCGCTGTAACGTGAGTTGGATTTCAAGCAACGCTGTGGGCTGACACTGCAGTGAGAGCACTGGGGGCTTCAGCTCAGTCAGCAGCCCCTGCTGCCGTCCGTGGCATCGGAGGAAAAGGGAACACGGGCCTTTGAACAAAAGTGTCAGCGCTGAACTCCAAGGCAACACCACCACAAAGCACAGCCTGCTCTGCTGACTACCAACTGGGACTGAATCAGAGAGAAGGGAAACAAAGAGGGAAGAAAAACGGTCCCCATTCCCCAGAAGTTTTATATATATGTGTGTATGTGGCGTGTGTATGTGAATGTGACTGTGTTTATGTACGTATGCATGCATGTGCACATTTTGTATGTCTGTACATATGTGTATGCACAGATGTATTTATGTATGTACACAGTTATATACATAAGTATTTATACACAGTAGGAGTAACTTAGCAGTATTTCAAAGTATTTCAAGCATAAGCAAATACAGGCAGAAAAACCTTTGGCCGGTACTCTTGGCAATGAAAATTGACCCTGAACATAATGTCATAAGCCACCTTTAATAACAGTATTCTTTTCCAAAGCACCTGCCACAGAGTGAGACAAACTGGCTCTATGGAGGGTTCTTTCCTCTGGTCTTGAATTATACTGGTTGATAAGAAATCGAAATAATCATTGCCATTGCCTTTGCTAGGTTTGGAAGAGGGTCAAATCTGGAAGAAGCAAAGACTTCTAAAGGCATCATGCCCATCTGTTTGAGTGGGAATTTTTTAATGGTCCATAATGATAGTGGAATGTGGATGGGAAGAAGGCCTTGGTACCCTTGTCATGCAGGCAGATTCAGAATGAGACATGCAGCTGGGCCACACTGGGAAGTGGGGAGCACACGTGTTCTAATGCCAGTCCCTGGGAGAGTTACAGGAGTTTTCAACAGGCCTGTGTCCAGGCAAGAGCAGTGCTGGAGAGAGCAAGGCTGACAGCAGGTGTCATACCCCGGGTGAAATGTCAAGGAGGCAGGTCAGTGTGTCGCCTGGAGAGACGTGTGGGCCTGAGACACACAGCTAGGTGTCACAGCCACTCAGGTCGTCCCTGAAGAGGATGAAGGTGAGTGGGGGCCAGCAGAGGGCAGACCATGGTAATGCAGGGAGACAAAGAAATGGGTGAAGAAAGGAGCCCACAGAGGGGACTGTGTAATGGTGCGAGAGAAGGCAGGAAAGTGGGGGCATTTTGAAAACCAGGGCAAGAGAGTTTTCAAGAGAAACAGGTCACCTCATGGTTGAAACTCAAGAGAAATCATGGAAAATAAAGGATGAAAATTGTTTATTATTTTATATTTTATTCATTGTATTTACAACAAAGAGGTCGGTGAGGGCAGCATTGGAGCTTAAAACACTTTCAATGGTTCTTCACCGCCTACTAACCCACCTCAAGGTTTCTCTCTTAAAGCAAAGCTGTCCTCCAGGTCTCTAACTGGCAATCATACCTTACTTAGGTCTTAGGTCTTCCCATCATGGCATTTTGTTCAAGAATTTTCCTTAAAATTCATACCTATCTTATCCACCTCAAATCACACCTCTGCTGTGAAGTTTTATGGGACCACCTCAGTTCAAAAGTTCTTGCTATTTCCTTTATAACCTAAAAGCATTTATCTTAATATTTGACAGGGGGACTATGTTAACGTAGCCATGATCATTCAGCATGTGTCTCAGAATCTGTTTTTCCTGCTGCTCTTCTATTTCCCCACATCCTCACTTTCCTCTTCTTTTTGGCTTTCTCCTTCTAAGCCATCATCTTTCCCTGGAATGTTTTTCTGAGTTTTTGGTCTGCCAAAATCCCCCCTTCTTTTTGTGGAGAGAGAGAGAGAGAGAGCGAGCTCGTGAGCGAGTGTGCACATGCGGGAGTCGGGAGTGGACAGAGGCAGAGAGAAACAGAGACTCTCCAGCAGACTCCCTGCCGAGCCAGAGCCTGACCTGGGGCTCGATCTCAGGACCCCGAGTTCATGACCTGAGCCAAAATCAAGATTCAGATGCTTAACTGACTGAGCCACCCAGGCGCCCCCCAAAATCCCCTTTCTCAAACTTCAGCCATGGTTGATCTTTTCTATGAAGAGGTTGTTCTGCTGAGCACCCATTTAGAAATGATCTTCTGTTTCTCTGGAACGCTTTAGCTGAATGACTACTCTTTCTGCAACTCAGAACAGTAAATGGTATTTAATTTCGGAAGCGTCCACTTGTGTGTATAATTTCCCCTCCCTCCCAACTGGATCTGAGCTCCTGGAGAAGTAGCAAACTCGGCATTTCAGCACCTGACAGATCTGGGTCCCACCCTCTTGGATTGGTGAGTAGGCTCCTTGAATCTCCATTTCCTCAACTGAAAAATGGAGGCCAAGATGCTGATTTCGAGGGGGTGTGGTTCTCGTCCAAGTCAGGTGTGAGCGGCACGCTGCTCCAGCCATGCCTGAGGTCAGTGGCAATCACTGATGGGTAGATCCACTCCTTCCCTTTTTCCTTTCCTTCCTCTGCCTCCCAGTCAACTGGGCCATAAATTAACAGAGATGAAAATGCTCCCCAAACAAATAGGGAGCAAAGGATTTAGATCAGAAAAATGGAAGTCTAGTAATGGATGCATCCTGTATTCATAATAGAGAGAGTCACAGTCTTACTTCTCTGGACTTTGGCTTTCTTTTTCTCAGACAAATGAAGAGTATAATACTACAGGTCCTGCCCAACCTACTGAAAATGCTGAGAATCTGCATGGGATAATATATATGATATATGTAAAACTATAACAAATTGCTGAATTATTGAGTAACCAAAATATTCCAAATTATGGTTCACAGTATACAAAATTAGGTCTTTTATTATGTAACAATATTCTGTCTAGTGAAGGAAAAACTATGTTAAGAGTAAGAATCAGATTAAGGGTTGTAGATTAAAATTCTATCCCCTATTTGCCCTTTGGTTGGTAGAAGACATGGATAAAGCAACAGAAGAAATATAAGATATGAAAAAAACTACTAGCTAAATAATAAATTAGTAGGATGTACCTTTGAAAGCTTTCCTTTATTTACCTTTATTTAGACTTTTCTACTGCATTTCTTCACACTGCTGTATATAACGTATTTTCCCCCCACATATCACAACATTAAATAGATTATCGATGAGCATAAAATAACCTTTGCGGTCAGCATTTGGAATAACTTATGAAATCAATTAAAGCAGTACAAATACAAAATATTAAAATATAGTGCATCAATTATTTTTGGTTACTGAAGAGGAAAGTAAATAAGATATTAATCATGGAAGAAAGCAGCTACAAAAGGCTGTATGAATCATATAAAAATTCTAGTGATGTATTTTCATTACAGTCTATCTGTATTCACAATGGCATTTAAAAAATAAAAATTTAAACAGCCACTACCACCATGTTTCTTTTTGGAAGGAGCTGCCAGGGCTTTGTGCTTTCTCGGTACTGAAATACTTGAGTTACAATCACGAATTCTTAATCAGTGTGGTGGGGCCGAGGAGAAGGAAAGAGGGAGGAGGGCCTGATGTACCAGTGATGTAGGCCCTTCCTGTCTGCAGTAGCCTCTTCTGCTGAGCTAGCTCTGTGAGCACGTTTATCTGCAGCAGGTGCTCACGGGGTAATTAGGAAGGGAAGGAAATCTCTGTAGAAAATCTGAGTGTCTTCTTGAAAAGACAGTTTTACTGCTTCCTGTTAGGCATCCCCAGGACTCATAATCCCTGGAGAAGAACTCTAAATAGAAGAGATCTCCCTCCTCCCCAGTCAAGCCAAAACACACATGATGCAGTCTAACATAGTTGCTCTTTGGGGCAGTTGAGGGAGTATTTCACTTCTAACCGTGCCCCTGACTCAAGTACCAGCAGGGCTCACGACCTTAACAGCACATCAGAATCGCCGGGGGAGCTTCTAAAACTCCCAGGGTCCAGACTGCAATGGGAACCCCAGGTGTCAGCAAGTTTTCAGAGCCCTCCAGATGATTCTAATTAATATGTATGGGAGCAGAACGATTTAACCTGGTCAAGTTCACACCTATTTCATGTACCTAAAAAAAACCCCAAAACATTAAATCTTCAGCTTTGAACAGTTTCCACGCAGAGAACACAAGAGGCTTTTGCACCTTCACCTATCCCTGCCACTTAGATGTCCCTTCATTATTTCCCTAAAGATGACACTCATCACCAGCAACAGTGAACCTGATGTGGCTCTGGGTCAGGGATGAGATGTCCACAGCTCAGAGAGAGAGAGTGTGTGTGTGTCCATGTGTGTTGTGTGTGTGCGCACGCGAGGGGGGAAGGAGGAGAAGGGAGGGAGGGAGGCGGTGGAGGGCGAAGCAGGCGGCAGGGGAGATCTGTTTGCTCACATTTCATGGTAATGGAAAAACTAATTTTTTTTAGGGTTATAAGTATGTGTGAAACCATCTGGTGCTTCCTGCTGTTGCATCCTTTAGGTTTCGCGTGTTGATATGTCCATGGCATCAAAACATCATGAACCTAAAACAATAATATTTAAAGGACATCACGTTTTATTGTAATTACACAAATTACTGATGTTTCACAGGCATGCTATTTTAGTGTGTCAGTAGTAAAGAAGTAGCGGAATATGTACATGGCATATATATTCTCTCATTAAAAGTAAGGAGAAAAGGAAAAAAAAAAACAAAGGAATTCCACCCCCCCGACGTTAACTGGCCATCTGGATATCACCTTTTGTGAATGTTCATATTTCTTACTCATTTCTTAAAAGCTGGTTTCACTCTTTAAAAAAAATTGATTTGCAGGCATTTTAAAAAATATATTCTGGATGTGGATCTTTTTTTTTTTAGACATTTTCACCCATTCTGCTTTTTCATTCTTTTAATAATGGTGTTCTTGCCATCACAATTTTAACATGGCCCAATGTATTTTTCCTTTTATTGTTCATACTTTTTGTGTCCTGTTTAAGAAACCCTTGTATACTCCAAGGTAATAAAGTTGTTTTGTTTTCCTCTAAAATTATATATATATATATATATATATATATATATATATATATACATACACACACACACACACAATACACACACACACACACACACACACACACACACACTTTTCCCACTTAAATCTATACTCCACTTTCATGCATGAAATGAAGAAGAGGTCACGATTCTTTTCCCTCCAAACAGCTATCCAGTTGGCTGAGCCCCATTTATTGAAATGGGTGTCCCTTTCCCACTGCACTGCAGATCTTTGCTGTAAATCAGGTGACGGTATATAAGTGGGTCCTTTCTGAACTGCATTCTTTCCGTTGATCAGTTAGCCTAGCCTTGCACCAGTAACACAGTCTTAGTCACCAAAGGTTTTGAATTGGTTTTATATACAACAGTGGGAGTATTCTAGCTTTCTTCTTTAAGAATTCCTTGGCTAGCCTTGGTCCTTTGTATATCCATGTGAATTTTTTAAAAAAAGATTTTATTTATTTGACGAGAGAGAGAGAGAGCGAGTGAGCGCGCGCACGAGCACAAGCAAGGGGAGTGGCAGGCAGAGGCAGAGGGAAAAGCAGGGGAGGCCTTGATCCCAGGACCCTGGGATTATGACCTGAGCTGAAGGCAGACGCTTAACCAACCGAGCCACTAGGTGCCTCCATGTGAATATTTTAATGAGCATCTCAGTTTCTGCAAAAGAAAATTGCTCGTAATTTGACTGGGATTGTATTGTATCTATGCATCAACCTGGGGAACACTGACAGCTTTACAATGGGTATTCCAATCTCTGAACATGAACTATCCCTTCAGGTACAAATACATGGAAAGGAGCTCATCTTCATGAGTTATTAGAAAAATTAAAATTAAAACCACCATATATCCCCTAGAGTGGTTAAAATGAAAAAAAGACAGAAAATACGCAGTATTAAAAAGGATGTAGAATAACTGGAATATATACTGCTCATGGGAATGCAATTTGGGGCATCTATTTGGAAAACTGCTTGGCAGTATCTTCTAAAGCTGAAGAGATGCAAAACCTATGACCTAGCACTTCCATTCCTAGAATGACCATTCACTAAAAGATTAAATACATATGTGTGTGTGTGTGTGTGTGTGTGTGTGTGTGTGTGTGTGTGTGTATAGGCACTATTCAGCCTGAAACTGGAAACTACCCACATACCCATCAGTAGTAGAAAGGATAAATACATTTTGTGGTATATTCACAAAATGAAAAAATATAAAGCCCTGAGGACAAGCCATTCACACCAGCATGCAATAATATGGACACATCTCCAACAATATCGAGGAGTAGCCTGGTTCCATTTGTAGGAAGCACAACAGGAAAACCCATCTGTGGGATAAATCCCAACAGTGGTTATCCTTGGTAGGGTACCGCGGCGAGGAAGTACAAAGGCTTGTGAGTGTTGATAATGTTCTCTTTATTGATTTGGGTTCTGAGTACATGATATCTTCAATTTACAAAAAGACACCGAGCTATATACTCTTATGACATTGCACTGTTTATATATTTTAACAAAAAGTGTTTCTAAAGGAATTCATAATTGGGTTTTCTGTTGAAAAACCAAATCGCTTTTAAACAATTCCCTCTCCCCATCTGCCCCATCCCCTTTCTAGAGCATTTATATAACCAATAACCTAAAGGGAATTCTTCTTCTTCTTCTTCTTCTTTTTTTTGAATTCTTAAAAACAAAACAAACAAAACCAGAACAAAAGAAAGGGAAACTATGCTCCAGGAGCTTCCCCAGTTGGAAATTAGTTTACATGCAGCGCTTCCGGGTACTCTATCTTTCGACCAATTGTGAGCATCTAATTAGAAGCAGTTTCTTTACCTTTTTAACTCTTCAGATAAGAAAATGGAGAACTAAGGGATAGAAGACACTGCTACTTTCAATGAGTTTGTCTTAATTCCCTATTTTTTTTTTTAAAGATTTTTATTTGACAGAGAGAGACCAGCAGAGGGGGAGGGAGAAGCAGACCCCCTGCTAAGCAGGGAGCCCAACCGGGGCTCCATCCCAGGACCCTGGGGTCACGACTGGAGGCAAAGGCCGACGCACAACCGCTGAGCCACCCAGGCGCCCCCCTCATTCAAATCATTACTTCTTATTCCCGCCCCTTAAGAGTGATTAAGCAATGCCTTTAGCACGGACACAAGTGTAGGTCTGTGTTTATTTTTCCATGAGCAGCCTCTTTAACGGTCCCTTTGCCCATCTTTTTGTAGATTTGTTACGCTAACATCCAGTTGTCCTAATTTGTTTTTCTCTAGTTTTGTGTTGATACTAAACTAATCAGTGGATGCAGTTACGGAATCCCAGGAAATTCATTTTTAGATACGACACAACATAATTTTCCCCAAACTTGGCAACGCATGCTAGCTTACTTTCTTCTGGTCTATTTCTAGAAAACAGGTTACTGAGATTGAGCCTTACATTTCTATAATCCACTAAATGAAAAGTGTAGAGCAAAACCGAGAGTTACAAAGTTGAGACTGTTTAACAAAACCAGTAAAGTGAAAGGCTAGGAGGTCGATTGTAGCTTTTTGTTTTTCAATTATAAATATAACACAACTACAATTCAAGTTTTAATAAAAATACCAAAAATGATTATAGTGAGAAAAAAAAATCTCATTCGCTATCGAACAGAAAGTGCTACGAAAGAGCTGTCTGAAGAATATTTTGTTCTGTGTTTGTATCTACCCCCCTGTGTTGGTAATACATTAAAAAAAAAATTTAAGGGATACAATAACCATCACCACACAGACAGAGATTTGTGGTAATGTTAAAAGCTGTCTGTGGAAAAACTTTTTTTTAACTACATTAAATACTGAAAGTTTTTGTTTAAAAAACTTAGCTGCTCCCCAACATCATCTGAACAACGTGGAGCTGAGATGGTGATAGCTGTTTTAAACACCATGTTTCAGGGGGTGGGGGTACCAGGGTGATGGGTATTGAGGAGGGCACATGATGTGATGAGCACTGGGGTGTTATATGTAACTAATAAATCACTGACCACTACATCAAAAACTGATGATGTACTTAATACAGTGGCTAACTGAACATAATAAAAGAGAAAGAAAAAAAAAGCCGCACCGTGTGATTTTTGGGCCCAATTTCTATGCTGGATATGTCATGCAGATATTCTTCATTTTTTCCCCAAGGTGTTCTTATTGCCTCTGGTGATTGTGGCGGGTGAGGTAGGAGGTGGAGTAGAGAATGAGGTTATACCTGAGCCATTTCCCACTTGTCCCTATTTGTTCCAGGGTATCTGTCAGAGAGTAGAAGGGAAAAAAACCAGTTCTTTGACCCCATAAGTGACTCGTATTTGGGATGAACACCCCATCACCACCACCGGGTGAGACTTAAGCATCGGTAACACAAAACTGGCTTCAGCTTCCTATGCTTATATTTTTTGGACTTACGAGGAAAGTAATAAATAAGTGGCTTAGAATGAGGAGGAATAAAATACTAGTTTTTAAAAGCTCACTTGGATGAATGAATTATTGAGAACTGGGACCATTTGTACTTGAGTAAAAACTGAATTTATTTCGAGAGTTTGAGAATTTTCCTTGGATACGATTTGTTATATTCAATGGAGGTAAAACCAAAAAAACTCTAACCACTGCGCCACCCCCCCCCCCCAACACCCAAACCAAATGGAGCACAAAAACCCTGTAGTTGGAACAGGGGCTTTGCAGGGAGAAAGGGAAGGGTCATCCATTTACGGAGTGCCTTGTACATGCACGTTCCTCTCCATTCCCACCTGTGCATAAACCATCACCGTGAGGCGTGAGGAGTAAGTGGGATCCACAGCTGAAAGCAGCCCAGTAGGTAAGTACAAAACTGATTAACCCACAAAGATCATTCTACTGTGGCATCCTGTCCCCAAATGTTGTATCACTAGAATTTGACAAGGATTGCTGTCTACCCTGGGGACACGATTATTTCAAGATGATCCCTGACATTTAAACCTTTGTGGTAATTAAAAAAAAAATTGTCCTGGGAAAGCCAAAGTGGCCAGTTTTTGAGGAGGGTCATTTCAGAAATGGTGGATGGAAACAAATTGTTCAAAGATGCCATAAATACACACAGGTATGCCTTTTGTTACTCAAAAGACACATCCAATGACTCCGCTTTGAAAAATATAAATCAAAGTGTATTTTAAATAAACTAGAAGCAATTCAGTTTGATTTAAAAAACCACATAGTGACTCTTTTCTGAAGAAAGGTAAAGAAGCCTTTGGTGTGTGTGCAAATTACTGTTTTGCTACGTTAGTCCCCCCAAGGTACACCTACTTTTGTCACAACCTTTGGCAGTCCCGCAGAGTCTGAAAGAGCAATTCTAACTTTGTTCTCACTCCCCAGCCCAGCCCAAGCCTTTTATTCACTTCCCATCAGTCCAAACATCTTCAGTAAGCAAAATCTTAAATTTGTCTTTGTTGTTGTAAGAGTAATATATGTACCGAAGGGCATAAAATAAAAAGGTTGCTTCCTTCTCGTCCCTCTGGCACCAAAGATAATCACTGCTAACAGCTTCCTATGTCACAAAAAGTCTCGTATCATGACTATACACACATACAGAAACACAACCACTGACTCAAAGTTCACTTTTGCTTTGAGCTCCTTCACAGACTGGTTCCCCCACATTCTGCTCCGTGCTCCCTGTTCCCCTATTAATTCCTGTAACATTAATAAGTACACTGTCATGTATTGACCTGTTTTTATTTTTCAACTGGCTTTACCTCCTTTTGCCTTTTTAACAACATATCCTCATCTATCTATAATAGCACTTAGGACGGTGAGGGGCACACGATGTAAATTATAAAAACACCTGTCCGATGAATGACTCCACATTCTGAATTGTAAGTACAATTCACCTTCCTTTTTCTGCTGTCATGGAAGAGGCTTTTCACACACAAACAATGCCAACTCAGATATTTCTTAATGGCCTACTCTTTGCTGAGAGGAAGGGCCTGTTTATTTGGGTTATTAGTAGCTGGGCTCTGATCCAGAAATCCATTTCTGGAGAAATACATTGCATTTTATTTTTAGCTATGAATGGGCTATACATTTTGTTTGCTTATTTAAAATAGTTGGCTGCTCTGATAAAATATAGCTATGGATAGAAAATAATAATTGTTTCTTATATCATATTATTGGGAAGAAATAAAGAAAAAAAAAACCACTTTGTGTCAGAAAACAAGGAGGTGCTCAAAGACTAGCCAGGCCATGTCAAAGGGACTCAGGAACTGGATAGAAAACGCTCCCACTGGCAAATGTGGGACAGTGTGAACATCAAAGGGACAATGATGGTATTGGACTACACTCTGAACAAACAATAAATTTCTAGTGATACTTAAAAAAAACAGGGGAAGAAGAGTTAGGGAGGAAAGAGAAAGCTCTTCTGTATAGAATGCCAGCAAGCTGGAAAATCACCTTTTGCCACCATTCATGTAATAATTCAGGCAAGGGTCATCACCAATGAATGCTAAAACCTGGATGAAAAGTTGCTGCAGAACAGGATATTCACTAGGCTTTAAATATCACTAATTACAGGGCGAAAGGGAGATCTCAAGCAAATGAGCAACCTGAGCATCCCAAGTAACGGGGTGCCTCCTGATGTGACAAGACGAGAACCACCCATCATTCATGTAGTATTCGTGTCAGAAATGTTTTACCTGAAGCTAAGAACAGTGAGGTAAGTACGAATGGCAGGACATTATCCAAGACAACTGGCCTGGACTCTCCAAAACTGAAATCTCACAGAAGACACACAAAAGGGTGAGGAGAGGGGTGAGGAGAAGTGCTGGGGTCCAGATTTAAGGAGACAAAAGAAACATGGCGGCCAGCGGGTGGACCCTTTATTGGATGCCAGTGGGAGCCGGGAGAGGGACGAGTATGATGTGGGGAGGGTGGGGAATTTCATATTGGATTGCATTTTATGCTAATGGATAATAATAGTGCATCACTGATAACTGTCCTGGATGTAATACTGGTCTCTTGACTATGTAGGAGAATGTGCTTGTTCTTTGCAGACACATGCTGAAAAATTTAGGAGGAGAGTGTCATTGCGTGTGCGACTTACTTTCACGTGGCTCAGGAAAACACATACAGAGAGAATGACCATGATGGGACAGAGAAAGAGGGAGGAGAGAGAGCAAGAGGGTTGGAAAATCAGTGAGTGAGCAAATGTTGCTAATGCTAGCAACTGGTCAACCAGGGCGAAGGGTGTGGTTTATTACTGTATTATTTACAGAACTTTTTTTTTTTGTATTTTTGAAAAATTTCAACATAAATAGGAAAAAAAACCCAGACCAACGTATTTTTGGCTCTTTCTTGCTTCAGCAACAAATCTTACCACTTAGATGACAGCAGTTAGGTCTGATCAATTTGGGAATGAAAGCAGAGATAAAACTGGTCAGTTTTTAAAAGAACAAGGAGCCAACTGACACACCATAAAAGGTATGAGCAAAGCTCGTCAGGGCACATGAGAGCACCTTCGAGCAAGTACCTCTTTTAAAAACAGAGTTAACAATGGCACCATTAATGGTGTGGCCAACAGCATAACTAGGTATGTGGAACAGAGCAGATAACCAACCACTGGGGAAGGTACCGCGGGTATCGAGAAGGTGAAGTCTCAAATATGGAATCTGCAAATAATGTGGATCAACTGTATGAGAAACATATACCTACTTTCATTCCTACACACCACACATTTTCCCCCTGAAGGCTAAAACCTCTTCTGCAACCTTGAAAGTGCTTCTTGTCTAGGGTTGCGATGCCGATTTATTTGCTTGCCTTTTTCCAACTGTGTCTCTCAATATTCTGTAAGCCCCGTAGGAAAAACCCCAGTCTATTTTATCCTATCACCTTGCACTCTGCATCTGTCGTGTGACTTCTACTAGGATTCAGGGAAGAAGAGATGACCAGTGTGACACTTCT
Organism: Ursus americanus; assembly: GCF_024610735.1. Lineage (NCBI taxonomy): Eukaryota > Metazoa > Chordata > Mammalia > Carnivora > Ursidae > Ursus > Ursus americanus. The sequence continues at coordinate 9,700,209 of NC_142158.1, forward strand.
GGATGATATTAACATTTAAATCAGTAGACTGAGTGCTGGAAGAGGTCATCAAGAGGATGTGGCTGCCAGTTGACCTGTGAGCTGGACCCCAGCAATCAGAGGCACCTCACCTCCTCCCCTGTCCTTGGAATGTGTGTTTTTGCCCACCGTCTCCAGAGCGGGAGCTGATTTCAAGGACACCACCTTGAGAGAATAAGGTATTTCTGAGACTATTTAGATGGTATGTGACTGAATCCAGTTCAGGCCTCTACATAAACTTTCAAGATTCTGGCAGGCAGATATAAAGATCTGTTTCTCCTGTGGCCACTCAAGGTAAGCCCTGTAAGTCAATTTCCTTGCTTATTAAACACATCACCTACCAATGTGGAGTGGTTCGCCTTTTTCTTTGGTCTCTCCCTGCCCTTCATGTATGGGGGCCCGTTTGTGAACCAACACTGAATAAAATAGACTGCCTTCCATAATGTGGGTGGGCCTTATCCAATCAGTTGAAGGCCTGAAAAGAACAAAAAGGCTGACCCTCTCCTAAGGAAGAGAGAATGATTCCTGCCTGATGGTCTTAAAAGGAGTATTAGCTTTGATTCTGCTTTTGGACTCAAACTGACAAAAAGGCTCTTCCTGGGTCTTGAACCTACTGGCCTTTGGACTGGAACTAAACCATCACCTCTCCTGGGTCTCCAGCCGACTCGCCCTGCCCAAGATCTTGGGACTTGCCAGCCTCCATAATCGTGAGCCAATTCCTCGTAACAAATCTCTCCCCTCTCCCTCTCTATACCTAAATATCCTCTTGGTTCTGTTTCTGTGGAGATCCCTGATTAATACTTTGGGCAGGAAAAGCTCCAGCTGAATCTAAAGTTGCCCTCACGAGTGACTGGAAGAAGAGCGGTATGATTAACAGAAATATGGATGCAAGGAGGTGGAGCACGTTTTGAGAAAGAAATGATGAGTCTGGCTTTGGTCATGCCAAATGGGACAGTGAGATAGTCAACTGGATAAATCCTGCAAGCAAGGAAAAATGCACGAACAGATGGGGTAAAGTGAAGCATGTGAACATCACATCCTATATGTTTAAAATGGTCTCACCCAAATGCCTCAAATAAATCTTTGATAACCCTCTGCCAAATACAAGTCTAGAGTAGTAGGGGCTGTCTATCCTTCTTCAGAATGATTTCATTCTTGGTTTCAGTACTACTTTATAACAGTCCAATATGAAACAGACTATATGTGGAAGAGCATAAAATATTTATTAGACTGGAGCAGAAGCAATAAATTAACTTCACTCTCAACTGGTATGAAAGTGGTAATAATTAAAAACAAAAAACGAAGAAGTGCTTGTCTAAGTCAAAGGCTGAACCGGATGCAGGAGCAGATGGACTGCTGACATTGTGTACATATGTGCATTTTTCTAGGGGAGCATCCAAAGCTTTGTCAGATTCACAAAGGTTCTGTGACCCAAGAAGTAATTAAATGTGAGACAGCTTTTCTCACTTTGTTCCTTTAAATATGGCCATATGAATGGCAAGAGTTCATCTAATCTCCCCGCACAGGAGCAACACGGTTGTAGAATATTAAAAAAAAACACACCTTCTCCTCCCAAATTGGGTGTACATAAAATCTCCATATATTCGGTATAAATTTTGACCTATCCAGTCTATTTCCAGTTATCCGTCCTAAACGAGGAGCTAGATAAGTGAACAAAGATATTTCACTCACGAGGATGTTTGCCAGGGCACTGTTTAAAGTGGTGCACGTCTACAGGTCTAACAATAGGGGATTAGCAAAATAAATGAGGTTAGTGCACTTGGTGGCACCCTATGTATCCATTTAAAAATGATGATGCATGCATATTTTTACTGACTTGAAAACTGTGAATTTTAATTAGGAAATCATAACCTTATACATGATTAGTAGGATTCCATTTAATGAAAAAATATACCTTCATATGCTATCTATCTGCCGAAGTCACATTCTGGAAGGATATACATGAACACAATAGTGTTTCAGGATGGAAGAATTATGAATAATTTTTCTTTCTCCCCCTCAAATATTATTACAGTAACTATAGATTATCCATGTAATAAAAAATGCAATACTTCCCTTGAACCAACCTTCCCAATGGCAACAAAGCCACTAACCATTCATCAACGTCATGTCTGTCTCCAGCTCCTACCCTCTCTACTTGTCAGGCAAAACAGGAAGCACTGCTTCTTGAGAGCCCTCCATCCCCTCAGAGCCTCCGTGTGCAAGTATGAATCACGAACGCCATCCGGCATCTCGCACTCGGAGGGTTTCTTCCAGTTCGTGGTTGACACCTCTTACTGAGAAAGACATACCAATGTCACACGAAAGTGAACAACGGGTGGGGTGGCGGGGACAATGAATGCTAACAGAAAGCCAAGACTTATTTTATCATCAGGAATAAATCTGCAAGTTTAAGCTTCCCACAGCCGTAACAGAGCAATCAATAGCAGTTATCATTTTGCTGATGCTTGTTAACCAACCGTATAAACATTTTAAGAGTCCAGGAAGGAGGGCAAGGGGAGGGGTGGGGAAGGAAAAACAAAAAAACAGAAACATTTTAAGAGCCCAAAGTGATGACAAAGCAACCTCTTTCTGTGGTGAAAACTCTGCCGGAGCAAAATGCGGGGATTTTATTCCACCGTCACGGTAGGTGATGAGATCCCCCCTCCCTGCTTTTATCAAACATGGCAGATTTACACAGGATGTTTAAATTGTTTATTATTATTTTTAGGTTGACGGGATAAGGAAACAGCTATGAACTGGGGGAACCTGGCTCAGAGGTGAGCAGTGTCTAGAAGAGAGCACTGTGAATCAACGCTCCGTTGGAACAGACGTCACAGACCTCACTGTGACACCCACAGAGCCATGTGGGGACAGCAACAGGACTGCTGTCTGTTTGTAACTCTAGGTCGTGGACTTCAGGAAAAGCACCGTGAGCTAACTGGCTGCATGAGGAACTCGAGCCCACGTCCAAAAGGGGCTCTGGAGACACACTGACTATGTGATTACACCTGCCTGGAAGCCAAACGTTGGCAGCACATCTAAAAGGTAACAAGTGGAAACGTGCGCTGTAGGCCCATGCATTCTAGCATGCCGGGAAGGCATGCAGAAACACGGGCTGCCACGGCGTGGCAGAGCGCACGGTCCCAAGAGCAGCAATTTTCAGAAAGCCCAGAAAAAGAAAGAGCTGGGGAAAGAGCATTTCCAAACTCTGAGCGAGAGAGAGCCCAAGAACAATGACCACAGGTCCAGGAACACTCCCATTCCTCTGGCTTCCATGCGAGATTCACACCGCTGCCCTGATCCTGTTGCGCAGAAAGCCCCTCTCCCCAAGCACTGGCCACCTCGTGATTCTGACATTCTGACTTGGAGGGTGGCAAGTTCAGCTCCGCATGGAGGGGACCGTGCCAAGTCACTGCACCTGGCCTAACGCGCCTCCTTCATCTCCCAGATACACAGACCTGAGACACCCACTGAAACCGGGGTGCCTGGCTGGCTCGGTTGGAAGAGCGAGCAACTCTTGATCTCCAGAGGTCATGAGTTTGAGCCCCATGTTGGGTGTAGAGATCACAACAAAACAAAACTTAGAAAAAATCCACTGAAATCATTCTCATGCTCCCGAAGTCCAAATACTGATGTTCCTATTAATTCTAAAGGGATTTGTTAGAGAACTTGGGGGATTAAAAGTACTCATTCAAAGTTCACAAACTGGTTAGTTATTCATGGCTTTTTAAAAACAGGTTTTTGATGACTTTCAGAAATAATAACTTTACCCCTTCCCCATCTCCCCAGATTATAGCAATGAAACGATATGGTATTATTTCAGTAACCTACAGGGCTAGCACCTGATTATTGTTTCACTCCTTAAATGTAAGAAGAACAATACCACCCAAGTGATGTGGAGCCAAATTTCATAGCAGCTTCTTTACTGTCAATAAATCCATTTCCTAATTACATACAAAGACATGTTTATCTTTGACCCTGATTATATTAAAAATACCAGAAGTATCATTGCTTTAATGTGCATTACAGAAACACGACTCCCTAAGTGAATCTGATCCATTAATAACATCTCTCTAACTACTAATGATTTTTGCAGACATGTAATAAAATATTTTATGGCTGTTTTCAACCATCTGCCCTTCTTTCTCAATATGAATTCGCTAGAGATGTAGTGAAATTTCCTGTGCTTTGTGCCATTACGTGTTCGTCAATACCAACACACCAATCAGACAGAGTCACACTGTTGCACATGCTGTACATGGAGCTAGGTTCTGGGCGCTGCTCGAGGAACTGGAACCTTCTGTTGGCAAGATTCCTTTAGGCCACTCCTCAAGCCGGGCGGGGTCCTAACCTATTGCAAAGCAGCACATTCACGTCTGTACCTAAGATGTGCAGAGCTAATGAATCATGAGCCAATCAGTCACAGAAGAACGACAAGCTGCATTAAAGATGCCACACTTTAAAGAGTTAAATAGGATATCTAAAATTGCATTCCTTTTCTTTGAAAATGACGATAACCTATAGTAACATATTTGAAATGCCACTAATTATGTTACTGAAGAGAGCACTTAACGAATATGAGTCATCAAGAATACATCATGTCATAGGATGCTAAGCTTTCTTCATTTATAAACTTACTATATACCGAGCGCCTATTATGAGCTAGACACCTCTGACGGTCAAGTTTTCTGAGCACAGACAGGGCTCAGGTTTAAATACGTATGCAGAAGAGAAATTCACTTTACAAAGAAGTAGGTCTTAAAGTAATGAGCCAGCTTTCAAATGATAGTGACCTGCTTTGAGAGTTGCTTTTACCAGCAAGGTGTCCTGGGGACGAGGGGCAGACGCCTGCAGCACCTGCTGCCGTGGAACAAGAAGGCCGAGAAGGGATACTGGAAGCTACTCAAGGACATATGCCAAGGCCTTGGAGAAAAGGACCTGGTGACCGTTAATGTCATTTCTGGTCCTGGGCTCCAGGGTTCTTTGACGAGAGAATCATGACCCAGCACACAGACTGCAGAGAACCACCTCTTCCATCACCAGACCTGAGGTTTTCCTAGTAGGTGCTCAGGAAAGATTCCCAGCTGCAGCTGCTCCCCCACGCCACCCCATGTTAGGGTAAAGGAGAAATAAAGAGTTTCCCACAAGCAGCTGCCTGTGTTTAGATCTCACAGCGCATTTTTTACAAAGAGCAGGGAATGTTCTAGAGAATACTGAAAAATCATTACAATTCCACCTTCACCAAGAGAAAAACAACCAACTTCACCAGCCATGTTACTGAGGATCGTGTCCCCTTAAAATCAATTACTGTGGTTAAAAGGAGGACTCTATGCTTCTTTCCCCACTCGTGGCTTCCCCCAGAGGTGATAATGAATAGAGCCGGAGGGATGTATATTGCATAGGGACTTTTCACAAAGACTCAAGTTATAAAAAGGAAAATGAAGATCATTCACTGTGCTCATTCTGTTTGGTGTTACTATGACATTTCTTCCCAGAGGGAGGGGGTTATTTATAAACTCAGCTAATGATTAGTTCAAGGAGGGCAGGAAGAAAAATAAGGCTTTAGCTTTAGATTTCCTAAATCTCTTCTTGGTCCATTTTCCTATATATTTTGTCTTTATACTTATAATTCGTAATTGTTAAGTCCTGAATACTAGTTTGAGGTACATATATAAAAATATATTTCCCCTTCTATTTTAAACAGATATCATGCTCAGGACAAGTTTAAATTCTAACCAATACTCAGAAGAGTTGACGATATGAAATATAAGCCAATCCTCCCTCGATCTTAACAGCCAGCCATTAAAGGTCTGTTCCTTAGCTAATCGGGCTTAGAGACATCACACACATAATTAATGCCACACACATAAAATGCTGCCATTCCTATGCTAATTACAGATGGAAGAAGGATGCCTTTCACTTAGTGAGAACCTCAATTCTTGAACAGAAGCTCTGCAAATATTTCAAGATAAAGATGAAAACTTCATTTTCAAAGACAAATCTGGATCCAGTAATTCCACTGCATTCTATATCCCAGCGCACAGATTTTTGTGAATAAACATAAAAGTGCGATCTTAAATACTGCTTTGCTTTATGAGTCGTGGTCCTTTCTAAGAGGGGTTCAGAGCCCCGTGCATAGACAAATAGTATAAACCCAGATCCCAGGGAAGGTCCAGAGGTCAAAAACTGGTGGTCCTTGGGCAATGTGCAGCCAGCAAATGTGTTTGGCTGGCCCACAGCGTGTTTTTAAAACAATGTGAGCCAATTCAAAAATCCAATTTCACAGTACAATGGAAAGATGTGGAAATACAAAGACTTCATTCTTACCTTCATTTAGAACCAACAGCTGTCCCTTTAAAATGGACGAAAGCTTTCCAGTTTTCTTCCACTTGATTTTTTTTATGTGTGCTTATTCAACCTTTTCTTTCCTGCCTGACCTGGGGATTTAAGACGTAATGGGATAGGGGTGGAGCTCCTAGGCCCTTATTCTTGAACTGGATGGGGAGGGAGGGAAGAAAGAGCATATAACTGTAATGTAATATAAGAGTTGTAATTCTTCTGAGAATTCCAGGACAATGGGCTGTTGTAATACTAAGGAGAAGGGGTCTGCGGTTGTTTTAAAATATGGCCACAAATTTTGTGACACTCCTACCATTGAGAACTGGGGGTCTATGTCCCCACTCCTTGAATCTGAACTCGGGACTGCTGTGACCAACAGGATATGGCAGAAGTGATGCTATGTGTCTTTTAAGACCAGGTCATAAAGGCCATGCAGCTGTGTCTTATCCTCTAGAATACTCTCCCCTGCAGTTGTTGTGGACGTTCTGTTCAACGGTGACCCCCAGCAGTTCGGTACTCCCAATTAAGGCGGAAATCACATATCAGGGACAAGCATTCTCATTATATACCACCAGTTCTCTGTATTTATGAGTCCTTTCTGTTTCATTTGTTTTCTCTTTAAGAGTCCAAATATGAGTGAAATCATATGGTATTTGTCTTTCACCATCTGACTTATTTCACTTAGCATAACACCCTTCAGGTCCATCCACATTGTTGCAAATGCCAAGATTTCATCCTTTTTGATGGCTGAGTAATATTCCATCATGTATGTACGTATATTATATATATATATATATATATACACACACACACACACACACACACACACACACACACAAAACCTCTTCTTTATCCATTCATCTATCAATGGATACTTACATTGCTTCCATATCTTGGCTATTGTACAGAATGCTGCAGTAAACATAGGGGTGCGTGTATCTTTCCAAATTAGTGTTTTACTTTCCCTTTGGGTAAATACCCAGCAGTGGAATTACTGGATCCAGATTTGTCTTTGAAGATGAAGTTTTCATCTTTGTCTTGAAATCAAGGATACTGTCAGTTGATTACCTATTTCATAGTCTTGCCAAGTTTGGGCGAATACGAATCTCAGATTTCCCAAAGTGAGAGAATATTAAATTATCTCCATTGGCATGGAAACAGAGGTATTACTTCCAAAACTTCCTGTATGTTTTCCCAAATTTCTCATCACATAACTACACATAGGCATTGCTGTACTTAGGAATATGCTTCTCTGATGCTTTAAATGACACATTTCAATTAGTTTAGGGTTGTTGGGTCTTTGAAAATACTTCAAAAACCCCCTGTTTAAATGTCATAAATGTGTGTTGAACTTGAGAACGACAATATGAAGGGCAAATATGGAAGCTGCATCATTAATAATTGAAGGAGGACTACCAAGTTTTCCCATTTCACTGTGTGTTTAAGGTTGCTGTGCTCTTGACAGCTGTGACCATTGCTGAAATGTAAGATTTGGCAAAAAAAAAAAAAACAAAAAAAACCCCAGATGATTTCAGAAATTTCTCAACCCTGTATTTCACTGCTAGTCAGTCTGTCTTCTTTAGGCTTTCCCTAAATGGCATAACTGATATATTCTTAAGGATCTCAGAAAGAAGTTTTCCTAGTAATGCAATGACAGTCAGGAATAATCATGTCCTTGCTTGGAATGAAATCTCCTGACCAGAAAACCCTACCCCTGTTCTCCAGGATGATTTCTTTTTAAGCACCAACTGCTTCTTTAAGAGCATAATTCAGGGATACACAAGCTCTCTGGTGCCAACACAATTATCATCCATGAGAAGGATGCTTGTTTAATTTACCTCTCAAGCCACACTCCCATGTTGTCTTGTTATGACACATTGTTTCTGTCCTACTGCTCTGGCTTGAGCGGTATTTTACATAAATGTTTTCTTCAATCATTTTAGCTATGCTTATCAAATACACCCTGATGATGCCAGGGTATTTCAATGACTTACAAAAATATAAAATCCAACTAGAGTCATAAGATGCTCTAACTTATCTTCTTTGAATAGTTTGAGGGGCTACAGAACAAGCTATCACAGTACAGTGTCTGTTTTCTATTATTCTAAACAAGTCAGGCCAAATGCATTTACTATTTATTACTATTTACTGTAATAATTAGGAAATGAAGATAGTCTTCAAGAAACATATGAGACCTCATACCTTTCTTAAGACTGCCATTTTCAGATGTGATAATGTATTCCAGGGATGATATCTTTGTTCAAAACATTTCTGAAAGCCACTCCTCGCCCTGGGCCCCTGCTATACCCCATGTGTGCCACCACTTTTCACTATATATTTAATTGTTTGAGAATGTCTGTCTTCCCCTAAGACTGTCAGCAGCTGAGGAGTAAGGACTGAAATCATCTTACATCCCTGTTGTCCCTCAGAACACTACTTGGCAACATAGTAGGTATTCAATATTTATTGAATGAATAACGCATACGTTCCTTTGCATAGTGTCTGTGTTGTCAAAGTTTCACCCCTTGAGGGTAGATTTACCTTTTGGAAATAGTCAAAAGTGATTCAGAGTCAAGTCTGAAGAAAGAGGCCATGATACAACTCAATTTTCTTATGTGCATTAGAAACTAAAACTGATGGCAATTCTGAAAAGGACGTTTACTGAAGTAAACAGGCAGACCCTCAAGGCAAATTATTGAAAGAGTCATACTTGGATGTAGAAATTCTCATGTGTTTCTTAAAAATCATTGCTCAGGATTCTCAAGCATAACTTTTTCAAAAAAAAAAAAAGCTTCTAAAAGTGAACTCCTTGTTTTCTGCAGACGTGTGTGTGTGTGGAAATGAAAAACACAAAAATCATTTGCATCCGTGTTTCTTAAACGGACATGTAAATATGAACAGACTTCACATTCTGGCAGTCTGTGTTAGTGTAAAAGGGACCAAAAATACACTTAGCCTTTCCATCTTGGCTTCCTGTTCCATTTCCTTCCCATTTCTCTACATCTCAGCCAGAAGCATAGGCAGAAACTGGAAAGAGACAACCTTGCATATTCGTAGGCTCACATTTGTGGTGGTGATTGTGTACTGGTGTGAACATCTTCCCCCCAATGCCTGCGGTGTGCAGCACTGTGGAGAAATGAAAAAATGCGGATGCGGTGAAAAGACAACCCGGGTCAACTCAGGAATGAGTAATGTCAATGTAAGGCTGGGAGTGAGACATGCTGAGGGTGAGCATTACGGTGAGTTAGCCGGAAGCTGACCTCCTCGGCCTGACCCAATACCATTAACCTTGACTCAGGGTTGAAGCTCAGGCTCCCTCTACACCCACCGTTCTTTACTCAATTGCTATAAATGGCAACTTTTAATCCAAATGGATGTATTGCAAAGCTGATCTACTTAGAATTTCTTCTTAAAAACAAAACAAAACAAACCAATGTATAACTTACATATAGTAAAGCATTTATATCGTTAATGAATCAAACTATCTTCGTTATGGCTGCAAGCAAGTAATTCCCTTCTCTGGCAATGTCTACAAGGGAAAAGTGAATACATCCACTTTTAGCATTAATATTGATCACTTGAAAATGAGAAGAAAAACCTAAACAAATTTAATACCCAACATTATTTTTAGTACAGTCCAAAGAAGTTAAAAATCAGAAAAAAAATTTGTTTTAAAAAAGGTTACGTAGAAAAGAGATTTTATGTATTTCCTGTGAAACGACAGGCCGGAAGAATCAACACTGAGCACCACAAAGCTGGTCCTGAAAGTGAACTTCCCAGCCCACTTGGTCACCATGTCTGCTTCTGCCTCTTAGCTGTCACGGTCACGGTCTTGGTCCACTCAGGAAGGGTGGCTGGGTGGCTTCTAAAACAACAGACGCTAACTCCTCACGGTTCTGGAGGCTGGGAGTCTGAGATCAGGTGTGAGCACGATCGGGTGCTAGTGAGGGGGCTGTTTCCTGGGTTGCAGACTGCTGATTTCTCCTTGTGTCCTCACAGGGTGGAGAGCAGAGGGAGGTAGCACACTCTAACGGGACTCCTGTCAGGGCACTGATCCCATTCACAAGGGCTCCATCCTAACGACCTCGTCTACTCCTAAGTACCTCTCAAAGACCCTGCCTTCTAGGATCATCACATTAGGGGGTAGGGTTTCGACATATGATTTTGAGGGGGACACAATCATCAGTCCCTAACAGGCACGGAGAACCGTTTTGTCACTACCATGAAGACAGTCGGGTGGTAATCCAGCACCAAAGTGGCTACAGATACTCTGATGTATGCTTGGCTAATTCTACTTCAGCCGTCTGCTGGAGCCACCTTTTCCCATTTTACTTTTTAGGGCTCTGCCAGGCTAATGCTTCCTGAACACCTGTATTTCTCTGTCCTACTTCACAGGCTCTTGCTGATGATGCTTACGTAATCCCCTCAAAAACACAGAGGCACCATAACAGTTAGGACATGTGTCTACACATGAAGACTTGTCCTCGTGTGTACCTGGGCTCACTGCTTCTGAGAGCAGACCTGGCAGGTCATTCTCCCCTTCCTTACAATGCACACACACTTCCCAACAACTACTCCACACATCCCGAAACAAGAGGTCAGTTATGAATGTATGAGTTCCTAATAATCTCTGGGAGTCTCACTTACAGAAGAGTCGGTCATGGCTCGCGGAGGCTAACACTTCAACCAACTGAAGATTTAGTTGAAATCTACACCAATAACTACTCATCCCTCATCTTTCCTTGGAATGCTTAGTGAAATAAAATAAAAACACATACTGCAGTCATCCAAGCAATGCGACCAAGACTCTAGCAGAGGAGCAGACAGCTTACAGAGGGGACTGAATGTGAGTCCAGGTCAGGTTGGGGAATCAGGTAATTTTGGGCAATAGGAAGGAACCGCAGATCAGCGAACCCATCACGTTTATTTTACAGCCCAAAGAGGAAAACAGCTTTCCCCAAGCTTCACTGTGAACTGGGGCAAAAGTACAAGGAGCAGGGAGAGAGGGAAGCTGCCGGCTCAGCAGGGTGGCCAAGGTTGTACGGCTGCCTCATCCCACGGCTGGCCCACTCTTAGGATGTATCTCTGACCCAGGCTACAAGGGGAAGTCTAAGATACGAAGCTGGAAAAAGACAAAAGACTATCAAAGTGATTAAAAGGTGAGATCCAATGAAGATTTCCTTTTCAAAGTTTTCCTCCAAATAGGAGAAGGAATGAGGCAGCTGCCTCCACCCGAACCCCGCTTTGCTTGTCTGGAGGGACGCGATGCCTTGGTCCCAGTGGGGAGGTTGGAAGATATGCTACCATCCTTTTGATGCCTTACATTTATCGAGTGCCACGGTTTTGAGAGACAGGTCTTCCATACCTATATTACCTTTTCTGACCCAGAGAGAAAGAGGAGCAGAAATGAATAAAATGGGTGGGTAGAAAGCATTTTCTCTGGCTATACTTCCATGCCACAGAGGGTTAAAATAAAGCGAGTCCTTTTTAAGGAAGAGGACTTACTGGCAGTTCATATTCTCTGTCTCAAAGCTGAGTGAAGCATGGATTTGCACGTGTGCACACGCATGTGTGTGGGCACGGTTATACAGCCTTGTAAGTTTATTTTTTTATTTTTATTTTTTTAAAGATTTTATTTATTCGACAGAGATAGAGACAGCCAGCGAGAGAGGGAACACAAGCAGGGGGAGTGGGAGAGGAAGAAGCAGGCTCATAGCGGAGGAGCCTGATGTGGGGCTCGATCCCATAACGCCGGGATCACGCCCTGAGCCGAAGGCAGACGCTTAACCGCTGTGCCACCCAGGCGCCCCAGCCTTGTAAGTTTAGAAAACTATATTTTCATCATTAAGAACATGCTCTTACTGACCTTCTCACTGAGAGATGCACAACTGAAGAAAAGGGGGAGCAAACACCCCCCAACAATTTCAAGTCAGGGTCCAAGCTGGTATTATTTACAGTTGTGGGAAAACATATAAAACATAAAATTTATCATTAAGCCACTTATTTAGAAAATCGTATTCATACATTTTTATAAAATTGTGGTTAATTTTATGTAAAATTTATCACTTAAACCATTCTGAAGCGTACAGTTCTGTGGCATTAAACACATCCTCACTGTTGTGCAACCATCACCATCGTCAACGTCTGTAACTTTTAAAACTTCCCAAACCGAAACTCTGAACCCATTAAACACTCCATTCCCCTGGAAACCATCACTCTACTTTTTTTGTGTCTATGAATCTGGTTATACTAAATACCTCTGTAAGTGGAATCGTATATGAGATACGTCCTCTCGTGACTGCTTATTTCACCGTACATACAGACCACATTTTGTTTACCCCTTAATCCATCAAAGGATTTGTTTTGCTTGTTTCCACCTTATGGCTATTGGGAATCATGCTACTGTGAACATGGGTATAAAATATGTCTTTTAGACTCTGCCTTCAATTTCTTGGGGTATATACTCAGAAGTGGAATGCTGGATCATAACTCTATGATTATTTTTTTTTGAGTTCAGTAGTATCTTGCCCCACCATGCTTATAATACACTTTTGGCTATGGCTCTGCTTACCATTAATTCCTTACTGTGCTTAATCACAAGAGATGTGACTATATCAGATGGAGTCTTATTATGCCAGTCACACAGGCTAATCAATTCCCTTTACTTCTAGCCACACATCACAGTTTCTTAGGTAGAAACAAACAAGCTAAATCTCAATACAAAACCACAAATGGTGATTCAGCTAAGTAAGTAGATTTGTTTACTGGACTAACCTGAGAATGCTAGCATCTTCCAGAAGATGGTCACTGATGAAACCTAAAGAGCCTATAATCCTAGAGGCCCCTATAGAGCCTCTGGATTGTTCTGAAGTTTCTATCACCTGCTTACCCCACCTTCTCTGGGGCTACTCTGTATGGTGGTGCAGGTGTATACTGAGGCCGTCCTGACCATCTTTCCAAACTTGTAGCTGTTATCCTTTCTCTGACAACTTCAGCCCCTAGCTCAGTTTTCCTATCCACTCCTTCCTCTGCCTGCATTCTTACGCTAATGACCTTCCAAACACCCTGTCTTATACCTATCATCCTCCAGTCCAGTGATGCTCCCTGCCTCCCTAATGTCACTGACCCTTGGATATGGACCTCACTGACCTAGCCAAGCCCCAGACCTGGACTCAATCTCCCATCCTTCCGCTTTTCTCAATCCATCACCCCGAGCTTGCTCCTCCTCTTCATTGTGGTCTTAGTTGATTGGTCTCTCCCATTCTACAGTCCACCTGCCCCTTTCAGCCCTACAGCAGTGCTGCCCAGCTGGGGCCTGGGGGCCAGTCACTGCAGTGACGCTTGAGTGGGTGTCCTTGCTTCATCTGACTTCTACCGCTGCATCCTCCTTGCCAATCCCAGCCTGGCAGATGGCATGAACCTCTCTACCCGCTCCAAATGTTGCAAAACTGGGCTGATGCATCTCGCTGCTAAAGTGCATGTTTGACTTTCCCTCTGTCACCTCAGTTGCACAGTGATCCTTTTACGCATTGTTAATGGCCTCCCTTGGCTTTCTTTTACATCTACTCTAACAACCCTCTTCACCTCTTTTCACAGCGATGCATCTCAATGCTACAACCTAAACTTTGTATAGTTCTGCTAATTTTTTTTGGAAGAGTTGAGAGAATTTAAGATGGATGAATTTTCATGCCAAGAAAAACAAATGTATAAAAGAAACTGTTGATGTTTGATGCCGTATTACAAGTTTTTTATAGTCCCAAACACAAACCAGCTTGAAAGATGAATGACAAAGAGGGAAAAGAAAATGTGTGGTTCTTCAACTGCTCCTTCTTCGCCTCAGATTTATCTTACCTGTCTTTTTATCTATTCTGCTCTCTTTCTTTCCCTTCTCCAGTGGTAATTGAGACTTCTTTAGGAAAACCATTTTCTCCTAGTTGCTCTGGGGTCTTGCTCCATTAATTTTTTTCTACTCTTTATTGTGTCTTTAATGATTTCTTTTGCATAAGTTCCTTTCTCTTAGTCAACAAACATAATAAAATCTTTGCACCCTGAAAAAACAAAACCCTCCCCCCTGAAATCCCAGATGGACTCATCTACTTATTCCCCCACTTCCCCCACTTCTCAAACAGTTCTCTGTTCTCTCCAGCTCTTCACTACAGACTTGCCTTGCTGATTCTGTTCTCTCCCAATTAAGCGGCTCTCAGAAATACAAATGGCCTCCCAACAGCCTCTCCCAACAGCTTCCTGATGAGCTCTCTCTAAGTAATGGACATACCAAACATCATGCTTGGAATCTGTTCTGAATGCCCTTTTTGGCCTCTTCTCTGACTGCTCCCTCTCGGCAACATGGCCTAGTGTCCAGGTTTCGCCTCTTCTCAGATGACTTCCAAACTTAGGTCTCCTGCCCTAAGTGGCCTCCGACCTCTAGGTCTGCATTTTTGCTGTTGGCTGGACATACCTAGATGGTATAATGTTGGCATGTCTGACTTGGTGTGACTCTGGGAGACCATTTCCTTCCTTCCCATGGGTCCTTTGTTCCCTACTGCTCATAGTAGCCCCGTTGAGCAAAGAAACAAAGCACAAACACACACAGATGCACTGATTTAACAAATGAAACTTTACCCATAAAAGGGCAGCTCGGATTGGTGCCCAGCGCCCTGACAGGAATCAGGTGGTATCTACTTCAGGTCCTGCAACCTCAAGTATTCTTTTTCCTTTGTTAGTAAGGCTGAGATAGGTATTAATCAATGTGACATTTCTGAAACCACAGGATGTTGTGAAGAAATAACAGAGACTTGAACTAAACCAACACTGTTAATATGCTGGAATAGGTTTAGGAGGAAGTACAGTGACTGGTTTTGTAATGAGTACTTTTGTATTGTTACAGCTACTGTTTAAGATGTCTGGAGAGTTTTGGGGCACCTGGGAGGCTCAGTCTGTTAAGCGTCTGATTCTAGATTTCGGCTCAGGTCATGATCTCAGGATCGTGAGTTCAAGCCCTGCACGGGGCTCCCTGCTAGGCATGGAGCCCACTTAAAAAAAAAAAAAAAAAGATGTTTGGAGAGTTTAAAAGAAGCAGCTCTGTTACATTAGTAACTGCTTTTTAAACTGGTTAAGAAAATAAATTTTAGCCTTTAATCAATGCATAAATGTTTAGCAAAGATCCACTTTAAAGCCTCAATTACTGGATATATAAGATTAATAAAATGATCATTAAATTGAGAATATACTTATCGATGGCCATAAGCCCCCTGGATATTAAAAGGCAACTGATACTTTAGAGGTATGTCATGCATGTCTCCTTTTGTCTTAAAAGTGGTTGAGCGCCATGGCTTTATCTAGGAGAGTCCAGGTGCTTAGAACCTACAAGCTCGGGCACGTGTATTTTAAAGAGGTGGTCCGAGATGTGACCCTGTTTAAGAACCACTGTTTAGATTCTTCTTCTAATCAGCATGGTAGATACAGTCGAGCCAGCAGTTAAATTACTAGTCATGTAAATTACTAGTCAAATCACATCATGCTTGACAGAGATGGACCTTCTATATTCTTTAGCTGAAATGCATCAGTTTTCAAAGAGGCCATAACCTAAGAGTGGGGAATATGTTATGGTATGGAGAGGTTTCTTATTATGAAAAGATTTAGTCTGCATGTGTGTTTTATTTTTATAAACTAGCGTTTGCCACATAAAGTTGTAGAAACTATAATGAGAGTGTAGATTTTTGATTTTAAGTGAGTACCTGGCACACACACATTATTTCATTACTAAAGGCTTTTCTGCCTCTCTGCCTTTCCTCCTCTGGCTCAGTTTCCGTGTAGAGAAATGTTAACCTACAGCCAGTGTGCATTTATTTGGAAAGGCATTTGGGAACAGTGTCTCTCGCTGGCTAATCCAGAGCTTATGGGCTAATGGCTACAGGAAAGAGAGAAAATAAAGTATGCTGCTTTGTAATTTCTGCCCTCTCCTATGATGTATAAACGAAAGGCTCCTTGTGCTTTCTAGCCCTGCACAGCATTCCCATCTGCTGCTGGGGCAGTAATCTTAAACACTGAAATGCGGGATTTTGAAGCTTTGAGTGGCATGCATCGTTCCTTTTCAGCCTTAGTGAAAATATGTTATACGGTGTCTGGCATTAAGAAACTGAACAGTAGCTGTCATTATTATTATGACTATTACTACTTTTACTATTATCATTATTATATTTGGAACTATTATTTAGTGAAGCAAAGGTTTTCCATCCAAAAGGGATTAACAGGTACCAACAGAATAATCCTATGAGATCCCAGTTGTTAAGAAACGTCTGGAGAATGAGTCTACTACTGAGTCAAATTCTGCTAAGTGTATACAATCTTCTATTGTGAGTTTCACATCAGACCTCATTTCTCTTTATTCCACACCCACCTTCCCCCCCTTCAGATCCACTGAATCAAGTATGTGGTACAAAAGGGGTCACTTCTCATCTTTTGGTTACATGAGTAGAAATAAACAAAATAGGCAGGGAAAAGAATCTGACCACAAAATAAGAAAGACCGGATCTTATTTAAAGCTCTGCCTGAGATGTTAAGAATAAAAATCAAGTCTTATTTTCTTTCTTTGTGTATCAAAAGCTTTTATGGAAGGGACTAAGGGGCAAATCTGGTCTGTTTTCCTGTCTTCAAACTTGCCTTCACTGACGACGAATGATTTGTCATATATATTTTTAATGTCTACATTATAGGTCCCGTGTATTAAAATAAATAGGCAAATTCCAAAAATCCAAAGCAGGATACAAATGGCGAGTGGTGTGGAATTTCACAATAAAGGGGTTCAGAATTATAACATCCCTGGGAGAGTCTCCACTCCTTTCTCAAAAGAGCTGTCTTTTTAAAATTATTTTTTATTTTATTATTTTTATTTATTTTAAAAAATATTTTATTTATTTATTTGACAGAGAGAGAGAGAGTGTGCAAGCAGGGGGAGCAGCGGGGAGAGGGAGAAGCAAGCTCCCGCTAAGCAGAGAGCCCGACATAGGGCTCTATCCCAGGACCCTGGGATCACAACCTGAGTCGAAGGCAGAAGCTCAACCGACTAAGCCACCCAGGCACCCCTCAAAAGAGCTGTCTCTTTAAAAGAAAAAAAAAAGCTATACTTTTCTTCCCCCCTCCCCCATAGAAGGCCATAGATATTAAACAACCTAGTGTTCACACTTCTATTAGGGCTTGATTTTACTCTGAGGAGATGTTAGAATCCTACAAAAACAAAAAGGACTTGCTTATATTTTATAAAGATCAACCATATTAACATTTTAATAAACTGATTTAAGCCATCTGGTGTTTAGAAAATGGGTCTGGTTCTCCAAAGAAAATAAACAAGATATAAATAACTCTTGAGTTCATGCCTTTTTTTTTTTTTTTAAAGGAAAAGGAGACTCTTGATCATATACCCTGCACTAGCATTCGCTCATTCCCCCACCAACCCTGCTGGGCGCCTACTGTGATTCAGGGACTACTCTAGGTTGTCATGTTAAAGAAACAGTCTGCTCTAAGGTGCTTCCAAAGGGCAATAAATAAACAGATGATCCGTGCAGATACCAGCAGAGTGACAGGGAGCTGTGTGGAAGAACAGAAGAACAAATGTGATGGGGTCGCACCTCCAAATAAACGGTGAAGGGCCCCTCCCTCTGGATAAAGCCCAGGTCTCTGGCTCTTGTTTCTCTCTGCAGCTTTCCTAAGCGTCTCTTCACTAGTGCCCTGGCCTTCTCCTGGCTAACTCCTACTTGCTCCTTGGCTAGTGCTCCTGGAAGCCTCCCTTTGAACCGGCCCCTCTCTTCCCACCTCCCACCCCGTGTGTTCTCTGGTCCTCGTACTTACTTCGCCTCATTACACTAGTGTTCTACACCAGTGCCTCAAGGGCTGAGTCTGTCTTAGCGCCACTCTGGTCCCAACGCCCAGGGGAGTCTGGCACGAAGGATAGATATTTATTTGATGAATGAGTGGATGAATGAATGAATGAGGAAAGTTGTGTCTGTTGGTGATTGAACGCTGGCCCTGTGCTGGGGCTGGGGGGACAGAAGGCTGGCTGAGGTAGGGAGACGACATGGCGGAGGGAAAGAGCATAGGTAGATGAAGTGGCCGCAATGGGGATTTTCCTAGAACAGAGCCGGTCTTTCTGATGGAATCTAAGCTTCTGGAGACAGACTAACAGATAATGGGAAGAGATGGCTTTTGGCTTCAATTAGCCCTGGGTTTAAATAAGAAGTGAATACAAACATGTGCCTACTTTGTCCAAGGTGAGCTGTATAAAGTCCACAGTATGATACCTGACACAGAGTGGGCCCTCAATACAGCAGAATCTAATCTTATCTAGAATGCAATACAAAATACAATACTATCAAGTCTCTGTCCATGCCAAACCCAGCATCCAATAGGAGAAACAGACCCACTTAAGTTAGTGCCTCCCTAAGGATCACATGGCTGGTAAGGGGCAGACGCGTCATGGCAGTGAATGTGATCACAGGGAAAGAGAGGGGCAGCCGAGGAGACTGGGACAGGCCTGGGGGAGACGGGTGGCAGTGAGAAGTGAGAAAGCCAGCAATGCAGAGGACCTCTAGAGGCCCTTCAAAGCGGTCAGGCACTGCTAGGGTGCCTACTTGGATGAGGGCACACGCAGTATTGGTGGTCACTAGGAACATGGCTACTTCTGCAAGAGCTGGTCTATCATTGGGATAACAGTGGTTGAGGTGTGAAAGGAAGGTGAGGAAGTGGAGCTCGTGAGTACCAATGGCCCCATAGAAGCCAAAGGGAAATAAGTGAGACAGGAGCTTGACACGGAAGCAAAGAAGCCGAAGTGTACTTGTGCGTGTGCGAAACGGGAGTGTGCTTTAAGGAGGGAGCCGAGGAGCCAGCAGAGGGAAGGGGAAGTTTTAGGAGGGCAGGCACCTGAAAATTAGTGGGATTTCAGAGACAGCAGTGTAGAACTGCTAACTTGGGTAAAAATAATGGGTGCTTCTTTATGAGGAAAAAATGGAGGCAACTGAGGATTTTCTGGCCCAGTAAGTTTGATAAGGACAAAAATGCCAACTTACTTGATAAATGGTACTAGGACAAGAAGATATCATTTTGGATAAAGTTAAGCTGAACCCATACCTCCATTCTTACACTAAAATAAATTCTAAATGCATCAAAAATTAGACATGAAAAAGTACCTATAAAAGCATTAGAAGAAAATAGAGAATTTTGGAGTCTTGGAGTGGGAATTTGGCATGATGCAAAATTTAAAGGCAATGAAGTAAAAAGTAACTACAAATTAAAATCTTCTGTATTAAAAAATGTAGTAAGGAAGGCCAAAAAATAAATGACAAATCGGGAAAATATATTTGTGATAAATGACAGGAAATAATAAAACAGTGAATAAATTAACATAGAAAAGAGACAGAGCTGGCTAACATACATAAACTATCCTTAACTTGACCCATAACTAAAGAGATACCACCTTTTACAGGTCGGATTGGTAGAGAGGACAATGTCTGATGTTCTCGGGGCTACAGTGAGGTGAAGACTGGGTTGCCGGGATAGTAGCCTGCTGCACAGCGTGGGAATGTTGATGTGTCTTCAATGCCCGTCCCTTTGACTAAACTCTTTCGCCTCTTGCCCTGTATTCGACATGAAGACAGGTACCAGGCATGTCCTTAGCTGCACTGCTTATGATGGCAAACAGCTGAGGTCAGTGTAAATGTCTGTCACTAGGGGCCCAGTTAGTAAATTACCACATATCCATACTGTCGAATACTATCCAGACATTATAAAGGGAAAAAAAGGTTATCTGTTCTGATGTGGGAGAATATAGTAAGTGGGGAAAAAAGAGGCTGTAAAAGAGTATTTTTAGTGAAATGTCATCTGTTTTAAACAGAAGAGTACACATATATGCATACACACATACTACCTGTAAATGCACAGGAAATTTCTGGAACACTATGTAAGAATTTTAATGTGGGAAGTGAGACTCAGAATCAAGAGAACAGAGTGAGAGCAACTTTCTTCTGCCTTTTAAGTTATCTTGAAAATGTAATATTTTGATTAAAAAATTGTAATAAAGAGATGTAAATCTCTGAAAGATCAAGTTACCCAACTTGCAAATCACAGGGGGTTATTGGTTTTGTACTATTCCCCTTCATTCTAACATTTGATAATGATCACCATGTCAAGTAGATCCTTAGGGGTGAGGGCTCTCAGTCTGTGTGAATCCTGGGTCCCTTACTTTTTAAAGACAGCGGGTACATAATTAACTCCTCTAAGATTAAATGAGACCGTGCATGTAAATCATTTAGCATATGAAGTAAGTGCTCAATAAATGTGATCTATTATCATTATTAATAAAATTCTTTCATCTTACAGTTTGCCACTGCCCTTTTACAAATAATTCTTGCTTGACTTTTGCTTTTAGATTATAAAACATTATTATCCTATCTGCATTCTACAACAGCCCCATTTTTACTGAGTTTCAGAGAAATTAAGTGGTTAGCCTAAGATCACAACCTAGGGTTTAAAAGCAAATCTTCTGACTTCAAGAGTTTTCTCCCTCTTGATCATAGCTGTCTGTCGACTAACAAGCCCACGGCCCCTATATTTTGACATGAATTAATGTTGATTGTAAAATCCTAGGCATTAGGGTCCATTAAGCTTCATATGGTACTTTGGACAGAGGAAACCAAAGTGCTACTTAAAACTAAATTCTGAGGAGTACAACTTTCCTTAAAAAGATTTAAATAAATCTGTCAACATGGTTAGCAATGATAGCACAAAAAGTTCAAAAAGCACAGAAAAGAAAAAAAAAAAACCTCACAAAAATGGGTAAATCACCTGTCCAAAAAAAATCAATATATGCTTCATTTAGTCTATGAATCTAATCACTGTTGTTCCAAATCTAGGCATTTTCATTAGAGTACTACCATGTTCAATAATTCTTTATATAACAGAAGCTGATCTGACCCAAATAATTTTTTTCCCTGAACTAGAAAAGTAGGCGATATTGGCATCTTCATTTAGTAGACAAGACAAAGAATTTATACAATTTTCCCAAGGTCCTTCAGTGATTTAAGGGCAGAAACAGATTTGAGTTCAGTCGCTTGCCTTCTAATTTGCTTCATATGTCACACACCGAGATCACACTCTTTCCTGCTTTAATTTTTTCATAGGCGTTTCCTGAAATCAGTTCTGAGTTTATTTTGGAATAATAAAGCATTACACTGAGCACACAGAGTAGACAGAACTGGAGTCTCAGTAAATTCCTTAATTGACTCAAAATAATTGATTTCCTTGAGTTTTTTTTTTTTTTAAACAGTTTGGCTCAAACTGAGAATGCACATTTTTTTTTAATAGCTGTGACTTCTAAATGCTCTCCTTATGTATAAATGTATTTTAGCACAATGTATCTCTGCTTAGGAAACATCCACTTAGAAGGAAATTCACTTGGTATTCCGTAGTAGCACCATCTCTGTTCTGAACTATCCTAATGAGGAATCAAGGAAATATGATGGCTCTAATAGGCTGTACATTGAAAATTAATTTAATGTTGTTATTTAATTGAAATCACTGCCCTCCCAAATACACACACACGCATGCATGCACAGTACGACTGGTCACCTCTGATGTGACTGAAAACTGTAGTCGGAAAACATCATTTATTTAAAAATTTCTTCTCAAAGATTTATTTATTTACCTTAGAGAACAAAGAGAGAGCGCATGCATGTGGGAGTGTGGGAAGGGGCAGAGGGAGGAGGGGAAAGAGAATCCCAAGCAGTTTCCACCTTGGGTGTGGAGTCCGACATGGGGCTGGATCCCAAGACCCTGAGATCATGACCTGAGATGAAACTAAGAGTTGGACGCTCAGCCAACTAAGCCACCCAGGTGTCCCAGATCATTTACATCAGTCATCTTCCTCTGACATCTCTGGAAGCATTTTGGGTCAGACTCTTTCTTGGAACACAATGCAGTTAGAAATCTCTGTGCCATGTCTCTCAGCTGCCCAAAATTGAGTACTTGGAGGGAAAGAAGCAGACAGTGTAAGTTAAAGTCCCTATGTTTTAATAGTGAGGTGGAAGGACAGCTACTGATTTACGTGACCTCAAAATCCCAATCTTTTCCCCAGGAAGGGCTGTTGAGAATTCACCGGCATGTTCCATCCCAACTGAAAGAAAGATTAAAAAATACCTAGGTTGCAACTCCCACTGTGGGATGTACCCGGTTTAGAGTCCCAACAGTCAAAATCAAGGGTCCTTTTTCATGAGATACTCTAAGATCTTAAGTGAAGAAGATATATCAGAGCTGTGGATTGATCGGTCTAGGTTCTCAAATTAGTCTTCCATAGTACACGTACATTAAGTCAGAACAACTGAATTGATGTAACCGATCAGGGAAATTCAAACCCAACGTGCCATTCCCAAAACTGCCACAATTAGAGTTACTGGCGTTGAGTTATGGAGAACAAATGTGAGTTATTGATTATGAGAGGTTCAGTGTTCACTGCACTGAGGATTACAAGCGAACCTGCAGAAATTAATTATGAATATAAAATATCCCAACTCTACTCTCAAGAAGTGAGAATCTCACTCAGATGTGATCATACATATTTCTTATCAACAAATAATGGAAAAGCTCCTAACAGTCTCACAACTACTTACTAGAATTAAAGCTAGTGTTTGGAATCATGAAATGGTATGATCAGAGTAGGCCCGAGAGAGCTTCCTGGAGAATGCAGCCTTGCATAATTTTATTTATTAAAGATTTTATTTATTTATTTGACAGAGATAGAGACAGCCAGCGAGAGAGGGAACACAGCAGGGGGAGTGGGAGAGGAAGAAGCAGGCTCCTAGTGGAGGAGCCTGATGTGGGGCTCGATCCCATAACGCCGGGATCACGCCCTGAGCCGAAGGCAGACGCTTAACGACTGCGCCACCCAAGCGCCCCATCATAATTTTAATACTTCAGTCTTGCAAACTGGTTTCCGAACCTGAGCCCACAGCTTTAAGAAACCCAGATATTCTTATGCAAAACTTTGTATGTATAGGTGTATCTATTTCTGGCGAAAGGGTAAAGAGCTTTTATCAGATAGAAGTCACTGTGTTTAAAACCTGCCTCAATACCAGATTGCTGGGACGACGGCAGAGCAGGAGGACCCTAAGCTTGCCTCCTCCCAGGGACACAACTAGGTAACATGCATATCAGCTAAATAACCCAGAAAACAACCTGAAGACTGGCTGAACAAACTCCACAACTAAATGCAGAGAAGAGGCCACACTGAAGAGACTTGGTAGGAAGCAGACACATCTGCAGGGCTCTTGGTGGGAGGGAGGGACCCCCAGGTGCAAACAGGAGAGAAACAGACCCCCACACTGGGAAGCCTGCACTGCGAAGGTGAATCCTGGTAACATTTAGCTTTGAAAACCGGAGAGACTGAATATCATGAGTTCTTACAACCAGTGGGACTTAAAACCTTGAATTTTAAAGATCAGCTGGCTCAGCTCTGGGAGAGCAGGGAGGGGAAATGAGTCCCTGACCTTAGAGAGACAACACAACAAATAGCCACAGAGATATAGTGTAGAAATAGCAGTTTGAAAACCCAGCTGAGGTCTATACGAGGGAGAGCTGTTTACTCATCTCAGAGCTGTTCTGGAGGGACAGAGATTCTTGGGGGATCCCCCAGGAACAAAGGCACTAGCAGGTGCTATTCTTCCCTTCTCCCCGCCCCCCCCCCCCCCCCCCCCCGCCAGGAAGACACACAGGCACCTGCAGGAATCAGCTACCGAAACTGCTAACACTGCCTCTCCCCCCACCACTGCACTTCAGTGGATCTGTCCCCTCCAGCCAGGCCTGCCGCAGTCCCTGTGCTGAAGGTCTGCACCCCCAGAAGGCCTGTGAGCAAACCTTGCAAATGCTGTTCATCCAGCCCCTGAATGTTGCAGATCTGCCTCCTCCAATATGCTCTTGGCCAAAGCTCATTAAAAGCGGTGCCCCAAGCCTGGCAGTGTGCAAGCAGCCCCAATAGGGGTCAGCACCTCTCCAAAGACTCCTGACCCAGAGAGAGGGAAAGATAAACCCCACACACCAGTCAGACTGTGGCCCTAGCAGGGGACAATACAGGGAAAGCACCCTGCAGTTTGGTGCTCTGACCTTTCCCAAATGCCTGGTCTGACTCAACTCAAGGCCAAGAAAGCCACAGACTGGCCCACTAACACCACGGGAATCAAACACTGCCCGTAACAGGTAAAGAGAACCACTGCATATGACCAGGAGGGCAGAGTAATGGAAAGTAATCAAACTGAGGAGATGAGAGAAAAAATTATGCAAAATGAGAAGAGATTTAGGGAACTCAGTGACGATACCATAAAGTATCATAATATATGCATTATAGGGATCCCAGGAGAACAGAGAGAAGAGGGGGCAGAAAATTTATTTGAAGAAATAGCTGAAAACTTCCCAAATCTGGAGAAGGAAAAGAAATCCATATCCAGAGGCACAGATATCATCCAACAAAATCAAGCCAAGCAGATTAACACCAAGACACATAGTAATTAAAATGACAAAAAGTAGTGACAGGGAGTTTTAAAGGCAGAGAGAGAATGGCTTCACAAGTGAATTCTACCTATCATTTAAAGAAGAATTAATACCTATTCTTCTCAAACTATTCCAAAAAACACAAGAGGAAGGAAAACTTCCAAATTCAATCTATGAGATCAGCGTTACCCTGATACCAAAACCAGATAAGGAGTCGACTGAAAAAGAGAACTATAGGCCAATGTCTCTGATGAACATAAATGCAAAAATCCTCAACAAAACATTAGCAAACTGAATCAACAATACATTAAAAAAATCATTCACCACGACCAAGTGGGACTTATTCCTGGGGTACAAGGGTGGTTTAGTATTTGCAAATCAATCAAGGTGATACATCACATTAACAAGGGAAAGAATAAAAAACATATGTTCACTTCAAGAGATGCAGAAAAAGCATCTGACAAAGTACAACATCCGTTCATGATAAAAATCCTCAA
This sequence comes from Ursus americanus, assembly GCF_024610735.1. NCBI lineage: Eukaryota > Metazoa > Chordata > Mammalia > Carnivora > Ursidae > Ursus > Ursus americanus. The sequence goes on from NC_142158.1 coordinate 9,725,594, forward strand.
CGACGTAGGTTTAGAGGGAACACACTTCAACATAACAAAGGCCATATATGAAAAACTCATAGCTAACATCATACTCAATAGTTGAAAAACTGAGAGCTTTTTCCCTAGAGTCAAGAAGAAGACAAGAATGTCCACTCTTACCAAATTTATTCAACATAGTACTAGCAGTCCTGGCCACAGCAATCATATAAGAAAAAGGAATAAATCCAAATTGGTAAGGAAAAAGTAAAACTCTCACTATTTGCAGATGACATGATATTATATATAGGAAACCCTAAAGATTCCACCATAAAACTACCACAACTGATAAAGGAATTCCATAAGAATAAAAAATAATATACAGAAATCCATTGCATTTCCGTACACTAATAATGAAGCAGCAGAAAAAGGAATTAAGAAAATAATCACATTTACAATTACACCAAAGATAATAAAATACATAGGAATAAATTTAACCAAGGAGGTGAAAGACCTGTATTCTGAAAACTATAAACCACTGATGAAAGAAATTGAAGGTGACACAAACAAATGGAAAGATATTCTATGCTCACAGATTGGGAGAAAAAATATTTAAAAAATGTCCATAACTACTCAAAGCAATCTACAGATTTAATGTAATTCCTATCAAAATACTAACAGCATTTTCCATATAAATAAAACAAACAATCCTGAAATTTGTATGGAACTATAAAAGACTCCAAATAGCCAAAGCAATCTTGAAAAAGAAGAGCAAAACTACGGTATCACAATTCCAGATTTCAAGTTATACTACAAAGCTGCTGTAATCAAAACAATATTGTCTGGCACAAAAACAGACACACACATCAATGGAATAGAACACTGAAATATGTGCCAAATAATAGAACAGAATCATGGCAAGAATCTGCAACAAAGGAGGCAAGAATATGCAATGGGAAAAAGACAGTCTCTTCAACAAATGGTGTTGGGAAAACTGGTCAGCTACAAGAAAGGAATGAAACTGGACCACTTTCTTACACCATCCACAAAAATAAACTCAAAATGGATTAAGGACCTAAATGTGAGATCTGAAGCCAAAAAAATCCTTAAAGAGAGCAAAGGGAGTAATTTCTCTGACATTGGCCACAGCAATGTCTTTCTAGGTATGTCTCTGGAGGCCATGGAAACAAAAGTGAAAATTAACTATCGGGACTATATCACACCAAAAACTTCCGCAGGGCAGAGGAAACAATGAAACCAGAAGACAACTTACTGAATGGGAGAAGATATTTGCAAATGACATATCTGATAATGGTTTAGTATTCAAAATATATAAAGAACTATCCCCAAAACAAATCCAATTAAAAATGGGCAGAAGACGTGAACAGACATTTCTCCAAATAAGATATACACATGGCCAATAGGCGCATGAAAAGATGCTCAACATCACTCATCAGAGAAATGCAATCAAAGCTACAGTATCACCTTACACCTGTTAGAATGGCTAAAATTAAAGACAAGAAACAACAAATGTTAGCGAAGATGTTGAGAAAAAGGAACCCTCATGCACTGTTGGGAATACAAATGGTGCAGCCACTATGAAAAACAGTGTGGAGGTTCCTCAAAAAATTAAAAATAGAACTACCCTATGATCTAGTGGGTATTTATCCAAAGAATACAAAAATGCTAATTCAAAAGGATACAAGCATCCCTATGTTTATTGCAGCATTATTTACAATAGCCAAATTATAGAAGCAGCCCAAGTGTCCATCGACAGATGAATGGATAAAGAAGATGTGGCATATATATGCAATGGAATATTATTCAGACATAAAAGGAATGAAATCTTTTGCCATTTGCAACAGAGTAAAATGCTAAGTGAAATAAGTCAGTCAGAGAAAGACAAACACCTCATGATTTCACTCTTATGTGGAATTTAAGAAATAAAACAAATAAAGAATAAAAATAAGACAAACCAAAAAAACCAGACTATTTAATAGAGAAATGATGCTTAGTGGAGAGGAATTGGTTGGGGATGGGTGAAACATGTGAAGGGGAAGAAAGAGTACACTTACTATGATGAGCACTGAGTAATGTGTAGAATTATTGAATCATTATATTGTATGCTTAAAACTAATTTAATACTGCATGTTAACTATACTGGAATTGCCTTTAATTTTAGGAATTTGCCTTAAGAAAACAGGGATGTACACAAAGATATTTATGGCCACATTATCTGTAATAGGGGAAAAATAAAAAGAAACAAGTAAATTTTCCACATTTGGGGGATAGAATAAACAAATCATAGTAAGGCATAAAATGGAATACTGGAAGCCATAAAAAAATCATGAGGCCAAAGAATTGATTCACATTAGAACTGTTCACCAAACCTTATGAAAAAAGAGGTTATAAACCCAGTGTGCATTTCTGATCCCCAGAGGGGCTAGAAAGGCAAACCTGGTCTTCATTTTTGTTCATGCCAGTGGTCCGTGTAGGTTGAATGATTGTCACAGGCAATTCAAGGAATGATCTGAAATCCTTCTGAGACCAGACTGACCCCAAACCTCTGAGTGTGAAGAGCCATGTGACTCTGGGAAGAACAGAACTCCAAGATAAAACCTCAGAAATGTACCTGAATGTAACTTAGGTTTTATCCTCATTAAAAAAGCACCCCCCCAGTGATATGCAGGAGCAAACTAGGTGACAAGGGAATAAGAAAAATCAACAGTTTGTAACCACTCGGTAAATAACTGATTCAGGCAAGGTACGTTAATGGGTCTGAAAACCACTGGTGAAAGGTGAAAGGTTGATGGGGCACAGGTTATTTATTCATTACAAAGAGAAACAGGATGCTTATAATGGAAATATCTGGTCAACTCCATGCTAACAAATGATCAGACTTAGCATAAACAAATAATGGTACAACCCGCAGTAGGGGCCTCCTGACACGATGCAACGGAAGAACGTCGTAGTACCAAAGCAGTGTTCCTGCCAAAGTGATTGCTCTGAGTGTAATAATGGAGAAGGAATCTCACACATTCATATTAGGGAACATTCTAGACTAAATTATGTCAGTATCATGAAATTTACCAAAAAAGGGGCAGAGGAACTTTTCTCTGTTAAAGGAGACATAAGAAATGTGACAAGCTTGATCCTTAAATGGATTCTGGATTAGGGGGAAAAAAAATTACAAAAGGTATTATAGAACAATTGGAAAAATTTGAAAATGGACTGTATATTCCATAATATGTATCAGTGTTCAATTCTAAGGTGTGAAAATAGTGTTGTGATAATGTAGAAGAATGCTCTTGTTTTAAGATATACATTGAAGTATACAGAGGTAGTATTATGATTAAAACCTATTCTCAAACAGTTCAATAAAAAAAAAGGAAATAAGAGATAAAACAAACATGGCAAAAAAAAAAATGCCAACACTGGTGGAATTCAGTAAAGGATAAAATATTCATTCTTTTACATAAACTGTTTAAATCCAAATAAAAGAGTAATTTAAAAATTATTATTATTACAATTATAAAGAAAACTATCCAGAGAATAATAATATACTACTTTTCTTTCCAAAGAAACATGGTTGAGATGCTAGTTTTAATAGTCAGCCCATACACTATCCTTGGTTCCTACCACAGGTTCTGGGGCAATGCGTACTGAGCAGAGCACACATTTAGAAAAGTGAATCATAAACTTCAAAGTTAAATTTGCAAACCTCCCATACATGTTATCAATAAATATCACAGGAATTATAAGGAATTATAAATTAAGACGAGATTTTTGTCATACTACAAAATGCTGGTGCACCCCCCCAACATTAATAAACTAAGAAATCACTTCCACTCAAAATGCAGAGCTAATGAAAGCCTGAGAGAATGAGTCTATAATTCACTTCTTCAGACACACAGTCTATTTCCTTGCTGAGTAGTATACTCGCCATAGGACCTTGTGAATGACTTTTAACATGCTGTCGCTTCCAGCTGAAGATGACCAGGGGTGAGGGAGTGGAGGGAGAGTTGGGCAGAGAGAACTGCTAGGACCAGGAAGGAGGCTCCCAAGGGCAGGGTTTGCCCCTGTCATACAATGATTCCCTTACCAGGTAAGCAGGGTTAGGAAAGTATAGACTATGGCACTCTGTTCTCACCTCCCTGAACATGCCCTAGATGTATTCTGAAAAAGCATTCCTTACATACTCTTCCAAATGTGACATGTAGCAAGGGTCTATTAGAAAAAAAAAAAAGTTAATGCAAACATTAAAAAAAGCTCTGAGGTCCTAATCATTACTAGACTATTGGGACAATTAGATCTTTGCGCCTCATGCATCCCCCTCTTGTTAGAGCAGAGCACACTGCTTGTGGGGGGCTTGTCATGGTTCACGATGGAAAGTGTTCTGTGGGAGGGGCACTGCTGCTCTCTCTCCTGTGATCAGATCAATTCTTGTGAACTGGTGCAGTTAAAAGACATCAAATTCACAAGCTATACCCATAATGTATCCAAAGTGTGTCTACGCATAAAAGCTTAATCCCCATTTGTAGTTTGGTAGACACAATAATAAAAAGCATAGTGTTCTATAGGAAAAAGCCTAAAATGCAAGATTCTTGAACAAGAAAGTGAAAGGGCTGATATTGCAGAAGAAACTCTGAGTGACAGTACACTTTCTCCTTCTGTTGAGCAATAAGCTCTATTTCAGCATCACCATGTATTATGTATGATTATTTCCCCCATAAAATACATTTAAAGAATGTCTTAGGGGCACCTGGGTGGCTCAGCCGGTTAAGCGTCTGCCTTTGGCTCAGGTCTTGATCCCAGGGTTCTGGGATAGAGCCCCTGAGCTGGGCTCTGCTCAGCGGGGAGCCTGCTTCTCTCTTTTCCTCTGCTTCTCCCTCAGCTTGTGCTCTCTCTCTCACTCTCTCAAATAAATAAACTCTTAAAAAAAAAAAAGAATGTTTTGATAGGTTTATTAAAAGCAGTATTTCTGAAGACTAGCAAGTTGTAGGTCATTAGCCACTCCAACTGTCGAAACACGTAATGGAAGGGCAGGGCTCTTTGACTCTTTCTAAAGCATGTAATCTTTACAGAGAGAGTAGAGAAAAATGGCCAGGAAGAGATCTGGTAACATTAGCAGATAGAACCTGTATATAGTGCTTCTGTTCTTCCTGCTTTGGCCTTTGAAAAAGAGGCAGAAGGAATCTTAGAGAAAATTGGGGAGGGGGAAATAAAGTACAGTTTCCCAGACAGTGGAAGTGCTAAAAAGGCAAAGTGAAGTTGTTCTCTAAATTACCTAACAATCTACGTAACAAGAGACCCCGTCTATGGCTGAGACAGACAGAAGCAGACAAGGAAAGAAGACCAGAGACCCTAACAATCCTCTAGCTGAAACTGGTAGTCAATCAGTAAAGGCCCTTGGAAAGTCTGATTATAGGATTACAGGTGCCTTAAAAGGGGCCTACTAATCAAAATCTGCATATATGGTTTGGTTAGGAGGTAGAGGACGAAGGTAAAGAAACAGAAGATGGACATATAGCACCAAGGCACTCGTAATTGACATTCAGACAAGAATAATTAAAATTAATGGTTTATGTTTAATGTCAGGGGCTTTAACAGAAATACAATCTGATAGTTTAAAAGTATGTTAAACAGGTCATGAAAACCAACAGAATGTGTGTGTGTGTGTGTATGAATATGTATAGGTATATGTAGCATATATATATATATATATATATATATATATATATATATATATATATATATATATATATATAAGAGATTTATTTTATGGAACAGGCTCATGTGATTATAGAGGCTTAGCAAGTAGGGGGTAGGCCACCAGACTGGAGACTCAGAGAGAAGAGTTGCAGTTTGAGTCCAAAGGCCATCTGTTCGCAGAAATCCTTGCTCAGTGAGGGTAGGTGGTGGGGAGGTAGCAGCTTTTAGTTGTACTTAGATCTGTGAATGACTGGATGAGGCCCACTCATATCATAGATGGTAATCTGCTTTACTCAAAGTCCACCAATTTAAATGTTAATCTTATCCAAAAAATACCTTTACAGAAATATCTAGAATAATGTTTGACCAAGTATCTGGGCATCTTGGACCAGCCAAGTTGACACATACAATTAACCATCACAAAACCCTATCTTTGGGACCTGAAAAGAGGAAATTCTATCACTTAGGAGTAGTAAATCAGATCCCAAGGAATGCTTCTAAGGAAGGAAAGAACAAACAAACTAGCTGCAAGGGCTAAAATAATAAATCTAAAATTATGAAATAAGATAAAAATTCTCAGTAAAGTAGGAATAGAGAGAAACTTCCTCAACTTGATAAAGAATATCTACAAGAAACCTAGAGCTAACATCATACTTAATAGTGAGAAACTAGGAATGTTCCCACTAAGATCAGGAATGAGGCAAGGATATCCCCTTCACCACTCTTTTCAACATTGAACTGGAAGTCCTAGTTAATGCAATAAGACAAGAAAAAGAAATATAAAAGGTATACCGATCATTTAGTAAGAAGTTATGAAGTAACACTAAGTGTCACGTTTTATGTATTGATTTTCACTCACTACTCTTGATCTTTTCCAAAAACCAATGAACAAACCCCAAAAAAACCTAAGAAAAACTATGAGGTATCTGTAATTTAGTAGGATCATTGTACTGATTCCATGTAATAATGGCATAACTAATGTACATGAAGTGATTTTATATTTACAAAGGATTTCACATTTATTATCCCATTTGATTCTTAAAACTTTGTATTGGTAGATAGGGCTGGTATGTTCACGATTAGTGGTGCCGGAGTTCAAATTCAGATCCTTTAACTCCAAATCTTGTGCTTTTTACACTATTTATGCGAATTTCTAGAGTATGCTCTTCTCTCCTGACATATAATTAGGTAATAAAATATGAAAGCAATTCTGCACCAATATCAAGTTCTAACTTCATTTTTTCTACCTTCTAGGCCTGTATCTCATGATAAGTAAACCTGCAGAACCCAGAAAATCATAGGATGCTCTAGAACTATGCTGTCTAATATGGTAGCCACTACCTATAAGTGGTGATTTAAATTTAAATGAATTAAAGTAAAAATTCAGTTCCTTAGTCACAACAGCCACATTTCAAGTGCTGAATCAACAGCCGCAACTGGCTAGTGGCTACTGTGTTAGGCAGGGCAGACATGCAACATTTCTATCAGCAGAGACAGTCCACAGGAAGACATAGAGATTAATCCATCATTTCATCCATTTCAGAGCAGAAAGGACCAAGACCCAGAAGTTATGTAACCTCTCCAAGATCACACAGCTCAACAGTGGAAAATGTACATCTCTGAACTCCAAGTCATTTGTTTTTCATGCTATAGAATAATCTTACTAGATGAAATCCAACAGATCCACATAAATCTTTATCAACTCACAGTTAGCAGAGAACTAATTTCTAGGCATTCTTTTAGAACATACTGCCCAACTTTCTTTTCCAAGCTTCCAAACTCTCTCCCTGTCCCCTTTCCCCTAAAACCTTATCTATTAATGGGAGTAAGGAACACAAACAGGAAATCACTGTTCATTAACTGAACATATATTTAACTATCTTCTTTGTGCTGAAATTAGCCAGAGTTGTTTTTTGTTGACTGCAACTAAGGATCCTGACTGCTGATATATGGGGACGGGGAAGGAGAGAACATGGAGACTATCTCCCAAACTGAAAATTTGCCTCTAATTAAAAGTCAACTTCATGCTCCTGATCTGGGGATTAGAAAAGAAATGTTACCTCCTCTGGTAAACTGAAAGCTCCTTGAAGGCCTGGCTTGTTGCAGATTCCTAATAAATCTTGTTGAATGATACATTATTTGATAGGGTTTTGCCTTTGAGGTAAGAGCAGAGGATGGGAATAGTAAGAAAAAATAGCCACAGTCCTTCTAGCAACCAGAGAGATTGGTCAGCATTCACCTTGACCCATGCTAGCAGGTATTTGGTGGTATACTGCTAGTAATGAGCATCAACTTCACAGTACTTAATTTTAAAATTTCTGTTCTCTGGCAGAATGGTTAGTTGCTAAAAGTTCTGGGTATACCCTCTAACATGCTCTGCTCCCTCATCTCCAAAGTGGGTATAAGACCTATCTCATGGGCTCAAAGGAGGATTAAAAGCAATAAAACCGTTAAGTCCTACAAAAACATGAAGGACTATCATGATTGATTTTTAAGCTCTTCAGTAGAGGTCAAAGTATGTCTTAATTTCCCATTCATGTAGAAAACTATTACTTTTAGGGGCGCCTGGGTGGCACAGTGGTTAAGCGTCTGCCTTCGGCTCAGGGCGTGATCCCGGCGTTATGGGATCGAGCCCCACATCAGGCTCCTCCGCTATGAGCCTGCTTCTTCCTCTCCCGCTCCCCCTGCTTGTGTTCCCTCTCTCGCTGGCTGTCTCTCTCTCTGGCAAATAAATAAATAAAATCTTAAAAAAAAAAAAAAAAGAAAACTATTACTTTTAAAGTTGAAAATTATCCATAAATGACATCAGAAATAAGGAAAACATAAAAACACTGTTTCATTAATGCAATAGCTTCTGACTTTAGAAAGCTCATTTTGGTAAAACTTACAATGGCAGACTTCAAGCTTTTTAAATCATTTACCTCATAGCAAAATATGTTTACACATACAACATACGTTTATATTTATTTAGATATTACCCACATGTGCTCCTGTGCTATTAAATTATACACATTACAAAATACACACAATAATACATATTTAAAAAGATGAGATAAAAATTATAAGTCCCATATTTCCTTCTTGTACCTCATAGGATTGTGTCGCATAATCTCCCCACCTCACCTCAAGGATCCAGAGGATGACAGACAGTTTAAAGTAAAGCAATGCTGGAACTGATGTTTTAATCACTGACTGTATTAAATTAACCTTACTTTAGAGAGGGATGTTAGAACATTATAAAATCCCACAGTAGCAAGCCCCTCTCACAATGACCTTACTCAGCCTGTGCCTGGACATCTTCAGTGATAATAGGGAAGGGAATGTCAGAAATGGTTCATTCAGGGGTTGAATGGCTGCTTTATTGATTCACGCAGTAATTTCCTTTCTCCCTAATACAGAATGTGAGCAGCATGAGGACAGGGGCAGGGACTAGATCTGTCTTATTTACTGCTGTGTCCCACTGTCTAGAACAGTGTCTCATACATTAAGATTTGCAGAATTAATGTATAAATGGTGAATGTTTTTTTTTTTTTAGAGACCTCTTCCTCACATCTAGTCTGACTTTATAATGTAATAATAGTATCAGCAGCACTTTTCACACTTACTATGTGCCAAGCACCATTATCAAAAGCACTTTTCACATATTAACTCACTGAATCCTCACAACCTTACCTTATAATGTAGGTATTGTCAAAACTCTCATTTTAACTGAAGAAAGTGGGACACTGGGTGGTCAAGCAGCTTTCCCAAGGTTGGGGGCTGGTGAGTGGCTGAGCTGGGATCTGCTGGGGCCAGTGTGACTCCTCGGTCCACACTTGTTAACTACAGCACATTACCACCTCTCAGCAGTCAGACGGCTGGCCCCACTGCTGCTGCCTGCATGCACAGAAGACAATGTCTAATCTGCTTCATGGGAAGGGCCTTCAGGTATACGAGACCTCCTGAGCCTTTCACATTCATCTTTTTCCTGAGCCGATCATTCTAGAGTCTTCAAATGCCTAACAGATAATGTGGATTCAGTCCTTCGACACCTGTGGGTCTCCCTCTCCTTGGGGGTTTGGTCAAGTCTGTCCCTGAAACGTAAGAATCTAGCCATGGACTCCTTGGAGCCCTGGGCATGAGTCCCGGCCTTGCGAAGTCACTATTTGACTCTGCAAATAACTTCAGCTTACAATGCCTCAGTATCCTCTCCTGAAAAATGAGTTGATAAGAGATCCTTCTTTGCAAGAGGGCAAACTGTCCTTTTGTCTAAATTTCTTTCCCAGGAAGAGGCTTGGCACAGTACATCACTCGCAAGGGAGACACATTAGCATTCATTTGGACAGTAATGCTGAACTTTATGGGAACGTATTGTACTGGCTTGGGAAATAGCTTTCTTCTCTTTTCATTGGAATGATTTGGCCCTTTAACTTAATTTTATATGGTGACAGACTCAATTCTCTCTGTCTCTTGCTACACTGTTCCTCCTTTCTCATAGGAAAAAAATCCTCATAAAAATAATTTATAATACATCAAAATATTGATAGAAACCTTAAACCTTAACGTCTGAAGATATCTGTGGGCATGATTTATTACAGAAGTTCCACTGTTATAACTCGGCAATTAGGAAATATTGATAAATGCAAACACATTATTGATGTCAATTAAAAAAAGTGCAAGATTGATGAGCCTCCCAGAGTGCTTTGACACAAACAGTTAGAGAGTCATGTCCATCAATACGCATCTAACCACTATAAATGCCCGGGGAAATTAGGCTGCCAGGAGACAAAGGATGCTTTCACATTAACAGTGAGATTATTTAAACAGATGAGCATCTAGTCAACAGGGATATCTAACACAACCTCAAGTAAAGTCCTACAGAAAAAACAGAAAGCCTACTGGTGATCTGTGATAAGGTAGGCAAAGGAAAGTATTCAAGGAATTGAAGATTGGGACACACACTGACTTAGCTAAAGGCTGGGCCAAGTACCTGAGTTGGTTAGACCTGATTGTATAAGTGAATAGCATTCACCAAGCCAGAACCTAAAGAAAAAGGTAGTTTTTAGGGTAGTACCTCAGAATATATTTTAATATTCCCATGTACCCTATTTTAGAGGACCTGAAAAGATGCTTAGATTTATTTTAAATGGATGACATAAACAATCAAGGCTCCATTCTCTGTGCATAGAGGACAGGATGGATTTGAACCTGCGTTACCAAGAGAATGGAAGTACTGGGAATTTGCAAAGGAAAATTAGTTTAAGTGAAGGTAAGATAACTCATTGAGTGTTGGTCATGATGGCTTTGAAGTGCTGATAAAACACCCAAGTGCAAATATCTACTAAACTGAGGCTAACAGTTTACATGAAAGAGAGGACCAGATACGAAGTTTCAAGGAGTAAACGACATCAAATCTGTAAAGAATAAGGATATAAAAAAGACTGACTGACTTAGTGGTAAGGAGGTCTATGCTTTTGAGACAGCAGCTGAATTTTTGTAGGGAAGAAGGTAAGAGTTAAAAAAAAAAAAACAAACCCAAACGACTAAGACCTACTGTGTGAAAGAATTCTATGAGGCACTATGAAAGGCAAAGCACATTACCCTGGTCATCTGGGAAGTTCATCTCTTCCATCCAAGCTCAGCGAGGGCCTCATGGAACACTGAAAGACAGCATTCTCATCCAGAGCTTCAGATCTTCTGAATCAACCCCTGGCTACCTAGTGCACACTTCCAAGCCATACTTAACTCTTTCATACACTGTAAAATCAACGAGGGCTTAAACTGGCTCTCACAGAGAACTGGGGTTTAGATCTAGAGAACAACTGGCCTGAGGTTCATGAGGACAAAATAAATACATTAAAATTAAAAACAATCTTAACCTTCCCTTGAATGTTCCAAGATTAACTAATTCAACATTAGCTTTCCAACGTAAATCTGGTTGTTTTATGTATAAAAGGTATATACTATACCACTTCCCAGCCACTGGGATGGCTGGATATTTGTAAGAATGTAGCAAAATTAGAATCTTTACACACTGATGATGGTAATGTACAACGGAGCACTTAACTTTGGAAAACAGGCTGGCAATTTCAGAAAGTTAAAGTTACTATGTGACCCAGCAATTCCACTCCTAGGTATATACCCAAGAGAAATGAAAACAAATGTCTACACTAAAACTTGTACACTAGGATTGATAGCAGCATCATTGATAATAGCAAAAAAAGTGGAAATGGCCAAATGTTCATCAACTGATGAATGGATAAAATGTGATGTAGTCATACAATGCTATTAAAAAGGAATGAAGTATCAATACATACTATGAATGGATGAACCTTGCCAACACTATGTTAAAGGAAAGAAGTCAGTCACAAAAATAAATTCCATTTATATGAATGTCCACAGTAGGTAAATCTATAGAGACATAAAGGAGATTGGTGGTTTCCAAGTGCTGGGGGAGAGTGGGTTGGGGAGAAATGGGGTTACTGATGATGTGTATGGCGTTTCTTTTTGGAACGATGAAAACATTCTAAAATGATTGTGGTGATGGTCACACAACTCTGTGAATATACTAAAAGCCATTGAATTGTAGAGCTTAAATGGGTGAATTTTATGATAAATGAATTATGTCTCAATAAAGTTATTTTTTTTAAAGATTTATTTGAGAGAGAGTGTGAACTCATGTGGTGGGGGGAGGAACAGAGGGAGAAGGGGAGAGACAGAGAGCGAGCGTGCAGGGGGAGGGGCAGAGAGAGAGAGGGAGAGAGAGAATCTCAAGCAGACTCCCTATTGATCGTGAAGCCTGAGGAGGGGCTGGATCTCAGAGGCCGCGATCATGACCTGAACCAAAATCAAAAGTTGGATGCTTCACTGACTGAGCCACCTACGTGCCCTCCCCCCTTTTACAAAATATTTATTTATTTAAGAGAGAGAGAGAGTGTGTGTGTGTCAATAAAGCTGTTATTTAAAGAAAAAAGGCATACACTGAATGTTCTAGCAAGTTAAGGAACATGATTTAGTGAAATCTACACAATATTGGCCTATACTAGGGAAGAACAGATTGAACTGCCAGATCTCATCAGAAAGTTTCATCAACGGGCTGAATCTTGATTGGTTCTGGAGTTGAGAAAAATCAGACTAGGAAATTTCCAGACAACAGCCTGAGAAAAATTTGGTGTACCAACAGGCCAATCCACCCCAATTTAAGCCCTGGTAATCCAGTTCCTTTGAGTGCTAGAACATTTGGCCTGGTGCATTAGCATTTGTCACTGGGCTGGCTCCCAAAAGCTGCTGCCCTGTTATGCTTCCACTGGTCTCCTTGCTGTTCCCATGGTTATCTATCTGAGAGGAGATGCTGAGGACAACTTGTGCATCTGAGGGCCGTGGAGTTTCAAAAAAGACCAAACTAAGGAGCACAGTCCCATCAACTATCCTGAAAGGCTGAGCAAATCTTACAAGTATGTTTCTTGGTCTATAGCTCTATTAATCTTCTATTCTTCCCATCTATTCCTCCTGAAAGGAGAGAAGGTGCATGACTTCCTGAATAATTTTACCTGCCCTTGGAATATGGCTGCTATCAAGATACAAGACTCCGCAGATGTTCTTATCGCCAGGGTTTATGCGACAAGCAGAAATGCAGGATGGATGAGCTACAGTTTATATGAGCAGCAAACCCTCAGTTGCACTAAAAAATATCCCCCAAAGAGTGTTAAATACCTTCTCCCTGAGATGAAGACTGCATTCCTGAGAAGACGTCTATGCCATTCTTTTGACATTAAGCCGTGTTATTCTACTTGGTTGTTAAGAATATTGTCTTGCGCTATCAGCCGAACCCCAAAGAGCTTCATCAGGAGTACGCACACTGTGGGAATTCCAGCCGTAATAAGATTTCCAGTTGTAATGAGAGAGTTTCGTTGTTCAATATGTAAGAGAACTTAGTGTCTGAATCTCTGTAAAAGTGCAACAGAACAAAAATGATGCCCGGGGAAAAGGTTAATTTAGAGAGATCCAGAGATCAGTAGTTACAAAAATCAAAGACAACCTGCTGGCCTTCTGGAGAACAGGCACTCTGTGAGGGGTGACAGGTTTGGGGGGACCTGTGCAGGGGCTCAGTATCAACTCCTGTTTCTCAACCTTGGTTGCATGTTGAAATCACCTGCGGAGTTTTAATACTTTTGACACCTGAGTCCTACCCTCAGAGTCTCTAACTCCATTGGCCTGGAGTGGCCTGGTCCTAGGGATTTGTGAAAACAACCACGTGGTTCTAATGTACAATCAAGCTGAAAACCATGAGCAGGAAGTGCAAAGTCCTGTCTTTGAAGATCCCACTGAAGACCAGGTAGCCTTTGGTTACCCCAGTAGTATAAAATACAAAATATAAAGCTGAGTTGAAATCATATGTACACTGCAACATACAGGCACAAAAGATGAAAACTTTCTTCTTCTTGGGGAAATGTATGGTTGTTTTGAGATTGATTATAGTTTTTCTTTACAAACATTACAAAGTGCTTAGATAATGGAAAACTTCACTTGTGTATGGTTGCAAGTATTTGGGGTGAGTAACACGGGTATTTGATACAGAATGTGCTAGTCTTCATTTAGTTTCCTTCTACTATCACTGAAGGGCTACAGGCAACCTGGCACACCTTGGTAATGAATACCTAAAAGGTCCCTCGTGTGTGCACAAGTGCATGGACAGGCATATGCCCTTCTTCTTGATGAGACAAAAGCTTTAGATCCCTGAAATGGCCTGGAAATATACCAAAGCCTCAAATGGCCCTTAGCTGGGGGGGTGGGGGGTGGGGAGGAAGTTTAATCTGCTCATGCCACAAACTATCCCTTTTCTTTGAATGAGTCATTTCACTGGTCAGACTTAATTCCCTTCTTTGCCTTCTGCTCAGCTCTGGGTCGGGCCTCGGCTCACCCTCTGAGCTAATGCTTGCTGCCTCCAGAGGGAACGATCAATCTTTCAGATCCCGCCAGCAATAAGGTTTGAAGAGCTCTGAGGGCTCGGGGTCACTGCACCTCATTCTGTGTGCACCAAGGACCAGGGCATGGAGATCCAAGAGTCACAGTGCTGTGGGCACCTTCCCCAGAGACCCACGCCTCGATTTTGAGCACCCACTGGCTTTTAGTTGAAAGGGGTTTTCAGGGGCGCCTAGGTGGCTCAGTCGGTAAAGCGTCTGCCTTCAGCTCAGGTCATGATCCCAGGGTCCTGGGATCAAGCCCTACATGGGGCTCTGTTCAGCAGGGAGCCTGCTTCTCCCTCTGTCTCTGCCTGCCAGTCCGCCTGCTTGTGCTCTCTGTTAAATAAATAAAATCTTAAAAAAAAAGTTGTGTCATTTAAAAAAAAGGGGTTTTCAAGGCTACAGAAGTATATCTAAATCAAATTTTTATAAAATTCACTTTACTACAATGCAGCGAAAGACCCTACTATCAGGCAACAAGGGATGGTGATCAGAGACCTCAGCTCAAATCCTGCCTTCAACCACTACGGCTAAGGAGTCTCCCTCTCCTTAACCCCTCTCTCTGTGCCTTGGTTTCCTCACCTGTAAAATGAGGACATGCTGCACAGTAGCTGTAAATGAAATGATCCACGCCCACAGCAGGTAGCACAGAGGAAGAGATAAAAACGTTAACCCCTGTAGTCTCTGTAGTCATTGAATAACCATAATCAGAATAATTTTTGTAAATGTTCAGTCAACCTTTAGTTACAAAATTTTCTTGGTAATCTAAGTTTTCTTTCTTTTTTAAAAAAAGATTTATTTATTCATTTACTTAGACACAGTGAGTGAGAGTACTTGAGCAGGGGGAGGGGCAAAGGGAGAACATCCTCAAGCAGATTCCCTGCTGAGCACAGAGCTGGACACGGGGCTCCATCCCACGACCCTGAGACCCTGACCTGGGCCCAAACCAAGAGTCGGATGCTTAACAGACTGAGCCACTCAGGTACCCCGGAAAGCTGAATTTTCATAATGGATTTGTTTAAACAAAGAATCCTGGCAAGAACATGACTGCTTTTGACCTTCCTATGTTTCTGGGCATGTGTGAGTTCACGTGAAAAGAGCTCTCCCAAAGGGTAAAGGTGAGTATGTCATAATGTATTGAGGACCTTTGTGTTTATAACACCTGTATTCCAGAAAGCTTTGGAGAACTGACCAGAGAGGCAAAGGGGAGCCCGGCTCATTATGCAGCATTTGGTTCCTTGGCCTTGCCTCTGATTCCCCACCTATCATGGACAGGCTGATTTC
The DNA here is from genome assembly GCF_024610735.1 of Ursus americanus. NCBI lineage: Eukaryota > Metazoa > Chordata > Mammalia > Carnivora > Ursidae > Ursus > Ursus americanus. The sequence continues at coordinate 9,741,490 of NC_142158.1, forward strand.
CCAGCTTCCAATCTTCTCACATATACACAGAAGGAACATGAACCTTATGCCATGCCAAGAGGGTACCAAAGGAAGATGTAGGCAATGGAAGAGGCATGCAGACCAACTCACCAGTCTTTTTCATGCAGATATTTGGAAAAGAATGACTTGTTTTAACAGGTCTCTCCAAAGCAGCTTTGGTAACCCCTACTCTCTTTTATTTCCCCCAATCCTCCCCCCAAAATATGAATGGAATGTCATAAGTTTGTATGTATGTCAGGACTGCTTTCTATGTCAAAGAGCTATTATAATTGGTTACAGTTCTAAAAGGTTATGGTTTATGGATTAAAACTTTGTTAGCTCAGGTAAAGGCTTTTTACTTTGTTGATAAAGGTTATTCCATAAATACAGTGAATGACACTGAGCCACTACTAAGATATTTAAGCACATATAATTTAGTCCTTTAGAATTAAAGCATATATATATATATATATATATATATATACACATATATATATATATATATTTTTTTTTTGAGAGAGAGAGTGAGCGAGCAAGAAGGGGAGGGGCAAAGGAAGAGAGAGAGAATCTTAAGAAGGCCCCATGCACAGTGTGAAGCCTGACATGGGGCTTGATCCCAGGATCCTGAGATCATGACCTGAGACGAAATCAAGAGTCAGACACTTAACCGACTGAGCCACCCAGGTGCCCCAAAGCATATAATTCATTCAGCAATATTTTCTAAACATTATCAGTAAGGCACTGTGGTTAAGTATAGGGATACACACAGTTCTTGCCCTCAAGGAGACAAGGATCAAAACCCCTATTAGATGAAGAAACCACACATGCAACTCTCATGAGTTGTCTGCTGCTACGAAGGCATGTGTTCCAACGTGAGGTCTGTCATTCATCTGTCACCACAAAACAAGCTCCTCAAATACTGACTATTCTTAGCCCTCTCAGACCCTACTTTGGTAGCTCATTTCAGTGGACACTCAATAATTCATAGGAATAAATATGGATTGTCTGAGACGAACATTACAGAAATCTAAGGAAAATGTCCCCCAAGCTCTGCAGAGACACACCTTGTTGATCAGGCACTGTTCTGTGTATGAATGTGGATGAAAAGACAATGGTGGAACCAGATCTTTCTACCTGAATAGTGTGCTCTTCCCGCTAGGCCCATTAAGGGCTCCTGGTTCTGCCTTCCCTTCTTCTGAATTTGAGAACACCTTTATTTATTCAAATTAAGGCACCCCCAGTTTTCACTTCCAAACATCAACTGGCCCTACCTGCTCTTTTTATTTTCCTGTAGCCTTTCCTTCATTTCATTGCCTGGCAGTTTGCAATGTGATGGGAACATCTAAAATAAGAAAGTAAGAATATGTGGACTGCATTTCCCTTTTGCCCTCCCAGTTCCACTCGGTGGATATGCTTTTATCAGCATGTGATAAATATTTCATACAGAAACTGTCACTTGGAATCTAGTCTTCGCAGCTTCACTGAAACCACTGAAGAGCATTTTGGAAAGTCGGGCCTATATTACAACAAGTACCATATGCCAAGAGCCTACAGATTAGCAAGAGCCTCTGGAGTCGCCATGGAGGAGACCGGAGAACAGAGCCGCCTGAGAGAGGGACCGGCGGCGGCTCCCTTTCTGCACATTTAGAGATCTGAAACCAAACTGTGACACAGCTCCGTCATTTCAGCACTTGAGATTTTAAAATTAGTATGGAGAAAAACAAGCTGTCACACGGACAAGGCTGCAACCATCTTTGACTTACTGAATGTTCACCACGGGCCAGGTGCTGTGGTGTTTGCTTTACGGACACATTTCTCTGTCTTCTGATGTCCCAACAAGGTGAGAATACGAGAAGTAGTTCCACAGGAAGTCATTTTCCTAAATTCAGAAAGCTAGAAAGTGATGACCAGGATTTGAAGCCATTCCTGACTCCCTGGTCCCGTGCCCTCATGCCTCCTAGCTGGGTAGGAAAATTGGAACCGAGTTTAACAGCCATGTTTCCTACTGTTGGTATTCACCTCACCAGATCAGCTTTTGTTTTCAGCTTCTTCCGGCAGAACCAATACACTAATTTCCAGAAGGAGTTTCTGGCCTCCTTTCTGGTACCCAGGAGGTAGCCACATCCTCAGGCAAAGCAGGATATTCAGTTTGAGGGCCAAGCGCTGGGTACTGAAGGTTGTTAACCCTACTCACTGGTGAGTGGCTTTGCTGATGTTAGACGGTGTTAGTGCACGTTATCTCCTTTTGCATTCACAAAGATGCTAGAAAGACTTCTGGTCAGAAAGGCCAAGTCTGCTCTTCTTGCCCTGAGTGGGGACACAGCCTCGGCTCGAACCAGTCCTTCTGAGTTTCAGTTTATCTTCTGTGTCTTCCTACCAAGCTATCGTGACTCTGTGAAGGATTAATGGAGGGCTCACTGTATCTACAAGGCACCGAGAGTACCACGGTGAACAAGAAGACAGCCCTGCCTCTCTGGAAGGTCAGAGGCTAAGGCAGACATGCCTTGTGGACACAGCACGGCAATGCCATGTAATTAATGCTCTAGAGTCACACTGCAGTGCTTTGGTGGCCTGGTGGACAAGATTTTGGCAGGCAAGAAAGGAGGTTCGGAAGGGCCTTCAAGGCCTTCCCGTGGGAAGCCAGTGAACGCAGAAAGGTGTTTGCTGGGCGTGTACGTGTATCTTGTGCTGTGCTGGTCCAATGGACACAGCAGGCCCAGTCCTCAAGGAGCCTGCCATCTGGCTGGAGAGAGACTCAGTTGCTTCCAGTCGTGAAGCAATGGCCGTGCTGCGCGGGCAGGACATAAAGCAGGACTGTCCGGGGGACCGGCTCTGCATGGCAGCCGTCTTCCTAATATCTCTGAACTGCCCAGCAGAGGAAAGAGTGGTCCGTGTCTTGTAGGGAAAAACGGAATCAGTTCTAAAACACATTTCAGTGAGAAAAATACTCAGTATTATGAAAAACATGGATAGCTACATAGATGTCTGCAAACTTTCAAAAATATGGGAGTAACGGAAAAAACAAAACAAAACATGAAGTGTGGCAATGCTCAGAACTCAGAGCAAGAGGCACATTTGGTTTTGTTCTTTTTACCATTCTCTCCCACCCCATCCCACTCCTTCCTAGAGTCCTGTCGAGGCCCAGTGAAGAAAACCTCTTGAGTTAGTGAGGTATTTACAATCGGCCAGCTGTCCGGAAGGACAGCTTCTGTGCACGGTTCATAGGCCCCGTGATGTCACCAGGATTCGGGTAACCGTCCCGCCATCGCTGGGTATTAAAAGCTTTTACAAAGTATAGCCAAAGGGTTTTCTTGAATCGGCCCTGCTGCTGAGGCTGGCCACCAAGAACGAACATTACATAACTCGCATTACATAACCCGGTTACTCCCCCACGCTCAACAAAACACGCTGTCTGTGAGCTGAGGGCAGCTCGGTTTTCTTTTTAAAGTCAATTCAGTAAACAGAGGAGGTCAGTGACATAACTCACCCTTGGTCAAAATCCAACATTCCCAGGTGTGTTTCTGGGACCTAACAATCATTACCATTATTTTCCGAATCGGAAAACGTCCGGTGTGAGGGAGACCTCGGAGTGTCACGGAGCAGCCCCCTCCCGAGCCCCAGGGCTACGGGCTCCTGGGCCCCCCACCACTCACGCCTGTTCAAAGGCATGTCCATCTCTGTGTAGACAGTTCTGGAATGCACTCACCTACTAGTGAGATGGAATAACCTGTTGAAAGAAACCCCAAGGCCGATCTCAACAAGGCAGTTAAACTCAGGTTTATTCAATATAGCAGATTCATTCACAAATTCTTGTGCTCCTAGAGATCCGGGAAACCAGTGCACCCCAGTCCTTACTTTTTACAGGTGAGGCCTAAAGGGTCATGGGCTTAGTGGTGTTGCTACTGCTAATTTCTGACAGACTGAGGGGGAATTCCATGTGGCCTCTGGGTTGGGCTGTTTTCACTGCATTGTGGAGTCAGGATGGGTGGGCGGAAGAGACGAATTTAGGCCATATGAAGTGGAAATGTTTGAGGAAAAGGAAAATATTTAAAATACTGACTTAATTGAACACTGGCATTAACTGAATAAAACCAAGATTATTATAGCGGCACATCTTAAGAGAATTTTTAGATCCTTGTGATTATTTATAACGGACATTTCATGACTTGACAGCCTTAATTACCACATTGGGGAAGAGAGAAAATTTCTTTCATTTTTTTTTTTTAAAGTAAAAATGTCAAAAGGACAGAGTAGCCAGACTGAAGGGAGCCTCCTCTGACCAAATCTGAGACAATTTAAGCATCAAAATAAAGATGGTAACAAAATAAGGATAGATACAGATATTTTATTTCTGGAATAAAATAAGACCTATGAGTCCATACTAACAAATTAATAAAATAAAATAAGATGGGGAGGAAGGAACACTCTCTGTTACAACAAATAAATGTAGAAGGCATGGCACAGTTAGAAAATCATCATTTTGTAAGTCTTAGTAATCACTGATTCAGTCAAGAAGCATCAACGAATATTAAAACTAGTGTTTTAGCAACAAAAGCTGGATGAGGACCAGAATTTAAACACACTCAAGAGTATCTCCCCACAAATTACTTATTAATTATAAGGGGGGAAATAGTAACCTTATAGTGATTAACCTAGCAAGAATAACCTTTTTCTTTTTTTTAAAGATTTTATTTATTTATTTGACAGAGAGAGAGACAGCCAGGGAGAGAGGGAACACAGGCAGGGGGAGTGGGAGAGGAAGAAGCAGGCTCCCAGTGGAGGAGCCTGATGTGGGGCTCGATCCCAGGATGCTGGGATCACTCCCTGAACCGAAGGCAGACGTTTAATGACTGCGCTACCCAGGCGCCCCAAGAGAGAAAATTTCTGACACAACGTTTGGCTTTGGTATTTCAAAAACAGAGCAAGTACAAAACTAACATTAACTTCAGAATGGTATTTCTTTGCCTAGAGTAGAAAAATTGAATGATGATCACATTTTAAAAGAAATGAAAGAACATGACCAAGGCCAGAGAGCTACTGAAAAAGGGTTAGGATTTCATTTGCAGTATATCTGGCTCCAAACCTCTTCTCTTCTCATGGCTACCACTCCTATTAGGTCTCTGCATAAGACAACAACAGTGTTTTGGACTCATAGATGTATAATTAGGAGGTATCTTTCCAACAGCACCAATGAATCTATCCTACATATGTATACAGATGAAACACATCAAGTTTGAAAAAACCCAACTGCAGCTATCCAGTGCTCAGGAAACGAGTGTATGTTCTCACACTCACCCTGGGCACGCGAGATCTGGCTCCCTGCCACCTCAGGGGACGTGGTACAGAAACACAAGTAAACATAAATGGGGCGAGCCCTTTCCACTGACCTGCCCAGAAGGTGGGACACTGTTCCTTTGTCATCTTAGAAGATCTTCTGCATAAGAATGACTGAAATTAACTTTGACTACTTGAAAGGACAAGCCAAGCAGCAAGGCATCAAAAGGTTTCCAGTGAAGGGCACTTCAGTGATAGCTTGTCAGGAAAAGCACAATTGGAGCTGAAACCTTCAGATCCATGGGGAAATTCTGAGCAAACACTTCTTAAATAAGGTGGCTGAACTTTAACATTTTCAGACTGTGGTTTCTGTATTTTTTTTTTTTTTTCTTTTGAAGGCAGACAGAGAGAGAGTTTTTTGAAAGACGCTAAAGGAGATCGGCTCCTAGGGATAAACTATTCATGAGTCTACAGAAGGTAAGCTGTTACCTTCTAATACGAATTCTAAATGAGCAATTAGAAAAGGAAACCTACATCTTGCCTTCTTCTGTTTACCCCCGTTAAGATAGGACCACCCACAGTTTGATATCTCTTCTAAGACTGGGCTAAAAAGTGAGAATAGATGTGGGCCCACCATTCTCCTAATTGTGTGTCTTTGGGGAGTTATTCTAACATGCAAAGTTTGAATTTCCTCATCTAACACATGAGGAAAACAGTGTTTTTCTCACAAGGCTGCTGTTAGAAACCAAGACGACATGTTCAAAGTGCTTTGCAGTGTCAGTGCATAAAGAGGACACAGTGAGCCAACACTGACAGCAAACATACGTCGTCATCATCATCATCATCATCACCACCACTACCAGCATCACTTTCATCAATATTCCCCAATAAAATCATCTCTCTACACATGTGGTATATTAGGCAAATAAACAATGACCCCAAGATCACGCAGTATGGTCCTACCAGAGCTGACACTACAACTTCCACCTCTTGCTATGAGATCAATGTACTTTCTGAACCAGAGCTGATGGTATCTACTTCAACTTTAGATGCTTCAGCAACAAAAATGGTTCTTCAAGGAATTCAAGAGTGAAAAGCTCTAGTAGGCTGGATGGGAGAAGGATAATAAAGTTCCCAAATGAAATCCCATGCAAAGCTTTCTATAAATAGCATTACTGCTACCTTCCTCATGAGCTCTTCTGCATATGCAAACATGAAAAAGAACTTCATTGTATACGAAAAATGCAAAGGTGGGAGAGGCTTCTTCTAGAAAGAAAATGGAATTTTGTTTTGTACATGTCAGCCCTGGAGGAGTCAAGCAAATTTAACGCACAATCTCCAATGGAGAGGCATGTCTTTTATAGGAATGCCAACAGTGGGAACAGTAAATCCCCAGATTCAAGGATTTACTGGAATTTCTAGAAAATGCAGGGAGGGAGGAAATTAGTTTAAATTCTTGTATGAAGAGGTCTCTTTATAGCTGCAGAGAAACTATATATTGAACAGACTGAAAAAAAAATGAATGTCATACATTGGCCAAGCTATAAAAGTAATCAAGCCTTCTCATTTGACAGGGGTTTGGGGAATCTTTCATTCATATTGAAAGAATTCAGATATCCAAAAGATCCAGGGTTCACTCAGGGGGCAATTCTGGTCACTGTATATAAATTCATGTTGATTTTCTGAGGATTTCTATTGAAGTCCAAGACAGAGTGCTTAAATCTCCTTTGCTTCTGACTGCTTTATTAGTTTTTAAATATGTAGATTGATCTTTTGATCAAATCTTAGTTGATCTATATAGGCAGAGGGGAAAGTATTGCTGGGGCACCCTATTAGAGTCCATACATTTCTGTTCTATTAAATGAACAAATAGGTGTGATTTAGAATGAAGAGGAAAGGTCTGTCTCTCGAGTCAAAATGAGAAAGACCATCTACAAGGTTCTGATGGACTTCAAAATTCCAATCTCAACTCTGCCTCCAAAGAGCTTATAAAGTCAATTCATAATTAGATGGCATAAAGTAGGTGCTTGATAAATATCTAGGGAAAGAAACTGTGGGCATGGAATTACAAAATATATAGTGTCATTTGATTTATCTAACGGATCGTGTTTCATGCAGCTGAGAAGCCAGCCAGGGAGCAGGGAGAAGTCAAATCAAGAAGAAACTAGTATTAACATTAAGGTGGGGCTTGAGGAAGGCACTTTAATCTTTTTCTTGCCTATCAAGTTAACGTATTATTGCTCTTGAATTGCTATTTAATTTTCCTTGAAAGAAAATGTGTTGCTCAGAGGATATGCTCTAGTACCAGTGACGTATCTTCTATCAGAAAGGAAGGCCAACAGCAGAAGTGTTAGCAACATTAATAAAATGATTCAATTTTCTGACTTTTCTTGTAGCAGAAAGGATAGACCAAGAGAAGTTTCTGAAATTTATGATGGTATAAATACAAAGCTGGCTTACAACTTTGCTTATCTATAGCCTAAACTCTGTTGAGTTAAGATCTTAGTAAAAATTGGTCAAGCAAAGCTGAGCATAGAGTAGTTTACTAAAAAAATGTTATCAGGTAGGTTTCTGCAAATAAAGAAGGCGACAGATATTTATGTGAAAGTTAAACCAGGAGATTTTAGAACTGGAAGTAGCCTTAGAAATCATGGTATATTCCTTTGATTTTATAGATAAGAAACTGAAGGTTCACAGATATAAATCCAGTTGTTCAAGCTTCAAATGATTTAAGTTTCCCACATTAAATACCAATGTCTAAAGCATTTAATTTTATTTTTCCCAATTAAGGGAAAAATTGATGACCAGCTATAATTCTTTTTTGGGGGGCGGGGGCAGATACTTTTTATTATAGAAAAAAAGCCCCTTAAAATTAACCATCTTAACCATTTTTAAGTGTATAGTTCAGCACTGCTAGGTACATTCACATTGTTGCGAAACAGATCTTAAGAATCCTTTCAACCTGAAAACTGCAACTCTGTACCCATTCAGCAATAACTCCAGGCACCCAGCTTCCTTCGGCTTCTGACAACCACCCCTGCCATCTGCCCTTTTGTGACCAGCTTATTTCATTTGCACAATGTCCTGGAGGTGCATCCATGCTGTAGCATGTGTCAGAAGCTGCTTCCTTTTAAAAGCTAATATTCCATTGCACGTATATACGACATTTTGTTTATCTGCGATCCACTGGTGGGAATTTGCGTTGCTTCCACCTCTTGCTATTATGAATGCTGTATCATTCTTTTCATATATTTTCAATGCCCATACTGTAGGAGTTGATTTTTCTTTACTCCATCAAAACAACTGCCATGTAAATTTTAGAGATTCCCCCAAACTATCAAAATGGTACTCATGCCAAAAGTATACACAAAGAGAGATACACTGGGTGCTATTACTTTTCCTCCAAAGGATCTAAAACCATCCTATCTTTTCACAGGCTGCTCTAAAGGATGAGAACCATGGGTAAGATATCACTTTTAATTCAAGTTTTGCCCATTATTTAGGGCACTGGAATGTATGTTGCAGTGACTGGCAGTGAGAGAAGACAGACATCGTTCACGAGCTTCTCATTGCACAATCGGCACACTAAAAAAGTTACTGGTGGACATTTCTCTTGAATGGCCATTTAAAGACTAAACCATAAAATAGCAAACAAAAGTAAAAAAAAAATGGTTTCAGAGACTCTCATCTATCACCATCCAAAATGCCAATAAACTGGTCGAACTACTTTGCTTTTAGTGACCTACGAATAAAGTAATTAAGTGTAAGCCAAGAAACACTGAAAATACTCACAGTCAGGTTTACAAAATACAATCAACCCCTTTCCTAGTATTTTAAATGGCTGCATGGAGTCTGTTCTTAATTGCTCACAACCACAGTTTTATAACCCTGAATCTGATACATCCATTATTTGAACCGTTTCATTATAAAAAAAAAGCCTAGCTTGGTGGCTGGGGCACCTGTGGTGGGCCAGGCGCCTCTGCCAGTCACGTGGTGGGGCGGGGCTTCCGTATCAGTCACGTGGTGGGGCGGGGTGCCTGAGGATGGCAGGCGTGGCGGCTGTAGCGGTGCCCAGCAAAGGACGGTGCTGGAGGTGTCATGGCTGGCGGTGGGTGGGGTGCTGTGGGGGCAGTGCCTTCAGATTTCCAGGAGCTCAGGAGTGGTGTACCATTTTCCTTCCCAACCAGCAACCTATGCAGTGATCTAGTTCCTCTGCATCCACCTGCATTTGGTGTTATCACTGGATACCCATGGACTCTTGAAGGGCTTTCTGGTTTATTCATAATCAAATCATTAGTTTCAATTTGCTTGTTTTTTAAAGATTTATTTATTTGAGGAAGAGAGAGTATGCACACGTGCACGGAGGTGACAGAGGGCAAAGAGAAGCAGACTCATTGCTGAGCAGGGAGCCATAGTGGGGTTCTGATCCCACAACCTTGAGATCATGATCCCAGCCAAAGCCAAGAGTCTGAAACTCAAACCACTGAGCCACCCAGGCACCGCTCATCGGTTTCAATTTGGATGGTAGCTCATCTCCTGAAGAACCTGACTTGGCCATGGCCGGAAGCCACTGGTTGCCTTCCACCTCAGGGTCCTCTCCTGTTGGTTCTTATTGCTTCAAGATAGTCAGCCCATGTTTGAGATGCAGCAGCCATCTCTCCCAATTCCTCTTGTCCATCCTTGATGGGCAGTTTAAAAATCTGCCGTTTTATGATGTCCCTGATGTTCTCATCAAGCCCACGATTTTAGCTGAAAGCAATAGTCAACAATTTCAAGAGAAGTTTTTATTTTTGTTCTGACACCTTAACAAGTTAGAGAGAGATGTATGTCCATGGATTTTTTTTTTCCCCCAGGTGGTAGGACAGATTATATAGTCCAAGTTCAGCTGGGACTTTGCCTGGCAGACACAAGTTGCTCTCAAGAACAAAACTGTCCTAACAGTCTATGTATAAAAGTAAATGGGAAGCCATTTCCTTTGCCTGGCTATGAATTACCACCTAAAAATGGGATTGAACATAAATACATCTTTAGTTGGGTTATCTTCAGCTGTGCCAAATCAGATTTCCATTTCCTGGGCATTAGAAATTAGAAAGAATTACTCCATGTCTGTGTATCTTGTATAAAAGCTCACATCAGCCATGTAATTACAGAGACTAAAAATGAGAGGTATTAGAAAACTTGATCATTCCAGAAAACTAATTAAAGAAAAACTTACTGCAGTTCCTGATAATGAAATTCCTTTAGGTATCCTTGATGTGCCCTTTAAGAAAAATGAGGCCGACAATCTCATGCCATGCAGTGACTTATACACATCCATAGTGTTTTGATGCTGCCCTTTATCTGCAAATGAATGAGAAGCCCGCCTGGATTTGTCCTGTGACAAAAAAGCTGCCCATGAAAAGTTTAATTTTAGATGGGCTTTTTACGGAAATTCTCAATGACTGTTCTGATGTGTATGAGATCACATTCCAAGAAGATGATTCTTGGTGTCCAGTGAGACAGAAGAAAGAAACTATGAAAGTATCCAGCAATCACGTACAAAAATAAGCATTTCAAGTGTCTTCATAAGCCTTCTTCAGGGACTTTAGCCAATGAGGCAAGAAGAAAGTGGATGTTATTGACCTAACACTAGAAAGCTCTTCCCAGGAAGAGGAAGACCCTCCTGTCAATAGAAAATGCCCCTTGATGTCAGAAACACAAAGCAGCCTAACCAAAGGAGTGTCAGCCGTCTTTTGTATGGGTACCCAGTGTGACCTCGGTGGATCCTGCTGCTGTTCACCTTCACGAGCTGGAATGTTCAGACCATTCCAACACAGGCCAACATAAAGCTCATGATCAGCTCTGCAAGGTTCGGATTTTCTTCCTCTTACTCCACTTGATCCCTAGTACTGTCCTCTTGTGGTTTTGGATAGTCTCACCTCACCCTTGACAGCAAGAGAATGTCTGTCACCACCGCCAGCCCCCATGAAAGCAGTCCACATGTTAGCTCATCCAGCAGCAGAGTGGCACAGGGGTCATCACCAGCAGTGGAAGCATCGTTCCTGACACCGTCTCCTCTTCGGATTAAAGGAGGACTCACCTGATTCTAGGAATCATTCACTGAAACTGCTCTTTCTTGGGTTTTTCTCTGTGGAAGCTGTTTTTTTGAAAACAACTACTTTGATATTTACTGAAACATCAAATGGATTCTTTTGCTTTCCGAGAGATGAACACCGAGGACTGCACCAAGAACCAAATGACATGCAAGGATTTTTCTCATTCGTGCTGTACTCTGAACACCAAATACATTCAGCCATAACTGTATCTTCTTGACAGATGGATTTTAATCTCAGATGTTACTAGATGGATTCGACAAATCAGTTTAAAACTTTTTTGTTGTTATAAACAGCAATGAAGTTACATAAATATTCAGGTAAAGATTTTTTTTCTTAATTAAAAAAAGATGTAATCAGTGATTCTAAAATGATAGCAACTTTTGTTTCACCTGATGTAAAGGAAAAAATATATGCAAAGAAGTTGTTTGTTAAAAACAAAACAAAGAAAACCCTTAATTCCACCCCCAGCAAAAAATAAAATAAAATAAACCCACAAGAAAACAAAACAAAACCCACAAAACCCCAAAAACACCCACACTGGCTTAAGAATGACCTACGTGGTATAAAATCATCATCACTGAAAAGCTGCTGGCAAGACTAGTACGACTCCAAAACCTTGCTGTTACCCAGCATGTACAATCCCATACTACAGCGTCAAGCATCCTCACCCAAATACTGAAGTCACACGTGAACCTCCTTTTGTGGGATGCCTTCCTTACTTCAGTACATGTACAACCCAATGTTTGGTAGGAGAACTGAACATTGCTTGGATGGAAATTTAGTGCTAAATCTGCTAGCCTACTTAAGCTGGTGGTTGGGAACGTCTCAATAGGGAATAGCTATTCCTCTCCTAGAGACTGTGGTTTTACCCAGTTAACTGTGTAAGGAAAGGGTCCATAACACATGTGAGCACAAGCGTGTGTGCACGCACACACACACATGCACACACACCCCCCTTCTGTTACCCAGGAGTGCTGCTACCTGAGAACCCAGGACAGCAGCGCGGCCTTCATAGGATGCACTCTGATGAACACGGAGAGCATCACATAGCTGGAAATAAACCCAAACTCTGCACATTACGTGAGCTCACCAGGTTTCTAGAAAAAGCTGCTACACATTTAGGCTGTAACTGAGTATTCCTAAAGTCACAATCTTAATTGGCATAGTCAAAGTAACGAAAGATGGCTCTGGCAATGCCTCCCCAGGGCAGCCAGAGTCTCCTGCCCTCTGCTGCTTCTTCCATTTCTTCTCTCACAGATATGGGGCTATTTAGCTAGGTATGTAACAAAGGTGACCACTCTACTTCAAAACGCTTAGAAAATACTCTCACTTTGAAGAACACAAAACCTCTGTGAACTATGCAGGGAGAGAGGGCTCCTTGGTGATGGCAATGGTGTGGGTCTTTAGAGGTCACCTCGAGTTGCAAGGGTATAGAACACAGAAGTAGTGAGACCACATAAAGCAGGCTCTGGTTGTTTAAAATCCAAAGGGGCATGACAAACTATAATGAGTGGGGGTGATTACCTGAGAGCTATTCTAATTCATGCCTTATAAACAGGAATCAAAAGGAGTATCTTCAGAACAGCAAATTGGAAGAAAGAACCAAGATGAAAGCATGGTTGACCTTCTTGCTCTTCTTTCTGATATGAAACACCCAAGGGGACTTGTTTACCGTCTGACGTAGAAAGTACTTAGGTACTTCTTTGCTGCCCAGATTGTGTGAGAGCTGTTTGCCCAACCCTATACACAGCCCAGCTTCTGTTCATCCTTTCTGGCACCATCTGGCACATACACAAAAGGCCTCTCCAACGTTTTTTTTTTTTTTTTTTTTTTTAAGATATTATTTATTTGAGGGGCGCCTGGGTGGTACAGCGGTTGGGCGTCTGCCTTCGGCTCAGGGCGTGGTCCCGGCGTTGTGGGATCGAGCCCCACATCAGGCTCCTCCGCTATGAGCCTGCTTCTTCCTCTCCCACTCCCCCTGCTTGTGTTCCCTCTCTCGCTGGCTGTCTCTATCTCTGTCGAATAAATAAACAAAATCTTAAAAAAAAAAGATATTATTTATTTGAGAGATCCAGAGAGAGTACAAGTGGGTGGAGACGCAGAAGCAGACTCCCTGCTGAGCAGGGAGCCTGATGTGGGGTGCCATCCCAGGACCCTGGGATCATGACCCTAGCTGAAGGCACATGCTTAACCGACTGAGCCACCCAGGTGGCCCAGGCTTCTCCAACTTTTTGATCCCACTTGGGAAGCAGACAGGGAAGCTAGGCTTAGTGGGGACTGGTCCAGAACTTGCTTTCAGCAGAAAGGAAATACTCATACAAGTTTCCAGGGTCAATCTGTCTTTGCAGAACCATTTTATATGGACATAATAGGAATTCAGAAAAAGGTGGGATATGAGATGAGATGATGTAGCTGGAAAGAGATTAGAGACTGACAGACTGGATTACAATTTTCAGGGGAGAGTTGGTCTAAGAATGTCAAAGAAAGAACATGTGTATGCCAGGCTTCTATTGAATGGGCCATAATTATGGAGAGTGAGCAAAAGGAGTCTGATTTGTCCATAATGGAGGAAAAATGGTCTGCCATGTTACTTCTTGAAATCAGAGTAATCCTTAGGAGTAGTGTGAAAGGCCAATGGGAAATACTAATGCTAAGTGGAACCCTTCAGGGTTGCCGCAACGAAGATGAAATCTCCCTGCGCACTAAGGATACGAAGGAAGAATGACTTCTGACGAGAGGCTGAGCTAGTGTGGTCCTTACATATCTTGGGTACAAAATTGGGGAATGACTTAAGAATATCTTTATCCTTCAGTTTCTACTGACTCAGGAGCTTATGTCCTTGAACTTCTGAGTCTGCCTGAAGCTCAGATCTGGCCATGTGACCAGGGACAAGGCATCCGGCTTGCACCTTGATTTCTCTACCCAAAAGAAGCCAGAAGAAAATCCTTGCTCAGAGACTTCTTTAAAACCTCACAATCTTACCATGTGCACAGTTGTATTATCAGCATCCTAGCTGATTGAAGGGAATGAAGACACATGCATAGAGAGCAAGATCCACTTTAAAGATGGACTAGAAGGCAGGGAAGAGGTAAACAGTGTTGAGAGAGGAGAAAGTCAGGTGGAGGGTTCCACTCTGAGCACTGCCTTTACAGATGTGCATATCTGGCAGCTGCAAAGATGGCTTTCTCATCCATGGAAGAGTGATACTGAGATCAGTGTGTATCTGGGTGGATGGTCTTTGGGTCCAAGTATGCAAGAGGAAGCGGGATCTGATGGGAAGGCTATTATAGCTCATTCTGGTTATGTCTCATTAGATTAGAGGCTCAGGGCCTCACTAGGTTTCCGCTTTCCCTTCATGGTTCATTCTCTTTGAGGAGAGGTTCTGGGTGGCCAGCAAAATACCATGATTTTGGTGGCACAGACCCCCTGCCTGAGATATATGATCCCAGGGGCCAAATATATCTTCATATATTCCTTTAGTCCACAGAGGATTATTAAGAGCCCACTCTGTAGGTGGGGCTTTTCTAGATCCTCCTGATAATAATAACAGCAAATATTTACTATGTGCCAGCATCCTTCTAAGGGCTTCACATGTATTAATTTATTTGATGCTCACCATAACCCATGAAGTTGGGCCTGTTCTCATCTGCATTTTATATTAGGCACCAAGAGGCTAAATATCTGGCTCAAGATTGTTAGTAGCCTGAGTCAGGATGTGAACACAGGCAGGCCGGCCCCAGAGCCCATGCTCTGGCCAGTCAGGCACTGGTGACCATGACAGGGGAGATCCCTATCCTCATGGAGGAGAAGAAAACAGACAAGGCGATACGTGATGTTATTTTCAGGACTGATAAAGGCCGTAAAGAAAACCAAAGCAGGGTACGGGATAGAGTGACAAAAGGAAGGCTATTTTAGACAGCGTGATCAGGACAGCCCTCTGCGAGAAGGTGAAATCAGAATAGAAGTCTGAGGGGAAAAAGGGAATCGAGTGACTGGAAGGTCTGGGGAGAGAGTATTCCAGGCAGCAGGTACAAAGCCTCTGCGATGGGAACAAGCTGGGGGTGTATGAGGGACATCAAGAAGGCATCTGAAAGTGTGAGGGAGACATGAGCAATGGAGAGCCTTTGAGGATTTCTTAAGGACTTCAGATTTTATTGCCATGGTGCTATGAAGCCTCTGGAGGGTTTCGAGCAGTGGTATAACCTGCTCTAATTTTCCTTTTAAGAAAAGATCACTCTGGCAGTACATGAAGGATAGATCATTCAGGCGGGGGATATCAGGGAGGCACGTTAGAGGCTATGAGAGCAGCCAGTGTGAAGAAAATACAGACACTGCTTTATCTCAGGCCTTTAGGTCAAGGTCAGCTCATACCAGCATAGAGCAAGGCAGCTCGAGAAGTCGCCAACATCTCCTAAGCTACCTACGTAAGTGTTACACCTGGATTCAGGAAGTCTTAACAAGAAAGGGAAGTGAACAGCAACTTCCCAGTTGTTGACCTGTAATTGGCTAGAGTGAATGCTTTCATTTGTCAGAACCTTCCTGAGCAGGACTAACATCATCTGCTGCTCTCCTGGCGAACGGCCCTAGGCCTGCAAGTAGGCACACCTGTTCCCCACAGGCAAGGAAGGTGCTCTTGCCAGGCTGTCCTGGGGAGGGCGCCCTGGCCCCTACAGGTCCAGAGGGGGCAGCATTTGAGGCAGTTTGGAGTATGGATTCACTGGGGATGTCTAAGAACAAAAATGTTCTTGAAAGGGTGGTTTTAGCATTTCAAACGTGGAGGTGACACAGACAATTACATAAGAAATGGTGGCGCAGAGTACTCACAGGCACCTTTTCTAAGCAGTTTCTACTCTGTGCAACTTTATGCTAAAGGATAAAGCCAGTCTGTCTGGGAGACGCTTGCCAACATCTACATCAGAAAGTGCCAAAGAATTGAATCTGAGTTTATGCGAAATAAGGACTCAGGCTTCTTGTTTTTTTCCAAGTTCCATTGCTAAAGGATCCCATAAAATTCAACCACTGATGCCTGGAAAATGCCATCGTCCTAGAGTTTTCAAAATGACAACTCATTTACCTGTCACGATCAAAGTACACGCAAATACACAGATTGGTTTCTTTTTCTGACTATCCTATTATCTTTTCATGGCCTTCCTTAAAGATCATTTCCTAGGCTTGCCTGAATGTGGCAGTTATTCTGTTGCTAGATAACTGGAGAACTCAAGAAGGGTTATCAGAATCCAAAAAGTTATTCTAGAAGGGATTGTTTCATTACATTGGAAGACTTCTGAATGTGACATAAAGAGAAAACTACAGTATTTAATATTGCTTCTCTTTTTGAATCGTTTAGAGTCAAGCATGAAGAAGAGTAAGGGATGTATGTATATATACATACATGTATATATGCATACATATGTCATATAGTATGAGATGATATACTGTCAGCCGAGCTGGGGTATCTCCTGATGATGCTAAACAAGCCCTTTCCGAAAACACTAGGCAGAACTGAGGGAAATGGTAAGGGATTTCCCTTCCATACTTTATAAACAAATTTACTGCAAGTAAGAGAGACGGATGGAAGCAGGCTTATGGGGTGATTGTTGCTAAATCAAAGAAAAGTAGTGAAAAGGATGATTTTTTTAGAGGGTGAGAAAAGCAACTGAGAGCAGGCCACTTGGCCTCTGACTCTCTAATTAATTTTGCAGAAAGAGGGACATATCACACTACCCAGGAGACCACACTGCTGCAGATGTTCCAGGCCACCTCAGGAGAAAGAGAAAAACAAGCACCAATCAAGGTGATCCCTGGCACTTCTACAAGATAAAGACAAAAACACCTTCCAGGGTCCGTTATGGGGTCAGGAGCTATGCAGCTGTGTTTACACCATTTGCACCTGCAGATACACCTTCCACGTGGCAACAAAATTCACGTTCCCCACCAATGATCGTGTCTCCAAGGAAGGGGCAACATCACCTTGAATTATGATTTTAAAATACTAGGAAGAGTAGACTATATTTATGTTCTTTGACATATGTCAATGCATAAATGTGTAAATATATCTTACAGAGGGACAACAGTTTTAAAAAAGTTTCTCAGCCTTTAGTGAACGATGAGAATGCAGCATCCCAGAAGGAGGCATTCCCCGAGATTGTGGAAAGCTGGTATTTTCCTTTACGTTCTCCTTGAGTTCAGTAATGTAATAGGTCATCTTTGTGTTTATATGAGTAAAAGGAACAGTTTCATGACCCTGTGGTATAAACCATAAACACCAAAAGCAGTGATGGCCAATTAAGCGGGATATGTCAAAGTTTACAGCTCTTAATGAAAGACAGTACATCATCGAACCATCTTACCTGTCGACGAATTATTTCAAGGTCTCTTTTGGCTTTATTCACTAGGGCTTGAATTTCTACAGGATCCTTTACATTCTTATTTTCTCTGAAGGCATCTCTTATCCTCCTGACAGCGTAAGTTCTAAATGAATTCAGGAGAAAAAAAGAAAAAGTGTCAGCAGTCTGAAGCTGTGCTTTTAAATGAAATCAAAAGCCTTTCCTTACGAATTAACTGTCTGTATTCCCCTGTGGATAATCCACTTAGATCTTTGCTCTTGGGACAGGCCCATCTATTACTATTCTGGGATGACTAAGCAAACAGATTAGGGAAATAAATCTAGCACAAACAATTCACATATAAATGGCAAACTGCTACTGAACTGCTCCTTAGATTCCCGGTTCTTCAGTTATTCACGTCTGAGTTCTCTCCACTAACGCGGATAATTGAACCTTTAATGTACTGAGACGAAGCAAGAATTAAAAGAGGTGAAATGATGCACCGCATATTCATGCACCAAGACAGTGATCTATGCCCGACTCGGGTCAGCTCTCCAGTCTTGTCCCATCTTTTAACAGTTCATTCCTCTTTTGGAATATAACAGGTGAGAATCCTATCACAGTCGAGAGTGGAGATTACACCAAAATGCCTTCCTCCATCTTTTTTTTTTTTTTTAATTTATATGCAAGAGAGAGAGAGAGAGAGGGCCCACGCGTGTACGAGTAGGGGGAGGGGCAGGAGGAGAGAATCTTCAAGCAGATCCCCCACTGATTGGGGAGCTGGACTCGGGGCTCGTCCTACAACCCATGAGATCATGCCCTGGGCCGAAACCAAGAATCGGATGCTTAACCGACAGAGCCACCCAGGCCCCCCTACTTTCCTCCATCTTTAAATTGCCTACATACGCACATACAAACACCCTCTCCCCACCAATATACACTGCATGCAGCACAGGACAGCAGCTCAAGAGCATAGCTTTCAAATCAGACAAGCTTGGCTTTGCTCCAAGGTCCCACTGTTTCTGTGAACTTTGGCAAGATTCTTAACATAAGCCCATGTTTCCTCATCTGTCAAATGGGCATAATACCACCTACCTCTCAGGGCCGCTGGAGGATTCAGCTTTATCATATAACCCAATCAATGAAAACTCTTCTTAATACCTTAATGCATTAGGACTCCTCTTTCCTCACATCACAGCCTCACCTTCATCCCGCATCCTCAGGGTCACACACGGTGTGTGGACAGAGGGCAGATTGTCTGGACAATCAAGGGTCCTTAACCTGATGTACCCCCTATGCAGACAGTCATGGCCTTACTCCATGCCCTCCCCATGTATGCAAGACTGAAGACAAGAGACGAAGGAGGAGGAGTCCAAGTCAGTCACAGCAGACACCATTTTCTCCAGTCTTCTTATGATCTCAGATGGCCCTGCTTTTAACTTTAAACACCGGCTAAAGAATCCATGTGAAACTGTTAAAAACATCTGCACAAAGAGGCAAAGAGATGAAAGAAGGGGAATATAATTTCTTTGGGAGTTGGGAGTATGTTTGGGGAAATGGATATAATTTACTGGGAAAACTTGTTTTAGAGAAGACTACTTTTGTTTTAGGTCAAGTTTCTTACAGTAAAAAGAAATTTTAAATTAAAAATCCAAATGGCGTGTCCCTTTGTGTTTAAAAGCAAAAGTAGGGGCGCCTGGGTGGCACAGCGGTTAGGCGTCTGCCTTCGGCTCAGGGCATGATCCCGGCGTTATGGGATCGAACCCCACATCAGGCTCCTCAGCTATGAGCCTGCTTCTTCCTCTCCCACTCCCCCTGTTTGTGTTCCCTCTCTCGCTGGCTGTCTCTATCTCTGTCGAATAAATAAATAAAAATCTTAAAAAAAAATAAAAGCAAAAGTAAAATGAAATCTTGTGCCGTTAAGAATTGTGATGAAGAAAGGCAGACACTTTGAGGATGTAAGCCACTGGAGAGACGTTCATCTGAACCCTCTCTTGGTGAACCAATGGGAGTACTTGCAGAGGTGCTCCTGGGTGCTCAGGATCAATCTTGGGGTAACCACGACCGGAAACGGAATCCCTAAACTAGCAGACACTATGTAACAACAGCGGCTCCTTCATTATGAAGGCTTGGAAAGGAGTTTTACTAGTAGGCTCTATCAGATATCCTCTTCCTGTAGAGCTGCTAATCTAACAAGATTTTAGACAGTAGCCAGGAAAGCTAAAAGCAATTTCTGGGGTAGTTTCTTGCATAGTATAACATAACACAGTATCACTGTCCTTCTTCACACCCACATATTCAAGACAGTTTCTTTGTTGGTGCTGATGGGAGCAGAGGGGACACTGTAATTTAATTCTAGTATTCTGTTCCACATGTAGACCTGGTTTTAGAACAGGAATTTCCCACAGGGAGTCATCCATTGTTTTAGTTCTTCACTCAGGTTACTGCATGGGCTTTCTGGAAAAATGAAATGGTCAATAGAAGTCGTTACTGAATTCCTTTTTCTAGAAGCCAGTGACTAGCCCAGAATAGCTAGCAAAAAAAGAAGTATGGCTTGGAACATGAAGTCTGAAGTTTTTCTAAAGTTTAAGGAAATCAGAAAATAACTTATGGCACTCAACGATTTCTATCAACTGAACTGAAGGTCCAGTCTTTTACATAGTCAGCTGTGTATTCTTGTTGTCTCCCCAGATCTCCAAAGTCAACACCTAATGGAACAAAGTTCCAGATGTTTGAATTAAATGTGTCTAAAGCAATCAGAAGTTGTCGTTCCAAATATGAAGGCACCTCTAACGTGAATGATGTGATGATGGCTATTTCTTCTTTTTCTTGTTCCTCCTCCTCCTACAGCGTCTAAAACACACGTTTTTTTCCTTTGCCCCAGGAGAGGTCACTGCAGTGGCTCAGAACCATACAAGTAATTACTACTGCATGAACAATTTTTCAGTTGTATGAATTATTTCTTTTTTATTAAATAGATTTTTAAATTTTAAGGGGGGGAGGGGCAGAGGGAGAGGATCTTAAGCAGGCTCCAAGCCCAGCGTGGAGCCTGTCGCAGGGCTCGATCTCACCACCTTGAGATCACGACCTGAGCTGAAGTCAAGAGCTGGACACTTAACTGACAGAGCCACCCAGATGCCCCAGTTGTATGGATTATTTCAAATGATCATAACTTTGTGAAGGTAATCACAAATCTGCCCGAACCTTCAAATTTCGTAGGAGAGGGCTAACCACCAATTGTTTCTGTTCTGCCCCCGCCTGGCTTTTATCCTTTGCATTTTTTCTGCCACTACAAGGGAAACCATTTATCCTTGAACACATTCTGGCTATTGGCCTCTTGACCCTATCACTGAGTAAGAACATTTCAAAGAAAAATGTGCAGAGGCTGCCATGAAAATGTGCAGCTGCCGCACAAAATGCCTTGCCTCAGGATGATCCTAGAATGAGTCAGATGCTGTCTGAAATAAGGCATGAAAAATTAACAAATCAAAGGCAACACAATAGCAAGAGCCACCAACTCGAGAAAGCAGACCACATGCACAGAAACAGCAAGGCTATGCTGCTCATACAGTCACCGCTCCTTCTACCCTCCCGAAGCTTTGCCCAGTTTCTTCATGCTTCTTTGTGCAGATTTCCATTTGGCTTTTCTTCTCTACCCTGGCCTTTGCCCTTTGGTCTGCCATGAGACCTCCGAGTGTACACAGGCTCTACTGACTATTCTTTCACCACTGACGGATCAAACTCCTTTATGAGATTCTTCCACGTATTATAATTTCCCAGCGGCAAAATCAACAGCAGACTAGTAATGAAAGCTCTGTAGTGCCCGAGGTCTTGCTTTACTTTCTTCCCTTCCAATGCAGGCCCTAATAAGCACAGCATTTGGAGGCTCACACTGGTTGTAGCATTCAAAAGGTGCATTTGGGAGACAAGCTGATATAATACCCCTCATTTGTGTCATCCTTCATCACCACCCCACCCCACAGTCTGGTTTCTCTGCTTATTCATCCTGTAAAAACGTCGGTGCTTTTTCTTTCTTTCCCCAACCCCAAGTATCTCAATAACAAAACAACCTGACCCTTCTTTTAGCCTCTCTGGGACAAACTCTTTCAATTGCTTGGTAGGACATGTGCTCCATCTACTTGCCTTAACTCAAATGTGTCTTGCCTCTGAAGACAGTGCTTCTTTATAACCATGAAGAGAAAGCTGCTTAATTTTGCCACGCCTCCAGATTCTATGGGATTGAGAGGAGAGTGCAGTGTGTTCTGGGATCCTACTACTGCTTACGGGTCATCGGTTAACCCTTACACATCTTTGAGGCCAAGCTACCTAACGAAATCACATTGTATGCCTCCATGACATTGTTGTCTGCTGACTTCTTGATGTTAAGTCTCAAGACTCATCAAGGCTTAATATCCAAATGGCACTCAGTGCATTCAGCTACAAAGTCTTTCTCTAGTCCATGCCTGCTTTCTGAGTCCCAAATCCATGTAACCCGATTGTCTTTTGGACTTGCCAACACAAGACACCCCTATACCTCTTACAGCTTCTTGTACTGTACACTTTCAAACTGGTTACCATCCTCTTTCTTCCCTGGCCCCAGTGGCCAGATTTTCCTTTTCATACAGCTAACTACCTAAGTCAGACATTTGGGGATTCATCCTAAATTCCCTCCTTTCCCTTAACTCCTTATATTCAATCAAGAACAATATTTCATTGTTTCAACCTTTTATATCTCTTCTGAATCACCTTCCACTTCTCCAAACCTTCAGCCCTAATCTTGGTTCAGGTTCTCACACTAATGCAATAGCCTTGGAATTATGGCATAGATAATATACAATAAAATGGATACTAACAACAAGAGAGAGAAAGGTCAAGGACCATTTGAAGGTCATTAGTACTCTGGGTGGATAACAGGGTGAGGGACAGATCAGAAAGCTTCCTTCTTATGAATTTAAGTACCCACTAGAATATAAGCCCCACACAACAGGGACTTTTATCTTTCTTGTTTACCACTGGATATAAAGTGACTGGCTCAGAGACTGTACTCAATAAATAGTTAAGGAATAAATAAATTTCTCAAAATACTAGAGGCAATATTAAAAAGATCTTTAGGAAAAAGGCCAATAATCAATAAGGAAAACACAACTAAGAATATGAAACTGAAAAGGAAATAGAAGGAAAAGGGTTTGCAGCACAAAGATTGAAATCACCTCTGAGAGGTAGTGGTTACAAAGCGTGCACTGAGAATTCACTGAAGAAATATGTACTGAATGCCTATTACGTAAGTACGATGCTAGGGCTACAGTGGAGAGCAACAAGGTTTTGGACTCAGGGACTAGACAGGAAATCTACACAGAGATGAAAGAGGAGGTAGAAGTCATTTAAAGGAGAGTTTTGGGGGGCAATGGAACAGTTCTTAGCTTGATTGGGGTGGTGTTTTCATGACCTCTACATTTGTCAAAACATTGAAATTGTACACTTAAAATAGATGCGTTTTATTGTACGTAAATTATTTCTCACTAGGGTGACTTTTTAAAAAAGGTTTTTATTTATTTGAGAGAGAGAGAGAGAGGGCACAAGTGGGGGTGGGGTGCAGAGGGAGAGGGAGAAGCAGACTCCCCACTGAGCAGGGAGCCTGATGTGGGGCTTGATCCCAGGACCCTGAGATCATGACCTGAACTGAAGGCAGACACTTAACTAACTGAGCCACCCAGATGCCCCTCTCACTAGGGTGACTTTTAAAGAAAATTGAAAAAATAAATAGTATAGGAGTTATATTTGTCCACTTCTAAGAAAAGCCAAAAGACACCATCAAAGACTGCAATGCTAGAGAATGATTATGTACATGGCTGAAGCAGAAATTAGTGCTGTATTATAGAAACCAGGATGGAGGACAAACTGGAAAATCAAATCTGAAACAGAAAAATTATGTAAGTTGATGAGAAATATGTAAGAAAAAAATTAAGCTTCAGAACAGGGCAAAAGTATATAACCTCTGAATAATAAGTGTGAACAAACTGAACTGGGTAGGTAATTAAAGTCGTAATGGAAGAAAATGTCTCAGGAGTGATTACAAAACATTGAGAAGACTCACTGAGATTTAACAACCACAGGACAATGTCCAGATATTTACTTATAAAGCCCTGACGTCCAAGGTCAGAGAAAAAATACTTTAAGAAAGGATAAAGAAAAACCCTGAAGTAGGTAATAAGAGAATGGAATATAGATAAGTATATTCTCAGACTTCTATTCTCAAAACTGCAAAGAAAAAGGCTGCTCTCCACAGTCATTTGCTGTCTTGAGGGCCCAAAGGGGTAAGAAAATAATATCTATGATAGATGGCACAAGGACCATACTTAGGACACTGTGCTAAGGACTGGATATACGTGATCTCATTTAATCCTCACAAACTGCGGCTCAGAGAGATTCAGAACAGTGAGGCTGAGATTACATGCCTAGTAAGTGGCAGAGTTGGGTCCTGAACCCAGCTGACTACAGTCTGTGATTTTCAACTCTAAGCTATGCCTCCTCCAGAGGTCAATAAACTCCATCCAAATTTTGATAAGTACTTGGTGTAAGCCAAGTTGTTAATCATTTGAAAAGGCCTTTAAAAAATTGTCTCTTGCATCACAAAGCTTAAAAAGATCATCTGGTCTCTCAAGCTGCTTCAAGTGTTCCTACAAATAGTTCAAGCACCAAGAATGTTTTATGAAAAGACAAGTAGCTGAGGGCATTACGAGGGAAAGAGCTATTGATATAAGCAGCAAGAGTGAGTGAGATACTCGAGATCGTTTTAAAAAGGCGGACAGTGAGCAATAAGAAGAGCTGTGGAGTGAGGAGGTGAAGTTACTGTCAGAAAACCGACTTCGGAGACCAAGGCTTCTTAGTCTTGGGGCAGCTGTAAATAAAACCTACCACATAAAATCTCTGTTAAAATCCCCTAGTGGAGGGCGCCTGGGTGGCTCAGTCAGTTAAGTGTCTGCCTTCAGCTCAGGTCCTGATCTCAGGGTCGTGGCATCGAGCCCCACATCAGGCTCCCTGCTCAGCGGGGAGTCTGCTTCTCCCTCTGCCGCTGCCTGTCTTCCCAGCTTGTGTTCTCTCAATCTCTCTCTCTCTCTCTGAAATAAACAAATAAAAACCTTAAAAAAAAATCCCCTAACGGTTTTCCATTATCTTCAGGATAAGGGTCAAATGCACAGACGGTACATTCCGGCTCATCTCTCCCACTCCATGAAGCACCCCTTCCAGCATGACCACCAGCTCTGGCCATATGGGAAGACCTGTAGTGTCCTCAGGCCTCACTCTTTAGGCCTGCTGGTCCTCCATATGAGGAGTGTCTTCCCCCAGCCTGACTTCTTGGCTAACTCCTACTCGTCCTTAAAGACCTAACCCAGTTAGAAACAAATATGACAAAAGATTAATATCCTTAGCATATAAATAGCACATATAAATTGAGTGGAAAAGACATTAGGCCCACAGTAAATAAATGAGTAAGAGTCCAGAAACAATAATTCACAAGAGAGCACAAAGAGGGACTAAATTTAGAGAGATAAATGGACAGAGATACATGAACGTTCAGCTTCAGTCATAATCAGAGGAATGCAAATTTAAATAAGGTACGATTTTCTGCCATCAAATCAGCACAATTTAAAAAAAAAACAAAACCCCAAAGGGTCTTTACATCCTGCTCTAGGAGTGTGAACTCTACTTCCTGTAGCACAGTGATGTGCAATAAAGTTGATAATCGTTTATCCAGTAATTCTACTTTAAGTAATCCTACAGAAATAACCTGAGATATGCATGATGATGTATATTGAAAGATGTTCATTACAGAACTATTTGTAAGCGTTAAAAGTAAAAACAACCCTAAATGTTCAACAATGGAGAAGTGGCTACATAATTTATGAAATTATGCTTTTAAAATCAATGTTTCAAAAAACTTAAGGTCCCAGGTGCAAAAGTCAAAGGTATTAAAAAATGTAAGGAGAAAGATCAGTCTCCCTCCCAGTTCTTCTCTCTAGATGCAACCACAGAAGTTTCTTATTAGCCTCTCAGAGAATAGATTCTTGTTAAAACTCCTGCATTTTTTTTTCCCACAAGTGGCAGCATCCTAAGCATACTGTGTACTTATAATTCTTCAATTAAAATGTACCAGTAAGCATTTCATATCAATACAAATGAAGCTGACGCATAAATGGCTGGGTCATATTCCACTGTATGGATGAATTAGGATTCATCTGGCCAGGCTTTTATTAATGCATATTTAGTTATATATAATCCTGCTACTACCAACAATGCTGTAATTAATCAATATCCTTGTAGCATCACGTATGTGTGTCTGCGAGACCAATTCGGAGAAACAGAACTTGTAGGGCAAAGGGCATGTGTATTTATAGCTTTAATAAAATATTGTCCAAATTCTGTGTAGAGGTTCCACCAGAAATGTATAAGGGCGACTCTTTCCTAACACCTTTGCCAAAACAACGTGTTATCCAAATTTCTGATCTTTGCCAATATAACAGGTGAAAACAGTATCTCATTTTATTTGAAAAATGCTTTTGTTGAGGTATAACATATAAATTATATTGCTTTCATGTGTACAAGATAATTTGATACCTGTATACACAGTGAAATGATCACCACAATAAGTCTAGTTAACATCTGTCACCATAAAAAATGAACTTTAAGGACTTACTCTCTTGGCAACTTTCAAGTATGCTCTACATTATTGACTAGTCAGCATGCTGTACATTACTTCCCCATGACTTACTTATAACCGGAAGTTTGTATCTCTTGACCCTCTTCACCCGTTTTGCCCAGCCCTTTACCCTTTGGCAACCACCATTCTGTTCACTGTATCTATGATTTTAGTCATGCTTTGTTCGGTCATTTGGTTTTTCAGATTCCACATGTAAGCAAAATCATTTGGTATTTGTCTTTCTCTGTCTGACTTATTTCCCTTAGCATAATAACCTCAAGGTTTGTCCATGTTGTCAAAAAAGGTAAGATTTTATTCTTTTTTATGGCTGAGTATCATTCCATTGTATGTATATGTATATATATTTTAGATATATACATATATATATACACATATATACATATACTTTATATACACACATACATACACTTTACATACACCCCCCCCCCACATCTTTGTCCATTCATTCATCCATTGATGGACACTTAGGTTGTTTCCATATCTTGGCTATTATAATGCTGCAATGAACACAGGTGGGTGCATATATCTTTCTGAATTAGTATTTTCATTTTCTTCAGATATATTCCAAGAAGTAAAATTGCTGGATCATATGGTATTTCTATTTTTAATTTTTTGAGGAAACTCCATATTGTTTTCCACAGTGGCTACACCAATTTACATTCCCACTAACACTGCATGATGATGGTTCCCCTTTTCTCCACATCTTCACCAACACTTGTTATTTCTTTTCTTTTTGAGAATAGTCATTCTGACAGGTGTGAGGTGATATCTCATTGTGGTTTTTGATTTATATTTCCCTGATGAGTAGTGATGTTGGACATCTTTTCCTGTGTCTGTTGGCCACCAGTATGTCCTCTTTGGAAAAATGTCTATTAAGATCCTCTGCCCATTTTGGGGGAATGAAGCTGACCACCTTTTCACAAGTTTATAGCCATTTATATTTCTGTTTATATTCTTTATCTTTTTTGAATCAAATGATTTGTCTTTCTGATTCATTTGTAAGATCTGTTGTGAGGAGTTGAAATGCTCTCCCAGTTTGTCATTTGGCTTTATGGTGTCTGTGTGTTTTCGTCATGTAGAGATGTTTAGTTTTCATGGAGTCAAGTGTATCAATTTTTATGGTATGGCTTCTGGGTAAATTATCATATGTACAAAAGACTTCTCTACTGTGAGATCACAAGAAAACATTCACCCATGTATTCTTGAGAATCTTTATGGATTAGTTTTTTGTTTCACTCTTTCTGGAATTTATTTTAGTGGAAGGTGTTGAATATGATTCTAACTTTAGCCTCTAAGGGTAAGTTTTTTAAAATGAAGGATATAACTATATACTCAGAATGACCTCAATTGTGGAATATATAGGCACAGAAAAACTAGAAGGAAATACAACAGCATGTTAATAATAATTACTTTCGGTTACTGGAGTTTATGCTTTCTAAATTATTACAATAACCATAATTTCCTCATAATTTTTAAGTTCCTAGTGACATCATAAAATCAGTAATATACTTCAAAATAAAGAAGAGTCAGCAATAGAGAAGGCTCAATTTGCGGGAGAAGAGATTGGGTCTTGGATCTCTGGTGAGAACATCCAGGCTGACAATAAACTGGAAAGTCACTGATGAAGATGAGTGAGGCACAACCAGGGGGTTAGATGTGATTGCTCAGAGGAAAGCAGTAGGATGGGAAGAGAAGACAGCTCTGGAGACACAGTAAATATTTAAGAGTAGGCAGAGGGAGTCAGAGTAGAGGCAGCAGAGACAGGAGACAAGAAGGCATACTTTATACATAGAGAGTAAATAAGATTGTCACAAGTCCTACAAAGGATAAGACAAAGGCTGAAAAAGGCTCCAATGAAGTAAGCAGTTAGGATGTTATTAGTCACTTAACAATTTTTTTTAAAAAAGATTTTATTTATTTATTTGAGAGAGAGAGAGTGAGCAAAAGGGTGAGCACGAGAGAGGTGGAGAGGCAGAGGGAGAGAGAGAAGCAGACCCCTGCTGAGCAGGGAGCCCGATGTGGGGCTGGATCCCAGGACACCTGGGATCATGACCTGAGCTGAAGGCAGATGCTTAACCAACTGAGCCACCCAGGTGCCCCTACAAATGTTTTTTAAAAGATTTTATTTATTTATTTGAGAGAGAGAGAGAGAGCATGAGTGGGGTAGGAGCAGAGGGAGAGGGAGAAGCAGACTCCCTGCTGAGCAGGGAGCCCAGTGAGCCGCTCAATCCGGAGACTCCGAGATCATGACCTGAGTTGAAGGCAGATGCTTAACAGGCTGAGCCACCCAGGTGCCCCAACAACTTTAGCAACAACAACATCAGCATATACTTATCAACTACAACGCAGTAAATGTATAGAGGAAAAAACCCCTAAATTCTTGGAAATACACTCATAAATAATAAGCCTAGAAAAACTTCATCATGTACTAACAGAATATTTTTAAAATAATGAAAAAGATTATGCATAAATTCTTCGGAATGAGGTCAAAGCCATACTTAAGATGAAAATTAATGGCTTACATAGCCTAATTAGTAATAAAATAAAAGCAGAGTTTAATAAATTAACAATATTTCCTAACATTTTAAAAAAGATTTTATTTATTTGAAAGAGAGAGAGTGCGTGTGTGCACGCACGTGCAAAGGGAGGGGCAGAGGGAGACAGAGAATCTCAAGCAAACTCTGCGCTGAGCACAGAGCCCAACACGGGGCTCAATCTCACGACCCTGAGATGGTAACTTGAGCCAAAATCAAGAGTTAGACGCTGAACTGACTGAGCCACCCAGGTGCCCCTTTCTTAACATTTTAGAAAAGGCAAAACAGTATCCCATAAGAAAATAAGAACAAGGTCTTTTTAAAATATGTCAAACAAATTAAAAATGAAAAATAAACCAGTGGAATTAGCTAAGCCAACTGAGTTTTTTTCTTTTACGTTATGGTTTCTGGGATATGCTTCAGAAAACAAAATTACGAGGAAAAAGAGTAAGGAGTATTGGAAGTTTGAGAAGAGATCATTTCAGAAAATGAGACCATGTGTAGACTCCAGAACTTGCAGAACAATGAGAAGGGGCCAGCTGAGGCTGGAAACAGCCAGAATGGTGGTACCAACTTGTCAAACACAGTGATTCTTCTTTTTCTCCGGCTGTGGTTGGTTGCCCAGGTCTAGTTATGGAAAAGACAGATGTTTGAGGAAATCTATACTTGTAGGTTTGACAGATGAGAGTAACAGAAGGGCAAGACAGAGAGTGAGAGACAGAGAAAAGAGAAAAACGTCCCAGGGCTCAAAGCAGGTGGTGCTAGGAATTTCTTCCCCTGTGGCATGAACTTCTGAGAACCCCAGCTCGGAGAACTTAGGCTATCACCCCACTCAGCATGCCCTTAGTGGGATTTAAGTCCTAATCTAAATGTCCAATAATAAACAGTCAAAGAAATTACGGTAAATTAATGGACTATATCTATTAAAATAATAAATGTGAAAATTATGTACAAATGAGAAAAAAATATATTTCAAAAACACTCTGACTTTAAAAACAATTTCCTATAACAACAGATTTTCAGTAGGTTTCTATGGAGAACTGTTTAAAGTAAGTCTCTTAAAAAAACAAAACAAAACAAAAACTAATAAAATAACAGAAAGAAGGAAAGGCGCCACCATCCTGTAGCAGATATTCTGAACCTCAGGCCCCAGAGGCAAAGTTTACAAGCATTCTGTCTGGGTTTCGTTTTTGGTGCTTAAAAACATTTAATATCTTTAACCTATAATTCATCAAAATTGAACTTGTAATTATCACTTGGATCCTTCCTCACAGCCGCTGACATTTTGTTGCAAACGAGATTTTTCAAAATGTAAACCAATTTATCAAAGTAAAGGCCACCCATAGAACTGTGGTCCGGCTTTCTGCAGTAAGGCATACAGATCAAGTAGTGGGGAGGTCCTGGCTTCTCTTTTATTTGGTTTTAGACACAGCTGTTTAGACAGTGCAGAGCTGGCGGCTAAGGCTTAGACCCGCTGTCCGTTCTTCCCATATTCCTGGCCTGTAAGATGAACAGGTCCTTCATTTGTGGAGTCCTGCAGCTACTCTTGTTAGGGGAAACACAAGATAATACTCAAGTATTAATTGTCCTCACATTCACAAATCCTCCTCTTATGGAACCGGCCATACCTCTTTTACAAGTTATCACTGTGGCACACTGGCTCTCTGTGCAGGGATAGGGCTTTCTGGCTCTGTTTCCCCTTGCATGTACCAGAAATGAGCTTGACCTATACCACAAAAGCAAGTTCAAGTTTTCATTATGTAATAAGGGATAAAAGTCAGGCTACAGAATACAATTTTAAATATTTTATTTTAAATTATAGTGTGAACTAGCCAGTGTAAGACATGACCTTTAGATGATTTAAAATTTATGGAGAATAACTATCCACACTTAGAATATCCAATTAATTACTTCTGGATTTTCCATCTTGGCGGGGGTGGTGTAAAGCAGGAATGATGGAAATTCCTCTTGGTCATTAAACTCAAATGTCTTCATTAAAATTTCCTATCAGTGCTGCTAAAAAAGAGCCAAATGAAATGCCTTGTTTTATTTTCTTCCTGCCATCAGACACCATCAACAACAAATGAGCAAAGAAGGAAAGACAAGAGGGAACAAATAAGTCACCTAGCTCGTGCTCAATGTATTATTAAGGATAATTCACGTACCAAAAAACCCCCAAAAATGCAGAATGATTTTCCCTCCCCCTTCTTACAACGTATGAAACAGCAGAATATTTGCTGGGCTATTCAGAAGGAAAGAAAAATCTACATAAAGATATTCCAGGTATATAGTACCCATACTCATCCGAAGGAAAACCAGAAACCAGGAGACAAATAATAAAGGTGTCAGGTCCCGCAATCATGGCTGCAAAGTACAGTCAAAATCCTGGTGAGCTTCCCCTGAGTATCCTGGCTTTGGAAAGGACAGCAAGGGACAAGCTGGGTCTCAGTTCTCTCAATCCCTGCATACTGGATTGAATCTAGGGTGAGGGAGGCCATTAACTAACTTTACTTTGCTTATTTGGAGTTAAGGGGTTCTGAACGCTATATGTAAATTTATGCAAATGAAAACATTAATCACAGCCCTAGATTTACTGACAAAATGGTAGCCCTTTCTCCCTTTGGAGAGATTTAATTTTGCTTTTCATAGAGAAAAGGCATCTCTAAAGTCTTGTGTAGTCTAAAAATTCTATGAATTTAAAAATTCAATTAACCTCTGTGTCTCCTGGGATGTCATAAGCAGCATGAGGCATGGAATACCATGCACTATAATTTTGATCTAGGTGCTGTTCTGCCTTGAAACAAAGTTTGTTTGCTTGGCCATCTATAATACAAACAGGTTGTTACTGTATCTTTCTTCCAAGTAGGTCAAAATATTTCCATGCATTACATACTTTATTTCCATAACACCTTTGTGAATCATCTAGTAGGTGTTTGTGTGTTAGGATTTAATTTTATTTTAAAGAACCTGAAGACTTTAAGACTGAAGAAAATCAAGCAAACGTTTGCATTTACAAATTTGGTTGCTGTTTATCATACTGCTTTTTCACAATACTGACTAAATAATATTAGAACGACACTTGCCATTTGTCTGCCAAAACGACAATAAAGTATACATGGTAGGTCACACCACAAATGCAGTCTCAAAATAAACTCTGATGATTAATATAAACCTAACTCTCCTCATTCTGCCATCGGACCGGCGGTGACAGGCATCTTTAGTCGTGGGCATACTACATCTTTCCCTTCAGGGCACACAGTGGCTGAAGGAAGCTGGCCACAGGCTATCCATCTAACCTTCCATGTCTTGCTTACTACCTACAGCTTCTGTCCAAAGTCAAGTCTTGGCAATTCTCTTGGGGTAGAGATGATTCTCAGGTGGTGACGCCTTCTGGACACTTGGGTGCATGCCTTGGTTAGGAAGACATAGTATTCTAAAGACAGGCAATTAAATGTCATTACACTGACAGGAGCCAACTGCAGGAGAGGAATGCACTGCATTGCTAATAAAACCCTTCGTCACATGTCACTGGGCCTTTTCTTTTGAAATTTGATATTCTTCTTCTAACTGCTTAAGTCCAAGGTCTTAGCAACTGCGGCTCTTTGGATACTGACCGCAAGGGTATAGATACCAGGTCTAACTGGTAAACTATGAAGGGCTTTCCTTCCTGTCACTTACATTTTAGTACTGAAAACTCAGGGATCGGAAATCTGCAACACACTTTGATTCTGAGTTGCATGAAACTTTTATTACTTGGCTTAAATCTAGTCTGACTTTTCAATATACATAAATGCTCAGAGCATGATGGCATTTGGCCTAAGTATTGTCTGTAATTCTAGGATCCGATAAGCCCATCCCATAATAACAAAGAGCATATTCACAGAGGATATCGAGCCATCAGTCTAATGTAGGGTGTACAAACTTAAATGAGTTCCATCTTCTTTACCTCTTAAAATTTTTAAACTGTCCACCTTGCACTAAAAGCCACACGCGTGTGATGAACTGTAATTACTTAGAACCATCATTCAATGGATTAACAGAAAAAGAGAGGCCCCAAACTCTCGGCCCACGTTCAATACACTGAGGTTCAGTCTCAAAGCTTTCCTCGCTGCATTCTTTTGCAAAACATGTTTCCTAGAAATAAGGAGCTCTCTTGTGCATGATCAACCATAGCAGGCAGAAAACGGGTGATCTGACAGATCTGGGGAGGACCTTCTAATTGCCTACTTGTGCTTTCAAGAGCCTAAAGCAGGTGAAAATACGATCTGACAGCATTTTCTAACATGTGCTATGTGAAAAAAAAAAAATACAAGTATCCCCTGGGGAAGAGTTACAAAGAATATCTGCATATTAAAGAAGTGAAGAAACCTGGAAACATGGAAGACAAAGTTAGGCACCCAGATTCATTCATAGAACCTCCTCCCATGCCCAGTAATACCCATTACCTTTTGGGAAATGCTGATCTGGACAAACCTTCTACTGAGGATGTTTCTTTAAGGTTCAAGAGCTGGAGACTGAATGGGCAGGTCCCAGGCCCTGTAACAGCAGTTCCCACATGCAAGTCCTGCACAGTCATTAAAGGCTACTTACGGAGCATCACGACCAACCTCAAACCCTTCTCTCACAGCAACAGCTAACTGGTCCAGCACACTGACTACACACCAGGCACAGCCTTGTTACTTTACTTGTATCTCCTTTAACCCTCTAGCAACACAGCCTAAGAAGGGCATCAGCTGCTCTCATGTGTGAATGCCATTAGTTACAGCAGAGATCCTCGACAGAGATCCCCAACCCCTTCTCCCCCAAAGTCCCCTGCCACACAGATCCCACAGCCAGTCCAAAGTCAGATCACAGTAATAAAGGGGATCAGAACATTTTGCCCCCAAATACACCACTCTGGCATTTGGTTATTTTAAACGGCAAGCAACTGAGAAACAGCAGATGCAGGAAGGGCTGTCTGTCCTTTCTGCCCAAAAAGCAGGGCATAAATTTCCCATGAGAAAGGTGTCCTCCCAGTACCAGGAAAAAGAACATTCTTATCACTGGAGATGGGGAATCTACACCAAGATGAGTCAGCATAAACCATACTAAAACAACCCTTATATTCCATTAGTTTTCCCCATTATTTCCTAGTTTCTTTCCTACAATATACTACACCCCAAAGCCCTAAACCTTTTCTGTGCCTAGTCACTTCACAGTTTATCACCCTTTGTAAAAATGGTATATGAGCCCCCAAGTCTACCTGCTTTTTGGGGGACTTCATTTTTCTATGTAGCCATCTGCATGCCCTATAAAAATATTAACATGAAACAGAATTCGTATGCTTTGTCTCCTGTTAATCTTCTCAGTTTAATTTGCAGGTTCCAGACACAGAACATAAGGACTGTCCTATGTTTTTCCTCTATTACAGTGGCCTGTGGGATTGCTCAGGACCGTGGGCAATTCTGGCTTGAGAGGATGCTGACTGATCTGTAGATGTGGAACCTGGTCTTGCCAAGTATCTCCCATCAGGTTGCGATTCTATAGCTCTTTCCCCATCTTGTCCCTTCGCTCTTCCACTAAAACTAACCACCTTGTTTTGGGGGACTCTTCACCATTATTTAAAAATATTTATCTTGTTTGTAACCAATATCCCTGAGGTGGAGAGAACGGCACTTTGGGAGATGCATTGGTCAAGGGAGAGTCACTGGCCCATGTGTTTGCTCACTCATACACGCATCCATTTAGCAGCAGGGACTGGGTTAGGTACTGAAGGTTCAAGTGGAAATAGGCCAAGGCTTTTACAAAGCTCATGGTGTCAAGGACACACTCTAAATTACTATAACAGGAATATATATGCAGTGCTCTGAGTACAGAGAGGAAGGAGGGAATAACTCGGCCTGGGGGTTTGGGAAGTCCTTCTGGGAGGCTGACGTCTTTGAAAGATGAACAGAATTTTACCAGAGTGCAGCAGCCATTCTGCAAAGGGAGGCCAATAATGAACACAGAATTCAAAATTCCCTATTTCTATATGACTGGGAAACATGGAAAAGGAAAGAAGAAAATATGGAAGAAGGAACAGAGCGTTGGAGGAAGGAGAGAGGGAAAGAGAAAGACTACTTTTTTAAAACATGAGTCTCTGAACATGGGATGGAATTCTCTAGTACTGTTTAGTTGCTAGATTAAGGGAGAAGGAAAGTACTTTCGCAGTAAAGTTGTAGTTTTCGTATTATAGCTCGCAAGCAAAATTTAGTTCCCACCCAAGTGAGCACATCCAAGTCCTACGCCCCACGGCCTCACGGCAGTCCCACTCCCAGGCTGCCTCTCAGCCCCTAGCACTTTGTTTCTGGCCGTACTGTGTACCCCCAGTACACTGTCTTGCCCCCCAGGGCTTACAGTGTGCCCACCGCGCCAGGTTCTCCACCTCTTCAAGACAGGCGCCCAGACCCTGCTCATCTTTACTTCCCCACAGGTCATACTATGCTTTGCTCATAGTAGGTGCTCTACAAAAACGGTCATAAAAATGTTACCCAATGGTACATGTAAGATTTCTAAACCAACAAGAATAAAAATTCAACTATATTTAGCCAGCAATATACAGCAGAATATACAGAATTATATACAGCGATAAATTGATACTCATTACTATTTTTTAACCTAACAAGCAATTTTAGATATTATTTTTTATTTCTTTTTTCTTTTTTAAAGATTTTATTTTTTTATTTATTCGACAGAGATAGAGACAGCCAGCGAGAGAGGGAACACAAGCAGGGGGAGTGGGAGAGGAAGAAGCAGGCTCATAGAGGAGGAGCCTGATGTGGGGCTCGATCCCAAACCACCGGGATCATGCCGTGAGCCGAAGGCAGACGCTTAACTGCTGTGCCACTCAGGCGCCCCTATTTTTTATTTCTAATTACATGTTTGTATTTTTTCTTTGCTATCATTTAATAATTATTACAGCGAATTAGCAATGTTAGACAGTTCTGGAAATAACTTACATATATCTCCAATTACTGCACATTATACTTTAACATTTCCTATATTAAGCATAATTTGAACACACCATCACAATTCTATTCCTGCAACAATGTCAAATATGTAGAGTTAAGTTACTTTAGAATACTTTATTTTTATTTTTTTTTAAAGATTTATTTATTTATTTATTTGACCGGGGGCGCGGGGGGGTGGATAGAGTGCTGCGAGTGCACAAGCAGGGGGCTGCTGCAGAGGGTGATGGAGAAGTAGACTCCCCGCTGAGCAGGGAGCCAGATGCAGGGCTCTGAGGATTCTGGGATCCTGACCTGAGCCAAAGGCGTAGATGCGTAACTGACTGGGCCACCCAGGCGCCCCAAGTTACTTCAGAATACTTTAGACAGAAAAATAATCTGGTTGTGTTAGTCTTAAGTACATAGTTTAAAGTTTGTTCTTTTATCTCTGTGTCCAAGCTTTACTTGGTTACAGAGCAGTTTCACTGGAAAACAATGTGTTTATTGACTGACTGCCACTGAAAAAATTTGAAAATTTATGTTTTCACTAGAGATTACTGATACATAGATTAATAAATTCAGCTTAGAACCCGAAAAAAATGTTATCACCGTGCTAAATGCTAAATTCTACCCTTCGGAGGAAACCATGCCAACAAAACTATGACCACTTGAAAATCAGAACAAAGTATAGCAGTCCCTCTCCCCCACCCCCCCCGTATCTGCGGTTTTGCTTTCTGCGTTTTCAGTTACATTTGGTCAACCACCGTCCTGAAGCAGATGGTCCTCCTTCTGACATAACCTCGGAAGATAACAGTTGCCTAACATTATATCACAGCGCCTACGTCATGCACCTCATGTCATGTCCTCGTGTGGGCATTTCATCATCTCACACCATCACAGAGGAGAAACAGTGAGCACAGAATAGTATTCTGAGAGAGATACTACATTCACATACCTTTTGTTACAGCATATTCTCACAGTTGTTCTACTTTATTACTAGTTATTGTTGTTACCCTCTTACTGTGCCTAATGTATTAAACTTCATCAAAGATACGTATGTACAGGAGAAAAACTTTGTGTAATACTATAGGGTTCCGTACCGTTTGTGGCTTCAGGCATCCACTGGAGGTACTGAAATGTGTCCCCCCACCACGGATAAGGGGAACTAAAATATCGCCCTCCCTGAGCATAAAGGGAAAGGTATACCTGCATGCAGATAAAGAGGTTCCGACAAACAAGGAGAGTTGTCTCAAAATATAATTTAAAAAACTCAGCCTTAGATAAAATTTCCTGAAATCAAAGTCTTAATTTTTGGTACATGTTAAGTGGCTTCTAGCTCAATTAATCCTGTAGGATAAACCATTTTAGTTACACAGGAGCTCATTTTATCACTGATTTATTTGAATGTCTCATTGAAAGTTATTTTGCTTAAAAAAGATAGTCCACCATAACAGCCTCTTAAAAAAACCTTGAAGGTCCAGAACTGGCATGCTTTGAAGTGGAGTGGATCCAAAGTTCTCAGAGGTCTCTGGTTCCGTCCACGGCAATTCCTCAAGGCAAGGGTAAAGCCTTCCCTATCTACTCAGGTTAGATTTTGCCTGGGAGTATAATTTCACTCACTGCTGCCCAAAACATATCAAGTGTCTGACTGAAGTAAATACCATCTCTGTAGGAATGACTGAAAGGCCAGTCCTCTATCTATTCCCCTGGATACTCGGGTCTATTTGTGGGTGGCGACAGGACCTACAATCTTGGGTCTCTTGTGGAGCTGCCTTATTCCCTGTGCTCTGGGGCTATCAGCCCACATTAGAAGATGCCAGAGAAACTGTCCTTTGAAACTGACTGTATTGATGTTAAGGGTGTTGCCCTTCATGAGAGAAATCTCTTGAGTTTTCTTGCCAGAAGAGTTGTATTTCTAAGCAACGCTTGTATATTATGGACACTGACTCACGTAATCATTCATGACCTTCTCTCTGCACAGGCTACTGCGAAGCTCAGAGCCATACTGGAGGGTGCTCCTGGCTACCAAATGTCCTGTCTTCTCAGCATCCATTTTGCTTGTTAACCTCATTCCAGGTCTCATTTTGGTATTCCTACCCTTATTTTCCTGATTTTCTCACTTATGACACACATACAATCCTGATTCGCTAATTAAAAATATATTGAAATAAGGAATAAAATTCAATGCAGCTTGTTTTCAGTTCATTTGAGAAAAGATGAGTTTGCAAAATTTCTTATTTCTTAACTGAAAATTTGGAACAATGTTAAAAGATGGTAAGGTTCCCAGGCTAGCCCAAGAAAATTTAATTTAACCACAATACAGCAAGATGTAGTATTAAAAAAAGCTACCGTCATTCAAGACAAGTTCTGCAGGGTAATTCTACATTCATGTGTAAAAAGAAATTTTTCTGGGGCACCTGGGTGGCTCAGTTGGTTAAGCGACTGCCTTCGGCTCAGGTCATGATCCTGGAGTCCCAAGATCAAGTTCCGAGTCAGGCTCCCTGCTCAGCAAGGAGTCTGCTTCTGCCTCTGATCCTCCCCCTCTCATGCTCTTTCTCTCTCTCAAATACATAAAATCCTAAAAAAAAAAGAAAAGAAAAGAAATTTTTCTTATTAGAGAATTTGTGTGTAAAGACACATCACTGATTACCCAAACTCATATAGGCACATAAGTCAGCTAAGAAATTCATAAGCATTTAAGTAAGACAAAGTCCAAGGGCCTTATAAATCATCCATATTTTATTCAGTCAAGTTGACTTGCTCTTTTCCCCTTAAACAAATAACTAAGGGTAATTTAATTCAGTGAGAGTAGTGAAGTGAATACAGATCTTTGAAGAACAATAAAATGTTAATTTTATGATCCTATTTATTTTGCTAACGCTTCTTCATGATAGGACACAAATGCAAATTTTGACTCAGGGTCAATTCTTAATTTTCCAGCAGCAGAAAAGGAAATCTATTTGAATACCTGAATTTTACAAGCAAACTCGACATATTTCATATAGATAAACCTAATAATGTCTTGGACATAGTTATTCATAGGTCTAGACTATGGCTTATATTTACTGGGCTCTCATTCAGCATTTATGCATTTGAAGTCTACCTAGTCAAATTATCTTGATAAATCTTGGCTTCTAAGGGAAGAATTCTGCTTCTATTAACCCTTGGTGCTACTTATAAATGCATGACTTCAGAGAGGGGCACCATCAGATTTGGATTTAGAAAGTACTCTGGTGACAAGCTGAAGGATGCCTGGTAGCATTAAGAACTGAAGGCACAGGGGCGCCTGGGTGGCACAGCGGTTAAGCGTCTGCCTTCGGCTCAGGGCGTGGTCCCGGTGTTATGGGATCGAGCCCCACATCAGGCTCCTCCGCTGGGAGCCTGCTTCTTCCTCTCCCACTCCCCCTGCTTGTGTTCCCTCTCTCGCTGGCTGTCTCTATCTCTGTCAAATAAATAAATAAAATCTTTAAAAAAAAAAAAAAAAAAGAACTGAAGGCACAGAGATCAGTAGAAGGCTATTATAAAATCCAGACAGGAACTGCGGAGGGCTAACAAAGGCAATCACTGTGGGGACACAAAATTTCTGCTGGCAAGAGAAATACGGGAGAGACAATCCACTGGGCAGGAAGACAGACTATGGGTAAAATAAGGAGAAAAAGTGAAGTGATTTCCTTGAGAGCTGAACATCCAATGAGAAGGAATGCAGGAGGGCCATGTTTGCTGGGATGGATGCAGAATTCTGCGTAGACACATTTGGTTTGGTAGCATACTGAGAAGGTGAAGGCAGGCTTTGGAAAGAAGGGTTTGCAGGCTAGGGGAAAGGATAAACCAGGGTGAGTCATCAGATCACACAGGGTTGAAGCCACAACTGATGAGCACATGTAGGGAGGGTGGGAGAAGGTCAGGAAGCAATGGAATGGAGCTCCCATATTGAAGGAAGAGAGGGAGAGGAGGATGAGTGTCCCAAACAGGGAGGAGACCACTAGACAGTGGTGTCCTGATGTCAGGGAGGGAAGGAAAGAAGATGATCCTGGTGGCAAAAGGGCCAAAGCCAAAAAGGTAACAGAAGGAATTTGGCAAGCCAGACTGCAGTGGAATGAGGAGTAAGTTGAAGGGGACAGTGGAAAGCATGTGTAGACCATTCCTACCATGAGCAGGCTATCAGGGAATCATCTATACTCCAAACAGCACAAACCACACTGGTCTTTTTTTCTACAGGATTGGCTATCGATTCTTTTAGAGTAATATTTTCCTGTAGAAGCTGGTTGTTCTAAGGTTCCTTTTGGGAGAGGCTCCCAGCCACCATTCTAGTCATCCCCATAAAGGAACAGATACAGACATGGGGCGAGACAAGAGCATAAGCAGACAGAAGCATGGGAGGGAAGGTGATGATGGCAGCGGGAAGCTCACATCTTAACTCCAGTTCGGCACCAATCAGGAAGGAACTGGGGCCCGTGGTCCAGAACTATTTCCTTCCTTCAGGGTCAATGGGGCTATGTGGTCTTGCGCCAAAGGAGACTCACAGCACCACAGATTCTCCTTGGGAAGATCACCTTTAGGTCATGAATCCAGCTCTGCTGAAGCTAGTCTTCACCTGTATTCTACTGCTGAGAACCTCTCCTCACCGCACACTGACCTTGCCCACTCTTTCTGCTCCTCTTGATTATTCTTTCTGATAAGATCCTGCCTCCTATCTTCCTTTCTTCTTCCTTTTTTTTCCTCTCCCCTTACTACTACTTGGCAGAAATATTATTTTTCATTAATACTGCTCCTACCCCTCACTGATATTTTGGAATACGGGATGTACCCAAGTTAATTTATTTTTCAGTTTATATCACCCTCTGTGTGTGCCCTAGGGTATGCACACACATTACAGAATATTTACTTAAGAAATCTAAAACAACGGATCGCTTGGGAGCAACATCCATTAAAACATCAACAATATCAACTGTGAAATGACAATTTTAAGCATGTTTCATCCTCTTTCTTAAAAGGAGCACACAGGGGCGCCTGGGTGGCTCAGTCATTAAGCGTCTGCCTTCGGCTCAGGGCGTGATCCTGGCGTTCTGGGATCGAGCCCCACGTCAGGCTCTTCTGCTGGGAGCCTGCTTCTTCCTCTCCCACTCCCCCTGCTGTGTTCCCTCTCTTGCTGGCTGTCTCTCTCTGTCGAAAGGAATAAATAAAATCTTTAAAAAAAAAAAAAAAAAAAAAGGAGCACACAGAGGGGTCACCAACCTATTCCAAAGTCAAGGTATCCCTGGGAGATTCCCCCAGATGGAGCTGTAAACCCTGAGCAGCAGTATTCAATGTGGGTTTTAGCTTTGTAAGCAAGGCCAATGGAAAGCAAGGACTGCCAAGAAAATGAAATTATTTAGGGAAATTAAAATTATAGAGTCCAAACTCTGACATGCACTTTGAAGTCAAGGGATAATAGGAGTAGAATGAGATCCACAGTGATGTTGGCAATAGCTCCTCAGCAGGGGTTTTCACGGAGTTTACCTGCACCTATCTGGCAGGACACAGGAACACACGAGTTTATCTCTTATGGAAAGAAGCCCACGCAAAGATAAAGAGCCACATCTACCTGGGGAGACAGGTGGAGGCTGAGAAGGCTTCCTAACCCGAGCCCACAAGGAACATGGGGAAAAGTGTTGGTATTGGAGGACTCAGGCGTTAACTTAGTTCCCCATCAGCTGTATCACTTAGGTTTGCTACTTTACTGCTGAGCTGCAGCTTCCTTACTTGCCAATTGGGGGAAATTAGAAGGATCTGCTTCGTGGAGTTTTTATGATGGTTAACTGAGATAATGCAAGGAAGGGCCTAACTTGTGTCTGGCCCATGAGAAATGTTTAAGTATAAAAAAGCCATTATTATGATCGTATTTGTAAAATAGAATGATAATACCAATCTCATAGTGATTCCACAGTGAATAAGACAATGCATACTGAAGTACATGATATACAGTGCTTGATACACAGCATGTGATCCATCCGTGTTAATTCACTTTGGAGTCCCCCTCTCTTCTTCTTTCCCTCTAAACACTGGGGGGATCTGTGTGAATATGGAACAGATATCCCTGAGGCAGTGAAAAGCCTCAGTGGCAAGGAACTGATTTTATTAACATTATTTTGATCAGAATTTGAATAAAATCAGTTCTCCCAATGCTTTTAACCCCTGGAATGAAACTGTAACCGAGCCTCAGCAGAGTGCAGAATTTGGTACAACAAGCGTGTGTGAGACGACTACCTCCAGTGGATCTAGTTACCAAAGTGTTGGAAGGCTTCTGTTATAGCACAATCTTACTAGAATGAAAACTCTAGGAACGTAGGACTCTGGTAAGTTTTATTCTCTGCTGTATCACTGGTACCCAGCAGAATGCCTGGTGTACAGCGGAAGTTCAATAAATATTTGCTAACTGAACGAATATGGCTCCCAGAGATATGCTGTATGTCAGCGTCTTTGTCAAAAAGTTACCGTCCACAAGGGCCATGGAGAGGAGAGTAGGCACGGGAGGCCTGAAGGCAGCTATAGTGTTGGTCGTGGACAACTGACATGCCACAAAATAATGATACATGGCACTGGTCTGACCCAGGAATACTGAGGATTCTACCAGAGCCCTTCATCCTTAGCAATGTCATAAAATAAGATTGTTTCAAGCTAAGACAAACTCAAACACTCCCAACCATAATACCGCCACCTTGATTTGACAGTGCTTCATAGATTACAAAGCCTTCACACATAAATGCTCATTTAATAATTTGCTGGCCTGCTTGCACTTTTAGGAGGGTCCCTACTATAGGCAAAGTTAGGTGGGGGGAGGTTTAAAAAAAACACAACATGAGCATGACAAGATTTCTGCTCTTCAAGGACTTAAAATATGGCAGGAACCAGGAAACCCTTCAAGGGCACATTCTGTTAACTTCATCTGTCTGATCCACCCACACCTGACCCAGGTGTTTTGCCTCCATCACAGAGTCAGACCCTCAGGACTCCAGAGAGATTTATGACCGTAGGTGCACAGAATGCAGGTTTCGAACCCTGCTGTCCATAGCTCCCATTCTCTTGCACATATTAAAGACTTCGAGAATAGAAAAGAAATCAACCAGATTCTCTTTTCTTAGGTTCCAATATTCTGAACACATTTGTCTTCAGGCTGGCAAATGAAAATATAAAGGAACTGCAAAATGAAAACAGGCTGTGTTGAAAGGTAATAACTCTTTCCTTCATCCTTAAAGAAGAAAAAAAAACCCAGAAGATACAGTAAAAATAAACACTGGATTCCCTCTTATTCCTCAGGGTTAGAAGGATGCCAGGGAGACAATCCTCCGTGATAACTGTATGCCTGAAATACATGAGGTTTTCAGGTGATTGTGGACTAAAGTCAATTATTGTGGAAATAACATTATTGCCAGGAGACGGCTGCATAGGTTAGTAGTAGAGGTTATGAAACAAGAAGTCGTTTTTTTGCATTTTGGTTATTTTTAATTAATTAAAACAAAGACGCTTATTTTCCTCTTTACTATCTTGCACTGGTTCTTCTGACCTTTGAAAATTCTTCTCAGTGAAACAAATGGTGGCATCTTAAGATAACAATGTGTCCACAATCACTACCAGTCACAGACATTTCTGGCAACATGGACTTTTCTTCTTCCCATACCAAGTTCTGTTCATCACCTGAGATGTCTCATTTGTTCATCACCTGAGATGTCTCAATGTTTTAGAGAATTCTTCCTTGTGTTTTTATTTTTTTAGAAGGAAAAGGAAGTGGCTTTGAAGAAACCATATGGCCCACACATCTTGCTTTCTGAATCGGGTCTACCTCTTAACAATGCTACTGACAGG
Source organism: Ursus americanus (assembly GCF_024610735.1). Taxonomy (NCBI): domain Eukaryota; kingdom Metazoa; phylum Chordata; class Mammalia; order Carnivora; family Ursidae; genus Ursus; species Ursus americanus. The sequence continues at coordinate 9,785,245 of NC_142158.1, forward strand.
ACATCCCTGTGATAGAGCCCCTTCCCCCAACCCTGCCCGTCCTTTAAGGGACAGACCAAGTCTGAAGGTCTCAGGGCACGGAGAGTATCTGGCTGGGGATGCAAGACCAGGAGCGCTGGGAAGGGAGAAGAGAATCCTGTCTGATGTAGCTCGTGTGTTTAGCCAGAACGCAGGAAGAAACGGTCCCAAACCTGACATCTTCACTCTGTTGTGAGAAACAGTTCTGCCCTAGCTTGGGATGGAAGTCAGGACCTATTCTACGTTCACGTAGCTCGAGCCTCTGAGAGGCCTCAGCAAACGTGGCGACGTGCATGTGGATGGGCAGGCTGGTAGTGGTGTAGCATGCACACGTGAGCATTCCAAACAGGAGACACAGACAGCCAGTGGGCGGGGGAGGGGAGGCTGGGAGGCCCTTCCTAGGGGCATCTGCTACAGCTTGCACCACCTAACGGTCTTCCTCAAGCCTGGTAAGGTGGCTTGCAAACCAACTACCCTAGTACTGAGCGATCACTTGTTAGTAACGGGCTTGCCTACGTACACCTTACAGTGATCCCAAAGAGAAAGAAATCAAGCTGGTTTCATTTGCAGGAAGGCCTTTTTAAAATATAATAGGTGAATTTCTGGGGGTGAAAAGGCTAGATATAAATTTGGTTGGGGAAACCAAATGTTTTATTAAAATTCTCTGAGATTCCTCTGTATTCAGATATGTGAAGAAGAAGGAAGTTAAAGAAAATTATGTGACCATCTGTGCCCTAAACACTGCTACCCCGGTAGTTCATCGAAATCTTTTCACTTATCCTTGTTAATAAGCAGTTACCTGTACGCATGGCATTCACTCATACATTTCTTTTGCTTTTCCAGTGTGTTATCACTGAGAAAGCAAAGTTGACTCAAACATGGTTCCTATGCCCTGGGGATGACAACACAGTGAACAAGGACAAGAGTGATGGGGGAATTAACACGGCAGGATTTTGCACAAAGTGTCTGGAAGACAAGGGAGGAGCCACCATAGATATGACCCATACACTTGCCACACACTGGTGCACCCATTCGTGCCTGGCCTGGATGCTGCAGTGATAGTGGTGAGCAAAACCACACATGGTCCTTGACTTCCTGCAGCCTGCGGGCAGACTAGCGGGGGAGATGTTGTGGAGGTGATTACAAAGTCCATGCAGAATTACACCTGGTCAAGTGTCATGACAGACTAGTCACAGGGCTGTGAGAGCTTACAGCACTGGGGCGTGCCTTTGCTCGGGTTCAGATGAATGAGCACGGAGGGGTGACCTCTATGAACAGAGAAAGACCTTTGAGAGACAGAGGAACGGCATGGGTTCAAGGCAGCACAGATCTAAGCAAGTCGAGGAAAGGCCAACGTGAGGAGCGCACTCCCCAAACGGGAAGGCCAGAGAGGCAGGGACACTGACCCTGCGGCAAACACAGGCCACGGTAAGGATTTTGAACTTTATCAGGAGCAATGAGATGCAACTAAAGTTTTTCTTTTTCCTTTTTAAAAAAGTTATTTGTTTTTTCAAAAAAGATTTTATTTATTTATTTGAGAGAGAGAGAGTCGGGGGCAGAGGGAGAGGGAGAAGCCAACTTCCGGCTGAGCAGGGAGCCTGATTCGGGGCTCAATCCCAGGACCCTGGGATCATGACCTGAGCTGAAGGCAGACGCTTAACTGACTGGGCCACCCAGGCACCCCCCTTTTTTTTTTTAATTGTTCAATAAGGAAATAGAGTGGGGTTGGGAGGATTCAGAGAGCTTATCAAGAGTCAGCCTGTTAGCTGAATTCTGAAGGATGATAGGGATTTGCCGTACAAAGGGAGGAAGTGTGTTTCAAACACAGGAACCAGTATGTGATCACACGAAGGCCCAAAGCCACATGGCACCATTACGAAAATGGGAGAAATCTGATTGGGCTGAAGCGAAAAGAGACAGGAAGAGAGGAGACAGAACACAAAGCGGGGAACACATGTGAAGCGAAGAAGGAATTTTACTTCAAAAGTCATGTCCAGCCTCTGGTGCATTTAAACAGGGAGAGCAGAGTGGCTGGATGGGAGCAAGCATATCTTGGAGCAGTTTTGGGATCAAATCTTCACTCTGCTCCTTATAAGGTCCGTCAGTTGGATAAACCACGGTACTCCTTCCTCACAGAAACCATCCACCTACCATGCTTAGCCCAGGGCCTAGCACCCTGTTTGGTGAGTTGCACCTGCATTTAGGGGTACAGAGGAGACAGAGAGTAGAATATGGGTGCAGCCACCCAGAAGAGGAGTAACGATGAGCTGGACTAAGCTAGTGGCGATGAAGAGGAGGGGGTGGGCCTGAAGGGTCCAGGCAGAATGTGGAAGAAAGGAAGCCAAGTAAAGAGAAGGAATCCTGGACGAATGTCCAGTCCCCAGCTTAGCTGGGAAGGTCTCGATGTGTGTGAGTTGACTATTGCATCCGGTGCTTGGGCTGGAAACAGACTTGGGAGTAAACACCAAATCAAGGTGGCAAATGAAACCACGGACTGTGATAAAATTACAGGGAAGGTACAAAGAGGGAAAAGAGGAAGGACCACCCTGGGAACGAAGAGACCTTTGGGCACATCAGAGTCTTATGAGAAGGCAGTCCTTCAGACCTGAGGAAGGAGAGGTGCTGAAACTGGGTGCTGAGACTGAATGTTCTAGTCAGGATTCTGGGGCCTGCAGTGGGCAGAGCCTATGAGCAACATCCCTTCCAGGACGCTGCCCAGCAGGGTCTGCCCTAATTCACTTAACACCTCCCTGGGATTGCCTTCCTGTAGAGTTTCAAGTCTGGGGTTAAAGCACTCGGTTGCCTTTACGAAACGCTGGCCTTACTATTTTAGCTCTCCACGAGTTTAGAGGTCTGCCACAATCCCGCAGCCTTTTCATAGTTGGTCTGAGAAGGGAAAAAACAGAACACTGAACTCATGTACATTGTGAATATTCAATGAAGAATTGTTGAATGAGTAAGAGACAACTGGACCAGGATAAAGATCAACGGCTTCTTCTGGCTCCAGCGTGGCTGCAACGAACAGCTTTCTTAATTAATTTAGTATTTTGCTTAGTAAAGGGCAAAGGAGATTTTAGATGAGATACTTCTGCCTATAGAAATGACTTCTGGTGAAGACAACATCACTGTTAGGGACCAGATGCCAGGGAGGGATAATTATATAGGGAAAATATGTGTATTTACTCTCAAACTGTGGATGCGCAAAAAGAAATGATGAGGGCATTAAATGAATATGGTATAGGATAATGTATATAATTATAATGAATTGATCACATAAGTAATTTTAAACAAGGCCAAAGGGGGTGTACTAAATCCACTCAAAAATTACCCCAGAAACAAAAGAATATAAGGCTAACACATGCATTAATAACATCTAATGAGCCATCTGATAAATAAAACAAATAATTACTCTGAGAATAAATAAAACCAACTAATTAACACTGGTGAATATTAACTGGCAAATAAAGAAAATTAATATATGAAAGATACATAATTGGAGAAACAAAAATGAGCTAAGCGTATATAATACTGCAGATTAAGTTAACATCTAGGGCCAAAGAGATGCTTTAAAATTGTGCCTGAAGGGGTGCCTGGGTGGTTCAGTTGGTTAATTGTCAGCCTTTGGCTCAGGTCATGATCCTGGGGTCTGGGATCAAGCCCTGTGTTGGGCTCCATGCTCAGTGGGGAATACTCTTGAGATTCTCTCTCTCCCTCTGCTCCCCCTTCGCCCTCCCAAATAACTAATCTTTAAAAAAGAATGGTATGCTCTACCAGCTGAGGCCCTGGGTGCCCCCGAAACAAGTTTTCTTGATTCAAAGACCAGGAATCTTTCTAAGCCAAGACTGCCATGCTCATGATTCTCAGTCGTAATACTGAAAAAATATTTAAAGCAAATTGGTTCAGGAATGATAATATTAGGGGAAGAAATAGGTGTAAAAGAAAAGAACAGAGAAGTTCTAGCATCAAGTCATTGCAACTTTCATGTCTCTTTTATTTGTCATGAAAGCCTTTTCTTTTTTTTTTTTTAAAGATTTTATTTATTTATTTGATAGAGAGAGACAGAGACAGGCAGCGAGAGAGGGAACACAAGCAGGGAGAGTGAGAGAGGAAGAAGCAGGCTCCCAGAGGAGCATGGAGCCCGATGCGGAGCTGGATCCCAGGACCCTGGGATCACGCCCTGAGCCGAAGGCAGACGCTTAATGACTGAGCTATCCAGGTGCCCCATGAAAGATTTTTCTGAGCTATTTTTTTTGGTTTAAATGTCAAAACATTTGAGTTAAAAAAACCCGGCTATACTTTCAAAGACAATTCCAATAATGAGTGGCTATGAAGCCACACAGATAACCAAGATGTCACAGTGATACATTACAATGTCATAACTTTGGAAATTATAAATCTGCTTCTTAAAATGGGAGGGTAGAGATCAACTGAAGGAACCCTATTCAAGGCATTCCTGTTACCAACACAAACAAAACCCAGGAGGACCCATCCCAATTCAGCTGACTCTTGCTAAATCCAGAAATTCACAGCTTGGCTCATGTCACTGATCTAGTTTTATTACTTAATTTGTTTCTGTAGAATTTTCCTAAATTGGCGAGATACCAGTTAATTGAGACGATAAGTGCTAAGACATATGTAAAAATCTGTTACCTGATGAAATGGGATTCAGTGTCAGGAAAGGGGTCACAGAAGAGAAGAAATAGGAAATGAAGTACCTTTCACCCTTGACAAAGTAGTCATATAGCTATTTATGCAAGTCATGAAGAGGCAGGCAATTTTCTACAATGCTCATTACTAAGCAGTTCTCAAACAATGTTTTGTAAGTATACTTGTGTTTAAAAAAAAAAAGTATTATTCTGGTACAACACAGAATAACTTGAAGATACTTTACAGAAATCCTATTTACTTCCAGCATTTTGTGGTCTAGCTTTACTCCTTTACTGTCTTACAACATTCTCTACCTTTATTTTCTCTTTGCCCTGATTCTCTCGTTTATTATTTTTTAATTATGACAATTATTTCATCTTATTGTATGTATTCTTATAAGTTTTTTAAATGCTTTAGGGGCCAAGATGAAGAATAAATAGAATAGAATCTGGAAACTCTTACAAACTAAACTTAGTAAGTCAACACTGACACATAGATCTAATAATTTTTTAACACTTAGCTCTACTCTCAAGAGTAAAAAAATATTATTTTTCCCCCAATTTAGGCTGTTGAATATATAAAATATTTTCTTCTCAAAGTCAATTGTACAATTTTTACTTATTTTTCAAAATCATTATCACTCAACATGGCAGAATTTAGCAACCATAAAAGAAATTTTTTTTTGAAATTTCAAGCATATTTAATGGTAATGAATAATCTTTCTTTGAAGTCTAAGAAGCTGGTTTTTTTCAGAACAAATGAACTGTCTCTAGTTGTTGTGTGGATCTGTAGAAAGAAAGAATCAGGTGCCTATAAATAACATAATCTAATAAAGTGCCACAGGCTATCCCATGAGTTCAACAGTAGATACTCAGAACAATTTAAGAGTAAATTTGGGAAGAACTTAGAAAATTTAAGAGTTGTCTTTTTCTCTTTTATTCCTCTCCTCCTTCTCTGTGTTTTTGCATAACCTATAATATAAAACTTAAAAAATTTTCACAGAGAGGTATGATCTGTTCAACATTTTATAGTAAGCGAAACTCTACTTTGGCTGATTATAGAATTCTGTGGTTTCTTTGCTCATAATACATACATCCATTTCAAGACTTAACAAAAGAGAAAACTTTTTACTGGGGGAAAATCCTAATAATCTTATTAAGAATGCCAAAAAGCTGGTGGACCATCCTGTTTGTATTCTAGCTACTCCGAGGCTCTAGTGCAATAATATATGATTTTTCAAGAACTATTAGGAACAAACTGGATTTGCCCATTTGTTCCAAAGCCAAAGAATACTGGGCAGTAAGGTCTTTAGTGTAGCTGTCCTGTTTCAGAAAGGGAAAGGTGCTTGGTGTTGATGCTACTCACATTAGAATTAGTATTATTCACCTTGGCATTCTTGATCAATCAGTGGCACGTGGGGCAAAAGAGGTGGTCAATGTCAGAAGATCTGCAACAGTGAGTACAGAAACTGTGGAGGAAACCATCCGCCTGACTCCTGCTGTGTCCAGGAGCTCAAGGTTCCCGGTCCTGAGCTTCTAGTTCAAAGAGAGGATAGACTACTCAATAGAAACAATTGTTTAGTCCATTCATTAAGACTTCCATCAGAGGCTTCGATCATGTTGCATTCAGTCGTGTAGCAGGTAGTAATGGAGACCTGCCATTATCAACTGTTAGTAATCTACCAGTCACAAAACTAGGGAAAGCCTGTTTAGCTACTTCAGCTGTAAAAAGAAATCGTGAAAATAAATATCTTTGGATTGATGTTTCTAAAACTTTTGAAGGCCAAGTCAGAAGATGCATGGGGTTGTAGAAAGTTTCCACTGCGGAGGGTGGAGTCCTGGAAAAAGCAGTGCCCTGCAGGCTGGGAGGCATTCTAGTTCCCATTTTGTCATTCACCAGGTGTGAGACTTCAGTCAAGCTGTTTATCCTTTCTGTCCTCACCTTTGTTTTAGATTTTATTCCTTGCTGGCTATTTCGACCATCACTCAAAGTCATCTATGCTGGAACTCCAATCCAGGGCCTCTGGTTCTGAGGTGCCCCTTGTGTTTTACTTCCCCGACACCTCATTGTGCCTGGAATGCTCCTCCACCTGTGTCTACGTGTCCCTAGCTGCGGCAGTCACTAACTGCTGGCTGGCACAGCAGTGATTCCCAACCCTTTTCTCTTTGCTGCTTCCACTACAGGGGCGAGAATAGCCACACCCTCATTTTCCAGCCCCATGCCCAGCTAGTGATAAAAATGTAACAGAGTTCTGGTCAATGTTATAACCAGAAATCCAATGGAATGGTTCCAAGTTTACCCTTTCCTTATGAAACGAAAGCTTACTCTTTCCTGGTTGGGACGCCCTTCTTTCTGCTTCTTGCCTTGAATAAGGATATATTTGGAACTTCAGTAGCTGTTTGCAACCATTATGCATTAAGCATGAGAGGAAAATGAACACTCAGACTCCTTGACATCATCTAGTGGCTAAGTCAGTTCGATCAGTTACCTACCTCTAGACCTTCTCTATGTGAGAATAAACCTCTTATATACTGTGTAAAGGTTTTCTATTACTTGTAGTCAAAAGCATTCCTACTAATACCTATTTTTAAGGTGGTGCTTATGAGCACCACACCTTTTCCTCCTTTGAACTTTACTGATAAACTATTTTTTTTAAAGATTTTATTTATTTATGAGAGACAGATAGCAAGAGAGAGCACGGGTGGGGGGTGGAGGGTGGGAAAAGCAGGCTCCCCAATGAGCAGGGAGCCTGGCTCCAGCTTGATCCCAGGACCCTAGGATTACGACCTGAGCTGAAGGCAGATGCTTAACCGACTGAGCCACTCAGGTGCCCCATGAACTTTACTGATAAACTTCTGTTGATACTTTGAAAATTAATAAAGCAAAGTCTCATTTGAAATGTAGTCAGGAAGCCCTGTAGGGGGACCTCTCACGAACCTCCCATCTAGCTTACCTTACACTACACTAATGGACAGGAAGAAGTTCACATTACTACCCCAGCAGAAAGGTTTTGGTTTTCTCCTTGCCCAGCAACAACCCAGCCAATGAGAAACCACACCACCCCGAACTCTTCACTTTCCTCCAACAGTCTTTTGTTCCAAGGAGCCTCTCCCAACCTCCTCCTTTTTCTCTAAAACGTTCTTCTCTTTTGTTCTCCAGACTAGCCTATGTTTTGCCATAGCCTGCAAGTCCTGAATTGCAATTCCTCTGTTCCTAAATAGACTCGTTGCCTGGTAAAATAATGGGCCCTTTTGTTTTTGAGGGTCAACGGTCAGTTACCACTCTCTACCATTAATGGGAGGCTCATTTTGGTCTGCAGCTCTCACAATGCTTAGTGTACAAGAAGTGTAATACTCAAATATTTAATGAAGAAAGAAGGAGTTCCGATACTCAATTTGGTAAGCATTTGGGCATTATTTTAACCTTTAAGAGGAGAAATGGCCGATAAAAATTACCACTGAATACAATTTCTTCTTACTTCTTAACAAATAATTATAATCATATACTGCATAGTTACTGTGCTAAGCACTAGGGATATTGACCTAAAACAGAATTTCTGCTTTCAAGGAATGAATGGCAGACACAAGTAAACCTAGAAAGACAATAGTGTTTGATATGTGTAATAATGAATCTGAGAGCACAGTGCTTCCTCAATATCCACTTATTTTCCACTTTAACCAGAAACTGGCTGTCAGACATGAATCACAACTTCCCATCCTTTCCCATCTTCACCTCCTTCACCCCTCCCACCCCCCCGAGTGAAAAAGTGTCCCTCCTTCTGTCCAAAGACCAACTGTGCTCTCAGACACACCACTTCTCACCTCTTGCGGGGTCTTGCTCTAGCAGTTGTCCAAACTCCCATATCATGTTAACCAGACTTCCTGGGTTGGTGGGTTGGTTTCTACTCTTTGTGGCTGTTTACTTCCTTCTGATTCACTTCTCCACCCCCACAATCCAGGTTCTGCCTTAACCACCTCACTAATACCGCTGCGGTAAAGGTCCCTAGAGATCTCTGTACTGCCAACACCAGGGGCCACATTTTCATCTTTATTTATTGGACCTACTTTTCCAAAGCACGTGACTATCTTGACTTCTGTGACACTATTCCATTGCTTGTTCTCATCTTGTTTCTAGACACCATAGTAGTTATCCAAGTGTGGCCCAGGGGCTACTGGGGGGCTCTGAGATCTTTCAGGGGATCCATCAGGAAACCTGTTTTCACAATATCAAGAAGACATTTGCCTTTTCCACTCTCATTTTCTTATGAGTGTACAGTGAATTTCTCAGAGGCTGCATGACGTGTGATATAGCCACAGGCTGTGGGCAGACACAAATATAAGAATCTGCCCTTCTTTTATTAAGATAGACATTAAAGAGATTTGCAAAAATGTCTCACAATGTCACTCTTGTCACTAATTTAATGGTTACTTTTCATTAAAGTGTTATTTATGTCAGTATGTAATGAGTTTATTAATTCATTTAAAAATAGGTGTTTTAAAATGGTTTAATTTGGATTTTTTTTTAAAGATTTTATTTATTCATTTGACAGAGAGAGACAGCCAGAGAGAGAGGGAACACAAGCAGGGGGAGTGGGAGAGGAAGCAGGCTCCCAGCGGAGGAGCCTGATGTGGGGCTCGATCCCAGAACTCTGGGATCACGCCCTGAGCTGAAGGCAGACACTCAACGACTGAGCCACCCAGGCACCCCTAATTTTGATTTTTAATATGAGATTGGTAACTATGCCACACATACACAAAGCTTTTGGGTCCTCAGTTACATTTAAGAATGTAAAAGGATCCTGAGACCCTTAAGTTTGAGGACTACATTCTTAGACTATGTCTTCTCGGCCTCCTTTAGCAGCTCTCTTTGGCCAACCCCTTAAATTTTGATGTTCTCTAGAACAGCATCCTCAGCCCACTAATTTTCTCACCGTACATTAAAATTTCTTAGTCTTGGCACATTTGACATTTTGGGTCAGAAAATTCATTACGGGAGACTTGGTGTTTAGCAGCATTCCTGGCCTCTAACTACTAGATGTCACCACTAGCATCTTTCCACCCAAGCTGTGACAACAAAAATGTCTTCAGACACTGTCATACAAAATTGCCCCAGTTTAGAACAACTGCCTTAAATACTCTTTCTGGAAATTTCACCTAATAGCAAGAACTTTTTTTTTTTTTTTTTTTTAAAGAGAGTGTGCACATGTCAGGGTGGGAGGCCAACGGAGAGGGAGAGAGAGACCTTAAGCAGGCTCCACGCCCAGCACAGAGCCCCATAACACGGGGCTCCACCTCACAACCCTGAGATCATGACCTGAACTGAAATCAAGAGTTGGATGCTAACTGAATGAGCCACAGAGGCGCTCCAAGTACAACTGTAAGTACCTGACATGTATTAACTCATTTAAACTTCGCCCTATGAGAGAGAAATTATCTGTTTTATAGAATCTCCATTTTATAGATTAAGAAACTGCAAAACAGAGAGGTGAAATGACTTACCCAGGATCATAGAGCAAGTAAGTGATGATGGTAACTCTAGCCCTGTTTGCTTCTCTGAGCTCTAGACTCTTGTGAGTAACTGCCTTTGCCGGGCATCAGATGACACTCACTAGAGATGTCTGAAGATGTACTCATAAGTCTTCTCGTCACAAGACCAGCTATTTCTGTATTTCTTAAGTCAGTTAATGGCACAACTTTACACTTAACCTTTCTGTGCCTCAGCTTAACTAGTAACGTAGAAGTGATTCTAGACTCTGCTTGGATTCTCCCTTATTCCTGAATCCAATCATTCATAGGGTTCTAACAAGTTTACCCTATAGTTTTTTTTCTAAAGATTTTATTTACTTATTTGACAGACAGAGACAGCCAGCAAGAGAGGGGACACAAGCAGGGGGAGTGGGAGAGGAAGAAGCAGGCTCCCAGCAGAGGAGCCCAATGCAGGGCTTGATCCCAGGACTCCGGGATCACGCCCTGAGCTGAAGGCAGATGCTTAACAGTCGACTGAGCTACCCAGGCGCCCCTACCCTATAATTATTAATCAAATATGTCTTTTTTCTCTATCAATCACTATTCTTACATTCATGAGGACCCTAATCTCTGGGACATCTGGGTGGCTCAGTTGGTTAAGCATCTGCCTTCGGCTCAAGTCATGATCCCAGGGTCTTGGGATCAAGTCCCGCATCAGGCTCCTTACTCAGCAGGGAGCCTGCTTCTCCCTCTGCCTGTTGCTGCCCCTGCTTGTGCACTCTCTCTCTCTCTGACAAATAAATAAAATCTTAAAAAACAAAAACACTTCTTTAAAAAAAAAAAAAAAGAAAGGACCCTAATCTCTCTTCAGCATTGTTATAATCAACTCCCATTTGGTGTCTTTATATCTAGTCCTCAAAATTATCTTCTACATTGCTGCCAGTGATCTACCTAAAATGCAAATCTGGCCATGTCTGCTTTCTGGCTTAAAATGCTTTATTGGCTGCCTGTTAGCTAAGAATAAAATCCAAGTTCCTTAGCATGGTGCCTAGGCCCCTGAATCTGTGGTCTTTTCCACCTTCAGTCTCATCCTGTCACCCACTGAAACACACTTAACTCTCTAGCAATTAAATAATCTTCTACTGTTTGTTGTTATCTGAGCATACTATGCTGCTTCATGCCTTTGACCCAATGTCATCTTCTGGGAAGTGTTCTTGATTCTACCCGTGAGCATACCCATCACAGCACTTAACAGTTTGTGAAAATGGTTTCTATAACTGTGTCCCACAGAGGTTTGTTAAAAAAGCCACCGATGGTAGGTGCTTTGCTGAGTCCGAAGCTCTTATCTTTCTATCTCCAGGTTTTGGTACCACACAGGGCAAATCAGTCTTCAGACAAGTTTTGGAAGCACTGAGGTAAAATGACACTTAGGAAAAGGACCTGTTTGGATGGAGGTTGGGGTGGTGGATGAGGAGAATTAGGAAATCCTGTGTCCTGAGAAGGTCATGATTGAGTTGAATCTCAAAAAAGGATGAACTCGAGACAAGAGTGTTTAAAGGGCATTGCCCAATAGAGAGAACTTCACAAGGGGGAAAGGGGCTGTCTTTGAAATTCATAAGACATAGCCTTAATACAGAATGACATTATTTTTTAGCAAGTAAGTTTATTATTTTAGAGATCATACTAGTGGGAATCTCAGGTTTTAGGTCCATGATTTCAAGAAAGTGTAAAATGATTACCAGATTCCTATAGTTAATACATTTACACGTGTAGTGTATGAAAAATTTAGTTCAAAAGCATTACTCAAAGTATTACAAATTTCTGCCCACAAGGCACAGCTTTGAATGGTTTTCCTACAGTTTACCTCTGTTGACTTGGCATTTATTCACTTGATGAAAATTTTGCCTCAAATGTGGATTTCACCACCTGGCTCATAAATCATTTCCAAAAGGATTTTTAGTAATGTAAGAGTCCTCAGAGATTACCTTATCAACAAGCTAATTTTGTAAACAAGAAAACCAAACTACTAAGGTTGAGCGACTTGTTGAAGGTTACATATTCTCTGAGAACTCCTCCTTGACTTTTCTACAATGTGCTTTCACATCTACCCTATCTCTCACTTCAGTGTGGGACCTGTTGCTGATTCCCAGTTCTTGTTCATTCTCGGTAAATTTAAATTACAAAATACCTTCTTCCAGACTGCAAATAACTGGTTACCACTTATTCACTTGTAATATTTTGTTAGGCTTCTTCAACAGACTTGGTGAAGTTCTTGGTGCTAAGTACTCGGTTAATTTTTTGTTAAAAATTCCACCAGTATCTCCAACGTTTATAAACTTTACCTTCCAAAGACAAAGCCATTAAGTAAAATCACGCTCTCCCTTGAAATGTTTCTTTCAACCATCTGACTGGTCTCACTGGTAGGACCCAGATGTTGTTCTCAAATTTACAGTTCTATGCAGGTATCTAAAAATTAGATAGTCACTGCTTGAGAGGTTTAGTATTCTGTCCCATAACCAATGTTGTGTTGGGTCTACTTATCATAGGGACTGGCAACTCATATACCCACTGGGAGGGTGGCGCCTCTGTCCTAGGACACTCGATCCTTGGGCTGGCCAGTCACCCAAAGTGAGACCTAGCATAAATACGGCTCAAAATCTGAGATGATCAGGCAGTTAGTAGGAAACACCGAATCTGAAAGGATGCAGAGAGAAAATCATTAAGATGCATACAGTAACCATGGGTACGGAGATATAAGGAAGCAAAAAAGCAAGCAGAGGCTGCGAGGTAGACTAAAGATATATGAAATGAACAAGGAACTCAGGAGCAAATAGGAGAAGGGGATAGGCATGGAGAAAGTTGTGTGCTACACTGAGGGATGTAAGTTTAGACTTTCATTCTCCCGCTGCAAAGATCCTTTAAGCTGTATCCCCACCTGATGAGGCCAAGATAAACGTTTCGTATCCCAGAAGTCTGTGAGAGTTTCTTTCCTTTACATCTCCTTGAATCTCCTTACAAACGCTGTCCTCGCCCCACGCCCTCCTCAAAGCCAGTACCCTAAGGAGAAAGGGTTTGATTCTTGCAACCCAAAAAGCTAGTTAAGGCACCTAGGATATTAGAGTGGCTACAGCGAGGCTTCAGCTTTCGGACATGTGCTACTGGCTGCTCACCTACACCATCGACTCTTCCAACCCTAGGGAAAGTTCTATGTATGCGACCAATGGGTCCTAGCTTGAGCACCTGCAGCTTCCACGTCCACTCTTCTCGTGGCAGAAACACACCACTAACCACGCTCCCAGAGAACCACGGTATTCGACTTGGGGGAAAACATCACAAAACTTGAATCTCTTCTCTAATAGAATGAAGGGCAAGCCCCCCTCCCCAGCTTTTCCCCGGAGGTTTCAGAGAGCCACGCGGGTCAACAGGGGCACGCTTTTCGGCGGCGGAGCCTTTGAATCCCCGTCCCGAAGTCGCCGGCGCGGGACAGGAGCTCCCCGACCCCGGACCTCCCGGCCCCCGCCAGGTCACCTGTAATTGTAGGCGCTGAAATGCTTGCTCTCTCTCAGCATCGCCCGGTACAGATCTAACACTTGTGCGCGGCTGGAGGCTGCCATTTTGGAAAGGAAAAAAAAAAAAGGGTCCTCTTCGAGAAGGGCCCGAGTTTAACTTAACCCACAAAACTTCAGTCTATGCAAAACCACGAACGAAATAAAATAAAACGCAGTGGGGCTCGGTCTTGCTAGCGGGCCGGGCCTGGGCCTAGGTGAGCACGGGCCCGCGCCTGGGGGCGCTGGGCGTCGCGCGCCGCTTCGGAGGCGGGCGCAGGCGGGCTTCGGGCAGCTTAAGGGGGAGGCGCCGACACGGAGGCGTTCCCGTCCTCCGCCCGCGACTCGAAAGGCTCCGGCGTGCAGCAGCCCTACTACCGGGCTGAAGCGGGAAGAGGGGCACGGCCGCAGGGAAAGGGCTGAGCCTGTGGAGGGACGTAGGCCGGAGGCTCAAGCACTGAGTGCGTGCAGCCCGTCAAGCAGCGCCTTCACGAACGGCCCGGGGTCGTGGCGGGGACATTTAGTCTCAAGCCGCAGCGTCAAGTCGCACCTCCGCGAGCCAGTTGCCGCGTTGCCAGGGTTACCGAGCGCGCCCCAGGTCGACGCTCCGCCCCCCGGCCGCAGATGACCCGTCCCTTGCACTGGGGCCGCCCTCCGCGCTGCCTGAGAGGCCGAGCGGGGTTTCCAGGGAGCGTTTACTTTACAGCGCTCTGTCTGTGGGGCCCCAGTGCAGGGCGCTTTCTGAGCGCGGAGATGGGACGCGGGGGGCTCAGAGGCGATGGGTGAGGGACTCCCGGGTGGTCCGGCTCCGCTCAGGGAGACCGGTTAAGGGCCTCGGGAGCAAGGACCCCGTTCTTGTCAAAATGGCAGCGCCCGGCGTGCTGAGGGGTTATCTTTAAGGGAGGGGGTGCGGCAGCTAAGAGCCTTCCCCAGGAGAGTAGGCAGCGTGCTGCGCTTCACATTTTGAAACACCCAGGTTTGGGTCTCCTGGGCGAGCGGTGGGTAAGTGCCAGCCTCGCTGCAGCGTGGGGTGCGACGTGGGCGGTCAGTGCTGGATCGTGGGGAGTTATTTGGACACGGGATTTCCCCCCTTTTCGGTGTTTTTTGAGCTTTCGAGGTTTTGCTTTTGAGTTTTCAGTCCCGAAGAGTTTTGTCATCTAATGTATACAAAAAGGTGGAGTGGCGTGGGTAATGGGAAAACTTCAGGGATTTAAGGACTCTCTTGGGATCATTTTAGACCCAAAGCAAGAAGCTGAGCAAGTTTTTTCTTGAAGATCTTTATGGCTTAGTTTTCTCTCTTTGTCTTTCTCTGAAGACGTCAGCTTTTCACAATCCCCTTCTTACAGTGGTGAATAAAGTTGGTTATTGTGGTCCTTGGACGTAGAACTGGGCGTAGAGAAGCCTGAGCTACTTCTAGTTACTGTGTTTGCAAAACACCTGTTTTGTTTTGTCTATGGTCAACTTTAGGAAGAGCCTCAGTTTTCTTGCTCAGAACACATCTAGGAGTAACTTTAGACGTAAAAAACAAGGTTGCCTCAACATCCATCTTTCTTCAACCACTGAGTTGCGGTTGTAATACATCTCTTTAAGTTTAGCTGGTTTTAAAATGACATTTGCTTTATATAAAAGTCTCGTATTTTCTGGAACTTTAGGGTAAGGAAACACTTTACTGATCTTGCTTTAAAGTTTCAAGCACTTTAGTGTACTTGCAACGTGGTGTCCGTGCACGCAGATACACTTGTTAATATTGCTCTCTATAATGCAATAGCATTTAAAAAAAGCATGGAAGAGAACATACCCCCCCCTTCTAAAAGGATTTTATTTACTTATTTGAGAGAGGGAGAGGAAGCGAACGAGATCACAGAGTTAGAGGGAGAAGCCGACTTACTGCTGAGCAGAGAGCCTCATTCAGGGCTCATGACCTGAGCTGAAGGCAGAGGGTTAGCCAACTGAGCCACCCAGGTGCCTCCAAGAGAACATACTTTCGTTAAAATCTTTTTAAGCTTCCTGTTTTTGTTTTGTTTTGTTTTTTAAAGGTCTCCCACGTCTGTGAGTATCAAAATAAAGTTTTCTACTGGGTATCTGAACTCCTGTCATTCTTGCAGGTTGATCAGGTCATAGGGCAAGTCTTACCTCAGGATTATTGAAAGAGATTTTAATATTTTGAGTTTTCCTTGGCATTACGTAAATGTTCAAGACCAAGGGAATTGCACATTATTACAGAGTAAGGTCTAGAGCCATTTTCTCTTAATATGGTACACGAGTGCTAATGATATAAAATGCAGCACCTGGGAAAACTACAGTATTCACACAAGTTAAAAATAAAGCTATCAAGGTAAAAGAAAAAAACGTGAAAGTTATTTTGGCTTGTTTAAAAAGTGGGTCTCCTGGCTGGCTCAGTCATAGAGCATGTGACTCGATCTCAGGTTCATGAGTTTGAGCCCAACGTTGGCTGTAGAGATTACTTAAATAAATAAACTTAAAAAAAATAGTAGGGTTTGCATTATTATATTTTGCTATCCTCTACAAAATGAAGTTGGAGTAATTGTTACTGTATACAATTGTTTATGTCTAATTATTGTGCAATTTAATCATCAATGTATACAATTAATGTATCTAAATTACCTTAACTTTGTCATAATCAAATAAAGCTTTTCAAATAAATATATAAAGTTTAGTTTGTTTGGGTAGCCTAGTCATCTGTTAGTACAAAGAATAGTTGAGATTAGGAAAGTGATAGCTTCCCAGTAGTCTTTTTTTTTTTTTCCTAAAGATTTTATTTATTTATTTGACAGAGAGAGACAGCCAGAGAGAGAGAGAACACAAGCAGGGGGAGTGGGAGAGGAAGAAGCAGGCCTCCAGCGGAGGAGCCTGATGTGGGGCTCCATCCCAGAACGCTGGGATCACGCCCTGAGCCAAAGGCAGACGCTTAACCGCTGAGCCACCCAGGCGCCCCTTCCCAGTAGCTTCTAAGCTAAGTCCTCACAAAAATACTTTTATTGTATTTGAAATAATATAGCAGTATCTTGGATATCATTGCCGTGAACAACTAATAAAAAAATTACATTCCAAACCTAAATCTCTATTTTTGTACATCTTTATTGCAGAGATGACTATTTTCAGTAATAACTGTATTTGAGGTTGAAACTGGACCTGGGCGAGCACCTGAAGATTGCTTACTTATATGTCCTTTAATATGCATCTATTCTGGGCCGAGTATTGTATTAGGTACTGACTATAAGCTAGTGGTACCCACCTACTAT
Organism: Ursus americanus; assembly: GCF_024610735.1. Lineage (NCBI taxonomy): Eukaryota > Metazoa > Chordata > Mammalia > Carnivora > Ursidae > Ursus > Ursus americanus. Next base: position 9,802,183 of record NC_142158.1, read on the forward strand.
CATCTAGGCCTCAAAATGTAAAAATTGCTTTAATATTCACCTATCCGTAGTTAAGAAATACTTACAGTTCTTTATGTGAAACAATGTATTACCTTGTATTAAAATTAGGATTGCTAGATTGCTGATGAGCACTTAATGTTTTGTGAAGAGAAATTTCTCCAAACATAATAAGTAATAGGACAGAAGTTTATTGTCTTAGGCTTAAATATTAAAACGATGTGTAAAGGAAATCTTGTATAAATGAGCAACTTGTGACATAATGATTTAGAAATTGTTCCACTCCAAACATGGATCTAAATCTTTATTATATGTAATTGTCATTTGTTTTTATTGATCCTTCATTCTAATAGAATATGAAGCTGGAAGAGACCTTGGATATCAATTCCTTTTTATAGATGAACAAACTGAAGGCCTTTTTCTCATTCATTCATTTATTCAACATTTATTGAACATTTCCTAAGTGCCATATATTATCCAAGATGATTGAGTTACCATGAAGAGAGTCCTTCTCCCCAGAAATGGACAGGGAACTAGATAAGCAAAATATTAATTTGTTTTGATAGGTGCTGTGATAGGGATAATATTACCAAGTGTCTGCGGAGTACCGAAGAAGGCCATTCAACTAGGACTTTGACCTAAGGGAAGACTTTCATAGAAGGTGTTTCCCCAATGAGTTAGTAACAGCCAGATGAAGAATGGGGTAAGAGCTTGTAGTATATATATATCTTCAAAGTGTGGAGGTATGAGGGAGCATGACCCATTCAGGGAATTCTGGGAGAGGGGATGGGAGGGACCATCTACGAAACCAGACATGATTAGCCTGTACCTGATTTATTTTAATGATGTTTCCTCTGTTTGGGGGATAAATTATTTCTTCAACATTGGCTGGTTCACCCAAGTAGAACTTAACATCTGAACTCTTGAGATATAGGTTAGTTTTTCAGATGTCAGTAGGATTTGTTCTAAACCATATTTTTGATCCTGTATTCCAGGAGTACTGAAATTCAGTTTACCTTTGCATTTAAGTTGACCAGCCTGGAGTTCAAGCCACTGTTCTTATGGATATTTGAGGGCGATAAATCAAACACTGATCCTGTTTTCCAAAAGTTTACAGTTTAAATACACTCTGTATGTAATTAAAATAGGAAGTACAAAGTGCTGCAGGGGAAGTACTGGGGAAGTGCTATGGGGTCTCACCATGAGCGGTCACTTCCATGGGTGGTGCCTAGGCCACACCTGAGGTGGACAAAGTCAACGTGGCTGATGCCCAGGTTTCAGGAATTTTTTTTTTTTTTTTTAATTACCCAGGTGATTGGTTGTAGCCTGATAGAGAAACATTGACATGTGGGAATTAGGGGGCTTTTTTGGAGGAGATAGTGTTCATGTTTGACTTGAGAGAATTTCGGTTTGTGCTGGGCCTTGAACGGAATTTCAGGATTTGGATGTGTGGGTGTGGTGGTAAGATAGTTACTGCAGGTGAAGGTTCACTCTTAGAAAGGGTAAAGGAGAGAGTGTTTGAGGTTTAGGGGAAGATGATCACAGCCTACAGACCATTGAGGGAGGGCTTTTTGAGGGAGGGAAGAAGAGAGTGCTTGAAGGTGAGTGCAGGAGACGCAGCTGGAAAGGCCATCACGGTGGACACCAGCTGGGTCCTTGTAGGATCTCAGTCCTTTGGAGACCTGATGGGAAAGAAAGCTGTTAACTGCATTTAAGGACAGGGGAGCTGAGAAGTTAGATCCTTGAGCTGGAGCTAAGCAGCTAGGGAGCAGAGAGGGTGGGCATTGGTCCAGGATGAGATCTGTCTAGCCATGGTGCTACCCTGCTCCACAGATGGTTGTCAGTGGAAGCTTTAGGAGTTTGAAGTGTATTAATTTTTCTTGGATAACATGGGTAAGTTTCAGACATATTTGAATTTTAATTTAGTTGGATTCCCACTTATTTGTGAAAGCTAACTGGTTAGCTCCTAACAAATATTCAGAACATCTCAAATGTTGATTTTTATACTAGCTTTTTAGTCTTTGAAGATAAATTTACATTTTTTTTTTCTTATACCGTGTGTTAGAAAAGACCTAAATCGAATACCTTTTTTAGGTTGTCTGTTCTTGTGTGCCACAGACATTACCTCATGGCGGATTTCTGAGACTCACCTTTCTGTAGAAGCTCTTTTCAAATATACCTAAGAAAAGGTGTTCTCTGAGAAAGTTGGAAAGCAGCTAGATAGTCTAACGTCATTGATTGGAGGCTAAGGGTTCCCCTACTTGTGGGCAGCAACAATAAAACTGACAATTGATTTTGTTTAAAGTGTATCAAATGTCACTTACTTCTAGAGGATTTTTTTTTTTTTAACAAATTCTTTGCCTTCTGAAGGAAAAAACCATCTTTTCCTAATACAAACCCCACCAACATGGGAATTCTTTTACAGTGTGATTTATGGCAGTGTTCTGCTGCAGATCACCTTCATTGTTTTTCATACTAGTTATGAGGGGTAACTTAAAGGAATGATGTTTTCTTGTTCGTATGTTTTTGAATGATTTGTTAATCAACCAGCTACATGTAATGGCAATAACAGCTATTATTTATTCGAAGTGTATTTTCTCTTCCAGGAGTGTTGCCAGGCAGTTTACAAACATCTCATGTCTGTAATTCTTATAAAGACAGATTTGAAGCTCTGATGGACTTCTTTGAGTGGGGAGTAGCAACTGCCATCTCTTGTTTGTCCAGATTAGCTGGTCCTTTACAGAAAACACTTAGGATCTGCAGTGTTGACTCTGTTTAGAAGAGAAAAGCTGCCTGTTTTGTTAATCACTGATGAAATACCAGGTCACTGTCTCCTGGTAGACAGTACTGAGTCCTGTGATTTGACTGTTCTCTTGGAAGGACAATATATCTTTTTTTTTTTTTTTTAAGATTTTATTTGTTTAAGAGAGAGAGAGGGAGAAGCAGACTCCCCACTGATCAGGGAGCCCAACTCGGGACTCGATCCCAGGACCCCAGGATCATGACCTGAGCTGAAGGCAGACCCTTAACAGACTGAGCCATCCAGGTGCCCAAGGATGATATATCTTTGTAAAGGAAAATCCTACAGTTCTTTCCTGCTGCATCCTCTCGTCACCAGATGTGTGGGGTTTTTACTGACACCAAAGCAGTTCTCTGCAACACCAGCTGGGTGTCCTATAGTTCGGCTTAATTCTGACCCTACCTGAAGGTAGCATCGGATTCCACAGGTTAATAAGGGCTCATTCCTGCAAGACTGGCCTCCCTACCCTCCTACTTTACATGCCAATTGCAAGTAGTAGGTCCCCAGGTTACCCACACCTGCTGTCCTATTTGCCTGCAAATTGGAGGTTCCCATGCCCCCTCCTTAGGTTTGAGTAATTTATTAGAGAGGCTCACAGAGCTCAAGGAAACACACGTACAAGTTTCTTAAAGGCTGTGTGAAAGAATACAGATGAACAGCCAGGTGAAGAGATACATAGGGTGAGGTCTGGGAGGGCCCTGAGTGCAAGGGCTTCTGTCCCTGTGGAGTCCGGGTGCATCACCCTTCCCATGTGGATGTGTTCACCCATCTGGAAGCTTTGCAAACCCCATACTACTGAGATTTTATGGAAGCTTCCTCATGTAGGCATGATCAATTAGTAGCAACATTTCCAGCCCCTCTTTTCTCTAGAGAAGTGGGGTTGGTGGGGTGGGGCCAGAAATCCCAAGCGTCTAGTCATGGCTTAGTCTTTTTGGTGACCAGCTCCCTTTGAGAGCCGTACAGGAGCCCACCCAGAGTCACTCCTTTAGAACAAATGATGCTCCTAGTGTTCTTAGCACTTAAGAATTTTCAAGGGTTTTAGCATCCCCGTGTCAGGGTTGGGGTCAAAGACCAAATTTTAGAACGAGATGCTTCTAGTATTCCTACCATTTGGGAAATTACAAGGGCTCCAGAGACAGGAACTGAGGGCAGAGACCAATATATATGTTTTCTATTACCTCACAATCTTTGATACTTGTCTTAGTCTGTTTGGTCTATTATAATAAAATGCTATAAACTGCATAGCTTATAAGCAACAGAAATTTATTTCTTACAGGTCTGGAGGCAGGGAAGTTCAAGACCAAGGTGCTGGTAGATTCAGTGTCTGGTGAAAGCTTTCTGGTTCACAGATGGCCGCTTTTTTGCTGTGTTCTCACATGGAAGGGGCAAGGGATTTCTCTGGGGCCTCTATCATAAGGGCACTGATCCCCTTCCTTAGGAATCCTCATGATCTAATCACCCAAAGGCCCCACCTCCTTATATTATCACCTTGGTTTCTAACTTAGGATTTTAATATGAATTTTTGGGGGGGCATATACATATAGTCAATTGCAATATTATGCTGGAGAATGTTATTAACAGTAGAATGTAAACAGAATTCATGATTTCTTTGCCATTCTTTGCCAAAAGTAGTGAATACTTTTATATGATTTCATATTTCATAGCTTTTTAATTTAAAAATTTATCTGCTGAGCACAACTAAAGCAATTCAGCTTGACAAACCTGTGTCCTGTATATTGTGTAATTGTAAGCTTGAGTTAACTAATAATAGTTAAGAGTATAAAAGCCTGGCTTGTGTGAAATGGATTGCAGTAATATTGGCAGACAGTGATACAGAGTTAGCTTCAGGTAATAAGGATTCATTTATTGAGAGAAATATTTTTATAACAATTCCTGGAATTCTGGACTGCAGGGGAGAGTGAAAATGGAGAAATCATGAAATAGAACAAAGCTTATCAGGCATATTTTCTTCCTTCCTTGACGTTTCCAGGTACTAACATTGTCATCTATTTCAAGTCTTTGAGCACTTTGAAATAAGTGCTTGAGCATTGATGATGGGAAACTCTGTTAGAAATCCCATTCACACCTTGGCTTCCAGGTGAGTGAGAGCCCCTCCAGCCTCCTGAGACCTGGTTGTGATGGTAGTTATGAGGCTGCTTTCATTTGTAGAGCCCTGGTCTTCCAAGAATTGCCTATATTCCCTACTTTTTAAAGCCTCTGGGTAAACTGTCCCGGATTAATACGTTTCCTGACAATGAGGTCAGTTTCACCAGAATGTCCAATCTGAGTTGGAATCTCCTTCTGTTAAAGGAGAGTCCGCAGGTGTTGTTATACTGTTTTCTGAAAATCCTTTTCTGTGGTCTTGACAACTATTTGAAAATAAAATGTTCAGTGTAGATTAATGTGACAGTAATTTATGCTAATCTTCCTTCTCCCCAGAAAACCCCTCTGCATCATTTGTATTTTATTATTAAAAATTGTTTTTAAGGGGCGCCTGGGTGGCACAGCGGTTAAGCGTCTGCCTTCGGCTCAGGGCGTGATCCCGGCGTTATGGGATCGAGCCCCACATCAGGCTCCTCCGCTATGAGCCTGCTTCTTCCTCTCCCACTCCCCCTGCTTGTGTTCCCTCTCTCCCTGGCTGTCTCTATCTCTGTCAAAATAAATAAATAAAATCTTTAAAAAAAATTGTTTTTAAAGTTTATTTATTTTAGTAATCTGTACACCCAACATGGGGCTTGAACTCACAACCCTGAGATGGAGAGTTGCATGGTCTTCCAACTGAGCCAGCTAGGCACCCTCCCCCCATTCTCCCACACCACCCCCACATCATTTTTAGAATAAAGTCTAAAAAAGTTTATGTAAACTCACTAACACAGGCAATATGACCCTGAGGGGCTATTGCAAATGCTGATCCAACTTCATGGAACATTCTTTCCACCTTTCCTCATTTGTGTGGTGTGAGTTTAAGAGATACGCAAAGACATCTCAAACTTTAAGCGCATCTTCTTCTTTTAAGCCCTCTTAATGTGCGAGTGTATTTTTTTAAACTGAGAGTGACTGCAGTTAAAAGCAATAGAAAACCCAAGTCAAACAGATTTGAGCCAACATAACGGCTTTATTGTCTCATGGATCTTGAAAGTTCGGAAGTCAGGTGGGCTTTAGGATTGGTTTATTTGAGTGATGTTGTCAAAGACCTGGTTTTGTCCTTTTTTCCACTCTGTCTTGTACAATGTCAACTTTATCCTCAGGCTGGCATCCTTTCTTGGTTGTGGAAGGCTGTCAGCAATTCTGGGGCACTTTCCAGAACTTCAGAAGAGAGAGAGCTTCTGGATCAGGAGTGCGCTGCAGTTCGTTCTCTCTGTTCACCTCTTTGGACCTAATTGAGTTGTATGCTCATCCATCTCTAACGATTAACTGTGGTTAAGGCATAGCTTCACAGTTTAGGTTTGAGCCACCCACCTGAATTCTAGAGGCAAGAACGGGGTCAGCTGTCCCCAAGGTATACAGGCTGCAAAAGTTGGGGATGGGAAGGTAGGCATGTGGGGGTACATACAGTGAAATTGAAGTAGTTACCAAGAGAATAGGGACTGATTTTTGGTAAAAGACAACAAAGTTCATTACAGGAGTCTTGCCAGAGTTCTATATCTCTTTGAGTGATTATTTGAGTATTTTTCTCTATTATCAGGTCGTATATTCCGTGAGGACAGGGACCATGTCTGTTTTTTATTACAATTGTTTCCTCAACATTTTGCATCTAGCTTTGCATATGCTAGACGATTAAATATCAACAGTTGAATGAATGAATCAATTGCATTAGCTCTAAATAACTTACCTGTGAAAATTATTGGGTGACTTCAGGTAGTGTTAGCTGTCTATGCAACAGCCATGCTGCTTCTTGGCCAACAGAATAGTAATTTTGTTTGAGTGGCCATGTGCCTAGTTCCTGGAAATGAACCATAATGGTCTAAAGTAGTCATGGTGATTCCATTTCCTGTTGGCCAGATACTTGGTTTTCCAGCCGTTTTACAGCCAGAGGTAGCCACAAGACTCAGATCTGGTTAATGAGACAAGAGGAAGTTGTCTGGAAGTTTTCTGGAAAAGATTTTCCTTCCTGTTAAAAGATAGGTATTTACAAAGGAGCTTGCTTATGCTATCTCTTCTTTCCTGCTTGAGATGTTAACCTGAGGACTAATGCCTGAAGCTCAGCAGCCATCTTGCAACCATGAAGTAAAAAGCCTGTGAGAAAGGACGAGAAAATACAAGAGATTCTAACTTACCGCCCTGACTTTTCTGAGCTGTTGAATGAACCCTGAAACTGGGTACCTACAGACCTCCTGATGAGTAGGCAATGCATGCTTTTTTAAAACTGTTTGGGCTTTCTCACAGTTAAACACATATTGATGTAGTAGTGCCAAAAATAGAGTTTCATTGTTTTAGCCTTGCCAAAATTTTTTATTTAGAATTTATTGCATTTGTTAATTTAAAGTAATTTCTCTGCTATTTGTGAAGCTTTGGGATTTTTTCATGTAGTTTCTTTATATGAATCTGTTATGTGCATATACAGGCTAAGCTTTTTTTTTTTTTTTCTTTTTTCTTTTTTCACTTCAAGAATTTTGTACATCAGGGTCCCTCTCTGGATTAATCAATCTTCTCCCATACTCTTCATTTGATTAGTGATTACATAGATTACATGTTCCATCTTCAGCGAGATGTTCTCTGGCCACAGTTTAAATTACACCGTCTTGATTTAGTTATTCTTTCTTATAGCATCTTATTCTTTACCTAACTTTTTATAATATAAAATTATACTGCTGTGTAATTCTGAGACACTGGTTTAATGTTGATTTCTCCCGTCGGAAGTCAATTTCATGAGGGCAGGGACTATGTTTTGTTTTGTCACTGTAGGCAATGTGCATAGTAAGTGCTCAGTAAACATTTGCCAGATGACTGGGTGAAAGAAAAGAAGATTGAAATCCTTAAATTTCTGCATCTTCCAGCTTCCTGCCACATCACCACCACCAATTTTCGGTAACCTGAGAAGTTCAGCCGCGGCACAGGGTCTGTTACACTCGTTCAGAGGATGTTGTTCCCTGTTAGAGTTTCCTTTTAGATTTTAGAAGGCAAGTACCATAGTCACTTAGCGTACTAACTGAGCAAGTTTCTTGTCAGTTTCTTTAAAAGAATAATACGTAGTTTGGACACTTTTTCTTGTCTTAGGATTTATTCTCCCTGAATTTTGCATTATCTTAAAACAAACTTTATTGGCACTATTTTTCTAATTTGACTTGAAGAGCCTCTAGTAGCCAATGTTTTTATTTTATGTTTTAGAACACCCTGGAAGCATGGAAATGATTCTCATTTTAGCAGGGTATTGTGCTTGGTTACTAGTCATTTAGAATCTCTGTTATCTTCTTTCTAAAAGAGTGGTCTCACGAGAGGCCATGTGAATTATTGACAGAAGCTATTGACTTACAGTGGAGATGCTTTTAAATAAAATTTTTGAGTTCCAGCAGGCTATAACCCTAGACTGTTGGTAATAGTTTTATTGTTTCTAGGGAGAGTTACTGTGAACTTTTAAAAATTATTGTAAACGCTATGTATGTGAGTGATAGTAAGGGAGAAAACTTGACTAGGATTTTGTTGATTTGATTACATTTCACAGCTATCACAAAGCTTTTCCATATCATTTTAGGTAAGTCACTTAATTTAACATTTGGGTGATCATATAATCCATTTCCTAAATCAGGACACTGTTGAGATAGATGAAAGTGGGTGCTGTTAAATAATGATGCTGGGACAAGAGGCATAAAGCTGAACTGCCTTGGGGAAACCAAGATGTACAGTCATCCTATTTGGTACAATAGACTATGATGGTGAGGTTGATCTGTACACCGTGGTGTCTTAAGACCTTCCAAAATAAGGGAGGCCTTCCTTCTCCTGACAAGGCCATAGATTGTTTAGTTTGCAAAAAGGTAGGAATTGCAAGAACCAAGATTCTGAAACTCTTCAAAGCCTTCATTTCCCTTTTATTCCCTGTAGGATCCCTGCATCTTCCCTGCCCTCTGCTCAGAGAGGGGACTCTTCCATTGTCTGGATTGTTCTGGATCCCCAATTTGCTGTGGTTTCATCAGCAGTTGGAGATTGGGGGGGGTTGATGCAAGGACAAGGTTTTTTTCTACTTTGGGGTTGAGTCTCTGTGCATGACTAATGGGCTATACTAAGGTGTGGAAGTAAGGGAAGTGTGCTGCTTTTACTGTTTCACTTAATAGAGAAACTGTGGGTTCATGGTTATATCTAGTCATAGTCTTATTTTATGTTGTTTGGACTTTCTGGAAGAAAGCTCCTAAATATTAATAGAAACATAAAAAAGCAATCAGGCATTTCGGAACAGGAGATTTGCACCCTTTTGAGGTTGTTTTCCCTGTTGCAGCTCTGCAGCCTGTGCTTTGGAAGGAGCCATAGCCCAGCCATGCCTGGGCTAAGACAGTCCCAGTCTGGTAACTCAGTCGGCCCCCATGAGAAGGAGGAAAGATCAAATGCCAGTGGGATGTGCTCCTGAGCCTCACGGCACAGATTTTCCTGAGGGTCACACACCATGCTTAACAGTTCTCTTCCTCTCCAGCCATTTTCCACTCCATTTTTAGGCCCTGCAGAAGACATCTGACATAACTTTCTTACTTGGTTCTCCTACTAATTGAATGAACTAGACATTGTTACCCCAATTTTACCAAAAACTGTGAGGCTTAGAGAACTTAAAATAAGTGGTCCCAAGTTCACAGGACAGATTTGATATTTGAACTGTTTCCAAAATGTTTGTATTTTCCATGTTGTATCATGCCATGTTGATTTGGTAGTATAAGAGCAGCCTTGAGAAACTAGCAAATAATTTACAAATTAGATTCTTATTTTCTGTTATTAGCATCTTCTACAGTGTTTTATTTACCTCTGCGTGAGCTCTCTTTTTCAAGCTCTAGTTGCCCTAGGGTTGAGTTATTTGCCTTTCTGTTTGGTTCTGTGCTTGAAAAAGTACAATTAGTGTGTAAATGCTTAAATAAATATGATTAGAGTGAATGATCATTACTTTGCATACAAAATGTATTCAGTGAGTGTTTGCTACTTGATCAGTAATTGGAGAGAATTTGTGCTTTGGTTTTGTATTTTGCTAGAATCTCTCTGAACCTGTTTTTTCAAATGCAATATCAGTTTTTTTTTTTTTTTTTTTTTTTGTCCTCCTGGAAATGCTGTACTGCAGGTTCTGCAATTTTAGGATGAGGAGTATGAATTTTAAAAGCTTCATGGTTCTGTCAGTTAACTCAGTCAGAACAGTGGTTTCCAGTCCATGTGTTAGATGAACTGTGGGAGCCACAGGAAGAAAAGGCTTATGAATCCCTGTGTTTCTAATGTACTTGTCCTCTTGTTTTTCAAACATATGCACACAGTATAGTGATTGGAAAAATATGTAGCGATAAAAAGCTACTGTGACTTATTAATGCTTTTAAGTAATTTTGAATTATACGGTAGATGTTGAAAGTGTATGTTGCTGAGAGAGTAGATCTTGAAAGTTCTCATCACAAGGAGAAGTTTTTTGTAACTATATATGAAGATGGATGTTAACTAACTAGAGTTACTGTGGTGATCGTTTTGCAGTATCGAATCATTATGTTGCACCTGAAACTAACATAATGTTGTATGTCAATTATACCTCGATGAAAAAAATCAAAGTGCTTTATCCCAGGCTGTTATTATCATTAAAGGAATTAATACAAACAAAGCATTTAAAATAGTGCTGGATTCATAGAAAATGCTGTAGAAGATTAGCTGTTGTTATTGATTTCGGGTGGAGAGCCTGGCGTGATTAGGCACTCTGAAGTATAGATTTTCCTTAGGAACTAACCATCCTTTATCATTGGGTAACCATTCATTCATTAAACATCAATCTTAAAAAAAGTATGTGTCTGATCTTGTGGAGATTAGGTGATTTTTTTCAAAGTTAAAATTTATTCTTAGACTGAAATAGATTGGGAACCCCTGGTCAGGTCATTGTAATGCCAGAATGTTTCTGCAGTGTTAACCATTATGTTTCCGTCCCTTGAATGGCTCCAGAGCACATTCCCAAGCCCTGCATGTGGCAGAAACTTGTCCTCTCATCACGTAGCAGACATTTCATTGTCCTGGCTCTGGCCATGCTTGGCTTCCGCTCCTCTTTGTAAATAGAAGCAATCAGTCAGTTCCAGCTATTTTACTTCTAATTGCCTTCTAATTTTGTCTATGTGCTGGGCAATATATTATTAGCAGATAGATGTGAAAATAAATTAGTAGATTGTACTTTGCATAGCATTCAATAAATATTTTTCAATAGACTGGTCATTGATTCAATGGAGTTTTTTTTCTACTAGGCCGTAGTTTCATGATTTACCCTCGTCCATTGGTTTTCTTACTTCTTTCCCCTCAAAATTTTTTTTCCCCTGCTGCAGGACACTTGTATTTGAAGCTAAGTAATGTGAATTTTAAAATGTGGATGGCTCTGTTCTGAGGGTTCAGGAGCCCTGCTGGTTCCTGGTTCAAGGCTCCTCAGCTCCCATGGGCACTGAAGGGATTAACTACTCTTGGAGTGCTTATTGGGCTGGCTGTTTTATGGGTTACCTGATCTAGTACTCATCACAATCCTATAGAATGAGGAAACAAATAGTAAGTGACCCGGCTGGGATTTGCAGTTAAATGCATTTTATTGACTGGACTGCCCCTAGACTCTTAGTTTTAAGTGTTTCTCTAACTCTGCTGTTCCTACCTTCCGGCTTCTTCTCCTTGCTACCAGGGCTGCACAATTCTTTACAGGACTTTTCTCTTTTTTATTGTGCCACATCTGTCTCATACCCTAATTTCTTCCCTTCTTATCCAGCCCGGACTTCTTGTTCACTGCTTAATATCATCTGATTGGTCTGCTTCAGACTAGTCTGGTTCTCAGTCCTAATGAATACCCTACTCTGCTTTGTTGATGTGCTTTCATTAGTGGAATTGACTAACAGTGTCAGGAAGAAACAAGGCAAGCATCTGTACACCTGGCTTCCTGCTGGGTATTTCTGCTGGTTATTCAGTGATACTGCGTCTGTAACCAATATGTTGAACTAGCATGACCTATGGGATGTAGGTCAAACACATTCCCCCCACCCCCAGTACTTGTTTAAGATTGTGTTCAGTGGGCAAATCATCCCCTGCTTCTGCATGAAAACTTACTTCTTCCCTCACCTACTCATTCTGCAAGGGACCCTGAGATGGGAAAAGGCGGTGCTGTGTGTATGGCTTTTTCCTCCTGCTCTAGCTGTCCTTTTCCCATGATCTGATAACTTCACCAGACTATTGTTGATCACTGCATTGTAATTTTTCTTGGAGCATGGTCTGCTCTTGATTTGCAGATTCGTAAGTCTTCCTCTGGGAGAGAGCCTTTCTGTGATGTGTCTTTCAGTATTTTTGTTTGTTTTGTTGTTGTACTTCTTCACGAGCACCAGTAATGAGAAGTAGATCTTTTGTCTCATGTGTCTAGCATTCTGCTTCTGGGCATTTTTGTATTTTTATTCATTTATGTTTCCTTTTGTAAGGCTTCTCAGACCTGGCCTTGCTGTCCCTGAGAGGGTTTTTATTTGTGTTAATTTAACATCTTGTTCCCTCTAATATGACACTCATTTTGTATGAGTTTCATTTTCCTCTCCTATTTCTTGAGCTGTACCAACTCACTTTTTATCTTGTTTTATTTTTTTTTTATTTTTATTTTTTTTTTTTAAAGATTTTATTTATTTATTTGACAGAGATAGAGACAGCCAGCGAGAGAGGGAACACAAGCAGGAGGAGTGGGAGAGGAAGAAGCAGGCTCCCAGCGGAGGAGCCCGATGTGGGGCTCGATCCCATAACGCCGAGATCACGCCCTGAGCCGAAGGCAGGCGCTTAACCGCTGTGCCACCCAGGCGCCCCTATCTTGTTTTATTTTTTTGATCTTTTGTATATCTTCTTTGACCCTCCCCAAGACCAGTTTTTGTCTTTTTATTTTTTTAAGTTTCTTTCTTTCTTTCTTTTTTTTTTTTTTAAGATTTTATTTATTTATTTGACAGAGAGAGACAGCGACAGAGGGAACACACTCAAGGGGAGTGTGAGAGGGAGAAGCAGGCTTCCTGCTGAGCAGGGAGCCCGATGCGGGGCTGATCCCAGGACCCTGGGATCATGACCTGAGCTGAAGGCAGACGCTTAACGTCTGAGCAACCCAGGTGCCCCTAAGTTTATTTCTAATTCCTTTGATTTTGGAAAACAATTTGGTCTAAACACTTTGTTTCTTAGAGCAGTTTCTCTTTGGTGAACATTTTCTTTCTTTTTTTTCTTTTTTTGCTTTATATTTTTAATTGTTTTCTCTCATTAGTTTCTATGGATAGTTTCTGGTTTGTTTCTTTTCTGATAATTACTCATCTCTGGATCAAGGCAGTGTCTCTCTGCCAAAGAACGGCCACTCTGTGGCTTCAGGTCAGGGTTGGTTATTTCCTTGTCTGAGCGTACTTCAGTTTTAGATGTTCTGGACAGTGTGCTTTGTGTTAAAACCTCTGTACTTGGTAATATGGCGACTGCTGGTTTGTTTGTTTCCCTTCATCTTAACCCTACCTCACCATGGCAGTGACGCACAGGTGGGTTCTAGACGTTACAGATAGTGTGTGTCTTAGTATTGCCTTCTCCTTCAGCTCCACTTCCCCCTGAGTTCCAGGGTCATGTTTATAACGTATACATATGTCATTCTATTGCTCCACTAATAATATTGGCCTAATTTTCTCTAGGATAAAGATCAGGACCCTTAGCTCCTCAGAATGTGGCCCGGAACTCCCTTTCTCCTATTCATTACTACTCCCTCCTTTGCTCCCCAACACTCCTTATCCTGAGCTACCAGCTCTTTCTTGGATTCCATACTCTTATGCCTCTGGTCCTATGCACGTGTGGTCCCTCCACAATGTGGAAATTAGCCATCAAGGTCACTGGTGTGCTGGTCGATGTTTAATAAACAAGGTTTATGGAAGGAGCTCCTGTCGTAATGTTTGGCTGTGGTAGCATATTTATAACCAATTTCAGGTCACTGTCAAAAAGCCCCCAAATGCAGAATTGAGAAAAGATGTGCCCAGTCTCTGATCGTGTTAGCTGTCAACCACTGAAAATTCACTCGTTGTGAAATCTTTTCTGCTCTTCCTCTATGCAGAGTTAGTCACCTCCTCCACTGCCCTCCAATAACCGTTTAGTCTTGAGTTCTGGTTGGAACTTATATATCTCTAACTCTGGTTTTCTGGTGGTCTGTGAGCTTGAGGGGTATGACCAATTCTTAGTTACAGTGCCAGATATTCAGGAAGCCTTTAAATAGCCAATATCACAGTGTATCAGTGGTATTGGTTGTAGTGTTTCGGATGGGAGCATGTACATGGATCTTTGTAGACCTGTTGTCTCTGATGAAAAAAATAAGTCAATGATGTTTGTCTATTATTTTCTTATATACCTTTATTTCTCATGCTTTTTATTTTGGTCATGGTAATTGTACAAAATGGCCTATTAGTTGCAGGATTTAACAGGTGTATAAATCAAGTGGAGAATTGGATGAGATTTTTTTTCCTGTTAACTACAATTATTTATAAATTGATGTTTATATGTTATTTTCTTATATACCTCCTTTTCTCATACTTCTTTTTTTTTTTTTAAAGATTTTATTTATTTATTTAACAGAGAGAGACAGCCAGCGAGAGAGGGAACACAAGCAGGGGGAGTGGGAGAGGAAGAAGCAGGCTCCCAGCGGAGGAGCCTGATGTGGGGCTCGATCCCATAACGCCGGGATCATGCCCTGAGCCAAAGGCAGACGCTTAACGACTGAGTCACCCAGGCACCCCCTTTTCTCATACTTCTTATTTTGGTCATGATAATGTATAAAACTATCTAGACTTTGCTAGACTTAATAGGTCTATAAATCAAGTGGAAAACTGGCTGAGTTTTTTTTTTCCCTGTCAATCAATTATAATTGTTTGTAAATTGATTATACATCTCAGCTTTCCTATCATTTAGTTGTAAAGTGTTTGATCCAGATTTCCTGTATCAGTCTTCTAGTTTAGCACAATTTGCTGCTTAGTAATCCATCACTGAGTCCCCTTTGTGACCTGGTCAGATGATGACAACCCCAGAATTTTAAAGATATTATAGCTCATAATACATGAAAGAGTAAGAAATAAGCCTATGCTGTTATTATTATTATTGTTCTTCCTCAGTATATTTCCATTTAAGGTTTAGACATTGGGAATGCTGCATAGGACGTGAAGTCAATATTCAGCAGAAATATTCTGTATCTTACCCCATTCTTCTCTGTCTAGTTACCCCATCCCCCAAAGGGAATCACTATCCAAAACATACCTTTCTAGCGTTTTCGATTGGCTTGTCTGTGAATTTTTGCTCAGGGTTTGAGAGTTGTCTGATTCATGAAGAGGAAATATTTCAGAGGCATAATTTATCAGAACTTCATACCAGAGATCAAAACACAGGTAGGGCAAGGGTAATAAAACCTGATTTACTGAACATCCACTTTGTGCTATGCCCTTTACCTACATTTGCACATTTGCATTTGCACTTTGAGTTTTTATGAGAACTCTGACTCTGATGGCAGTATTCCCATCTAATAAATAAAGCTTACAGAGTATGTGATTTACTGCAGTGTTGAAGCTAAAATTTGAAGCTAAGGCCATTGGACCCTAAAGCCACAGGGGCCTGTCTGTTCTAGGATTTGGATTCCTTCTTTGCCCCTCAGCTAAGTACTCCGTTATTCTCTGGGACTAGCACTGAAGCAGTT
This sequence comes from Ursus americanus, assembly GCF_024610735.1. Lineage (NCBI taxonomy): Eukaryota > Metazoa > Chordata > Mammalia > Carnivora > Ursidae > Ursus > Ursus americanus. The sequence goes on from NC_142158.1 coordinate 9,817,827, forward strand.
GAACCATTCTTTGCTTGACATTGAGATCTATCAGTTCTTTTTTTAATTAGGCATCACTGACCATTTTGTGTAACAAGCAAGCTATGATCCTTCTCCACAAGTTGTCCATGAGAGATCTTTGTTACCAGCTTCAGGACAATATGGAGGTTGTACTACAGCTGTGAAACTTTGAGAAATAATTTATTGACTGTGTCTTGTGTGTGAAGAGTTGAGCTGTGGAATGCCTCTCTTCTTTATTGCCCAAGGCCCGTTTGGATTGCTCAGTGGTTGACACAGCTCTCATTTTCGACACCTGCTGTACTCCTTGTTTTACATGTAATTCGTAGTAATCTTGGTAGATCCCTGATGAGATGGAGTGAGTGCCAGTTAACATCTGGGAAAACAGGCTGAAAGAATCTCCTCAGTGGGCCGGCCATGCAGCTAACTAACGGTGGAATGGGAATTTGAACTCTTGCCCGTCTCTGTGTAAGCTCAAGCTCTCTCCTCTCACACGAGCTGCCTCCCCCTCATCCTTCTTTCTAGGAAAGAGACCAGCGTTTGAGTCATCTAAGCAAGCTCAGAGGTCAGATTTGTCTTTATCTGAGCTTGTTCCCCTTTAGTAGTTCCCAGATCACATTACCTGACAGATGGATAACCTTTAGGTTTCCATTAACCCACTGGTTTTTTTTTTTTTTTAAAGATTTTATTTATTCGACAGAGATAGATACAGCCAGCGAGAGAGGGAACACAAGCAAGGGGAGTGGGAGAGGAAGAAGCAGTCTTCCAGCGGAGGAGCCTGATGTGGGGCTCGATCCCAGAACGCCGGGATCACGCCCTGAGCCGAAGGCAGACACTTAACGACTGAGCCACCCAGGCGCCCCAACCCACCGGTTCTCTGGCCTCATATTACACATCTGAGAATCTTTACAAACTACCAGTATTCTCTTCCACTCACATCAAGTTCATCATAAACCCTGGGCATGGGGCCTGGTAATAATATATTTAAAAAGTGTCAGGGGCTTCTAATGTGCCACCGGGATGGAGGAGAACTGTCATCAGGCCCAAGTCAGACAGCTGTGTGAAAGAGCAGGTGGTACCCATCCATGTTTATTGCCTCCGTGCAGGTGTGGCATTGCCATTTCCTACCAGCGCTGCCGGGGGGAAGCCCTGAATTTAGCAGGATGATGTAAATACATCCTCACATCCCAGTGGTCCAGGAACAGCTCACGTGACTGTGGGCTAGGTGTGTTCAAAGTTTCCTCTGGTAAATCCCTTTTACAAGAGGGAGAACCTAGTTTTAAGAGAAAATAAATCCTGTACTTGAATTTTTCCTTCCTTAAGCAGATTTTGGAATTGGTCCTGTCCATAATCTTGAAATACGTGACAGTTAACATTACACCAAGACTTCTTGCTGCCCCATTTAACCAGTCTTCTTGAGATGTATGTGTCTTATTCTTTCACACCCCAACATAAATCAATAAAGCAAAATCTAGTTTTGCATATACAACGGCCTGAATTTATGTCTTATCAGCCTGTCGTTGAACTGGTTTTAGCAAAACTTTCTATAGAAGATGTGAAAGATGTGAAGATAATTTCAGGAGGCTTCTGAAAGTGGCCAGTACTGCTTCTTACTTTTTGGCAAAATAGCTTCATTAAATGCCATTTTGACTGATGTCAGCAATTAATTAAAAATGAAATTTTCATATGAAGAGATATTTGTAATAAAAATGATTTTATGGGGAAATTTAGGTAATTTTTAAAATGATTACTAAAAGTGCTTATAGCTTTCCCAGAGCTCTATGCTAGTTGAAGTTAAGATGACACAAATCGTCTTCTGGAACCTAAAGCAACACAAAAACAAAAACAAAATATGTAGGTTGGATGCTAGGTATTTCAGGCAATCCAAGGCAGACTTAAACAACCCTTGACGATTTGCGAACCTGTTTGAGAACTCTTGGCCTTAGCAACTGTGGGGTTTGTGAACTCTCAGTCTGGAGCAGTGGCTCTTGGTCGTGACTGCACGTTACAGTCCCCAGGAGCTTGTGGAACTATTAACGTCAGGGCTCCTCCCACAGCAGTCAAAAATCTCATCATGGTGCCTTGACACAAATTGTTTTTAGCAGCTTTCTAGGTAGTTCAGTTGAGATTGAGAACCACTGGCCCTTAGTGCTGCCACTGATACGTGTGACTGATGAAGACACAGTCATTGTTCATCACCGATTTTGGAATTTTGCAAGGCTGGCCTTCTGAAATGTTTGAAGGCAAAGACTTTTTCTTACTCTGTTTCCTAGCACCTCTTCTAAAGAAACAGTAAATATCTGTTAATTAGTTTTATTTCTTTTAAGGTATTCCAGATTTCAAGCTGTTCTCTGGATAAAACTGATTATTTCCCCCAGATAAGCACAAACTATGTGCACAAATATTAAAATAAAGACGCCCCCCCCCCCACCAAAAAAGCCAAAACAAAACCCAAAAACAAAACCAGGAGATTTTAGGAGATTCAAAGCAGGGAAGTCCTGAAGGCCTAGTGTAGTGGGAGTGACTGGCTGGTGGAGAGGAAGGTATTCCAGCCTCATCAAGAGATGTCTGTCTATCCAGAAACTCCCCATGGCTTTGGGAGAACCCTGAAGGATCTCTCTCATCTGTCTATTCCTGTCTCTATAACAGGCAGCACTACATGTTACTGTTACATTTTCAAATAAAATCTGTACTTCTCAAATGCATGCTCACTATACTCCTGAATCAACTTTAGAATACTGTGAGTAGTGAGAAAGCATTTATCCTCTTGTGATGTTTAAGCCTAATACATACAGAAGCTACTCTCTAATTAACTTCACCTTTTTGTTATTCATTCATCAGATGGTGGCTGCAAAGCAGGATAAATGCACGGGTAGTGGATCTAGTTTAATGTTACTCAAACTTTTTGCATTTGTAGACAAGGGCTGGTTCACAATATTTTCTTTAGATTAATTGGTATCTGTCACATGTAGAAATTTGACTTTTTTTGAAAGACTTAAACCAAAACATTAAATAAAGTTGTAGTTAGAATTGCAAAGTGGTTTGCTTTTAAAACAAGCTGAATTGACCCAGGAGGTTTTAGAGTTACTGTACTTTTCAGTTACATTTTCCTTGTCTTTTAAAAATGATGTATTTATTTATTTTTGAAGTGTAATTGATATAGTCTTATATTAGTTTCATATATACAATATAATGATTTAATAGTTTGTCAGTGCTCATCAGTGCTCAGTAGTTTGAGGAGAAGGAAATAGATACCAATTCCAAATGGTTGGTTATAGATACTTTTTTTTTTTTTTAGTTACAACAAAAATCTTTTATTTACCAGAAGGGTAAAAACTAGAAAGCAAAGAAAATGTGATAAAACTTGTTAAAGTTAAGGAATTCTGATTTCCAAATGCCTTATATATTTGTACTTAAAGTCAGATTATTTCCCAGGTAATCTCTGTAGAGTATAAAAGGTGCTAGCCATATTGAAGCTAAACTTTGTTTTTATGTAGTAACACGTTATCAGAAATACCATGTTTAGAAGTGAATATATTTAAGATACCAAAGATATATATGGACTTTTTTATTGAATCTCTATGTATTGAAATTTATTCATAATATGGAAGAACACTGGTGTTTTTTCCTTGCTTAGCATTATTTCAGTATTTCTTTCAATAAAATCCCAGCATCACGGTGTCAGTTTTTACCCCAGACCCTCATTTTAAGGAATATCCTTGTGCCCAGCCCACTGTGGATATCTCCATATAATAAACAAGGGAAGTTTTGAACAGAGTAGGTACTTATGGGTTGGTATCTTATATCCGTTTGTTTGGGCTAGAACCCTAATCCCTTAAAGTATTTTTTCCTTAAAGTTGTACTTTGTCTGTAATTAATCTAAATTATAATTTAAAGTACAGCCACCATCAGTTGCTGACATTTTCAGCTCCTACAAGTATGATCCTGATATGGGTGAAGTACTGAATATCACACTGGAGGGTCAGCGTTCAGCCTCGCTCTGCCCCAGCTGTGTGATCCATGATCAGGTTACCTTTTCCTACTTAATTCTCTTCAGTCCAAAATGGAACTAAAATCATCTGTTCTCTCCCTACCTCTAGGGACGTTTTGTAGAGATTAGGAATGCAGTCTCATTATTTTGTGCCATAGATTGGACATTTGTGCCCATCTCTCCCCAGTTCATATGTTGAAATCCTAACTCCCAATGTGATGGTATTTTGATGTGGGGTATCGGGAGGTGACTGGGTCACAAGGGTGGAGCCCTCATGGTTGGGATCGGTGCCTAATAAAAGGGTCCCCAGAGAGCTCTGCCCCTTCTGTCATGTGAGGACACAGTGAAAAAGGGCCGTCTGAACCAGGAAGTGGGCTCTCATGTGGCTCCAAATTTGCCAGCACTTTGAGCTTGGACTTCTGAGCCCCTAGAACTGTGGGGAATAAATGTTTGCTGTTCGTAAGCCACCAGGTCCACGGTATTGTGTTATGGCGGCTCCAGCTAAGAACGTTCTGCTTTGGTTTTCCATAAAAAATAAGAGTGTGCAGGGAGGGCTTGGTATCGCCTCCCCATGAACTTGGTGAACCAGGTCTGGCAGGAACGCAGGTTTTAGTTTTTTGTTTTTTGTTTTTTGTTGTTTTTCCTTTTTTTGAGTAACTTCACATGGTATTATAACATCTGAAGCTTATGCTTTCTTCAAAATAGAGTAAAATGAAGTGTTTTTACAAGGTCGTTTACTAAAAATGATAGTGGCATACTTTATTTGAAAGAAGCTTAATTTTAATTACTGAAACGTGTTTGGGCAGAAATGTCGCTATGCAATGAATGTTTTGACATGTGTGGATTTAAAATATGTTCCTCAGCCTGATCTTCTATAACTAGTCAACCTCACCGGGTTTTTCAGTTTAGTTGGCATTGGGCTTTTCTTCATTAAGGCTAAAAAATCAAAACCTGATGTCAGAAGCATAATTTCCATATTTGACTCTTAATTAATTTGATAAGAGAATGCGGCCCCCCCCTTTTTTTTCCCCCAACACCAAGCACTTCAGCTCTTTCCAGCAATAGAGGTTCTATTTTTCTCTCTCTGAGAGAAATGGGACTGGAAGGAAATTGCCTAGACCGTTTGGCTCCCATTAAGTACAGAGGAAGATGAATAGTGTCTTCCAGCCACCCGTAGCAGGCCCCGCGTGCACCAGAGGACAGTGGCTTCAGCGCTGGTTCATGGCCCTCGTGCCTCAGCTCTGCTCAGAGGTTCGGGTACAGCCTGTGGGTGCTTCGTGTAGCTCCTTGAGAGGGCACTTGGGCCATAACGAGAACAGCCTGAGACCTGCTGGTAGAGAGCCACTTGGGTCGAAAAGGTGGTGAAGAAGCTTGAGAAGACAGTAAGGTGACAAAGTGTGTATAAATGGGTGAACGAAGTGCCAGGCAAAGGTGTTGCAAGCACCTAAGCTACAGAGCCCCGAGGGGTTCACTGTTCGGAGCTCCGCTCAGTCCTGTCGTGTGAAAGCTGGGGTGTTGAAAGGCCCCACCTGAGAGCTGTCAGTGGGGCAGTGACCGTGCTGTGGTGCTGTCTCCTGGGAAGAGGCTGGTCCTCTCTTAGCTCTCAGACCAGCAGCTGCGTGTTGCTGCTCCAGGGCTGCGTGGATTGTGTGTCCTTGGCAGGAATAATAACCACCTAGCCTCGCATTTGTGAGGACAGTCTCTTGATGACCCGTGTGAATCGTGGCCTGGGAGGACAAGGCTAGTTACAGTGCACTGTGGTGCAGAAACCTCGTTTAAGCCCATTTTTCCTCTCTTAAGAAGTAACAAAATTAATTGTGCTTTCTGTTCCTGCCCATTCAGAAGTTGGTGCTTCAAGAAACGAAATGACAGAAAGGCAGGTGATTTAGAGGGAAGAGAACTGCCTAGGATAATATATGGACCGTTGTCTAACTTCCCCATTGGAATAGATTTGGGTGTCAGTTAAATGTTTTGCTTGGTGTTTCAAGTTTAATGAGACAGCTGCAGAATATACTGAAATAAGTTTCTAGAACATGCTAAACCCATCCCACCTGAACACTTTGGTTCTTCAGTTCCCTCTATTTGGAAACCGTTTCTGTCGTTTTGAATGGCTTATCTTTCTAATCTTGGCTTGAACATTACTTCCTCAGACAGGACTTCCCTGGCTGCTTTTCTTTATCTAAAAATAAGGTATCTACTCCTCTATTTTTTAGGTTTCTATTTATCTCCTACTTAAATGATTAGTTTCACTTGTGGCCATGCCTGATAACCAGCACAGTGCCAGTCCCATGGTAGGAGGTCAGCAGCAGACATGTGTTGAACGAATGAATGAAAATGCTGTGTTTCCTTCAGAAAAAGGCACTTATTTAGGGCTCTGTTCAATAGACTGTCTGTGATGATGGAAGTGTTTTGTATCTGCGCGGTGACGTATGGCAGCCACCATCCGCCTCTGGCTCTTGAGCACTTGAAATGTGGCTAGTGCAACTGAGGAAGTCAATTTTTAACTTTAATTTAAATTTAAGTAGCCACATGCGATTAGTAGCTATAGAGTAGCTATGTTAGTAACTATATAGTAGCTGCAGATCTGGAGGATATGCTTTTATCAGCCTTTGACATTTATTTACTTTTTTAAAAAATTTTTATTTCTTTATTAGAGAGAGCGTGTGCGCGCACACACATACACTCTCTCTCTCTCACACACACACACACACACACACACACAAGCTTGCGCACGTGCATGAAGAGCAGGGATTCTGGGGGTGATGATCGTAGGATTTTATTTTTTTTTGATGTGTATCATGTTGATTGATTTACAGATATTGAACCTGTTTTGCACCCCTGGAATAAATCCCACTTGATCGTGGTGTATGATTCTTCTAATGTATCATTGAATTTGGTTTACTAATATTTTTTGAGGATTTTTATGGTGGTGTCCATCAGGGATATTGGTGTAATTTTCTTTTTTTGTGTTGTTTTTGTCTGGTTTTTGTATGAGGATAATGATGGCCTCTTCTATAGAATGAGTTTGGGTGTTCTTCTTCAGTTTTTTGTAATAGTTTGAGAAGGATAGGTATTAACTCTTCTTTAACTGTTTGGTAGAATTCGTCTCTGTAGCTATCTGGTCCTGACCTTTTATTTGTTGGGAATGTTTTGATTAGTGATTCAATTTCATTACTAGTAATTTGTTCATATTTTCTATTTCTTCTTGATTCAGCCTTGGAAGACTGTGTTTCTAGTAATTTATGCATTCATTCTAGGTTGTCCTATTGGGTAGCATTTAATTGGTTTTTGTTTTAGTTTTGTTTTTTGAGAGAGAGTGTACACTATGTGCACGAGTGGGGGGAAAAGGGTCAGAGGGAGAGAGAGAATCTGAAGCAGTTTCCTCCCCCAGCCTGGAGCAGAGGCTGGGCTCAATTTCACTGCCATGAGATCATGACCTGTGCTGAGATCAAGAGTCTGATGCTTAACCGAGTGAGCCTCTGAGGCACCCCTAGCATATAATTGTAGTAGTCTCTTATGATCCTTTGTATTTCTTTGGTATTGGTTGTAACTTCTCTTTCATTTCATTTCTTTTATTATTATTATTTTTTATTTTTTTAAGATTTTATTTGAGAGAGAGAGAGCACAAGCAGGGTGAGTGGCAGGCAGAGGGAGAGGGAGAAGCAGGCTCCCTGCTAAGCAGAGAGCCCAATGTGTGTGGCTCTATCCCAGGACCCTGGGATCATGACCTGAGCCAAAGGCAGACGCTTAACGGGCTGAGACACCCAGGCATCCCTGTTTCATTTCTGATTTTATCTATTTGGGCCCTCTTTTTTTTCTTGATGAGTCTGCCAAAGGCTTATCAATTTTATTTTTTCAAATAAGCAGCCCTTAGATTTGCTGATCTTTTCTATTGTTTTATTTTTTTTTAATTAAAAGTTCATTTATTTCCACTTTGATTTTTATTTCCTTCCTTCTACTAACTTTGGGCTTTGTTCTTTTTTTTTCTAGTTCCTTTAAGGGTAAAATTAGATTGTTCACTTATTTTTGTTTCTTGAGGTGGGCCTGTGTTGCTATAAACTTTCCTTTTAGTATTGTTTTTGCTGCATTCCATAGACTTTTATTTTGTTTATTTACTTTGTTTAGTTTATTTTGTTTATTCATTTTGTTTAGTTTATTTTGTGTGATATGTTACTACCCCAGATTTCTTTTCATTTCTGTTTGCATGGGATATCTTTTCACTTCCCTTCATTTTGAGTATGTGTGTGTCTCTGAAGTGAGTCTCTTGTAGGCAGCATATAAGTCGGTCTTGCTTTCTTATCCATTTTGTCACCTTTTGTCTTTTGATTGGAGCACTTAGTCCATTTACATTTAAAATACTTATTGATAGATATGTATTTATTGCCACTTTGGTGATTATTTTTTAGTTGTTTTTGTAGTTATTTTGTTCCTTTCTTCTCTTGCTCTTTTCCCTTGTCATTTGGTGACCTTCCTTAGTGTTCCGTTTATATTTATAGTCCTTTCTCATTTTTTGTGTATCTATTATAGATTTGGTTTGTGGTTACCATGGGGTTTATATAAAACACTCTACGTGTATGTTAGTCTGTTTTAAGTTAATGGTTACTTAAGTTCAAGTGTGTTCTAAAAGTACTACATTTTCATATCACTCTAAACCCCATGTTTTATGTTTTTGTCATCATTACATCTTATTTTGAATAACCCTTGACTAATGATTTTAAGTCCAGATGATTTTACTGCTTTTGTCTTTTACTTTTCTTAGTAGCTCTGTAGGTAGTTGATCCACTACCTTTACTATGTTTTTACCTTTACCAGTGAGATTTTTCTTTCATAATTTCCTTATTTCTAGTTATAGTCTTTTTTTGTTTTTCAATTTAAAGAAGTCCCTTAAACATTTTTTGAAAGACTGGATGGTGTTGATGAACTCCTTTAGCTTTTGCTTGTCTGGGAAAATCCTTATCTTTAATGCTGAGTGATAACATTGCTGGGTAGAATATTGGTTCTAAGTTTTTTCATTTCAGCATTTTGTATACAGTGTAACATTCCTTTTTGGCCTGTCAAGTTTCTATGAAAAATCAGCTGATAGTTTTATGGGGGTTCCCTTATATATAACTAGTTGTTTTTTCTCTCACTGCTTTTAAGATTCTCTTATGCACTGATACTTTGATTATAATATGTCTTGGTGTGGGTCTCTTTGAGTTCATCTTGTTCGGGAGTCTCTGCACCTCCTGGACTTGAATGTTTGTTTCCTTTGCCAGCGTAGGGAAATTTTCAGGCATTACTACTTCAAATAGGTTTTCTGTCCTTTTCTTTTTCTCTTCTTCTGGGATCCCTATAATACAAATGTTAGTATGCTCAATGTCATTTGGTCCCTTAAACTACTGTCGTTTTTTAAAAAAATTCTTTTTTCTTATTGCTTCTCTGATCGGGTGATTTCCAGTACCCTGTCTTCCAGATCACTGATCTGTTCATCTGCTTCATCTAATCTGCTGTTGTTTTCTTCCTATGTATTTTTCATTTCAGTGATTGTGTTCTTCAGCTCTGATAGATTCTTTTTTATATATTACTATTATTTTTATCTCTTTGTTGAAGTTCTCACTGTGTTTTTCCATTCTTCTCCTAAATTCAGTGACCATCTTTATGACCATTACTTTGAACTTTTTATCTGGTCGATTGCTTATCTCCATTTCATTTAGTTCTTTTTCTGAGTTTTTGTCTTGCTCTTTTGTCTGCAACATGTTCCTCCTATACCTCTTTTGTCTTATTCTCTGTTTGTTTCTATGTATTAGGTTAATCAGTTATATCTCCTAGTCTTGAAGGAGTGCCGTTAAACAGAAGGTGACCCAAGGAACCCAGCAGTACAAAACCCCCTTGGTCAAATGAGCCAGGTGCCATAGGAGTGTCCCCTGTGTGGGCTGCATGCATCCTCCTATTGTGGCTCTTTTGCAATTGGTGTGGACTTTGAGGTGTGCAGGGCTGTTGAGGTCTGGCCACGTTTGCTATTGCCTGCTGGTGGAGTGGGGTTGGCTTTTGGTCTATCTGGCAGTGAGTTCCAGCTGTGTGTTGGCAGATAGAACAGGTCTCGTGTGGGCTTAACTGTGACTGTTGTTGACATCCTAGTGTTTGGGGCTGGTGCCCTGGGGTGGGGGAGCTTTGGAGAGGCTTCAGTGCCAGTGAACACTATATGTCAGGTGTGGTGGGTCAAGGAGCACTTCGAAGGGGCTCTGGTGCTGGCTAAGGGTGCCCATTTGGAGTGCTTAGTTGTGGAGCCATTTGAGAGGGGTTCTAGCTTGGTGGTTGGTTTGGACAGGGCCAGTCTGCAGGGAAGCACTGGGACAGACTGAGTGGTGCAAGCACTGTAGATGGAGAGTGTCAGAAATGGTGCTTGCCAGCAGCAGGCCAGCTAGAGACAGAAGGATAAGAAAGATGGCATCTGCCAGCACTTCTGTCCCTAGAGAACATTCTAACAGATCCCTGCTCTTCTGGCACATACCCTAAAATTAGTGGATCTCCTTCTTTTGTAACCTAGGAACTTTTCAAACTATGTGTCTGCACTGGGACTTGGAGTGAGTGAGACTGTATGAGTGCCCTTGGAGAGCACCTTCGGATTGCCCTCCAGCTCTCCTGGACATAAGTCCCGTTAGTTTTCAAAGCCAGATGTCATTGATGCTTGTCTTCCTGGTGCAAGTCCCCTGGCCTTTGGATCCCAATATGGGGCTTGGGCATCTCATTCCTTGTGGAGGGGCAGGCTCTATGGTTGTGATATCCTTCCCTCTTGACAGGTGCCACATGAGATGTGTTGGTTCTGACTAAATGGTGTCTCTGCCTCTTCTACCCCTCTTGATATGGCTTTTTCTTTATATCTTTTTATCCTTATGTATGCCCTTTGTATTCTTATATCTGAAGATATATGTCTTCTGCTAGTGTTCAGTTTGTTTGCAGAGATGGTTTTTGTATGTAGTTGTAGCTTTTGCTGTGTGCATGGGAGGAGGTGAGCTCAGGAGCTCTCTACTCCCATCGTCTTGATCCCACTTCATTAAATTGTCTTATTCAGGTCTTGAAATTAGAAATAGAACCAGCTGCATCTTTTACTGTGTAAAAATAAGGAAAATGTTTAAAAGTCATGTTTCATGATAGACTTTTAAAAAATGTAGTTATGTGTGTGTATATATAAAAATTGATCATTTTAATGATTTTAAATATACAGTTCAGGGACATTAGTACATATATATTGTTGTGTAACCATCACAATGATCCATTCTCTAGCACTTTTTCATCTCTCAAACACTATCCCCGTTTAACAATTACTCCCCATTCTCCCCTCCCCCTGGCCTCTGATAGCCACTATTCCACCCTCTCTCTATATGAATTTGATGATGGATTTTTAAATTCTTGTCCAAAGTCATTGTTCAAACCAATAGAGAATACTAATATCTATGTGTCTATAGGGATCACCTCTTTTAAAATGACCTTGACCTAACTAAATGCATAATTGCCATATACTGGGAAATGGTAGACACTTCTTGCTAAGGACCTGAATCCATCCAATTTGGTCACTGCTCCTAGCTATCACTAACCTTACTTGCTTGCCCTGAAAAAGATCATTTTTCTCATTTATAAAAACAATAACTCTGGAAAATTACTTTTAAGTGACAGGTGGTAAAATTGACTTTTTTGCATATGTGTCGTCATGTGCTTATATTCCAAACTTTTTAACAGTCTCCATTGAGAAAGGCAAAAAGAAGCAGGGATCAGTTATTTAAAATTTTTAATATCTTCTAACTTAGAATAATATCGTTGTGAACACTGGGGAACTGTGCAGAATAAGCACACCTAAACTTAAGAATTCAAGGTGGCTTTTTAGTCTTTTAATGAGCAGTTAGAGTTTGGGGAATTTGAGGTGTTACCTTCACCAAATAAGTTGCCCCTTATTGCTGTCGGTGTATCACCGTATTCAGAAGACCAAGGAACAAAGCAGGAGATGCAGCCCCAAGGAGAGACTTACCATTGGCATATGTGCTTAGAAGTAATCAGCAGAATGGGCATATAAGGGCCACTCTAAAAGAAACACACAGTTCTGCTGTCATATCCTGAATGTGCATTAGGGAACATTTCCTGAGGTCAGTGGCCTTTACAGTGGACGCTGAAGGCCACAGACCGTCTTAGCTGGTGCAGGTGGGGAGGTGAGATGGGCCATTCCTGGTGGAGGAGACCACCAGAATTTAGATTGATGGGTAGGGTAAGCAGCTGTAGTTCTAGTCCTTGTGAGCAGTTTCATTCAACTGGAGTGTGGGGTGCAGTCCCTGGGAGGGAAGAGGTTTGGGCTTGTGGGGAATGCTGGGATAGGCCAAGTAGAGTCCAGGTCTTTTGAAGCTTAATAAGGTTGTGCTTTGGAAGGGTAAGTCCAGGCATAGTGTATAAGCTATATCAGAGAAGGTAATCATTTTAGGTGGAAGGTGGTTAAAGGTTGTTTAATTATTTTGAAGAAGATAAAGAGGGTCTCTAAATTATGTCAGTTTTGGTGGGAGTGGGTAAGAGGGCCAAAATGGCAGAAATGTTGTGAAGATAGAATTCACAGGCCTTATCAGTGGATTGAATGAAGCAGAGTAGGAAGGTCAAGAGTGATCATTAAGTCCCTAGGTTGTAATGCATATCATACAAAATTCGAAAGTATAAATGCATGTATTAGAAAAGTAAGCCTCTCTCCTGTGTCTGTCCCTCAGCTCTTACAACCTCTTACATACTTTCTTACATATGTGTGTATATACATAAGCTATGTTTATATTCCCGTTAAACAATGTTAAAAATTACCCTGCATGGTAATCAATACCTTGTTTATCATTTAACAATATATCTTGGAGATATCTTATGTCAATACAGGTAGAGCTACCTTATTCTTAATTTACTCAGCTAGTCCCTCATTAATAGAAATGTGTTTCCTGTCTTTGGCTCTTACAAATTGCTTAGTGAATATCTTTGTTCACGCATTATTTTGCACACATGCCAACAAGTGTATCTGTAGATTGAAAGTACTGCAGGTGGGATTGCTGAATGAAAGGATGTGTGCGTTGTAGTGTTCATGATATTGCCAGTTGTTTTCCATAGAGTTTTTATCAGCACTGCTTGTTTCTTAGACCCTCATAATAATATGATATCAAACAACATAATCTTTCCCAGTTTGTAGATTTAAAAATTCTGATTGTCACTTTAATTTGCATTTCCTTCTGAGTGAGATTGAGCATCTTTTTATAATGTTCAGAGGCATTTGTAATTCCTTTTTGGGAAACTTTATTTCACTCGCTGATTCCCATTTCTCTATTCGGAAGTTGGGCTTTCATGGAATGCTTATAGTGGTTTCTCATAAATAATAATCCTGGAGTTTTGGTGTATTTGTTGGAATGACTTGAAGGCAATAAGTATTTATTCCCATTTTTTTAAGAGTTCGTTTTAATGAAGAGTCAATGTTAATTTTTTTCAAATGCCTTTTGAGCATCTGAGGGACTGATTATATGATTTTTCTCCTTTGGTGATAGGGTAAATTGGAGGACCGATTTTCTATTTTGATTTATGCTTGCATCCTGTGCATGACAGGCACCCACCACTCCTTTTGGCCATGGAATAGTATTTCACTGGTTTCTGGATTCTGTTTATTCATGTATTATTTGGGATTTTTGCATATAATCCGTAAGTATCTTATTCATCACTGAAACAGCTTTTCAGAGATCACTGATCAGCTCCCATGGGTTCAGTTACCCCTCTTCTCATGTACACTCGTTAATCTTGTTCACCGTAGTGGTGGCATTTCACACCTTACCAATGTTTTCACCTTATCTTTTTAAAATGCTCTCCTTTCTTAGCTTCTGTGATACTAGGACCTGAGCCCTCCACTCCCTGATGAATTCTCCTCAGAGGAGAACCTGCCTATCCAGAGCCTCCCTCCTTGACCTTCTTTCAAGCCTGACGTCAGCACTAATGTGGACCGACCTCTCATACATCACGTGACATGCTCATCTGCATGTCCCACCATCACTACAAACACAGTGTGTCTGTCAGAAACTCATTCCTCACTCTCACCCCAAATCAGCTTCTCCACTTGATACGCTTTCTTCTGTTCATTGTAACATCTACCATTTTCATAATGATCCTGGCTCTGGCATGTATTGAGCACCTGCTGTATGCCAGGCCCTGAGAAGCTGAGTAGCTAGGAGAGAAATGGGAACAAGGAAGGCAGGCTCAAATGTAGATTCCTTTCTCTAGAAACTTGAGGTAATGGAGAAAAAGATGTTGTTTGAAAAGGTGAAGGGGTAAAGAAGTTGAGGGAAGCCTGATTTGTTTGAGGTGAGGAAACAGTGAAAGGTGAGAAGCATCAGATGCAAGAATCAAAGAGGCTAATGGGAGCATTGCCTAGGAGGTAACTGATGCAGTTAGTTGCCAGAAGAAGAGAAGGATGGGAAGGTCCAGAGAGACTCTGAGAGGAGAACCGTCGGGTGCAAGAACATGAGGCCCGGGTTAATGAAAAAGGTGGCATTTTGTTCTTGAAGAGAACAGACATTTTAAGTTCTCTGAACATTTTTCTTAATGTGTCTATCTGTATTAGCACGATCTGCTTTCGGCTACGTTTGATAGACTGTCAAAGTCTGTAGAGGGCATGGAGGACCATCAAGGGCTAATCTTAGCATGTCGTAGATGCTCACAGTTGGTCCTTGAATTTAAGGCTCCATCTGCAAGTACATTTTTTGTTGTCGTTCAGGGAAGACTGCTTTTTTGTTCTCTCTTTTAGCAGTTTGGTTATCAGGAGTGTTGGGGCAGGTAGAGAAGGAATTAACATCTCCTAATGCCACTCATTTAGGCCACGTGAGCATATCTCTCCCTAGCAATAGTAGCTGCGTGGGGAGCAGTGAGCCGCTGTGCACCCCATGCACAGTTCTGATGGAGGCTGTCCTCCCTCAGCCCTCTGCAGAAGTCCTCGCAGTCTCAGAGTGCCACTTGTTTTCATGGGCTTTTTCACACCAGTTGTTTGCCTTGATTGTTAGGAAAGTTCATATACCGGGAATATGGTTTTTACATTTTCCTCTCTCCTCTTGGTTCCTGCTCTCATCCACCTGCCTCAGCCACATCTGTCCCTCCTTTTGCATGATAGCGTTTCATGTCCTATGATAGATAGCCTTATAGCTCTTGTTCTCCAGGGTAATCTTTTTTGTTGTTTCTTTTCCACTAAATACTTGATTTCCAGACACTTTATATTCTCTTAGAGAACCTGTAATTTCTGTAGGCTTGCATTAGTACATTTTTAAAGAGAACATTGGGTTAATTATTTTCCAATGAGGGTACACTACTACCTTTCCTTTTGCTTATAAATAGAATTATAATTTGATTTACTGTCTATGTTCACTTATGGTAACTTTAGTGCTTCTCATAAAGAGAAAAGTTTATAGTGCTATTCAGAATATAAAGTGCTTTTTCTCTACCTGTGGTCCTGCCCTCTGTCACTCTGCATATAGTAAATAAGTGTATGTGTATGTGTACATATTATATACATACACATGTATAATGTAATTGTACAAAAGTATGTAAGAATGTAGTATATATCATTATGTTTATAGTATATAACATATAATTATATAGTCCATAACTATATAATTATGTATAAAGCATATGTTTGTGTGTGTGTGTGAGAGAGAGTGAGATCAAGAGCAAGAGTGAGAGAGAATAGTTTCTACATGTTAAATAATTGCCAGATTAATTCTGGTACTGCTTGAGAATGTTCCAGAGTCATAGACCCCTCTTGAGTCCTTTTACCCTTGTGAACCCTGAGAGGGAAACCTGAATCTTGTCAGACCTAGTGGGGAAGAAAGGCTCTGCCTTTCTGGGGTCTGACTTTGTACCTTATCTCTGTGGAGAGCTGCCTGGTAAGCTCTGGCAAGGAGGTGTCTTTACATAAAGAACCTGACAAATTCTGTCTCCGAAATCAGCCTGCCCTGGGCATGATATAAGCCCACGGATGGGGACATCGAGTTTTCTGTTCCTCTGTGCTTTCTCACCTCCTAGCCATCCTTCCTCCTAGACAAAGAATCTTCTAGAGTGGACCTCTACTCTGTCAATGCCATTTCCTTCTTTGGAGGACTTTTATAGTATGCCACAAATTCTCTATTAGAAAAAGCTGTGTTTATATGAATGTTTAGATGGAAACCTTTTCCAGAAAACACACCATTAGTACAGATGGGGAATTCTTCAAGACAAGGAGCTTACCCCAGTTCATGTGGTTCCAGTCCCCTTTCTCAGTAGGTGCTTTATGGTGACACTTTTGGAAATTGTGAAGCTATTTACTCTTCTGAAAGCAGGGGATAGGGATGAATAGCAACGTGGCCGTAGAGCCCTCCACTTATTAGAATATGTGACTTCTAATATGTGACCCAATTGTGGGTATCTGTCTGGTTCTCCTATAATGTATATTTTTTCTTCCTAGTCTTTTCTTGTTTTCTTTCTTCCACCCACACGGCCTTGTTCTCAGAGCCCTCCTTTTATTTATCAGGGAGTGTCACCACATCCAAGATGTTCCTTCTCCTTGCTCATTGGCAATGTCATAGTTTTGACTGGGTGACAAACATTTTCTCCTCTGAGTTTTGCTTTTCCATCTGTGCTGAGCCCAGTGATTGTCATATCTTGTCCAACCATCTGTCCCGAGTTTTTGCTATCTTCTTTTGATGTTTCTAATCAATAGTTTGGAGCCGCTTCTTATGGTGCCTTATTGTTGGCTTGTTGAGGGCCGGGTTGACCTCCTGTATTGTGCTCTGAACTCTTCTCACCAATTAGGTTTGCTGACACTACAGAATTTGATGAAAGCCATTCTAAGACACAGCATGACCTGTGGTTTTGAATATATGTAGCCTGATTCTCCCATTTGTGATGTTGGTAGGGACACTGTTGCAGGTGCTGGCCATATGTAGGCATAGGGGTGGGGTAGACAAAAGTCCCTGCTCTCGTACAATGTATGTTCTCCTCCATGGAGTTTTAGAACATACTCTTAAAAGACAGAGGAAGAAAAATTCCACTCTATTGGCTTTTAATACACAGGTGAGAGAAAATAGCACTGGTCAGTCTGTGCCATGGCTTCATCGCCTGATTTTAAGCAACACAATTATTGGATCTCTTTGCTCTTTCATCAAAATGGTACTAATTTTAGGCAAGGTGTAAGACCAATATATACTTAACATTCTTTGAACTACTTGTAGGAAGCATTCAGATGAATTCAGGGTTACTATTATTATATGTAAATAAACCTCCAGTATGTGTATTTGTTGTCTTCCACAGTAAATAGAACGGAGTAAAGTTTTATTTTGTACAGTTTTACTTATCTATGTATATGGTGTCTATGTGTAATAATAGTGCTTGTTTCCCCCCATATTATAATAAATAAATTTTACTAATAGATCTAGGCATTGTACTGACATTTAAACATGCAAGGAGAAATTTTGACAGTATATGTAATATATAGCCTAAAATACATAACTGACAGTTGCAGGAAAATCATCATTGTTACGTCCCATGGAGGTAGCAAAAGTGTTGAAGTCATTTATCCTAGCTCGAAGTCCTAAAATGTTTAACTCTCAATAATGTAGAGTATATTTACCCCATTTGCAACGTTTCTTCATAATTGACATGCACTTAGAGCTGGAGGATTTTGATGGTTCATTCATTTTAACAGCAAAACTGAGTTATTCTTAAAAATGTAAGAAAATTTAAATACAATATTTTGATGACACATTTGACATATTGCATAAATCAAATTCCAGATTTAAGTCAACGGAGAAGGGATTATGTTTGAATTTTAATCCTTAAAAGTTTGACTGTTCTATAATTTCTACCAATGCCTTAAAGACTGGCATGATAGACTGCTTGTGTACTTACCAAACCAGGCATGAGTTTGAATTCTTACATCAGGGAAAATCCAAAATGGACAAAATGCTATTCCTTTGTGCTTGGCTCCTTTTTAGAAGCTAGTCAGAAATTCTAAAGTTTTCAAGATCGTTATTAA
This sequence comes from Ursus americanus, assembly GCF_024610735.1. Taxonomy (NCBI): domain Eukaryota; kingdom Metazoa; phylum Chordata; class Mammalia; order Carnivora; family Ursidae; genus Ursus; species Ursus americanus. The sequence goes on from NC_142158.1 coordinate 9,835,847, forward strand.
ATATAGTTGATCCTTGAACAACATGCATTTGAAAGGCACAGGTCCACTTATACGTGGACTTCTTATAGTAATGTAAATGTATTTTTTTCTTTCTTGTGATTTTGTAATGTTTTTTCTTTAGCTTACTTCATTGTAAGAATATAGTATATATTATGTACAAAATGTGTGCTAATCGACTATGTTATCGGTAAGGCTTCCAATCAGTAACAGACTATTAGTAGTTAAGTTTTGGGGGAGTCAAAAGTTCTTTGTGGATTTTCGACTGTTCAGGGGGCAGTGCCCTAACCCTGGTGTTGTTCAAGGGTCAACTTTAATGGTGTTTTTAATGTATGAAATTGTTTTGAAAAAAATTGGAAATAGCTTACTGCAGGCTGCATTTTCTAAAACTACAGGAAATTTGAATTTTGGTATATCTATATCATATTTAGAAATCTGGGACTGCCAACAAATTTTTAAACCCTGTTTTACCTACTTTGCACCAAAATTATGGCAAATGTTTTTGTGTGGGACAGAGAGGGGCAGTAATACTCCATAAGTTACGCTTTCTTTTACAGAGGTTTCTCTAGTTAAGCAGAAGATTTTCTATACAAAGTTGACGTGTTCTGTGGACCCAAGATGTCACACCTCACTGATGGTTGTTAAGTTACTACAGGGATTACAAATTCCTTTGGAGGGAAGAGCATCAATGTCATTTGGAGGTCTATTTTATTGACTACTTAAAATGCACAGTATATTTACTTCTAAACTTTCGAAGTTTGAACATAAGACAGCCTAGATTAAATGAAATAGGAGTTTTTCAAGAAGAATGTGCTCATGTAGAATGTACTTCAGTTTTTCTACTTGAACTACAAAAACTCTAGGTTGACATAGTCTTGTTTTGGTGGCCTGTGGTTGGTAATGAGATCCAACTTGGTAATATTCTCTTTCATCCCCCCCGGGGTGGGTTAAAACAATTCTGGAATGGAAGTACTGTGTAGTCTTATGGAGCATTTCTTTCCAGATGTCTCCTCCAGAGCATGCACAGTATATAAGAATCTATCTTTATCCTTCTCACTTTTATATTCTTCAGAAACAGGTGTAGAAACCTTCATGGTGTGGTGTGTGTTCATTGGGAAAAGAGCTTGATTAGTATTTACCTACCAAGTGGCTAGTTATTTTGATAAGTTCATTCTTGTGAATGTGATCTGAGATAAGGAAATTGGTTTTATCTAGCCTAAGACATGGCTGCTTAACCTTGATTCTTTCTTTTATCTTTGGAATTTTAGTAGGATGCTGCTTTCGGATAAGTTGAGCCTGTTCTAATCTTTGTTCCAAAAGCCAGCGCTGCTTAAATCAAGCACTTCTCTGAAGGCAGTGTGCTGCGGGGTTGGGCGCACAGTTAGTAAAGAGGCTGAAGAGGCCAGTGGTGATTCCAACGCTCCCAAACCATTCAGTTTTGGGGGGAAAAAACCCTTTGACTTTTATAATTTGTAAGAAAATGAAGTGCAAGGTCTCTCATAAAAAAATAACATTTCTTCTGTTGTACCGGTATTTCGTGAGTGATTTGTCTTTCTTGTTGTTAGAATTAAATTTTGAGTGTATTTGGTGAAAAATAAGCCTTCCTTATGAATATTCATTCATTAATTTTCAAATGTGTGGTAGTGGAACATGCAAAATCTAGTAAGATGCATTTCCTTCCTCTGGAGAGCGCGTAGTTTAGTGGGAGAGACCAAGTCAACAGCTACAACAAAAAAATGGTGATCTGGCTGGTCAGTGCTGGATAGGCACACAGTGCTGTGGGAGCAGAGTGGAGGGTTACTTAACCTGGATAAGTGGAGTCAGAGGTTTTCTTGGGGGGGTTGTCAGAATACACAGGAGTTAACCAGGCAGAGAGTGGGAGGACTTCGCTTGGCTGAGGGAGCTATGTTTGCACGGACACGTGCTTATTACGAGTGGTTGATGTTTGGGGAGAGGTAGTTGATAGCAACATGTGGACTAGGTCAGATATTCAGAAAAGAAATTACGAAGATAAAAGACTTCAGATTTTTTTTTGACAGGTTTTAAGTAGAAGAGTGACCTTATAAGACTTGTATTTTAGATGATTTTGACAGGAGCCTAGAGAGCTGGTCAGAGCCACATGTGTTGATGGGAGGTAGAGCACTGCACTTTTGTATTTTGATAACGTAGGTGGGGAATGATGAAGGCCTGAACTAGCAGTAGTGGAGGAGATGGGGGCGTGGGAGGCACAAATCCTAGAGATTTGGGGTTTAGATGCAGTAGGGCCTAGCAACTGCTTGGATATCAGGAATAAAGGGACAGGACTAAAGGATGCCTTCCAGTTTTCTGGATTGAGTAATCAGGTGCTGGTTGGTAGCATTCCACCACATACAAATGCACAAGCTAGTATTAGATTTTGGATGTGTTGAGTTTAAGGGGCCTGGGCAGTGCCCAGGTAAAGTCCTGCCTGTGTAAACTGGAGCTCATGAGGGAGACTGGGGGTGGAAATACAGAGGTCTGACAGACCTTGACATATCATTGGTAATTGAAGTTAGTGATATTCAAAAGTAGAGGGGACCAAGGAAGGGTATGTAGTAGAGAAGAAAACAGGGCCAAAGATGGGGTCACGCATAAGGGATGGTTGGAGGATGTGCGTCCTTGAAGGAGACTGAGTGGGAGTGTTCAAAGAGCTGGGAGGAAGGTCAGGAGGAAGGTGGAAAAACGGAGGGAAGGCACATACTTTAGAAGAGGATGTGACCAATAGTGTCATATGCTACAGAGACTTCAAGTAAGATAAGCACTGGGAAGTGGCCATTGAATTGAGTAAATGAGAGGCCCTTGGTGACACTACTGAAAATAGTTCCAGTGGACCGAGAACCTAGAGTTCATTGAGTTGAGAAAATGAAGACGGGATGGGCTTAATGTTTAAGCCTCCATGCCTTCTTGAGAAATAAGGATAAGACAAGGACAGAGGGGACTGTAGCAGGATGGGGTCGTGGGTGCTTGTAGAAATTCGAGTGTTTTGTATGCTGAAATGAATACACCATAATGCTTTGGCCTAGGTGAGACAAAAGCTCCCTTTTCCATTGGAAGTAGGATACAAGCGAGAAAGATAGATGCCTAAGAAGTGAAGATTAAGTGTATGCTAGCAGCAAGGGTGGTGAGAACTGGAAGGATTACTATTTGGTCATTCTATACCTCCCCGTAAAGAAAGATACGTTATTTAAAACTAAGAGTGAGCCATGTGATTTTTATGATGAAGAAACTAGTTTTTCTGCATAGAAAGTTCGGTGATTTATAAGTCTTTAAACCTCAGTGGAGGAAAAGTTATTACTTAATAATATCATAGACATTCAGTTTTATTTAAAGAATCCTTGTAGAAGACAAATTGGAAACTCCATGTGCTGTTTTTCCATCTACCAGAGGGTTTACTCAAATTATATTCCTGTCATTGGCATTTTGGAGCTTGAGGACAATAGAATTGTTACAACATGAATTTTTAGAGCCAATTTTGACCACAGTGAAGTGACTGTGAAGGCTGAAGGTCAAGAGTATGATTGATTGGGTGATTACAATTCCTTTTAAAACAAATTAGAGGTGGCAGGTTTGCCACGGGCGAAAAGTACTGCAAGGAAATGAATCTCATCAGCATTTAAAACTTCTTGGATCATCAAAAAAGAGTTTAATGTTTAAAATATAGACACACACACACACCCCACAGAGGAATGACTTGCATTAGTAATTCCCATGTGTGATATTTTACAGTGTAGTGCTTAGCCTTATTTTTCTGCTAAATCATATACAGGCACTAAACTGGGTTTTTTATTTTTAACTTAGGGACTCGTACCCTAAATGTTAAATACACTTATCAGTCCCATTTATTTACTTTCTGTATTCATCTTTATATTTGGGGTCTTCTAGATTATTGGATTTGTGATTAATGGTTTGTGTTTGGGATCCCTGATTTAGAAGGAGGCAGGGGAGCAGGAAGGAAGCAAGGGCCAGTGTTAGGAAGGGAAGGGCAAAGGAAGGGATGAAGAATGGAGAACGATATGTGTGGGTGTCTTTTGTCTTGGAGTAGGGTGAGATGGTGGTTTTGGAGAATAATTTTTCTCAGGAAACTAATACGTGTCAGACACTAAGCTGTGCGTTTTCATGTATATTACATCCTCACAATAATCTTGGCAAGGTAGATATTGAAATTATTTGTAGTTTCAAAGGAAAAAAATGAAAGGAGGTAAGAAGATACGAGAAAAGTTTAAAAAAAAGATTTTGTTTATTTATTAAAGAGAGAGAGAGAACACGTGCGAGTGGGGAGGGGCAGAGGGAGAGGGAGAGAATCTCAAGTGGACTGTGCTGAGCGCAGAGCCCCACGAGGGGCTTGATCTCAGGACTCTGAGATCATTACCTGAGCTGAAATCAGGAGTCATTTGCTTAACTGATTGAGCCACCCAGATGCCCTCCCCCCAGAAAAGAACTTTTAAAAGTAAAGAAAAATAGTGATGGTAATGATGATGGTGATTGTTATAGTTGAACATTGCTTCAGTGTAGCTGGTTGTGTCGCTTTTATTCTGGTATTTTGGGGAGAGAATGTAGTCTTTGGCAGAGTCAAAAAGGTTATTGTTGGTTATTAAACTGGTATTATGGGAGCTAGTTGAACTGTCTACTTTTGTATATTCTTGGAAATTTTCATACTAATAGGTTTTTTAAATGATCAAGCAAAGAAGTAATAGTCTTGGTTGTGATAAAAAGTGAAAGCGTAGTTATGAATAGCAGGGAGAATTTCCTTCTTTTTTCTTCTTTTAGGTGTAGTAGCCTATGAACCCATTTCTGAGGCAAAATTCCTAACAAACTATTTAGGAAATGAAGACAATAAAATCATTTATTTTTTAAATGTGGTCATCTCAGTTTTATGTGTGAAGACTGCAGAAATTAGGTGGATTCTTGATTCGACTGCAGTGGAAGTTTTGTCCCAAGGAAGGAACATTTATTCTAGAAGGAAGGCCTGGGCTGGAACTGTCTCATTGTGGAAGGTATATAGCTCCAAGGGGGAGGATCGGAATCTCGTCAGAGAGCATCCGTTTCTGTAGAACACAGTAATGGGAACTGGAGGGAGCTACAAAGGCAGGAAAATAAGATAGTAGCTAATATTTCTGGAGGGCTTACTGTGCTGGGCACTGTCTAAACACTTTACGTATATTTAATCCTTACAACATCTCTAGAAGGTAGGGACTATTCTTTCTTATTTATTTTTATTTTTTTTATTGTGGCAAAATGTACAAGACATAAAAATGACTATCTTAACCACTTTTTAAGTGTCGAGGTCGGTGGCACATCCACATCGTTGCGTAAACCGTCACCACCATCCATCTCGGGACTTTTTCATCTTCCCAGACTGAAACTCGGCACCCATTGAACCCTAACTCCCTATTCCTACCTCCCATCCCGAGCCCCTGGCAACCACCCTTCTGCTTTTGTTCTCTATCAATTTGACTACTCTAGGGATTGCATATAAGTGGAATCGTACCGCGTGTGTCCTTTTGTGACTGGCTTACTTCACTCAGTGTAATGTAATCAAGGTTCCTCCGTATTGCAACGTGTGTCGGAAGTTCCTTCCTTATTAACACTGAACTGTGGTCCATTGTATGAATGTACCACATTTTGTCCAAATGTATGTGGATGTCCTCTTGGGTTGCTTACCCCCCTTGGCTGCTATGAACATGGTTGTAAAATATGTTTGAGATCTTGCTTTCAATTCTTTTGAGTGTAGACTCTGAGGTGGAGTTGCTGGCTCTTATGGTAATTGTATGTTTAATATTTGTAGGAACGGCCATACTGTTTTCTACAGCGGCTTCACCATTTTATATTTCCGTCAGCAGTGCGCCGGGGTTCCAATTTCTCCAGATAGGAGGTAGGTACTATTCTTGTTTTAGTATTACAGAGGGGGAAGAGAGGTGCAGAGAAGTTAAATGGGGTCACATAGCTAGTATGTACAGATCTGAATTTGAACCCTACAGTCCAACTCAGAACCTTTGATATCCAGGGAAGATGAGGCCCAGAGAGGCTCAGAGACATGATTAAGGGCACTATGCTTAATGTAGTATTGGAGTCTGGATTCAGACCCAGGCAGCTTGCCTTCAAAGTTCATATTTTTAAGCACTCTTAGATTTAGTGGTTGGCTTTTCTTTTCTTTTTTTTTTTTTTGATAAAAATGTTCTTTAAAAAATTCCACATTTTGTAGAAAGATATTAATTTTTGAATATTTCTAAATGTTTTTTTCCCGCCTTTCTAAATTTATGCTTTAAACTGTTCTGTTATTTAAAATATTGTCCTAGGAAATGTATGCAATATGTTCGATTTTCTCTGTATTCAGATTTCTTGGGTAACATTTGCCTTTAAATGTTTTGAATAAGTATGAATTGACTCTGGTAGAATTTTTTATACATCTCTACTCTACCTACTCCTGCCAGAAGTTTGCTTTCAAATAAAACCAAGCAAAATGATCTCAAGCTGGATTTAAATTGGGGGAAACTTGGAGGGTGTCAGTGGTAAACATTGAGGACCTTTTTTTTATTCGGATACAGTGAATTTCCCAGCTTTATCAATAGAGGAGCAACAGCTAGGAAATGTACTCATTTGTTTCATCCTGTATGTGTTATGTTAAGAGGCTGTGCGTCCTCCCTCAGAGAGTAGTCACCAGGGGGCTTTGTGGCATTCTGAAAATAGCGTCATTTGTCCATGAGGCTGGCACAGCTCAGCTTGTGTGTCAGCTCATGTCACGGCCTGTCTTCGGAGCCTCTCTTACCCCTGCCAGAGAGGCGCCCTTTGAAAATACAGACCCAGGGGCCTCTTTGACCCTGCTCATCCAGGCAGGCCCTCCGGGTGGCTGACTTCTGTGCTGCACTTCAAGGCTGGGGGGCTGGGTGTGCATGGCCTCGAGTGCCTCCCCAGGGTTGAGGGTGATGGCTTGTACAGCACACCATTATAGCTGGGTGTGGGTTTTAGACAGAGACTCCTGGTCCCGTTGTATCAGGGGCCCACAATCAGCTAAGATGACCTTCCTGATCTGGAAGATATCTTTAGAATAATCTCTCATTCAGTACACTGCACTCCCCCTAGGGAGCTTGAAAACATAATGATACCTGAGGCCCACCTCCAGAGATTCTGGTGTAACTGTCCTGGTGGGTGCCCTGGCCATTGGGATTTGTAAAAAACTTCATAGATAATTCTAATGTATGGTCAAGGTATAAGACTGTTGCTCTAATTTTTCTTGACTACCTGGTTCTTCGGGCTCTAGTTAAGACTTTTACCGCTGCAGAAGATACAGGAGGCCTTTTCTCTGGTTGTCCTTATCAGTGGGGATTGCTGGAATACATTTCTCACATACAAAGGGAATCTCTTCTTTTTGTTTAGCACTGGTTGAAAATTATTTCCATATCCTTATGGAGTATGTCTTTATATTCACACAATAGAGTGCTGGTTGCTGCAGAGGACAGATCGTATTTACCCTGCAGAGCCTTAAGTTTAGGAATGTAGAGGAAGAACAGCTGTTCATTCTCCAAGATTTCAATGCAAGCTTCAGGTCACTAGTTCTGATGGCAATTTCATTTTATAAAGTGAAGACTGTGATGATGTTGGAGCTGACATTTCTGCAGTTCTGGAAGGCTTCTCATTTAGACCCTCACTACCTGTAGTGCCTGCCCTCCCGTACGTTTAAAATCTCAGCCATATCGCTACTTTGGAAATCTGACTGTATCTTTGAGTAAGCCACATAGTCAGTCTGAGGGCGTCTGGTTTAGAGGAAGGGTTTGTCCTAGCCCCTCCTGGGTCGTTTGAGTTTGTTTCAAAGGGCAGCGAGAGATCTGGCATCATCTTTCCTGTGTTGGACTGTGGCTTTAAGATTGTTTGGTTGAAACGTCATCAAATTTTAGAGGTGAGATCTGGGGTTTGGGGAAGCAAGTATTCTCCTAGCTTTGATTTGGTTTTAAAAATGAGTATTTAGATGTAAAATTTTCTAACTTTGTTATCGTTTGTATTCTGTGTGTTTATGAGAGCTCTGTCAGCAGCTGAAACAGAAAGAAAGGATGTATGATCCATGGAGATTTTCTTCCTGTGTATCTCTTAGAGACCCCACTAAAGGGTAGAAAATGTTTGAGTTACTCTAGTAGTTGAGGACAAGGACTTCCTGACCCACTCCAAAGCCCTTCAGATAAAGGCAGAGCAGAGCAATTTGTACATGTATATACACAGTACATGCATACATAATGTTACGTTTATTTATAATCATACATAGTTGCTAATTCAGAGTGACATGAGGAAATTCTCTTAGGGACATCTGCCATTTATCTTCCTCGGTTTTTTCAAAGAGAGGCACGTTTGGGTTTGATCTGCCTTTCACATCTAGATAATTTCATAATAGTTGTGGGGGCCAGACTGAGGAGGTGGCTTCCTTCTCACATTTGTATGGATTTTTCCTCTTTGTTAATTACCTTGGTGATACGTGTGTGTGGAGTTGGAATGAAGGTACTGATGAATGAGGGGACCGGATTGCTTAGATCAAAGGCAAGGGCATCTGGTCATTTCTGATGTCTTAGAAAATGAAGGCTGTGCTCCCCCACCCTCCCTCCCCCCCCCCGCCGCCCCGGAAGGACTTGAAGGGGCTCTTGGATCAGTTGGAATGATTTTTCTGCTCTGTACTCTCATTTGTTTTCCCTATCTCCTTCCCTGTAATTATTCCTTGGTTGTTGACCTCCAGGGGCTGATTAGTTACACATGTCGCTAAGAAAAGGTCAAGGGTTATAACAACGCGGCACTTAATTTTCTGTTGCCTTAACTTAGTTTTTAACATGCTGGATGTTTGAAATGGAAAGGCAGCAAGGTACAAGCAAATTCTCTTTAAAAACACAGCCGGTTGTGTTGTGGAAGTTGTTCTATCGGCCCCTCCTAGCTCCAGCCCAGCCCAGCGCCACCTCTGGGTCTTTCAAAGCCAGCATCATTTCCAAGAGGAACAGTTCAGAAATGGTTCCCTTCCATCAATGATAGTTTGTGGCATCTTCATATAGGAAATGGAGAATCAAATACTGTATTATGGTGGGATGGGGAGGGGCCACTGATAGAACAGTAAAACGATTGTGGTTTTTTATAAAACTAACAGTGGTATTCCATTTTCATGGAAAAAGGGGTTAACTTGCACAAAAGCAAAGGTAGTGTCAGATGATAACAGTGAGCCACTTCCTGTACGTCAGGCAGTCTTTGTTGAAAAACGAAGATGAGTAAGGCATGGTCTCTCTGCTGTAAGAACTTACCAAGAAGCTCCTTGTGCCATTTATCTTCTCAGCCATATACTCTTCTGTAGTTACCAGTCACATCTGTCTCCCTCCTTGTCCCCTTACAGATGCCAAGGTGACAGTTTTCTCATATGCTGGTGCCCTTCCTCTTTGCAAGGCAGGGCACTCTTTTCATTGTGGCACCTACTAGTCCCAAGTGTGGTCCTCGCACAGCAGTTTCAGGGCCCCCTCCCCACCTGGATCTGTTATCAAGAACCCCCAGTGCCTTGGGCATACAAAATGTGTTAATATGCAGGTTCCGTTTCAGTCAGGCTAAGTGGGGCCTGAGAATCTGCATTTCTGATGTGCTCCCACATGATGCTGATGCTGGTCTGTGGACCACACTGGGGATAACAAGGCTTTGCTCTAGAAAGCCTACTTAAACCTCCCCTAATGCCTAAGAGGAGCAAAGATGTTTGACTTGTCTGCTAACATGGGATGGCATATGTACCTAGCTGAATACCTCTGGCCTAAATACTCTCATGGGGAGTCAAAGTTAAGAAAAGTACCTGTTTACTAGGTGCTAAACAGAGCTCTCATAGTTTCATTCATATACTTGATCCTCATAGCGGGCTTAGCGAGGTAGGCACTGCTGTACCTCTGTTTTATAGATGGGGAAATTGAGGCACGGAGGGTTAAGTAGCTCGACCAAGGTCACATTGACTAACAGGTGAAAAAGCAGGGCTTTTAATGCAGGCAGTGTGAACTCAGTACCCCAACTTTGAAAGGATTGCTCTGTGCTTCCTCTATATCTAAGATGTTACATTTTTAGGGAAGTGGAGTCAGATCATGGCTCAGAAATGAGAGTGTCTCGGTTTGTATAGTAAGGTGGTTCCAGAAGGCAGGCTGAGTACAGGTGTTCATGTTTAATGGACAGGACTAGTGAATGCAGGTGAGATAGGCATGATGCCAGTAGCTGAGGAACAAAAGGGCATGTGTAGCAAATTTTTATTTTAGCATCCCAATGTACCAGATACTGTGGCTTATGTTCATTTTTTTTTAAAAGATTTTATTTATTCAATTGAGAGAGAACATGTGCGCAAGTGGGGGGGATGGGCAGAGGGACAAGCAGATTCAGCTCTGCACCCAGAGCCCGACTTGCGGCCACATCCCAGGACCCCAAGATCATAACCTGAGCCAACAGGGTCAGATGCTTCACTGACTGAGCCACCCAGGTGCCCCTACATTCATTATTTCTTTTGAACCTTATAATGACCTTATGGCCTAGGTATAGATTTTAAAGATAAAGGGAACTGAGGTTTGGAGAGATTAAGTAATTTTCCCAAGGTCAGCAGAGAGGAGGGTGACATAATTTGAATTTTAAGCTGCTCTGTAGCCTCCTGGGGCAGGGCCTCTGAGCAGTTATTAAGATACAAAGGGGAGGTGAGAATTTGGTTGTTGATACTGCATTATAAAAGAGGTGCTTGGCTGGGGTGCCTGGGTGGCTCAGTCTTTAAGCGTCTGCCTTCAGCTCAGGGTGTGATCCCATTCTGGGATCGAGCCCCGCATCGGGCTCCCTGCTCTGCTGGGAGCTTGCTTCTTCCTCTCCCACTCTCCCGCTTGTGTTCCCTCTCTTGCTGGCTGTCTCTCTCTCTGTCAAATAAATAAATCTAAAAAAAAAAAAAAAAAAAAAAAAAGAGGTGCTTGGCCAAGAGATGAGGGTAAGAGCACAAGATCTGCAAGGCAGGGAACCTACGAGTCTCACTCAATGTTGGCCATTTAAAATTGGACTAGAGCCCCCTAAGATCTCTGTTTGTGGGGCTGGTCCCCAGATTGGACAGGGCTGAAACTGCATGTGGGGTTAAGTGGCTCCAAGTTTAAATCAGTTTCCATCTGTTGATTAATGTGTGTTGGGATTGAACACTCTTCCTGACCTGCATCCTTCATCCCCGAGTGAGCCCAGGAGAGACCAGTCCTGCCTTCACATTGACTCCTGTGTCTGTGACAGTCAGCCCTGGTGCCACCCTCCTCTGCCTCACCACCAAGTCACAGGTGTTTCTCCTTTCTTCCCCCATCTTTCTGATTGTTTCATTTCTTGCCACAGACATTCCTCATTGCTCCAAATGTGAAAATCTGTGCTTATTTACTTAAAATGATCAGTCTCATGTGACCCCATATAAATCTCTTTAACAGAGAACTAACCTGACAGCGTGTGTGGTGTGCCTGGGGAATTCTCTGCCTCAGGATGCTCATAATGGAGGGAGTGGACTGGGGTTAGCTGGGGGCACTGCTCATTTCTTGGCAATCCTTGACAATATAGGACACCTCCAGGTGGTTCTCCATGAAGCTGTTCTTCACGCTTGGCTCCCTGCTCGTCATGCAATGTTAAATGCCTCTGGTCTCCTTCCTCCCTGGGTCAGAGAGCAGGCTTTGCTCTCTGGTGTGGCCCCTCTCCTCTTTATCCTTACGATCAAAGGCTTGCATTCCATTTTTTATTGTTTTTTTTTTTTTAATTTTAATTAATTATTTTTGAGAGAGAGAGAATGGGAGAATGGAGGGGTGCCAGAGGGAGAGGGAGAGAGGGAATCTTAGGAAGGCTCCACGCCCAGTGTGGAGCCTGACACAGGGCTCAATCTCATGACTCAGTGATCATGACCTGAGCCAAAATCAAGAGTTGGACGCTTAACAGCCTGAGCCACCCAGGCACCCCTCCATTTTTTAAAAAAGATTCTCTTTTAATGATAAAAGCATCAGAACTATATTACAAAAAGCTAGGAAATAGAAAGGGAAAAAACAGCCTTATTCACCATCCTAAAACAGTGACTATCATTTTCTGCAATGATTTTTACATATCTGTATCTGTTTTCTATCTGCATTCTCCATTAGTGCTACGTAATCTCCATCATTACGATTTTAATGGTTGCATAATATTCTGTTGCATACCATTAATGATTTAGCTCTCCTGTTGACAAGTATATTGCTCCCAACTTTTCACAATTATTAATCGCACTGTAAGGTTTATCTTTGTGCATGTGGCTATTTCCATATTTTGAATTAGATTCTTACGAGAGAGTCCCAGGTGTGGCATTACTAGGTCAAAGAGTATGAACAATTTTATGGCTCCTAAAACATATTGCCAGATTGCTTTCCAGAGGAGTGGAACCAATTTACAATGCCGTCACAAAGTCATTTGTTTCCCAGGTGGCTAGCCAGGGTTAGGGTTGCAGCCTCTCACAGTAGGACAGGAGGGTGTGTGTGTGTGTGTGTGTGTGTGTGTGTGTGTATACGCACGCACACACGCGCATGCAAAACTCACTGATTCATATGTGTATTGATTTAAACTGCAGTGATGTTGTGCATTGTTCTTGTTAATAGGAAGATACTAAGTGTCTCATGCCAATATAATAATCGTCCAATTCAGTGTTTTATATCACAGTGTGCCAGACAAGGAATAAAGCAAGTTATACATATTTCTTGTTTCTAGAATTTTGGAAAATTAAAAAAAAAACTGGCAAAGGTTAATTAATAAGAACATTCAGCCCCTGGGAGGAGGTTCTTAGTGGCCCTCTCCTTTTTGAGAACACCTAATGATTTGGAGGTGAAGGTGGAATTTGAAGGAGGTTAGTGGGAGAGGCAGACGGGAGGGCTTTGGAGGTACCTGGGGCCTATGCTCAACAGCTTTTCTAACCTGAACAGCAAAGATACCCTCACCTGATAACTGCAGTCTTTCACATATGGAATGGAGTGCTTATGTTGAGAGGGATTTTGAGGTCACATCTAGGGCTTGGTGGGGAAGCTCCTTTGATTAATTAGTAATTTGTTCTAAATCTTTGCCATTACAATGTTCTCCAGTTCTTTGTATTTCCCATTGGACTGTAAACACTAAATACCTTACAGTAGGGACTGTACCTTTTAAAATCGTTAATTTTTATAGCTGTCCCCTGGATTGTCTAGCACATTGTTTTACATCTTATGTATGTAGTGGTGACTTTGTGTCTTCTGACTGACCAACTGACTGAGGGAAATGAATGCTGTATCTGAAGGTCCCAGGAGTTCTACCAAAGCCCTGTGCTTAAGTAACCGGATTGCCCAGATCTTGTGCTCATAAGAGTGAGTGTGTGTGTAAAATACGCAGCCGATCTCACAGGGGTAAAAAGGAAGAAGAAACTTTGGTGGAGAAATTACCTAAGAAAGGTGATGCTGGAAAAGATCTCTGATTCTTTTTTTTTTTTTTTTTTTTAAGGATTTATTGATTTAGGGGGGAGAGAGAGAGAGAGAGAGAGATAGAGAGAGCAGGGGGAGGGGCAAAGGGAGAAGAAGAAAGAGAGAATCCTCGAGCAGACTCCCCACCAAGCATGGAGCCAGATGCGGGGCTAGATCCCAGGACCCCAGGATCATGACCTGAGCTGAAATCGAGAGTCGGATGCTTAACTGACTGAGCCACCCACGCGCCCTGGAAAGATCTCTGACTCTGTGTATTACCTCCGGCATCATCTAACAGGACCTCCTTGTTTGACAGATGAAGAAACTGAGCCAGGAAGGCCAAGTGACTTCCAAGGTCACACAGATAGTGGATGATGACTGGGAACTCAGACCTGGTCCCTTGGGCCCTGCTCTGGTGTCCTTTCCATTATACCCTGTGGATAGAAGTTGGGGCACTTGTTTTGCTACTGCCACCCCCCCCATGCCCTCAACAGAACTATATTTGGATTTTCCCCCCCATATGCCCACGTTTCCCTTCTCTTGTAGCTGCACAGAAATGTGTTTATAGAGATTGTGACCTTGATGCAATAGTCAGGTCAGGTCCAGAGTCATAGGAGCTTAGAGATTTGTATTGAGAGCCCAGAGATAGTGCGGGATCAAAATTCAGTTTCATACAAAATTACAGCTTTGCATTATTATCTCTGAATTTGAATATAAACTTGTTATTTCAGAGGAAGAATGTTCAGTGTTAGTGGTGGTACATGGTTGGAGTGTGTATTTGCCACAATCGTGATCCTAATAAAACTCTCATTATGGTCCATATGTTCAGAGTAGAGATTTAAGGTTGTCAAGGGAGCATTAACTTTGAGTTTCTTGATTTCTCTTGTGTGACTGAAATCTAAACCTTGGTGTTGCATCGTCTTTGTGGTGTTTCTTCCTTCCTCTCCGTAACCTCTTGCCCGGAATTGACAAGCACATTTGTTTGCACAGTTGAAGTTCGGAAGCTAAAGGCTTTAATAGTAAGGCAGGCGCCCGTGGTGAATGTCAAATGGAGGGACCGAGCAGACAAAGCAGGAGGGAGAATGAACAGTCCCCTGGTCCCTTTAACAGCCCTGTGATGTCTGCCCTGGGATTTGAATGATTTGTGAGTGACTGCAGCCTGCTCAGTCCGAGGTGGCTGGAGGCCTCTGGAAATTGATGTTAACCACATCAGCTGTCAGCAGTTATAGCTACTGGGTAATCGGGTTTGGAATTTATGGGTATTTACATTTCGGAGGGCTTTGACTATGTTTCTATAACTTTGGAGTAGAAATGTTTGTCCTTGGTATGACCGAATAGCTTATTTTATGCATGGGGCCAGGGTTTCAAACTGTCTCAGTGTGTAAACCACTTTCTCCCTGGGAGAGCACAAAGAGAGTCTCGTTATCCTATCTGTGGCTAGTGGGCAGGATGAGTTTTGTCTGCAGCCCACTAAACGAGCTCCATACCGCCTTCTGGGCAATAACCAGTAATATGGTTACACAGTTTTTAAAAAGAAGTTAGAAAAGTCTTACTGACCACTGTTATAAACATTTTGCTGCGGCTTGCTGAGTTAGGCACTTTTTTTACTTTCGTCTCAAAGGGATTAACTTTTTTTTTTGTGATAGGAAATACTAAGCTTGTTCTCAAAAATTTAGGAAATAAGGAAAAACTGAAAGAAGAGAGAAAATTAACCCAAGTTCTTTCCACTTGAATGCAAGCCACATGTAACATTGCAAATTTTTCTTTCATTCCTTTTCTATACATAATTTTTATGTGGTTATAATTAGGCTTTTTTTTTTTTTTTTTTTTTAAGATAGAGAATGTAGGGAGGAGTGGCAGAGGGAAAGAGAGTCTTAAGCAGACTCTCTTGCTGAGCATGGAGCCCGTCACGGGGCTCAGTCCCATGACCCTGAGATCATGACCTGAGCCAAAACTTAGAGTCCTATAGATGCTTAACTGATTGCGACACCCCTGAAATTCAGCTATTTTTGAAAACAGTTTTGTTTTTCTTTCTATTGAACACATATGTTATTCTTGGTTATATAACTTCCTTTACAAAAACCTAATTTTTCATTGAGAGGCATTTATTGAAATATTTGCTTGTTTTGTCAGTGTCTGGACCGGAGGCGGCTCAGCCCTTTTTCATCAGTGAGGTTTTGCACTGCCCCTCAGTCATGGAGACAGACCTGGGTGGATTGTCTCTTCAGTTAGTAGCGACAGGCTCCCTCTTTCCTTTGAGAGTCATTGATTGGCACAGCTCCGATATTTTCCCAATTGCAGATTATCCTCTAGTGAACTTTCTGTGCATGAAGTTTAGCATGTATTTAGGATTATTCTTTTTTTTTTTTTTAAAGATTTTATTTATTTACTTGAGAGAGAGCGAGCAAGAGAGAACACAGAGAAAGAGGGAGAAGCAGATTCCCCACTGAGCAGGGAGCCCAATGTGGGACTCGATCCCACGACCCCGGGATCATGACCTGAGCTGAAGGCAGACGCTTAACCGACTGAGCCACCCAGGCGCCCCCAGAATTAGTTCTTTAGGATATTTTCCCAGAGTTGAATTACTGGTCAAAAAAGATTAAACACTTTGATGTTGCACACACACACACACACACACACACACACACACACACACAGTTTTATGTTGTATATTATATATATTATTTTTATTTTTTTTTCAAAGATTTTATTTATTTATTTATTTGACAGAGATAGAGACAGCCAGTGAGAGAGGGAACACAAGCAGGGGGAGTGGGAGAGGAAGAAGCAGGCTCATAGCGGTGGAGCCTGATGTGGGGCTCGATCCCATAACGCCGGGATCACGCCCTGAGCCGAAGGCAGACGCTTAACCGCTGTGCCACCCAGGCGCCCCTATATTATTTTCAACAAGTTGATACTAGTAATGCCAAACTAACCAAAGGCTACATATTAACATTGAGTATTACTGCTGTTTAAGCTTTGTTAACTTGTTATGTAAGAAATAGCATTGAGTTTTTAATTCTTTGCTTAGCAGTGAGTTTGAGTATTTTGGCATGTATTTGTTAACTAGTTGATTTCCTGTTTTATGAATTACCTCATCTTAGCTTAGAGTTGTGAGTAGGGAAGGGTGGTGCCTGTGGGAATCTTGGTGGGGTGAGTATGGTTAGGAGACAGAGTTGCCCTGGGGGCTTAATCTTGGCAGGACCCTACTTTGTGCTTTATTAGCTTCTGTCTTACCTAGTGGCAGGTAAGCACTCAACCTCCCCACTTTGCTTCAAGAGATGAGACTCTTTTAAGACTGAACTAAAGGGTGGGGGTGCTGGCCAGCTTAGTCGGTAGAGTGTGTGACTTGGTCTTGGGGTTGTGGGATTGAGCCCCACGTTGGGTGTAGAGAGTACTTAAAAATAAATAAAATCTTTAAAAAAAAGGATTGAAGTAAAGGGAGAGTGTGAGATTTTTATTTTTATCAAAAAAATAGAGCATGGATGTGAGAAATTTTTTGCTTTTTAAAAATAGCCTGCTACAAAATTGTTCTTCTTCCATTAATTCTTTCCTGAGTTTATTGAGTGTCTACTAGGCCAGGCATTCCTAACTGAGAGAGCGCCCCATACAGTGGCCTCAAGGTAGAGAGCATTGCATCCTGGGAAGGCAGTCAGAGCCAGAGCACCTGGATGGTGACAAGAAAGATCTGGGTGAAGTCACAGAAGCAGGAAGGAGCCCAGTGATGCGGACATTTGTAGGTTCTGGAGAATGCTGAGGGCAAGTGCTGAAGGGTTTGAGCTGCAGGGATGTGGTTCTGGAGAAGTGGATTGGAGGGGCAGCAGGAGAGGGAGCAGTGACTCCCCTTGGGTGCCTGCCAGGGTAGGCTAGGCATGAGGTGATAGGGCTTACATGCCCGTGCATCTTAAACTATCTGTGGCAAAGGCCTATAATTTTTTATTTCTAATCTGTTTTGATGGATATGTTTGTAAATTATGAGAAACATGAATTACTGGAAGAATGTGGCAGCAATGCCTAATTGTTCCAAAAGGATTTGTGTGCTTCCTCTCCCTTTCTGTCCTTACCTTACCGTGGGCTGGCACCAGGTGTCTGCAGACCACCCTTCAGTAGCCCCAGCTGTGACCGCTGCTCCAACATGCAGCACTACATCGAGCGCTTTCTGTGCACGGGGCAGCGGTGTGTTGTTAACATTCTCTGCCAGTCACTGTGCTATGCGCAGGAGAAACAGTGAGACAGGAGGTCAGGCCTCGGCCTTCTCAGCTTCTGTAGTGTCGCTGAAATAGGAGAGAAGTGGATGAATCTGGGGTAGACACAATAGGACTTACTGGTGGATCGAATGTGGAAGACGGGCAAAGGAGGACTCCAGGCTGACTGGCAGAAGCGGGAGTTATCTTTCAGACCTGGAGTATGCGAGATTCTTTTTAGCCTTGAGCTTTTATATTTTAAAGAGAGGACATCCTAATTCTTTAACAGCAAAATGATTTATCTCCTGCTACAGATTTGAAATGAATCTCCAGGGAAGAAATCTGGATGGCTGGGGGCAGGGGTGGGAGGGAGCCTTACTTTTCAATATATATCTCTTTGTACCTTTGGAATTTTGTAGTGTTTGTGCATATCACCTATCCAACAAAATATGTTTAAAAATAGGTTTCTTACAACAGCTGTGGATAAACTTGAAATAAGAAACGTGGAAGACTTATGTGATGAAAACTTTAAAACCAAAGGGATATGAGAGAGGGGTTAAAGGAAGAGTATAAAAAGGTAGGCTTGATATTGAAAGCCGTCATTTCTCTGGAAATCTGTAAAATCAGTGCTTCCCCAATTCAAAAGAGCAGTAGGATTTTTGTTGTTCAGGGAGGGAGTTAACGAAATGATACAGAACTCCTCTGGAGAAATACAAATGTAAGAAAAACCTGGGAAATTCTGAAAAAGATTAGGAATGAGCAGCAACTAGAGTTAAACACTAGAACTGGACAATTTAAACTTGCTGCGGAAGAAGAAATAAGTAAACGGATCAACAGAACAAAATACTATCCAGAAGTAAACCTGAAATGACCTGAAATTAGATAATGACAATGGTGGTTTTCAGATCACTGTAGAAAATAGATTTGTCGAATAATTTAAATGTTCAGGGAAACGAGATTAACAAAATGCATTTTTCCTCTTTCACTCTTTACACCGGGAGAATTCCAGATACAGATCAAAGATTTAAGGATGAAAATATGAAACAGTACAACTGTAAGAAAACATGGGTGGATTTATTTATAATTTCAGAATGGTGAAGACCTTTCTCTCAGCCGTACATTTGTAGCACACATGGCCAAGAAAACAGTTGACGGAAAGACAAGAAAGTTAACAATCTTACTTTTAAAAGAATTCATAGATGCAAGTAATAAAAAGACTATTAGTCCAGTAGGTTTTGTGTGTGTGTGTGTGTGTGTGAATTGGTAGTTTAAGAAAAAATACACAAATGCTGCTAAATAAATGAAATGTGCAGCCTTGCATATAATAATTATTAGAAGGTATGTCAATGAGATTATATTTGGACAGCTTGGCAAAAAAACAAAATTCTGAGTGCTCACAAGAGTTTGGGCAAACAGAAACTTTCACGTAAAAACATGAGATCCAGAGACAATATCAAAATAGAATGCATATGCCCTTTCCCTCGAAATCTCACCTTTAAAAAATTATCTTCCATCTGAACTTACATTGCTTTTTATGTAAGCAAGGATGCTTATTCCAGCATCGTTTGCTGTAGCAGAAACCTGGGGACAGAGCGCCTCAGTGTGGCACTGGTCAGTTAAATCCTGGCACCCCAAATGGCATTGTGACTTGTAGCTGTCCAGAGAGTGAGGAGTGTGTATTATGTGTTATGTTTTATATGTATTATGTGCTGACAGACAAAACATTCCAGTGCATGTTGCTGTTAGATGAAGAGCGAGATGTGGTCTGTGACCCTGTTTGTAGAGACAATCAGAAAGAATATGTTTTATAGATAGATTGAATAAATCCCCCACTCTTCCAAAAAGGATCACAGGAAACGTTAACAGTTGTAGGAAAAGTGACAGAGTAACTGAGGTAGAGATTGAGGAGGGGTCCCATTTGAATTATGTATGTGTGTGGTCTGTTTTATTATTTTTAACTCAGTAGGGATTATCTGAGTATGAGATTATAGGGCTTTCTTTCTCTAAAACACACGCACATCTCTAAATGTTACTTAGAAAAAAAATCCTGTAACATTTTCTTTATTCATAGATTGTGGTATTAGACTGAGATCAATTTACTTTGTTTATCCTGTCCTCTTCAGACATATGAAACTCTTAAGATTGAGACCTTTTCAGTTTTTGATCTTGGTGGTTTAAGCTAAGAAGAGGACACTGAGCCTCTTTTTAAGCATAGGCATGGAGGGTGGATGAGAGCCTAAAGGTTTGTAAGTGATGGGGACTAGGGGCTCCTGACTGGACCTAGCTGTTGGAAGGAGAGACAACAGCCAGCCACAGACGCTTTCTTTCATAACTGTAATGCATTTCTTTTTTTTTTTTTTTTTTAAAGATTTTATTTATTTGACAGAGATAGAGACAGCCAGCGAGAGAGGGAACACAAGCAGGGGGAGTGGGAGAGGAAGAAGCAGGCTCATAGCAGAAGAGCCTGATGTGGGGCTCGATCCCAGATCACCGGGATCACGCCCTGAGCCGAAGGCAGACGCTTAACCGCTGTGCCACCCAGGCGCCCCTGTAATGCATTTCTGATCCATAGTGATATAATAGCTCCAGTGTGGCCCCATGTGAATTTACCTACTGTCGATTTCTTTGGGGGTAAAAGTTTAAATAACTTTCTGTGCATCATAGGATCTTCTGAATGTTTATGGGTTTTATGCAGTAAACATATTCATCCACAAAACAAATTTAGGTACATAAAGTTCTTGGAGTACTAATGAGCTTTTTAGATGTGTGTGATGTCTGAAACTTGTAGATAATTTAGAAAAAAGCAAATGGCTTGGGACCATCTTCTGGAAGCAATTCAGATTATGAATGAAGCTGCAGTCCTTGTGAATGTGCCTTCAATTCAAAAGCGATGCAGTTTTATTCAAGGCATTCAAGAAATTAAAGTGTAAAAATTTTAATAAGAATTTCTTTTGGGCTTTGCTGGCTATTAATCTATAAGTCTCATAACTTACATTTGTATGGTATTTTTTTATGTTTAGACACTCCCCCCCCCCCCCCCCCTGCCAGTCTCACTTATACTTCCTAACAGCCTTGGGAATTGTCTCTATTACTTGAGGACTTAGTGTTTTTAGTGTTTGACATTGGAGGGCAATCTTGCCAACCCTGAAAAGACGTTAACAATGGTGCAGAATATTATAGTGCCACAGCAGAAAGAACCAAGGGCGTATCAAAACTTAAAGATTTGACTCATTTCTGTAGCTGCTGAGCATGTGCGCATTGAGGAGAGCTTTGAAAAGTAGCGTGATTCCCAGGAAGTGCTAGAAGGCATGGGGCACTTTTTTCTTGCCCCTCCCCTGTCCTGGGCTATTATTTCCTAAGGAGCCATCTCTCAAAATTTAAAGACCACAGTGCCAACTCTTGATTCTTATTTTTAAGGCATCCCACCTGGTCTTGAATACCAAATGGAGTGCCTAATATGTGCCAGTGCTGGACGTGCTAGAGACAAGTGTTCAACAGTGAAGGCACAGTCCCTTTCCTTAGCCACTGATGCTCCCTTTCAGGTGTGGTTACCAAGGAGGACATGCCCCTGGCTCCCAGAGAATTTGGCATTTAATGGGGTTGCTGTCTGATCGATAGGCAGACCTGACACCTTGTATTCAGTGTTATAATAGCGGAAGTTGAAGTTGCCAGAGGATGTATAGGCATGGTCTTTAACCCAGATTTGAGGATTCTGGGTGAGGAGGGGAAGAGGAGAGGGAGGGAGGAGGAAGAGAGAGAGAGAGAGAGAGAGAGAGAGAGGAAGAGAATCTCAAGCAGACTCCCCACTGAGTGCGGAGCCCCACTTGGGACTTGATCCCGTGACCCTGAGCTCACCACCTGAGTCAAAAGCAAGAAAGTTGGATGTTCAACTGACTGAGCCACCCAGGCTCTCCCAGAAGATAATTTCTGATAGAGAATTTTTTAAGGACTCTAATGTAAGTACAGGGAACTCTTCTGGGAAGTAGATTTGTACAAGCCTTAATGAGGGAGGAGTGTACATGGAGAACAGCCTCAGCAAAGCAAAGCCTTGGGTGCAAGGAAGCATGAGAAAGTGTTGAAAAACAGAAAATGGTTCAGGAAGGCTAGCTTGTGGCTGGGAGTTAGAGAATCTTAAGAGGTGAATCTGGAGAGGGAAGCACTGATTCCCAAAACTTTCCTGATTTTGGAATCACCTGGGAATTAAAAAAATACTGATGACTGGCTCCCACCTCCAGGCATTGTGACTTAATTGGGATGGAGCGTGCTGAGGGATGGGAAACTATAAAGTTTCCCAGATTTCCGTGTGTGGCAAAATTTGGGAACATCCGAGCCAATTTATGAAGGTCTGTATAAACATGCTGAGTCATGAGGATTTTATCCACAGAGACATTTTTGGCATGGAGGAGCCACTGAATGATTTTACCAGTAGAGTGACTTGATCAGACCTATAGTTTGGGAGATCTTGCTGGTTGTTTTGGGGAAAATAGTTTAAGAAAGCTGAGACTGGAGGCAAGGAAACCAGTCAAGGGGTCCCTTAGATAAATATAGGTGGCCTGATGGAAGGAGTGACAGTAGGGATGGAAGGAGGCAGATGGATCCCTGAGATATTGAAGAGATGGATTCCGTAGAACTTGTCATGGGTGGGATGGGGTATATGGGGCAGAGGAGAGTGATCAGTTGACTGAGGTGGGTGGGAGCAGGGAGAGCAGGGGTGATATCGGGGAAGGGGGGGATCATTTCTCCATATTTCAGTAGAGATCACCAGCACTGCTGGTTTCTCCTTCCAAGGAATAGCTGAGGAAGTCCATCATTTCTTTGCTAAGCACTGACCTCATTCGATCAACTTCCTCTAGTTTGATTTCTCCTCAAGTAGAGCTTGTATCTTCTTCCTCTGCAGTTTGAGTGGGTGTCTTTTCTCTAATGATTAATGATCTTGCATATCTCATATGCATTAAGAGATCTGTAAGGGTGATTCTCCCCATACTTGTGATCCATTGGAGTCCTGGTGGCCACTGTGGCTCAGTGGCATCTAAAGAGCTTTGATTTTCATAGTTGGGGAAATATAAATTTCATTACTCTTTCATATAAATTGAATTGGGAATTTATATTCCTTTTTTAAAAAAAGATTTTTAAAATTTATTTCAGAGAGAGAGATAGTAAGAGAGCAAGAGCAGGGGAGAGAAGGAGAAGCAGGCTCCTGGCTGAGCAGGGAGCCCAACGCAGGGCTGGATCCCAGGACCCTGGGATCATGACCTGAGCTGAAGGCAGACGCTTAACAACTGAGCCACGCAAGCGCCCCATGGAATTTATATTACTTGAATCCAAAAAGTGTTTGGAGAATTTTTGAGGCCAATTTTATATAGCAATCTGGATTTCTTTACGAAAGAAGTGCAATCTATGTAACAGAAGTGCAGTTGTGCTCTATTTCAAGAAAATCTAATATACAAAAATCTGAAATGACAAAGCTGGCAAATTGTGGGTGGAGATAATTGGTGGTTGATAATTTTGCTAATGGATTCTTGGCTTTGAAAAGAGGTGCTTTAGGAATCTTTCATAATGTAAGGTTTCTGTGTTCATTTAAATGACTTAGATTTTAGGAGTAATATTTTGGGATAAGAAACAGCCTGCCTGGATATTAGATAATTAACTAATATTGTTATGAGAATCCTGGTAAAGCATTAATAAGAGTGAAGACCCCCACATGATGCTGGACAATATCAGACAAGGTGAGTATTCCTTTATATACATGCGCTCTCTGACCTTTCCCCATTGCTGTAGCTTTTGTGAATAGTTGTCTCATTTCTTTCCATGCATGCAGCACCTGCAGAACCCCATAGTGAAATCAAACCCTGTGTGTGACATTTTGGTCTGTTGATATGAATGTGTTCTAAAGTCATAAATTATATGTAATGAAATTCACTATAGATTTACCTAGGTAAATAAGTTTTGAAGCCAGAAATTCTAGAGTTAGATGGGAAATTCATTTCCTGATGAGAAGAAGTTGACTAAGAGAAATTACGAAAATATAATCTGGGAAAAAAAAACTCCACAATTTGAAAAATAGCAAGACCTTAACATTAAGTATTTGCGGTAAAGTAATATCTCACCCCATCTTTCAAAGAAAGAATGATATACCAGCAACAAAACATGTGTTTTCCAAAGCATCAAGATATATTGTTGGCAGCATACTATTTTGAAAAGAATTTGTTTTGTTTCTGAAGAGTAGAATGATTTTTAGAGAAGAGGGGAACAGAGGGCACCCGAATACCTAACGCATTTGTGATGGGCTGGTTATAAATGCATGTTCAGAGACAAATGACCATGATAAACAACCATAGAGGAGCCTGCTTCATATGAAATGAAATCATTTGCCTCCTGCCACCTTGCATGGCATCAACAGATGAGTCGTGCATGAGTCGTAAAGCAGCATATACTGCTGGTGCTCATTCTGTCATCTGCTAGGGCTTCATTATGGAGAGGGATGCTGGTGGCTATCCAGACGCTTCACTGGCAGCCTTCACTGACTAATGGAGCCGTATTCGTGTTGGCTGACATCTGGTTTTAGAAGTTATTTATAAAGAAAAGATCGTTGTAATCCAAACAGAGAGATTTTTAAATGTCAGATGTACTGTGCAGGATTCATCTAGGGTGAGTGGCACCGTGGGAAGCATTAGCTACTTTTCTGAACACTCGTATGTGCTGAGGGTGTTTTTTCTGTGTGCAAATGATATTTCCATATAGCGTGTTATAAGCAAAATACTTGAAATAAACATGAAGTTCTGTAGTTTTGAACATAGTATCACCCAAATGACACATTAGTAAACTAAAAAATGAATGGGACAACATGTAAAGACCTCAGAAGTCCACATTCCTGTCCTCACAGTGAGAAAATAAGCTCAGCAAACCGAAAATCAACATCTCTTCTCAGATCCTTCAGAGAATCGAGGTTATAGGGTAAACTGCTGCCCCAAGAAATGGAGAGAAGAGTGCATAGCAAGAATCACGGTTTACCAGAAGCAGAAGTCCTGGAGTAGAGCCCTCCTTCCCTGCCCCGCCCTTCTCCCCCTTCCCCCACCGGTACTGGTAGGAACAGTTAAACTGTAACAGGTGAATTGCTAGAGGCTTGGTGTGCACAAGCCTGGGAGTTCAAAACTATCAGGGCCCTGTACTGGGGGGGAGGGCTCTACGCTTTCATGAATTTTACTTCCTGGAGGCTCACCAGAGTCTCAGAAAAATCTTCTCCTGTTTCTGGCAGTGGGAGGGGAAAAGAAACCATTTTGAAATATATCCAGAGCATTCTCTTCTCCTTAAAAAAACCTGCCCTTAAAGATACTATTTTACTAAAGCTTAACAGACCTGGAGTTTCCCAGAATGCAACAAACTGTCTTGGGGCATGGGAAATACCCAGTTCCAGCCCCTTCTACACTTTTGGTTTCACCTGAGGGGGAAAAAGAAAGGTGAGTCACACTTGAAAGTCACAGTCCAGGGGCACAGTCTCCCTAAAAGACTGAGACCTAATCATAGCCCTGTAGAGGGCTTCCCTTCCTCCAGTACCTTACCACCACGTCAGTCATGAACCTGGATAATAACAAGGGATTATCAACTGCAAGACTCAGACCCTATATAAGAGAAAGCCAAGGGCAACAGGGAAGACTAAAATAGGGACAGGAGAAGAATTTTTAGCCTCTTGACACCTAAAACTAACAGTAAACACAGCCTACCTCCTAGCCAGATACACATAAAACCTCACACTAAAGGCCTCAGTTCCTTTTGCACAATATATCATGTCTGTCTTTCAACAAAAAATACAAGGCATGCTAAAAGGCAAAACAGTTTAAAGAGACGACACATCAGAACCACAGTCAGACGGGGGACGAGATTTTTGAATGATCAGACTGAGCATTTAAAGTAAGTATAATACACTAAGGGGTCTAACAAAACGTGGACAAAATTCAAGAACAGATAGATGTAAGCAGAGAGATGGAAATCCTGGGAAGAATCAAAATTCATGCTGGAAGTGAGAAACACAGTAACAGAAATGAAGAATGGCTTTTGGTTCATCTGTAGACTGGGCTGGGCCAAGGAAACAGTCAATGAGTTTGTAGATTTGTCGAGGGAAATTTCCCCAACTGAACAGCAAAAGGAAACAAGAATAAAAAATACCAGAACAGAATGTTTAAGAACTGTAGGACAAATAAAATATGGGTATTGGGAATACCAAAAGGAGAAGAAAGAGGAAAAGAAGAAATATTTGAAGTGATAATGACTGAGAAATTTTCCCAAATGGATGATAGACATAAAACCACAAATTTGGGAAGCTCAGAGAACACTTTTGCAAAAAATCTGCACTTAGATATATCATACTAAAACTGCAGAAAATTAAAGACAAAGAGAAAATCTTGAGTAAAGCCAGAGGATGTAAACACCTTCCCATATAGGCTCAAAGATAAGAATTACATCAGATTTTATTCAGAAACCATGTAAGCAAATCAGAAAAACAACCAACCTAAAAGTCTATAAAAGCATATCTCATTTTATTGTGCTTTGCTTTATTGAATTTTGCAGATGTTGTGTTTTGTTTTTTTGTTTTGTTTTGTTTTGTTTTGTTTTTTTCAAATTTTAGGTTTGTGGCAATCCTGCATCAAACAAGTCTGTCAGTGCCATTTTTCCAACAGCATTTTCTTTCTTCATGTTTCTCTGTCACATTTTGGTAATCTTCACAATATTTCAAACTTTTCCATGATTATTATATTTGTTATGGTGATTTGTGACCACTGATCTTTGAAGTTATTCTTGTAATTATTTTGAGGCAGCACAAACTGTGCCTGTATAAGAAGGTGAACGGAATTGATAAATATGAATATTGTATGTATTCTGACTGCTCCACTGACCAGCTGTTCCCCCATCTCCTTGGGCTTCTCTGTTCCTTGAGACACAACAATATTGAAAGTAGGCCAGTTACCTTATCGTGGCTTCTCTGTGTTCAAGTGAAAAGAAAGGTGGCACATCCCTCACTTTCAATCAAAAGCTAGAAATGATTAAGCTTCGTGATGAAGGCATGTCGAATGCCGAGACAGGCCAAAAGCTGGGCCACTTGCCCCAAACAGTTAGCCAAGTCGTGAATGCAAAGGAAGAGTTCTTGAAAGAAATTAAAAGTGCTACTCCAGTGAACACATGATTAAGAAAGCAAAGACAGCCTGATTACTGATATGGAGAAAGTTCTAGTGGTCTGGATAGAAGATCAAGCCAGCCACAACAGTCCCTTAAGTGACAGGCTAATCCAGACCAAGGTCCTAACTGTGTTCAATTCTGTGAAGGCTGAGAGAGGTAAGAAATTTGCTGGAGAAAGGTTAGCAGACTTGGTTTGTGAAGTTTAAGGAAAGAATCCGTATTTGTAATATCAAAGTGCAAGGTGAAGCAGCAGGGCTAAGGTAGAAACTGCAGCAGGCTATCTAGAAGATCTAGCTAAGGTAACTAATGAAGGTGGCTGCACTGAACAGCAGGTTTTCAGTGTAGACAAAACAGCCTTATATTGGAAGAAGATGCCATCTAGGACTTTCATAGCTAGAGAGGAGTCAACTCCTGTCTTCAGTGCTTCAAAGGACAGGCTGACTCTTTGTTAAGGACTAATGCAGCTGGTGACGTGAAGTTGAAGCCAGTGCTCATTTGCCATTTCAAAATCCTAGGCTCTTAAGAATTATGCTAAACTATTCTGCCTGTTCTCCAAAAGGAACAACAAAGCCTGGATGGTAGCACATCTGTTTACAACATGGTTTACTGAATATTTAAAGCCCATTGTGGAGAACTACTACTCAGGAAAAAAAGATTGCCTTCAAAATATTCTTGCTCATTGACAATGCATCTGGTCACTCCAGGCCTCTGATGGAGATGTCCAGTGGGATGAGTGTTGTTTTCATGCCTGCTAACACAACATCCATTCTGCAGCGCATGGATCAAGGAGTAATTTCAACTTTCAAGTCTTATTGTTTAAGAAATGTGTTTCATAAGGCTAGAGCTGCCAGAGATAGTGATTCCTCTGATAGAGCTGGGCAAAGTCCTTGGAAAACTTTCTGGGAAGGATTCACCTTTCTAGATTCAGGACATTGGTGACTCATGGGAAGAGGTCAAAACATCCACAGGAGCAGGAGTTTGAAAGAAGTTGATTCCAACCCCCATGGGTGACTTTGAGGGGTTCAGGACTTCCATGGGGAAAGTAACTGCCGATGTGGTGGAAACAGCAAGAGAACTAGGATTAGAAGTGGAGCCTGAAGATGGGACTGAACCACTGCCATCTGGTGATAAACTTGAACAGATGAGGAATTGCTTCTTATGGACGAGCAGAGACCATGGTTTCCTGAGATGGCAGCTGCTCCTGGTAAAGATGCCGTGGAGACTGTTGAGATGACAACAGAGGATTTAGAATGTTATATAAACTTAGTTGATCAAGCAGTGGTAGGGGGTGAGAGGATGGACTCCAGTTTGAAAGAAGTTCCACTGTGGGTAAAATGCTATCAAACAGCATCACAAGCTACAGAGAAATTGTTCTTGAAAGGAAGAGTCAATAGGTGTGGCTGACTTCATCGTTGTCTTATTTCAGAAATTGCCCCAGTCCCCCGCATCCTCCAGCAACCCCTCCCCCCCAATGGTCAGCAGCCATCAACACGGAGATAAGACCCTCTACCAGCAAAGAGATTTGGACTTGCTGAAAGATCAGATGAAGGTCAACGGTTGTTTGTTTTTGTTTTTGTTTTTGTTTTTTTGTTTGTTTTTTTGTTAGCAATAAAGTCCTTTTTTAAATAGGTCACATTGTTTTTCAGAAATAATGCTATTACACACTTACGAGACTACGATATTAGTGTAAACATAACTTTTATATGCAGTGGAAAACCCAGAAATCCATTTGGCTCATTTTATTACAAGATTCACTTTATTCTGGTGGTCTGGAACTGAACTCACAATATCTGCAAGGAACGCCTTTATGTAGTAAAATTATCCAGCAAAAGTAAAGTAGAAAGAAAGAATTTCTCAGACAAATAAAAATTGAAGGAACTTTCCACTAGTAAATCTGCCTGGCAAGAAGTGGTTAGAAATTCTTCAGGGAGAAGGAAAATGATACAAGTCAGAAACTTGGATGTACATAAAGAAAGGGGGAGGATAGTGAAGGAATAAATGAAGGGGCTTCTCACTTCTCTCCCCTGAGGCACTGGTGCCGTGCCCAGCACCCATGCCTGCACCCATGCTGAATAATACATGGAGTTTTCTGGCTTGTTGGCTTAAAAAAGAGAGTAATTGTCTCAATCCACAGCTGCAACCTCTACACTTAAAGATTACTGAAGTGGACATAGCGAGATCTCTGGCTCATGGAAGATAGGAATTTCCAAAGACTCTGGGCAAAACTGCAAATAACAAATGAAAATATAGTGAAAGTCTTGTTCCCTTCAGCTTTATGTATATTAATAATGCACCTTATTGTGTCTTATGCCACAGAAATTTTCATTGTAAAATCCTGCCAGTTATTGTGGCATCATTTTGAGATCACTCAGCTCAAACTAAAAAAGAATTGAATATATTAAGTGTAGACATAGGAGCTCTTTAAAAGCCAAGCATTATTATAGCTTTTCAAACTGGAAATGAAAGGGCCACTGAAGCATCCTATTTGTTTTAAATTTTCATAAAGTTAATATTGATGGCTGTCAACCAGAGTTGATCTTTTGGGGAACTCCCCCTTCCTTTTCTTAAAAAAGGGGTGGAGGCCTTGAGACAAATGTGAGAAAGAAAGCACTGGATTATCCCCATTCATGATTGGTGCGTTTCTTGCTATGACCTCATAAGGAACCATTGTTAGGGAACTCCCAGTACCTGCAGGAGTCCGTGGCTTGGCCAAAGGCTTTGGTTCTTTTTCCGAAGAAGCTGATTTTTGGTGACCTGAGGGACGTTGACCACAGTTAGCTTTTTGCCATTTTGGCTTTTGTCTATTTTGTTTGTTCTTTCTCTTTTTTTGTTTTTCTTAAATTCTTTAAAATTATTCCCTTTTTAAAAAAAATTCTTTTACTTTCATTTGTTCTCATTCTTTTTAAAAATTCTTATTTTTTCAATTCTCTTATTTTCTTTTTTATGGTTTTCTGATTTTTTTTTTTTTTTTTTTTAGTTAATACTGTTAGCTAATATTGTTGGTGTAGTTATCAAGTTACCATGCTGCAGGGCTTTGCAGCAATCCATACTGATGCGGACATACATATCGACAGTTACCAGCTCCTTAAGACCATTGGCCAGAGCAACGTCATCAAGGTCATGCTGACTCGGCACAATATGGGACAGAAGTGGCTGTGAAGGTCATTAATAGGAGTCAGCAGAGATTTTACAGCCTCCAGAGACGATTCCTGAAGTTCAAAGCATGAAGGTCTTTAATTACGCTAATAATATGAAACTAGTTGAGATGATCTTGATCCACGAACATTCTGCCTGGTCAGGGTGTATGCTAGTGAATGTTTGATTGACTAGTGCACCATGGCCACACGAGAAAGAGGCTTGTAGCAAATTTTTCTAGAGAGTGTCCACTGTACAGTGCTGCTTCCACCAGAAGTGTATTGTCCACAGGGACCTAGAACCAGAGAACCTGCTTTTTTGATGTTGACCTTAATGTCAAGGTTTCAGACTTTGGCTTTGGTGTGACATGTTCACCATCATCAATAAGCTTGAATGCCTTCTGTGGCAGACCCCCCTTATTCCCTGGAATTCTTCTGGAGCCATAATTATGATGCCGTCTCAGTGGACGTGTGGAGCATTGAAGTCATCCTTTTTTGTGATGGTCACCAGTTTCCTGCCTTTTGAGGGATCAGAATTCAAAGACCTGTGGAAGTGGGTATTGTGTGGAATATACGACTTTTCTTTTTTCGTGTCCATAGACACTGAAAACCTGCTTAAGAAATTCCTGATCCACAACCTCAGTGACGGGCATTTTACAGGAAATCATTAGAGACCCGTGGATAGACATGGGCCCTGAAGAGGAACTGAAGCCATACATTGAGCCCTCCCTGACTACAAGGATCTCTAGCAGCCTGAGTTAATGCTGTCCATGGGCTACAAGTGGGAAGAGATGCACAACTCAAGGATGGGCCTGAAGCATCAAGAATTAATGACCATCTGCTGGCTTTGGGCTACTAAGACACCCGAGCTGCTGGAGGGCATTCGGTCATGATGAAGTCCCTGCCTACAGCTGATCCCACCAACAGTGTTGTCCTTGTTCTTTGTGTGAGGTAGAGGCTAGCGTCTCTGTCAACCCAAACAGCAGAGTACTGTCATTCCCACCTTTACTTTGTTCTCTAAGACAGAAAATCAGTGGCATGAGGACCAGGAGTCTGGGTGGAAGGCCAGCAGAACAGCACAAGTGACTGTCAGTCTCTGCCTGGTCAGGAGATGAAGATAACACCTGAACACAACTCTCCCACTCTTTCCTGTGGTCTCCTCCCCCCCTGCCCCCCCTCCAATAACAGCAATGGTGGTGGAGCCTTAGACTGATCCACCTTTTCCCAGCTGTATGTATATGGCCTGGCCGGTGCAGAGGACTTTGTCCCATGGAGGATGGAGGTGCGTGAAGTGCTGTGGGGTTCTCTGTGGGGTTAAAGCTGGCTGGCACTTCTATGGCGTTCAGAAGCATTGAGGACAAAATAACTGTGATGCCTGAGTTTATGGAATTGCCAGGAGCCCTCTGGGGAGTGGAGAGGCCAGCCCCTCTACCTATACCTGGTGAAACTTCGGAGATTAGAGTGTACTTAGAGCCTTTCTCCCTTCCCCTCCTTCTCTCCCTCTCTCCTTCCATGTTTGTGGTGAGGGGAGATGGTTCTGTAGAAATAAACACAATTATTAATGGGTAAGCACTTAATATCTTAGTTTCTGAGTTGCTTTTGATGATGGACTGTGGGAGGTGCTTACTGATTTGAACGGGTCTCGTGTGTTGTCTGAGAGAATATACGGTCATCACCGCCTTGAGCGGGTTGTACAGCAATGATACTAACACCGGCAAGTAACAGTAGCATTTACTGTTCGTTGTCCAAAGACTTTCTCTGCCTTCCTAATTCATTTTAGCCACAGATGCCTGTTTAGCAGATTGGGAAATGAATGCTGAGGGAGGGTAAGCGGCTTGTTGATAGCACGGAGGGGGTGAGTGGCAGAGCTCATGTCCCGAGCTAGTACTCTCTACCCAGTACTCAGTAGCTCCCGTGGCTCAGATCTGGGGTTGCCAGAGTCCCGGATTTGCCATCCTTTTGAGGCTGGTGATACTATGTCTCTTAAATGGATAATTTATTTATATGAGAGATGAGACAACGAACCACTTTGTGTACCACTTTTCAGAGCTCCTTGTGAATTAATTTGTCTGCAGTCCTTGAAGCAGGACATGGTCCTGAGTACAAATATTGCCTTGAAAATGTGAAAGAAAAATGAAGCTGTCCAGGGTGCTAGAAACACTAAGGGTGTATGGAATTCTGTTTACAGGACAGACGGTGCTTTGTAGGCCCTTTGGCTTGCAAGTTGGCCGCCTTGACGTTACAGCTTTTGGAGGAGCGTCTTCCGGATCTAAACCTGCTCTTCTCCTGCCTCACATCAAAATCCTTCCGGGTTAGAGAGCAAATATGGACTGATGACTTCAGGCTGAACACCTTTTATATATTTCAAGCTTACTTGTTGAGTTGGAAGAGCCTCTCTCCCTAGCCCAATCCTTTTCTATTAATGTACCAATTAATGTATCCAAGTAGTTAATGTTTTGACTTCTCAGGGGTTGTTAGAAGCCATAATAATATGTATAATAAGTACTTGTGAATCAACTATATTTATTGGGCAGCTACCCTGCGCCTGAATCGTAGAGGAGCCAGAAAGGTGAGCTCACATCTCCCTGCCCTGGGTTCAGCCACAATGGCAGAGCCTCTTGAGCTGCAGTGTGCTCTGGGCTTCTGTCCTCTCGGACTGTCCCCAGGCGTAGGGCTCAGAGATCTCATTTAGGGTAGGACCTGAGCTTTTTCCAATCAGACTGCTTGGTGAGGCCACTGAAGAGTTCTGGAAAATTTAATGGTAGGTTTTTGGCATGTCCTTTGCCAGAAGTGCAACCTTTTTTCGCACAGACTTTCTTCTTGAATATGATTGTCACAGTGCCTGGCACATAACAGTGCTCCCCAAATAGTATTTTTTTCTCTTTTCTCTGCAATGTAGTTACAAAAAAAAGAACTGCAGAGAATTTCAGAAGAGAGATAGAATGCTGTGTATAGCTAATATGATCAGGAATGTTTTCCGATGAGGCCGATAGGAGGCAAGGATCAAAGGCTAGGTTCATTCCTTTATTTATCTGATGCTATGGTCTACCTAGCATATTTCAGGTATGGCTATGTAATGAGAATATAATGGTCACAAAATACAAACACAAATGTTTGCAATCTGCTAAGTCAAATAAATGTTCATCAAACAATTTTATAAATAAATACAAAATTACATGGGACACAATCTAAATGTCCTGTAGGAAAATGATGAAATAAATGATAATATGTTCTTTAGATTTAATATTATGTAGCCATTGGAATTGTTTCAGCCAACTTGTAAAATGGTTGCAGTAACACTGGGTATTTAAAAATGGAGATATAAAAGTATAGAGAATAATCCCTCCTTTATAAAAACCATGCATGTTTGTGCATACGGAAGTTGATTATATACCACATCGAACAATGGGCATTCCTGGTGAGATTGTGGAGCACAGAGCGCGTTCTCATTACAGAGTACTGGTTTTGCCAACTAGCAAGTAGATTTGTTTTTCCATTGTTGGAATTTACAATTGGATGATTTGCATGCTTTAAATGGGAAACTAAAGCCTTACGGTATGTTTTTTCTTGGTTGTTTTGTTTTGGTTTTGGTGGGGTGGGGAGGTAAGCTAACTGTCCCTGAGGGCTCTTGTTGAGTGGGAGGACGGTTCTGGTGGAAGCCGTTATCCAGTGGGGTTCCCGGAGATGTGACATCAGGCACAGAGTCCCTCTCCATGCTGCCCCAGCAGGACTCCTCTTCCTCTGTCTGCTGTAGGTCTTGGTTTGCTTTGGGTTTTGTCTATATTGGAGGATAAAAACTTGTGTCCAGATGGAAGGTTCCAGAAATGCTCCTGGGGATGATGATGGGAGTTTGATTTCTAAGTGGGTATTCCTGTTCAACTGAATAAGCTCCTGTGTAATTAATCAAAATCTTGATTATTGTGAGTTTGTTCTATTATTT
Source organism: Ursus americanus (assembly GCF_024610735.1). Lineage (NCBI taxonomy): Eukaryota > Metazoa > Chordata > Mammalia > Carnivora > Ursidae > Ursus > Ursus americanus. The sequence goes on from NC_142158.1 coordinate 9,869,721, forward strand.
TATAAGTGAAAGCTCCCATCTTCTCTAATCCCTACCAAAAATTCTTACTTTGTTTGAAAACTTTTTCCTTAAAGAATACTGGGGCATTATTACTTTTATTAACTTAAGACAATAATTCTGTGTTTCTAGATGGGGTTTTTTTGTTTTGCTTTGTTTTGTTTTTTAAAGCATCTGTGTTTTTCAACCTGAAAATTAAAAGTATTTATGATGGAGGTGCTGATGATATACACACAGGAATAGAATATTTAATTATCATAAGATAAAAATTCTAGAAAATTTTCCTCTAATCTGTAATTTTTTCCTTGTACAGAAGGTTTTTCTTTATATTCTAATACTTATTTTAAAAACCTCCTGGGTCATGTAAAGTGACATAGTTATGATGGAAAGGATAGTGTCTCATACAAGCTTTCATGCCATCTTGGACTTACCCTGCTTTGTGCAGTAGAGGTACCAAGGCGTGGTCTTATGAAGGTGGGGTTATTTTTCTATAATGTTCTAAGAGATGCTCGAAAGACCTGCTGCTTTCCTTAGACGCCAAATTACACAAGTAGTGAGTTAGGCTTTTAAGTCTCACAGACTTTTCATCAGGAGTTTCTGTGATATGATTACCTTGAACGGAGAGCAGCGGTCACCCAGAGTCTTACCAAGACTTCCTGCCAGCGAGCTGGAGGCCAGAGTGGAGTGATCAGGCTGGTGAAGGGCTCATTACTGCTGGGCCTTAGGGAGTGGCAGGCAGGAAGCTGTCCTCACCAAGGATTTTCCATGGCTGACCCTGGTTCTGCAGTGACGGCAGCCCCTATTGTACAGGGCTGTAAAATTATTCAGAAAAGAGCAAGGATAATGTGTATCCATTTTACCTGCTTGAAACTAATAGGCGACTTACTTCTGGGATTTGCTCTCTGTACCAATTAATTTATAATCTGTTTTACTTTCTTTTCCCCACCTGCCATTCACTGCTCTTTTCAGGGAGGAGATGACGATTTTCTGCCAAGGTGTTTGCTACAGTTCCATTGCACTGTTCCTTGAATGTGTAGACACTCCCACCTCTCAGCCACTGTCCCTCCCCTTCCTCAGCTCTTGTTCTGCTAGCATGTTTTTTGATCATACTGGTGAAGGAGCAATTAAGCTATTTTGGTGGCATGAATTTCCATTGACGAGTGTATGCAGAGTGCCTCTCAGGGACCCCAAACATAGATATATGATAAACTGTGTGCAAACAGTGTTGGGGAGATCTAGCTGTTTACTCAGTGTCACAAATGGTGGAAGCTAGCCTTTCCTCTGCCTTTCCGGGCTTGGCTCGCAGCCCCTGAGCTGCAGTCCTGCTTCTGGGAAGAAGAGCACAAAGGTTACCGTATTCAGTTGAAGGGGAGTCAGACTGTCTTTGCACTGAGAACAGACCACGTATTTCCTTTGTCACTTGCCTGCCTCCTGAGACTGTCGTGTGGAGAGACATGCCGTCTTGCTGCAGGGAGGAGATTGTTAGCAAACACCTGCAAACACCTGGCTCCTTGTACTTCCCATGCACCTCGTGGGGGCAGATCCCGAGAAATCTGAGCACTTTTCAAAAATGGCTTTTACTTTTCAACATGTTCCTTTTAATTTTGTTTAGTCTTTTTATGTTAAAAAGAATATTTTTCTGTTGCTTGTCTATTCCATAGATATATAGCATATCAGTTCCTCTTGGGTATCTCATCCCCTTGTAGGCTGGCAGCTCTGGTGGATGGATGTTTCAAAGTCTGTGTTGTTTTTGTTTTTCCTTTGTCAAAGGGGAGAGGAATTGCTGACATACTGCGTGCCAGAACACTTGAAGCAAATCTATTTCCAACTCGAATATAGCAGCTAAAGGAATTGCCAGAGTGGTGCATTATTAATTTTTCTCCCTAATGGGTATGCTGAGTGCTGCCCGCTCTGCCATCCAGTCGCAGGCAGCAACTAGCATGATCCCACCTGTTTTGTCTGCCTCCCTGTCAGGCCTGTTTCAGCAGTGTCCAGCTTCCTCCACGTGTTAGGAGTGCAAGGCATCAGTCAGTTGCCGAAGAGCAGGAACCGCAAGCATTTCCAGTGGTTTATCTTATGTAGCGTAATCTTTCAGCTCAAACAACAGGCTCCTAAAATCAACCATCAGAAATATCTTGCATGTATTTTCAGTCTAGCCGTGAAAAAAAATTTCTACTTATTTAGGAAGGTAGTATGATTTATGCTTAGTGATCAGATTTTTCAAATGATTATTTTTTTTATCAAGTACCATAAAAAAGGATGAAACGGAAATGACCAAATATTTCTCATATCTGCAATAGATGTGATGAACAAAGTAGTTATAAAGCTATCACCACTGTAGTATTAAAAATTGTAAACATTGTCAATTTAAAAAAAGAAGTACAGTAGTTTAATAAAAATACATGGAAACCTTTTAAACACCACTAGTAATAAAAGAAATGAATATAGAGGATCCATTTTGAAGCATTAATGGGCAGATTGGAAAATAACACTCAAATACCTACTGTCAAGGAGGAAGTGTTGCGGTGCCTTCTCAGCTACTACTGAGATCATTCACAGGTACGGTGTTTTTGTTAAGCTGTGTGTGTGTGTTTACAGTGTAGAATATACATGGATATTATTTGCTCTGAAAATTACCTTCTGTCTTATCCGTATATGACTGGAGCAACTCCAAAGGTGGTTGATCTGGGATGGTTTAGCTTGGCATTATCTCAAGTGACCATCAGTGGAGAGTTTACTATGCCTCTAATTTTTTAAATAATTTTTTAAAATTAAAATATATATTTATATAGATATTATATATTTATATATATTATATAATATATTATTTGTTCCAGGGGGTACAGGTCTGTGATTCATCAGTCTTACACAATTCACAGTGCTCACCATAGCACATACCTTCCCCAGTGTCCATCACCAGCCACCCCATCCCTCCCACTCCCTCCCTTCCAGCAAGCCTCAGTTTGTTTCCTGAGATTAAGTCTCTCATAGGTTTGTCTCCCTCTCTGCCTTGTTTCTCAAATTCCACATATCAGTGAGATCATATGATAATTGTCTTTCTATGATTGACTTATTTTGCTTAGCATAATACCCTCTAGTTCCATCCACATTGTTGCCAATGGCAAGATGTCATTTTTTGATGATTGTGTAATATTCCACTCTGTCTGTGTGTGTGTGTGTGTGTGTGTGTGTGTGTGTGTGTGTATACATTATCTTTATCCATTCATCTGTTGATGGACATCTAGGCTCTTTCCATAGTATGGCTATTGTGGACGTTGCTGCTACAAACATCAGGTCACTACATCTTTGGGGTAAATACCCAGTAGTACAACTGTTGAGTCGTAGGGTAGCTCTAGTTTCAACTTTTTGAGGAACCTCTATACTGTTTTCCAATGTGGGCTGCACCAGTCTGCATTCCCACCAACAGTGTAGTAGGGTTCCCTCTTTCTGAATCCTCACCAACATCTGTTATTTCCTGACTTGTTAATTTTAGCCATTCTGACTGGTGTGAGGTGGTATCTCATTGTGGTTTTGATTTGTATTTCCCTGATGCCGAGTGATGTTGAGCATTTTTTCATGTATCTGTTGGCCATTTGGATGTCTTCTTTGCAGAAATGTCTGTTCATGTCTTCTGCCCATTTCTCGATTGGAGTATTTTTTCTTCGGGTGTTGAGTTTGATACGTTCTTTATAGATTTTGGATAGTAGCGCTTTATCTGATATGTCATTTGCAAGTATCTTCTCCCATTTTGTCGGTTGTCTTTTGGATTTGTTGACTGTTTCCTTTGCTCTGCAAAAGCTTTTTATCTTGATGAAGTCCCAAATAGTTCATTTTGCCCTTCCTTCCCTTGACTTTGGAGATGTGTCTGGGAAGAAGTTGCTGTGGCAGAGGTCGAAGAGGTTACTGCCTGTGTTGTCCTCAAGGATTTTGATGGATTCCTGTCTCACATTTAGGTCTTTCATCCATTTTGAGTCTATTTTTGTGTGTGGTCTAAGGAAACGGTCCAATTTCATTCTTCTGCATGTGGTTGTCCAATTTTCCCAACACCATTTATTGAAGAGACACTTTTTTTTCATTGAATGTTCTTTCCTGCTTTGTTGATGATTAGTTGTCCATAGAGTTGAGGGTCCATTTCTGTGTTCTCTATTCTGTTCCATTGATCCGTGTGTTTGTTTTTGGGCCAGTCCCATACTGTCTTGATGATTACAGCTTTGTAATAGAGCTTGAAATCTGGAATTGTGTTGCCACCAGCTTTATTTTTCCTTTTCAACATTCCTCTGGCTATTCGGGGTCTTTTCTGGTTCCATGCAAATTTTAGGATTATTTGTTCCATTTCTGTGAAAAAAGTTGATCGTATTTTGATAGGGATTGCATTGAATGTGTAGATTCCTCTAGGTAGCATAAGCATTTTAACAATATTTGTTCTTCCAATCCATGGGCATGGAACGTTTTTCCATTTCTTTGTATCTTCCTCAATATCTTTCATGAGTGTTCTGTAGTTTTCTGAGTACAGATCCTTTGCCTCTCTGGTTAGATTTATTCCTAGGTATCTTATGTTTTTTGGGTACAGTTGTAACTGGGATTGACTCCTTAATTTGTCTTTCTTCTGTCTTGTTGTTGGTGTATAGAAATGCAACTGATTTCTGTGCATTGATTTTATATCCTGTCACATTACTGGATTCCTATATGAGTTCTAGCAGTTTTGGGGTAGAGTCTTTTGGGTTTTCCACATAAAGTATCATATCATCTACAAAGAGTGAGAGTTTGACTTCTTCTTTGCCGATTCAGATGCCTTTTTTCTTTTTATTGTCTGATTGCTGAGGCTATGACATCTAGTACCATGTTGAATAGCAGGGGTGATGGTGGACATCCCTGCTGTGTTCCTGACCTTGGGGGAAAAATCTCTCCTTTTTTCCCCATTGAGAATGGTATTCGCTCTAGGTTTTTCGTAGATGGCTTTTATGATATTGAAGTATGTATGTGAAGAGTTTTAATCAAGAAAGAATGCTGTACTTCGTCAAATGCTTTTTCTGCATCTATTGAGAGTATCATATAGTTCTTGTTCTTTCTTTTATTAATGTATTGTATCACAGTGAGTGATTTGTGGATGTTGAACCACCCTTGCAGCCCAGGAATAAATCCCACTTGGTTGTAGTGAATAGTTCTTTAGTGTACTGTTGGATCCTATTGGCTAGTATTTTGGTGAGAATTTTTGCATCCATGTTCATCAGGGATATTGGTCTCTAATTCTCCTTTTTGATGGGGTTGTCTGGTATTGGGATCATGGTAATGCTGGCCTCAAATAATGAGTTTGGAAGTTTTCCTTCCATTTCTATTTTTTGAAACAGTTTCATAAGAATTCTTCTTTAATTGTTTGGTAGAATTCCCCTTGGAAGCCATCAGGCCCTGGGCTCTTGTTTGTTGGGAGATTTTTGATAACTGCTTCAATTTCCTTTCTGGTTATGGGTCTGTTCAGGTTTTCTATTTCTTCCTGGTTCAGTTTTGATAGTTTATAGGTCTCTAGGAATGCATCCATTTCTTCCAGATTGCCCAATTTGTTGGCATATAGCTGCTCATAATATGTTTTTATAATTGTTTGTATATCTTCAGTGTCGTGATCTTTCCTCTTTCATTCATGATTTTATTTATTTGGATCCTTTCCCTTTTTGATAACGTCTGGCTAGGAATTTATCAATGTTATTAATTCTTTCAAAGAACCAGCTCCTAGTTTTCTTGATCTGTTCTATCATTCTTTTGGTTTCTATTTTATCAATTTCTGCTCTCATCTTTATTATTTCTCTTCTCCTGCTGGGTTTAGGCTTTATTTGCTGTTCTTTCTCCCACTCCTTTAGGTGTAGGGTTAGGTTGTATATTTGAGACCTTTCCTGTTTTTTGAGAAAGGCTTGTGTTGTTATATACTTTTCTCTTAGGATCACCTTTGCTGCGTCCCAAAGATTTTGAACAGTTGTGTTTTCGTTTTCATGTGTTTCCATGAAATTTTTTAATTCCTTTTTAATTTCCTGGTTTACCCATTCATTTTTTAGTAGGATGCTCTTTAGCCTCTGTGTATTTGAGTTCTTTCTGACTTTCCTCTTGTGATTGAGTTCAAGTTTCAAAGCATTGTGGTCTGAAAATATGCAGGGAATGATCCCAATCTTTTTATACATGTTGAGACCTGATTTGTGACCCAGGATGTGATCTATTCTGGAACATGTTCCATGTGCACTATAGAAGAATTTATATTCTATTTCTTTGGGATGGAATGTTCTGAATCTATCTGTGAACTCCATCTGGTCCAGTGTGTCATTTAGTGTCCTTATTTCCTTGTTCATCTTTTGCTTAGATGATCCGTCCATTTCAGTGAGTGGGGTGTAAAAGTCCCCTACTATTATTGTATTACTGTCAATGTGTTTATTTGATTTTTTGTTATTAATTGGTTTATACAATTGACTGCTTCCATGTTAGGGGTATAAATAATTATAATTGTTAGATCTTCTTTAAGTATGGTATAGATCCATCCTCATCTCTTATTTTAGTCTTTGGTTTAAAGTCTAATTTATCTGATATAAGGATTTCCACACCAGCTTTCTTTCAATGTCCATTAGTATGGTAAATGGTTTTCCACCCCCTCACTTTAAATCTGGAGGTGTCTTTGGGTCTAAAATGAGTCTCTCGCAGACAGCATATTGATGGGTCTTGTTTTTTTAATTCAATCTGGTACCCTGTGTCTTTTGATTGGGGCATTTAGCCATTTACATTTAGGATAAAAAGATAAGAATTTAGTGCCATTGTATTGCCTGTAAGGTGACTGTTACCGTATATTGTCTCTGTTCCATTCTGGTCTATGCTACTTTTAGGCTCTCTCTTTGCTTAGAGGACCTTTTTCAGGAAGGGGTGGTTTGGTGATCGCAAATTCTTTTAGTTTCCGTTTGCCCCGGAAGCTTTTTATGTCTCCTATTTTCAATGACAGCCTAGCTAGATATAGTATTCTTGGCTGCATATTTTTCTCGTTTTGTGCCCTGAAAATATCATGCCAGTCCTTTCTGGCCTACCAGGTATCTGTGGATAGATCTGTTGCCATTCTAATGTTTCTACCATTGTAGGTTACCTACTTTTTGTCCCAAGCTGCTTTTAGGATTTTCTTTTTGTCTCTGAGATTTGTAAGTTTTACTCTTATATGTTGGGGTGTTGACCTGTTTTTATTGATTTTGAGGGGGTTCTCTGTGTCTCCTGGTTTTGATGCCTGTTTCCGTCCTTAAATTAGGGAAGTTCTCTGGTATAATTTGCTTCAATATACCTTCTGCCCCCTTCTCTTTTTTTCTTCTGGGATCCCAGTTATTGTAATATTATTTCGCTTTATAGTATCACTTATCTCTCAAATTCTCCCCTTGTGATCCAGTAGTTGTTTATCTTTCTTTTTCTCAGCTTCTTTATTCTCCATCATTTGGTCTTCTATATCCCTATTTCTCTCTTCTGCCTCATTTATCCTAGCAGTTAGAGCTTCCAGTTTTGATTGCTCATTATAGCCTTTTTGATTTCTACTTGGTTAGATTTTATTTCTCCAGAAAGGGATTCTCTAGTATCTTCTATGCTTTTTTTAAGCCCAGCTAGTATCTTTATAATTGTCATTCTGAACTCTAGTTCTGACATCTTACTAATGTCCATGTTGATTAGGTCCCTAGCTGTCGGTACCACCTCTTGTTCTTTTTTTTGAGGTGAATTTTTCCATTTTGTGATTTTGTCCAGAGAAGAATAGAAGAATGAGAGAACGAAATGCTAAAAGGGTAACAACGACCCTAGAAAAATATACACTAAATAAATCAGAAGAGATCTGAAACTGGGGTGGGGGAGGAGGGAAGGAAAAAAAAAAAAAGAATATGATCAGGCTGGTGAATAGAACACAGCCACACACTAGATTTTGGGTGTATTTGGCCTGTTAGATAGACACTTCCTCCCAAAATTTTAAAGAAAGAAAAACTTACATATATTCAAAAATAAGGGTAAATACAATGTAGTGATGGAATATGACTGTAAAAATTAAAATTAAAAAAGATTTTAGAAAAGGAGTTGATAAGTTGGTTGAAAAAGGAAAGAAGCAAAATTAAAAAAAGAAATAGAAAAAGAAAAAAGTAAAGAAAATTTTAAGAATTAACCTTGAAGGACTAAAGAATCATGGGAAAAACACCATGAATTCTATGTGCTGTATTCCCCTAGGGCTTGAGTTTTGCAGTTCTCATTGATGGGTAACCTTGGTCTCGGCTGGATGTTCTTGCTATCTTCTGGGGGAGGGGCGGGTTGCTGTGAGTCTCTAATGTCTTTGCCCCAGGCGGAATTGCACCTCCCTTGCCAGGGGTCAGGCTAAGTCATCTGCTTAGGTTTGCCTTCGATAACTTTTGTTCCTTGCAGACTTTCCAGGAAGTTTTATAGGATGAGACTGAAAATGGCTGCCTCCCAACCTTCAGCCCTGGAGGAGCCAGGAGCTGAGAGATGCAGTGCAGCCTCAGAGAAAAGCAGTTAGTCACTCCCGTCTCCCTGGTCTCCGGCCGTACTCCGCGCTCACCTGGCCTGTGACCGAGCGTTTTTGTTTCAGGCGCTCGGCCCTGTTTGGAGTCTCCAAACCCAGTAGATTCCTGTGACGTGCTCCCGCGCCGCCCCTCCCCGGGGAGGCAGGGGGGTCTTCCTGAATCTAACGCTTTTTGGGCCCGGGCTCAAAGAGCAGTGGCTCGACTGTGCCATGGATCACAGTTCGTGGCCACCCTGAGCTGAGAGCCCACTCCTCGCTCCGTCTTTAAAGCTGGCTTCCCTGCTCCGATACCTGGGAACTCTGACTGATGCAGGTACCCCCATTCTTTCTGTGACCCTGAGTGTCCTGAGACCACACTGTACCAGCGAGGGTTCCACCCCCTGCTTAGCCACTGGAGCAACGTCCCTCACCAGAGCAGACTTCTAGAAGTTCCGATTTTGTGCTCCAGGGCTCCATCACTTCCTGGTAGCCAGCTGATGGCGCTCCCCCCCCCCCAATTCTGTGTTCCTGTAAATCGCCTCAGATTCACTTCTCTGCATGTCCTACCTTCCCGAAAGTGGTCACTTCTCTGTTCATAGTTGTTGCTATACTTTTCTTCCGTCTCCTGTTGAGTTCGTAGGTGTTCAGAATGGTTTGATAGCTATCTAGCTGAATTCCTGAGACCAGACGAAATTTAGTTCTCCTGCTCCTCCGCCGTCTTCCTCAGTTGCCCACTCTGCCTCTACTTCTCCTTCACTCTGCTGTGTAACTCCCTGGACTCAGGACTTACGCTGAGCCCCAGGGCAAGCCCGAGTCACCGTGCTGGTAACTGAAAGGATATTTATTCTAGACAGAGTGATCACATGATTCTAGAGCAGGGACCCTGACATGGTTATCAGGAGGAACACCTTTCATTTCTCTCAATGAAATCATGAACATCTGGCACAGGTCCATCCCAGCAAGTCTGGGGAGGAAGCCTTGCTCACATGGCTGATGTTCCCAGGGCTCCAGTGGCTGCTTTGAATTCCTCCTGGAGGACCTTATTAAGGACAGGTCAGGTTTCTCCCGGACTCATTGGCACCAGCAGGGACTGATGATTTCTGGGCTTGGGGCTGCTGAGCAAATGGCCAGGCTCCTCCTTTGTCTCACTCCTCTAGCACCCTTGTTAAGGCTTTATGTTTGGGGACATTGGCCTTGTCACTCTGTTCCCTCTGAAAACTGGGCCTGGAGCGGACCAGCCACGTGGGAGATCTCGAGTGAGCCCTCACAGCAGCAGTAACTGCACGTGCAAGTACCATCAGATGCTCAGAGTAGTGAGTGTGGGAAACATGCAGTTGGGGTGTGGACTGGACTGTTCTTTTCTAAGAGGCAGCATTTTGAATTAGAGACCTATTTACATATACTTTGCATTAATTTACATACCAGCCTCTGATAACTAGCTCTAAATACTCTTCTATGAATTTAACTAGTTAGTGCAGCTAACACTGTGGTAGCCAGACCTGGTATCAAGGGCATTACACACATGGAAAACTGAAAAGATTTGTGAAAACATAATCACGAGTAGGGTGAATCAGCCCAGGCCCCTCATGGATGCAGCTGCTCCTTAGTCCGATTATGCTGGGGTGATAGTGCATTTAACACTCTTGAGAGAGATCATGCCTTCCTAGCACTCAGCTGAGTTAACCCCCACCCTGGAAAAACAAGGAAGGAAAAAAAAAACCTAACTTTTTTTTCACTATCTTTTATTTAATTGGCACTGTGCTAATGGTGCCAGTTATTATTTCACACTTTTTCTGTTTTTTGACATGAAATCTACATAGTTTGTGAAGTTGGTTGGTGAAGAGAAGAACACATAGAAAAGGTGACATTATAGATGGTGGACATTGCCCATAGGGTTTGCAGTGTCTAACCTGTGTCCCTGCACGCCATTCAGCTCTGAGTTGACCATTTCCTCCTTTTTTCCTTTCTCAGCCTTCATCCTGGCAGTGACTAGATTGCCATCTGCCTCACTTGAGAATGGAAAGTTGGTGGGATGGGCAGGGGGATAGGTACACCTGCACCACCCCCTGCCTTGTGTTGATTCCCACTTTGTGGGTTCCACTGGGTGTTGCTATTGATTACTGAAACAACATACTGACTCCTGGTTTGTATGGCTGACTTTTAGTAGCAGATTGAGAAATTTTACCCCCTTCAGAGATCAGACAGGGGAGAGAGGGGGTCTGTTCTTAAAGAGTAAAAAGTCCTTCAAATTCATGCTGCTCTTTGTAGGTCACCTAAAAATACTGATCTTAGTAGTTTTAGATCTTAAAATAACTAAATGTATACCTTTATTTTTATTCCTGTTAAATTAGACATCCATTTATACTAGACTTCAGGATAGGCCAGAATTAAATACCCTCTTCTCCCCATGTTGTAAGAAAATTAAATTGGGAAGAGTCTACCTATCATTATGTAGGAAGTTGTTTTAATTATAGCAGAAGGCTGTTAGTCTTTCTCACTGACCTCTTGTACCCTCAGTCTACTGTGGGCTGGTTATTTGAGAATGTGGTCTAGAGAATAACAGTGTGGTCTTGCACAGCAGTCCTGTTGCTCTGTCAGTTTTGAACATGAATGATGTGAAGGTAGGACACCCCCCTTTTTTTCATTAGGATCCTGTGTTAGCATCTTTACTGACAGTGTCATGTTATGAAACATTAACAACTTGAAATTCAGGAGACCCAGTTTCTGGCTGAACACTGCTTTCAGAAACTCCCATCGGCCCGTGGGGGAATGTTTGCCTCAGTTTCCTAAGGCAGTCCCTCTGGTTAGTCACACCTCTGTCTACAGCTTTTTATTACTCTGACTTTGTCATTTTGAAGTAAGAATGATACAGTATATTTTAGGTGGTGTGGTGCCTCCTCATGTATTCCTTTTGGCTTTTAAGATATGACATGTATTTTGTTAGGGATTCTTTTGTAATAAGAACAACTCAGTAGTAAGTTCTTAGTTGTATTAAGAGTAGCTTCTGAGCCATTTTTGTTGTGAACACCTTTCACTGCAGCTCCAAGGCCTAGAACATTGTTCTTTGAACCTCATTGTCAACAGTGGTTTATATAAACAGAAGTTTATTTTCTGCAGATGAGCCCAGTTCTGTGTTTTAAACAGCTCTTCTTTCTCCACTACTGTTTCTTGACATCACCTTATAAACCTTCACCAACCAACTCTTGCTGTGGAGGCAGCCATGGTGAAGTTCACCATTCTTGCCCTTGAACTGAGGAGTTAGAGGGAGGGAACATCCCCAGTGCTGCTTCCATCAGTGCTGCAGGATCAGAGCACACTGTTCTAAAGTGGTCCTGCTTTATGTGGTGGGTGGGTTCGAGGGTGATAGAGTGCTATGTGTCAGCACCACCTTGGCTTCATGCATTTTCAGTGACTCTGATAAACCTTTTTACTATAAAGCATGTGGGGCTGCTCCAACTCATAAAAAAGTTGATAGAATGTAATTCTTTTGTGATTTGAAGTTAACCACCTGGTGCAGTATTTTAAAAATTCTGTAGCATATTGATTTCCACAATCATTCATGTGCTTTTCCTTATTCAGTTTCTCCAAGCATTAGAATGATGGTTCAAAATCAAGAATGTGGTAAAAAAAAAAAAAAAAGAATGTGAGTAAAATCTAGAATGAACTCACCATTGTCTCTTAATTGACTGCACTTGTTGCCCTGCCACATTTGAAATGCCTGTGATCTATCTTTACTCATAAAATTTTTGATAGCAAATGCATCCTTTGTTTTTTTTTCCCCCCATACCATTTTCCAACTCTCCAGATGCTGGCTGGGTATTCTACTGTTAAATTTGGTTTTGCACTAACTACCCAGATTTAGTTCAGACCCTGCAGGTAAAGGGCTCAGTCCCACCAGATTCCATTTTCCCCTTCAGCCCCTTCAGACGCTAGTCATCATTCCAGCTTGCTACCTGTACATCTCACCAATCAGCTGTAAATCTTACGTTGCCATTAACCCCCTCCTGAGATTCAATCATTTGCTAGATTGGCTTACAGAACCCCAGAAAGTGCTTTACTTATTATTACCGCTTTGTTAATAAAGGATACAACTCAGGAACAGCTAAATGGAAGAGAAGCATAGGAGAGGGTATGGGGATGGTATGGTGTACTCAGCAGCACAGCTCAGGGCGTGCCACCTTCCAACACCTATGTGTGTTCACTAACCTTGAATGTTTTCTGAACCCCATTGTTGAGGAATTTTTTTTAAAAGATTTTATTTATTATTTGACAGTGAGAGAGAGAGAGAGCACAGCAGGGGGAGCAGCAGAGGGAGTGGGAGAAGCAGGCTCCCCACTGAGCAGGGAGCCTGATGCAGAGCTCTATTCCAGGACCCTGGGATCAGGACCTGAGCTGAAGGCCACCCAGGTGCCCCATGTTGAGGGATTTTTTTAAATTGATGTTTTATTATGTAAGTATGACTACAACAAATATAGGGATATTATGTAATAGGGAAAAATCAGAAACATGTGGCATCAAAGAAATTTCATGTTCATTAACAGACCCCTTTGGATTATGCTTCCAGCCTCTCCTAGAGATAATATCATTCATACTATTCTGAAGGGCAGATTTGACTAGTAGCAACATGCAAGTATTGGAACTTACTTTGTAACTTCTAAAGATTTAAAAAATTTTTAATTTTATTGAGAGACAGCGAGCACGTACGTGTACACTCTAGCAGGGGAGAGGAACGGTGGGGGGGGGGAGAGAATCTGAAGTAGACTCTCCACTGAGCACAGAGCCTAACACGGGGCTCAATCTCAGGACTAGGAGATCATGATCTGAGCCATACTTTGTTAACTTCTAAAAAACTGCAAATGTTTGCATTATTGTAGTAGACATTAGGTTAATTCTTGTTGATTTATAATCTTATCCCAACTATTTTTTGGACTCTGATTTCTTATGGACTTTGAAGTTTTTGTCCTTAGATAGTCTTCAGATAAAAGATTTCATTTTCTCTCTTATTTTGCTTGGCTGAATTAGTCATGGTCTTTCTCATTTTTAATGTTGCCTCTTTCAAGGCGTGTTTATAGACTAAGGAGTTGTAGTTTTAAAATGCTTTGTTTTTGGGTATTCATAATGAGAAATTAACCGGAGCCATGTTTCACGTTTGCATGTCACTGCTTCCCCCATGTCCAGCCTGCCATACTGTACTTGTTATGCCTCTTAGGATTCCCTGGCCACACAGAAGGGCTCAGAAAATAGTGTTCTCTTGGTGACTGAGATTTCCTCTTCTCTGGCCCTGAAGCTTAGCTTTAGTGAACTTCATCTGTTTTCCTCTTTGGACTATTAGAATCAGTCATGGAATATCAAGGGTTAGGTACAAGGAAGGACACAGACACAAGGAGGACTGGGGAATTAGCTGGCCTCAGACTCACATTAGGAGTCTAAAGGAAGTGTGAGATCAGTATTGACAGAATTGGACAATGAAACAGAGTATAGGAAATATTCTAAAATGGTCAAGATGATTTCCAGAGAACATTGGCTGCTTCTTAGGGCCTGGTACCCACCTCTTTATGATGTGGTGCAGGTGAGGTTCAGTGGGGTGGAGTCCGGAGCAGACGACCAAGAAAGAATTCTTGAGGCGTCTTTGGTGCAAAATGGTGGTTTCTTAAAGCACGGGGACAGGACCCGTGGGCAGAAAGAGCTCCTGCCCTGGGGTTGTGAGGAATGGCCTATTTTATACCCTCAAGTGGGGAGGGGGCTAGGGATAGCGGAAGTCTCTAAGGAATTTTGGAAGCAAGGTTTCCAGGACCTTGAGGGGGCTAGCTGTTGTTGGAAAAAGGTCATTTATTACTGTCTAATAAAACCTGAGTCATGAGACTCTTCAGATGTATATCGATGGGCCATATGCTTGGGGGATGATGGCCAACATGTATCTTGGGGGGTTAGAGATAAAGGAAGTTTCCAAAGGAATTTTTATATGTTAAAGTAGACTTATAGGATCTTGGTGGAGGGGAGGGGGTCAGGCTAGGACTGTCTTTTGCCCTTAGCAAAGTAGTAACATCCAGGCAGCTGAATTCCTAGAGGAATGTCAACATGCCTGTTTCAAGGACTTGTCAATGGGCTGTAGGTAGTAAGGACTGTTTCTTTGTCCTTTAGGGCAGCCAGGAGTGCCTGAGGAATGTTGCATACATCCCATTGGCAGGGGTGGGGGGGTGGTTTGCAGGGTGTCAGCTTCTGTTTTGTCTTCAGCTTGCCTTCTGTTCCCTCATCATTTATACTTAACTGATCTTAAAGGGAAGGGGACATTACCTATGTAATTCATGAGATCAGAGAGAATTTGAGGACCTATGTGTGGTTTAATGAAAATCATCTACAGTTTCTTCAGCCCTTATGTATCAGCTGCTCTGATGATTTTAAATACATTATTTCATTCAGTTTTCACAGAAACTCTGTGAAATGGATATTCTTCGTTCCCATTTTTCAGACAAGAAGCTAAAGACCTGGGAGGTCACGTGATTTGCTCACTTTCCTGGTTAGATTGGGAAAGTACTGGAGCTGGGATTCAAACCCAGGAATTCAACACTCTGGCAACTTGTGATAGACACGGAGCACCTACTGCGTAGCCGGCACTGGGCCAGGTACTGGAAATGCAAAGAAAAATTCAGCTGCCCTCACTTCAAGGAAGACAAGCATGGTCTTCATCAAAATGCTAAGGAGATTCCAGAATGACTTAATTAAAAGCATTGCATAAATGCATGGCATTATATTAGGTTGGCAGTGGTTTCCTGCCAATATATGAAGTGCTAAGAATCAATAGGAAGAAGTATATGGTTATAAAAAAAAATGAGCAGAGCCATAGAAAGGCTAATTGAAAGCGTGGAATGTTACGAAACTCACAGATTTATTTATGTGAAGTTTGGAAGATGCTACTCTAGCAATTTCTGGCTGGTTTTGGTGATTGATGATAACCTAAAGTAGCCAAGCTACTCAGATTAATTTAAGTTGCTTTATTTACAACCGAGCTCTCTCAGAGAATCTTACTTTTAATGTTCCCAGAGGTATATACCTGTGTTATGTTGGGGATAAGCTGTTTTAGAGTCAGAGAGGAAATGAAGAAAACAAGGTCACTATTACATGGTTTCCACACTATTTGTCAATTTATTGCCCATGATATTGTGCCAGAGTAACTAGTGAAAATATGGGAAGGGCAAGTAAGGTAGACGCTCATGGAAAGATGACTAGAATCAAACAAGGGATGAGCTGTATTAAAACATAGTGGTTCAGTATTAAGGAATATAGAAGAACAGATATTAGGAATTTGCTTTTATTCAGCAAAATGAATAATTCTTAGGTTTATAGATCAAATCAATGTTATATTAATATAGGGTTTTTTAAATAAGACCTCTTGAATTTAATTCAAAATGGTTTTGTTTTGTTTTGTTTTGTATCCTTCTAAAATGTACCATTCTTCTTTTTGAATTGTCTAGGCATCCTTTATCACTGAGTACTTTTTTTTTTCTTTAACTGCTTTGATGAAATTACATCAGTGAAATGAGAGAAGACTAAAAGATGTGCTTGGGAGCAGTCAGTATTTAAGTGGTACTTGATGAAGTTGTGGGATATAGGTGGAGTTCAGTGGGGTGGAGTCCGAGCCAACAGACGAAGAAAGAATTCTTGAGACGTTTTTGGTGTAAAAATGGTGATTTTATTAAAGCACAGGGACAGGACCCCTAGGCAGAAAGAGGTGCTGCCCCAGGTTGTGAGGGGTGGCTGATTATATACTATGGGGTTGGGGGAGGTAAGGAAAAAGCGAGGTTTCAAGAGAGCACTTTCATATGTTAAAGAAGACTCAGGATACCAGAGGCCTTGCTATTGTCAGGTTAAGGTTATTTACCCCTCTAGTAAGGTATTAACATGAAGATAGTTGGGAACTTCCTGGAGGAACATTACACTGCCTGCTTCAAGTATCTGTCAACGGGCTGCAGGTTATAAAGACATTTAATTGTATTTACATCCCCTTCTGGAAGCGAGGTTAGTGATAGAAATCCTTTGTTCTTGGAGATTGCTAAGACATTTGTAAACTGAGGGAGATTCAAGTCTTGCAGGATTGTGGTTTCTATAGGTTGGCTATTTCTTTGTCCTTTAGGGCAGCCAGGAGTGCCTGAGGAATGGCACAGACATCCCAGGGGGGCGGGGTGGTGGTGGTGTGTGGTTTGAAGGGTGTGAGTTTCTGCTTTGTTCTCTGCTTGCCTTCTGTTCCCTCATCAATATAATTTGTAACCATTTTGCATATAAGGTTTCAAAGATTAAATGACTTGCTAGTTAAGGTGGAAACAGATTTGAAAACAGGACTTTTTTCTTCAGTACCCTTCTTTTCGCTGGAGTTTGCTGCTGTCTTGGGTTTGAAATGACTGAATTGCACTTATTGGCAAGATAAAACATGAAGTAAAGTTATAGCATCATGTTTTTATTTACTTTTATTTTGATCAACATGATCATATTAAGTAGATGTTTTAAGATGTTTTATAGTACATCTATAAAAATGTGTAAGGAAAGTCCTGCCCTCCTAGGGTTTTGAATCTTGTTGAAAGGATATAGTCACCTAGAACCTTTCTGAATTGCTGGTCTCCATTTAGAGTTGAATTTTAGAAATTCTTTTTGGCCACTGTTACTTATAAAGCTGTGTTATTTGGCTTTTGTTTTGCTTTTCTCGTCTGACTGAGCTATTGGTATTTTGAGCAACCGCTAGCCAGGTATTAGACCAGTTGCATCCAACTTAAGTATTTTTGACTTTGAACTCTGCCTTTACTCATCTTGTTTGTACATCTGCCCTCTACTCTTCTAGCTGTCCAGACTTGACTTATTAGTCTCACCTCTTCTATGAGTGTAATCCCAGTCATTGTCTGTATTTGCTTTTCCTCCTCCTTTACCTCTGTAGGACCTGATGGCTGTTCTCTTGTTAATCATATGTTCTTTTATAAGTGTATTTCTGTGTTTCATTGTGAATACCATGGTGCTCCACCTTCCTACATTTTAAACTCTTCGATTTCATGAATGGTGATTTAAACAACAGTCCATTGCACAAAAGTTAGACTTAAAAAAATCTCTTAAAAATTATTTAGTGTAACTTTATTTTAGTAAAACTCCTTGGCAGTACAGAGATGAAATGGTTTGATCATTTATGGTGCTACAAAGGGTACAGGGAATGTGACACTCATAATTGGTTGTGGGGTTCATTGGTGGGACTTGGAAGTAGTGCATTGCCACTTGGGAGATCTGTTTGACTGTTTGTCTATTCAAATTTAAAATGCGTAAACCATTTGACCTCGCAATTCAACTTTTAGGAGTTTATCCTAAAAATGCTAGAATGTGTATGCAAACATATATGTACAAGGGTATTTTTTTGATAGATTTACTCATTTTAACAAAATATTGGAAAAAATTTGAATGTTCATCGTAGGGAGGTTCTGAGTACACACGTGGTGGGGCTTTCATGTGATGGAATATGGAATACTCTGCACGATTAAAAAGAATGAGGTAGATCTCTGTGTACTACTTGACTACTGTTGAATATTACAAGTGTAAATTCTTACCTGGGAAGAATATGCTACAGAATACTATGCTAACATTTGTGTACAAATTAAGTCTGTGGGAGAGGGGTTTATATGTGTATGTGTGTACAGATACCCACAGAATTGTATAACACATACATAATGTTCATAGGGAGGTACAGGAGGCAGTGGAAGTTTAGTTTTCACTGTTTACCCTTTTATAACGTTTGAATTTATTACCATATACATGATTGATCAATGAATAATATTTGTTTTTTAGAGTCTGATAGTACACATTGAAAATTCCCAAGTCTATTGGCTTAGCAACAATAGATGAGATAATGTCTATGAGGAACGTAGTATGGTTTCAGACGTAATAATGAGTATTTAGTAAATTATATGAGCGGTGGTCATGGTGGAGATGGTGATGGAATCGTAATGATGATGTCAGAGCTTGACCTTGAAGAATCCCTAATGGCAGGGCAGAGTGAATGTTCCAGCTCATTATCTCACCCTCACCTGGGGATCTAAGTAATCTTAAAGAGGTGGTCTCAAGTGTGGACTATTTTATAGTTCAGTGCTTTGGTTTAACATTAATGATTTTTTTCTTTGTTCTCTTCTATAATATTTCCCTATTTTTTTTAACATGAAATAATTGTGAATAACTTACTATCAGGGAAATAATTTAAAAAAACTCATGTGTCTCCCCGGGGGAGGGGGGAATGATTCAGTCAAAATTTGCAGTCTTGACAGATGAGCCATGCTTGTCTTTTGGTAATGTGGACCCCTTGTCTTTTGCCATCTAGCTCTGGGTGTTTATAAGCCCTATTTCGAGAAGCAAGGCTTTCTATCTACCAGTTAAGGTTAGGATCTGATGATTTCTATGATGATGTAATGATTTTTCTGAAGTTACTGGAACTAAATTTGGTTTCTAAGTCATGTGATCATCTGTTTGTTGCCTTTTGACCTGTGAGAGCTCTGGTTCCCTGGCATATGTGACCATACTCCAGTACTGTGTACTGGTCCAGAATTGCTACTTCCAAATCAGTGTCTTCACTTCAGGGGTTTTTACTGCTCTGAGTGCCTCATACGTTTGCAAATTCCATGTCCATTTCACTTCTGCCCCCATCTGATCCTTTGTTATGACCTAGGCCCAAAAGCTAGGAATGACAAGCCAGTAAATGCCAGGGAAAGATCCGTAGTTAACCAGCAGGGTAACCATGTGCAGGTGCTTTGTGTTCCTGTTTCTTTTTAAGAGTGTTGAGGCTTTCTGGTTTGCTGGACTATATCTGTGAAACTATAAATAGATGTGTTTTTTAAAATTTGTGTCTTACACTTACATATTGTTATTTTTTTGACCAATATTGAAATTTAGAATTGATTTAATTAAATGCACAGATACCATTCAGATATAAACTCAAACTATTTCTTCTGATAAAGTATTCATAGGTGAAAATTAACGTGTTATGAACAATTAGTAAGTGTAATGTAAAAAGCCCCTCTTTTTAAAATACTTTAGTAATGCTATTCAGTGAAATAAAATTACATCATGTGATTCAGTGTGTAGAAGTGTCACGAAGGAGTTTTTCCACTATTACTTCTAGAGGTTAAGTTTTGGAGAAATTACGTGATCAGTAATCAAAGAATATATAATATTTATCAAATTAGAAAGTAAAACAAACAAACCAAACTTTAACATTTGACATGCAAACATTGACCTCATTTTTATTTAGTCGTACTGTCAAATAGTAAGTGTTAGTACGTTTATGTACAACAAGCATAGTAGTAGTGGATATCTATGCATTTGACTCAATTCTTTTTATACCTTTGGGCAGGTATTTGTCCCTTTACAGAGAAGGGGAGACAGGAGATTTTATTGTTCACACTGCTGAACCTCAGAAGTGCTGTCCCCACTTGCTTAATTTCTTTCTAGTGCAAACTTAGGGAAACAGTGGACCTATTTCTTCACAGAGCTCTTGCAAGACTTAATATGAAAAATCACAGAGGCATAAATGTATTTTAGCCATTAATTTCCAACTATTTTTTCCTATCGTGCTTTATTTTTATTTTTCACATACTATCTCCTTTGGGATTAAAACAAACTAAAAGGCAAGGTTGCTTTTTTGTAAGAAAGCTCAGAGTAGAGGAAAAAAAATCTTAGTTCTAAATATATCTATCTAGAGTTATAAAATAAGATAGCTTTTTCTCTGGAAGAACAAAGACATGGCAGTCTTATGGTTTTTAAAAATCTCAGAGACTTTATTTCATACCCATGTAACTGAAAGCTCTGTCTTTTCAAACTGTTTCTAAGATCAAAGATATTTTTTCACATATGTGGGATCTCATAAATCTATGGTCAAATAAACCATTTTCAAAAGCCCAGATTTATTTTTGAAATAAAATGTGGTTTATATTTTCCAGATATGTATTTAAAATTATATAAAGAACTATTTACATGGAGTAGAATGTTGAAAAGGCCATCAGTATTTCAAAGAGCTGATACTGTGTCCCAGAGCTCAAGTAAACAGTGACTGGCTCTGTCATTCACTGCAGAGATTTTCCCCAGTTTCTTTTTCAAACTTTGAAGTTTTTGATGTTAATAAACATCGAAAGTCTTAAATTTTCATGTGGTCAAACTTATGTGTCTTTTCATTTATTTCATCTGCTTCTTTTGTAAGACAGTCATTCCTAACCCCAGATCAGTTAAAGAATTACCAATATTTCTTCTGTTTTTGTTTGTTTTCTTTTGTTTTTAAACATATAACAGAACTCTCTACAGACTGTTTAGGCGTATGACACGAAGTGGAGATGAGTTCATTTTTCTCCCAAATAGTCAGTTTCTTAACACTGCTTCTTATATCATTTATTTCTACACTGGTTTATGAGGATATATATTAAATTTAAAAATAGAATCTATTTGCGATGTCAGTTCTTTTGCCAGTTTTCATTGTTGCTTTTTTCTTGTTATTTTTCAGCAAATTTCTAGCTCCTGTCACTTGTTTAATTTTTCAAATGAAGTTGGGTATTATTTACAGTCCTCCTAAACACCCCCGTAGACATTTCTATTGGAAATTACATTAAAATAATTTGGTACCTTTCCAGAGCAATATTTTTTTTTATTTTAAGGGAAAAGCCATTTAAAAAAATATTTAGTTTCCACTCATTTTTAATAGCAACATATGAAGCACAGAAAACAACTTATGTATTATAACTTATGTGTCATGATTGTGAAAATAATGTATTTGAGAAAAAACATATTCAGGAAAGAATAGTAAAAAACATGTATCATGATCATTATTAAGATAGTATTTTTCAGAAAAAGAGAATATACAGAAAAGTCTAGTAAATCTGGGAAGCATGTAGGAAAATTACAAGAAGCATGTTCCAGAGCACTGAGCACCAAAATACAGGCGGTCTCCCACGCATTCATTCAAAACACAGCGGCAGTGCCAAGCACTGGGGATTTGTGGGAAATGTGACCCAGCCATGAAACATTGTGGCAAACTATAAATGTGTCTCAGATACACAGAAAGCAGGGTAGAGTGCTAAATACCATAAAGAGTACCATAACGTGCCCTGTGACTCCAGGAACTACTGGCAGAGATGATCAGAGAAAGCCCCCTCATTGAGGTGAACTTCTGAAAAATGCTGCCAGGTAGACAGGTTTGGTAACCGAGGGGATGGAAGTAAAGGCAGGCATCTTAGACACAGGGAAAGGCATGTCACTGCTGCAGAAGCTTCCAGAGAACAGCTCCCACCCGTTCTATGTGGATTCTACTCAGAACCTTAGGGCAGGTGACAAGCTACACAAAAGACTGCTGAGGAGCAAAGAAGGTACCCAGTGTGGGAAGTAAACACACCGAAGCAAATTGAGCAGGTGGTTTCAGCTTTCTGGGAATGGAGACAATTCATGAGACAGAAATACAAGTAAAGGTACCCAGTGTGGGTACCTAAATACAAGTAAAGGTACCCAGTGTGGGAAGTAAACACACCGAAGCAAATTGAGCAGGTGGTTTCAGCTTTCTGGGAATGGAGACAATTCATGAGACAGAAAACAGCACACCACAAAAGCAAGTTAATGAATAAAAAATGTTACTTGCATACTAAAGGAAAGATAATTCTGGTGAGTCTTTAATGAAAAAAAAAGGAAACGATTTTATTTTTTCTACATTACCAATACCCATTATAACAAGTATACATGAAAGTTGGATTTTACTTTAGAACCACTGAACTCATATTATTTTCTTCTTTTTTTTTTTTTTAAATATTTTATTTATTTATTCGACAGAGATAGAGACAGCCAGCGAGAGAAGGAACACAAGCAGGGGGAGTGGGAGAGGAAGAAGCAGGCTCATAGCAGAGGAGACTGATGTGGGGCTCGATCCCATAATGCCGGGATCACGCCCTGAGCCGAAGGCAGATGCTTAACTGCTGTGCCTCCCAGGCGCCCCTATTTTCTTATTTTTTAAAGATTTATTTATTTATTTGAGAGAGAGTGAGAGAGAGAATGTGTGTGTGTGTGTGTGCGCGCGCGTGCGTGTGTGTACATAAGCAGGGGGAGGGGCAGAGGGAAAGAATCTCAAGGTCCCCCCCCCCCCCCCGAGTTCATGACCTGAGCCGAAACCAAGAATCAAACACCCAACCAACTAAGCCACCCAGGCGCCCCACTCATATTTCCTAACTCCGAATTTCTCTTTCCCGATATCACCAAGTTGCCACTTAGAAATATGAAAAGGAAAAAAAATACATAATAATCTATTTAAAAATCTGCTTTCAATAAGTTTTCAAAGCAACTCTTTTGGTTTTCTCTAAAATTACAGTTGTTCTTCCCAAATATGAACAGATTTCACTGATGCATTACCAAGGAAATGTGACAATTTTGCAAAAACCTTTCTTCACGGTGGAAATTAACTTGCAGTCTCTAGATAAGTTACAAAATCATTTCTAACAAAGTAAATACTTTACAACCAATCATTGTTTTAAATTTTAGGACTTAGCCGATGTAAGAACATAACACATGAAGTAAAGGAACAGGGCTCCTGGAAGGAAGAAACTGTCTATCTAGAAAGCTCAAATGAAGCGACTGATAAGCTGTTAGAACAAATAACAGTTTGCTCAAGTGAATGAATTTAAAATTCCTAAAAATCAATAGCATTTTTCAATCCCAGGAATAACCAACAGGAACTAAATTATAATTTTAAAAACTTGTTTATAATAACAATGACTAAGTAGTGTCCCCTTATCCACAGTTTCACTTTCCACCCATCCATTACCCACAGTCAGCATGGTGCAGGAGATGATCCTCCTCCTGACGTACTGTCACCAGGACAGTAGAAGCCTAGTACCACGTCGTAGTGCCGGCATCGTTCCCCTCACTTCACCCCCTCACACAGGCATTTTATCATCTCATGTTATCATAAGATGGATGAGTCTAGTACAGTAAGGCATTTTGGAGAGAGACCACATTCACATAACTTCTGTTACACGCTATTGTTGTAATTGTTTTATTTTATTATTAATCTGTTACTGTGCCTAATTTACAAACCTTGCCATAGGTGTGTATATATAGGAGAAAACATGGGCTATATAGGGATCTATATTGTCTGCGGTTTTAGGTACCTGCTATGGGTCTTAGAACAGATTCCCTGTAAATAAGGGGAGACTACTGGGTATAAAAGAGGTCAGTTTGAAGCAAATTACAAAAATTTACGAAGAACCATGAAAGATCAGAATAGAGATATATGTTGAATGGGGAGACTGAATAGTATAAAATGACAGACCTATCCAAATTATTTTATCAAAACACATAGATGTGAAAAATGCAAGGTGGTAAAGATACCAACGTGGCCGAAGTCATGACTTCGTGATGACTGGTGCGACTGTACTTCTCTGTCATTATTTTATATCCTCTTAAATGTACTCCATAGCCACTGTGTAACTTCTTAGAATCTGTCACTTAATTAGGAAAGTTTCATCTCCGTAATAAGTCACTTAATTTTACCTGTGAAATATTCCTAACCAGCTCAATCAAAGATTACTATAATATGTTTTTAATCATGGTTAATTAGATTAATAATATTAATAACCACTAAATACTTAATGAGCTCCTCCTCTGTGGCTTTTACATTTAATCATCACAATAAGCTGGGGTTGATGTTGAGTCTGCTTTCCTATTTATTGATGAGGCCTCACTGTGTGATAAATTATCTTGCCCTGCTCAAACTAGTCAGTCACCTAGATGTCTTTCTGTATGGCCTTGCTTCTATCAAATGTCCAGATAAAAGGTTTTGTTTGATTTGGGGTGGTGGCATGTGTCCCAGGAGTATGACTGTGTATGTCCTAGAAATATTCCAGACTCGTTGATTATTTTTTTTTTTTTAGATCAAGGAACACATTCTTACTAGGGTCTTCTTTGGGTAAGAGTTAATCCTACTACCAGTGTGTGTGTGTGTGTGTGTGTGTGTGTGTGTGTGTGTTTATTCCTAAGGTCTCAGAATGCTTTACAGGAATTCTCACTTTACTCCTCTGATCCTCCTGATTCTTATGTAAATAAATGAATCCATTTAATTTGAAAGTCTTTTCCTTAAAAATCAAAGTCAGGAATTTGGCATTTTACAAAAACCATTTTCGCATGCATTTCCTAATATTAGAAATTGCTAGACAACCTGCAGTACCATTTCCTTAAAGGAAAGATGGAAGTGGTCTTGGGAGTGGCTACCTGAAGCCTGTCTTGTGGTGGGCATTGGGGTCATTCCCCGATTCCCCGGAAGCTGCCTGTCCTTTCAAGTCAGGGCTGTGCCATTTCTGTCCTTTTTGTCTGGAGGTTGCCAAGGCTCTAAATTAATTGGACACTGGTGGAGTAGGAGTGATCTGCATGGCGGCTGAGGAGACAAAATGGAGGGGGAAATGCTTTTATGGAGTGAATTTCCTGTGTGCATGTTCCAGTTTCATTTGCCTGCTCTCTGGCCATGCATACAGATTGTATGTCCTGTAAGAGAAGTTTTGAGGGAGGCTGTGAGAATTTTCCAGGGAGATGGTGGGTGGAGTTTGGCTGTCTGCTAGTGTGGTGTTCCCGCATCCCTAATGAATTGTGATGGTATCACTTTTTATTTTCATATTCCTGTCTTGAGTATCTTCTACATTGACACCCAAAAATTTATTTTTATGTTTTGGTGGATTTTATTTTTGTCTTCAAACATGTAACCTCTATCCAGAATTATATTTTAGATACTCCAAAGTAAAAGAATTATTTGAACAAAGGCAATCTATTTAAAAAGTTCTAAAAATACATCAGGGAAGTTTTCCCCTATTCTTTAGCATCACACCATATCTTCAGACTCACAAAATTCTCTACGCTGTTATTTTCCGGTTTCCTTTTTTTAAATCAATGCTTAGAGCATTTGTCATACAATTTTTTATTTAGAGCACCAAGAATACAATAGAAAAGGAAAATTAAGGAGCCCTGATTCTTTTTTATTTTCTTTTGAATTTGATTTTTACCATCGTACACAATTTGATTGAAATGATGTGCCCCTTTTCTACTGCCTAATTTTTTAGGATATCAAATCCTGTGAATTGGAGATACAGTAGGCTCTCATCAGACAATCAGGAACTTCAGTTGTATTGGGAAGCTTGATTCATGTAGCTTTTATGATTCAGAGATCTAAATGAATGAAAATCCATTTGCTCAACAGTATTTATTGAATATACACCCTCTTGGTACATAGTACTTAACAGAAACTTAGTGGCTTAATTCAATACCCATTTATTGTCTTAGTTTCTGGAGGTGAGAAGTCTAGCCACAGCTCAGGTGGGTTTTTTCTTCACAGTCTTTCAAGACCGAAATTAAGGTGCTATTGGGCTACATTTTCATCTGGAACATGGTGTCTTCATCCAAACTAATATGGTTGTTGGCAGAATTCAGTTCTTTGGTACTGTTGTATGGAGGCCCTTAGCTTCTAGAGGCCTCCCACAGTACCCGCCATATAGCTCCCTTCGTAGATAATTCACATTATAGGACTTTGATATTTTAAGGCCAGTAGGAAAATCTTTGCTGCTTCCAGTCTCTGTGCCCAGGGAAGACCTACCCCCTTTTCGAAAGGGCTCCCTTGATTGAGCTGGACCCATTCAGGATAATCACCCTTTTGATGAACTCACAGTCAACTGATGATTGCATCTGTAAAACCCTTTCACCTTTGTCATATAACGTAACATAATCATGGAACTGATAGCCTTCATATTTGCAAGTCCTGCTCATAATCAAGAGGAAAGGATTATACAAGGATGTGGATCATTGGGGGTCATCTTATGTTGGGCAGAGTTTTTGGAGCTGAGGATATGCTAAGTTTTTAAAGGATCACACTTGCAACTATGTGAAAAGTAGGCTGTAGGAGAGTAAGGATGGAAAGAGGGAGACCAGATAGGAATCAATTGTAAAATCTCAAGTGAGAGCTATTGCTGGCTTAGATTAGGGTGGTAACAGTGGAGATAGGTAAAAAAGTTGGAATCAACATGTGTTTTAAAGATTTCATTTATTTGTTTATTTGAGAGAGAGAGAGAGAGCATGTGAGCAGGTGGAGGAACAGAGGGTGGGAGGAGAGTGAGGGGGAAAGAATCTCAGGCAGACTCCTTGCTGAGTGTGGAGCCTGATGCGGGGCTTGATCTCAGGACCCTGAGATCATGACCTGAGCCGAAACCAAGAGTCAGACACTTAACCGACTGAACGACCCAGGCGCCCGTAAATCAACATACGTTTTAAAAGTAGAGCTAACAAAAAAGTTGCTTATGGATTCAATATGAAGCATGAGAAACAGAGAAATCACGGATGATTCCAAGGTTTCTTACTGATCCAGTAGAAGGATGAAGTGGGGAAGAGCACATTGCAGGGGGCAATGCAAAATCACGAGCTTAGTGTTGGATGTAATAGGTTTGAAATGACTACCAGACATCCAGGTAGAGATGCTGAGTAGATAGCTGAGTAGATCTGAAGTGTAGAGAAAGAGGTTTTAGCTAGGTATAGAAGCAGAAAGTTTTAGTTTATGGATGATATTTAAAATTGTGAGATGGATCAGATCACCTAGGGAGTGAGTGTAGTACAAGAGGAGTGGCTTGAGGACTGAGCCCTGGGGCACATTAGTGTTTAGAGGTGGCTGACTGATGAGCAGGAATAAGCTAATGACCAGTAAGGAAGAAGAAGCAAGAGAAGAGAAGCCCAGGTGCTAAGCTGAGAGCTAAGAGAAGAATGTGTTTCAAGAAAAAGAAGGGAGCAACTTCGTCAAATGCTGCTGATTGTTCAAGAAAGATGGACGCCGAGCACCTGCCCTTGGGATTACTAATGTGGAGGTTATTGATGATCTAGACAGGAGCTATTTTGTGGTCAAATAAATGCCTCATTGGGCTGAGTCCGAGAGAATGGAGCAGAGGAATTAAGAGACATCGATATGTAACACTTTGGAGGTGTTTTATGGTGCAGGAGTGGGGATTAATAGGGTAGTAGCTGGAGAGGAAGATGACATCAAGAGAGGGACTTTTTAAAAAGATAGAACATACAGCAACTAGGTCAATAAGGCCTAAATAGTTTATTAGAAGAAAACAGTAGAAAAGTCTAACTTCCCAGGCCACCAAAAGACAAAGAAGAGGGCACTGAAATTTTTTTATTTTTACCTTCTACTTGTTAGTCTTTGTTTTTTTTTTAAAGATTTTATTTATTTATTCGACAGAGAGAGACAGCCAGCGAGAGAGGGAACACAAGCAGGGGGAGTGGGAGAGGAAGAAGCAGGCTCATAGCGGAAGAGCCTGATGTGGGACACGATCCCGGAACGCCGGGATCACGCCCTGAGCCAAAGGCAGACGATTAACCGCTGTGCCACCCAGGCGCCCCATCTACTTGTTAGTCTTATTATGACTCTCTCTGATATTACTGTTTTTATTTTATTTATTTAACCAGATCATTGCAGATGAATGGAAATCTACATAGTCATTCTCTGGCTATCTTGCAGATCCTGGTAATCCCGAGTGCTTTTTCTTGGAGGAACAATTCCATCTTCCTACTTCTTTGCCTCCTGTCTTGCAGCAAGGAGCTTATAAATGAGGCTTAGAGTTGCAGTGGTTTTTGTGGTTTATTTCCTTCTCTAACCGATGAATTTTTGCTTAGGATTCAATACTAATTTCCTTGGATGTACTTTATTTTAAAAAAAGTAGCTGAAAATGTGACTTGTCTTTGACCACATTTCTTCATGGATTAAGAATGGAGTGGAGGAACATCCAACACTCAGATGAGTGTTTCATTTGTATCTATCCTGTGGATCTTGGAATTCTCTGCCAGTAACATGAACAATTACCAGTAGCTTGTGAGTAGCCAGAGTAGATGTCACAAAGCCAGTGCAGTCTACTCATAGGAGAGAAGCCTACCAAAAGAAATATAAAAGATGTACTGCTCTCGAGAGTGGGTTCCTGTCTTTTCTCTGCCACTATAGGCTGCCGTCCACTTTCATTCACAATTTACTCCTGAAAAAGGTTTTAAAACATCAATGTACAGAAGTTAAACATGTGGCTTCATATTTCCAAAGAACTAAAAGATAAATGTGGATTTTTGTGTCCAAGTGTTATGTGATGTTCGTGTATTTATAGAATATTAAACTTAGGTTAAACTGAAATGTTGAAAGTTTTACAAAGTAGTAATTTTGTAGCTCATCTTTTGCTTTTGTTAGTAATTGTACTGTCTGTAATCTGTGAAATAAACTGTTAATACTGTTAGAAGAAAGGAGTTATCAGTGGTAGTTTTGTAAGGGGTAGAGCAGAAACTAGTGACCTAGACTTTGATGCTGGCTTGTTCTTTTTTCTTTTTAACAAGGTACTAGTTACCCTGATTCTTCTGGTAAGTAAGGTATATACCTGGCAAGTAGACCCATGAAGCTCCCCCTCCCTGTGTATTTGAGTTACTGGAATGTTCTTTGGATGCTAGTTTTCATTTAGTACTTTTGTCATCTTTTAAAATTTTCTATCACTGACCCTTATTGCTTGGACTATCTTTAGACATTGTGGTCTTGGTCCTGGGGATATCTGTCCTTTTTCCCTGTTACCTTTGCATACTGAATTGAACAGCTTCTGTCTTCTAATTGGCCAGCTGACGGTGAG
The DNA here is from genome assembly GCF_024610735.1 of Ursus americanus. Lineage (NCBI taxonomy): Eukaryota > Metazoa > Chordata > Mammalia > Carnivora > Ursidae > Ursus > Ursus americanus. The sequence continues at coordinate 9,898,893 of NC_142158.1, forward strand.
CCATCCCTTTTATGCTCTTAATTATGTCCATCTTCGTTTCATTCGTACTGTTAGTATCAGCACTTGTATTTTTCCATTTCCACCCATTTTCAGAAAATAAGTAAATGTGACACAATTTTTAGATATTTGTACAAGTGAATGTTACTTGGCGAAGTTGGTTATTGTGCTTCACTGTGAGGACGTAGAGGGATGTGTGTGTCTAGCAGCTGATATGTGGCTTAGGAGAGGTGGTTTGACTATTACCCCTTTTAACATTTGAAAGCACTCTATAATTTTGATGGATTCATGTCTCACATCGAGGTCTTTGATCCATTTTGAGTTTATCTTTGTGTATGGTGTGAGAGAATGGTCCAGTTTCATTCTTCTGCATGGAGCTGTCCAATTTTCCCAGCACCATTTATTGAAGAGACGGTCTTTTTTCCATTGGATAGTTTTTCCTGCTTTGTCGAAGATTAGTTGACCATAGAGTTGAGGGTCCATATCTAGGCTCTCTATTCTGTTCCATTGATCTATGCGTCTGTTTTTGTGCCAGTACCACGCTGTCTTGGTGATCACAGCTTTGTAATATAGCTTGAATCAGGCAACGTGATGCCCCCAGCTTTGTTTTTCTTTTTCAACGTTTCCTTGGCGATTTGGGGTCTTTTCTGATTCCATACAAATTTTAAGATTGTTCCAGCTCTTTGAAAACCGCCATTGGTATTTTGATCAGGATGGCGTTGAAAGTATAGATTGCTCTGGGCAGCATAGACATTTTAACAGTGTTTATTCTTTCAATCCATGAGCATGGAATGTTTTTCCATCTTTTTGTGTCTTCTTCAATTTCTTTCATAAGTGTTTTGTAGTTTCTAAAGTATAGATCCTTTACCTCTTTGATTAAGTTTATTCCTAGAGGAGAACATAGGCAGTAATCTCGTCAACATCAGTCACAGGAACTTCTTTCAAGACACATCTCCAAAGGCAAGGAAAACAAAAGTGAAAATGAACTTTTGGGACTTCATCAAGATAAAAAGCTTCTGCACAGTGAAGGAAACAGTCAACAAAACAAAGAGGCAACCCACGGAATAGGAGAAGATATTTGCAAATGACACTACAGATAAAGGGCTGGTATCCAAGATCTGTAAAGAACTTCTCAAACTTAACACCCAAAAAACAAATAATCAAGTCAAAAAATGGGCAGAAGACATGAACAGACACTTCTCCAAAAGAAGATATACGAATGGCTAACAGACCCATGAAAAAATGTTCAACATTGTTAGCCATCAGGGAAATTCAAATGAAAACCACATTGAGATACCACCTTATGCCAGTTAGAATGGCAAAAATTAACAAGGGAGGAAACAACAAATGCTGGAGAGGATGTGGAGAAAGGGGAACCCTCTTATGCTGTTGGTGGGAATGCAAGTTGGTACAGCCACTTTGGAAAACAGTGTGGAGGTTCCTCAAAAAGTTAAAAATAGAGCTGCCTTATGACCCAGAAATTGCACTACTGGGTATTTACCCCAAAGATACAGATGTAGTGAAAAGAAGGACCACATGCACCCCAATGTTCACAGCAGCAATGTCCACAGTGGCCAAATGTGGAAGGAGCTGAGATGCCCTTCAACAGATGAATGGATAAAGAAGATGAGGTCCACATATACAATGGAATATTACTCAGGCATCAGAATGGATGAGAATACCCACCATTTGCATCGACATGGATGGAACTAGAGAAGAGTATGCTAAGTGAAGTAAGTCAAGCCAAGAAAGACAATTATCATATGATTTCACTTATATGTGGAACATAAGAAATAGCAGGGAGAACATTAGGAAAAGGAAAGGGAAAAAATGAAGGGGAGAAATCAGAGGGGGAGAAGAACCATGAGAGACTATGGACTCTGAGAAACAAACTGAGGGTTTCAGAGGGGAGGGGTTGGAGAGGTGGGTTAGCCAGTGATGGGTATTAAGGAGGGCATGTATTGCATTGGGCACTGGGTGTTATACACAAACAATGAATCGTGGAACACTACATCAAAAACTAAGGATGTACTGTATGATGACTAATATAACATCATAAAAAGAAAAACAAACATTTGAAAGCACTGATTGCATGGACATCATGTTGTAAAGTTGTGGTGTGCCCACAGATAACATTGTGATCCTTGTTGAGTGTCTTCTGGGGCTGTTTTCTATTCTGTAAGATAACCAAGTTGGTGTTCATGATCAATGTGATTCTACTTAAACTTTCAGATCCTCACACAGAAAGAGTATTCTTGTTTAGATATAATTTGAACAAGTTTATTTATCTTCTTTTTTTTCAGCCCAGCACAGAGAAGAAAATGGGAATTATTATGGCTTATTTTTTAACTTTCTCTTTTAAAAAAATTTTTTTTAAAGTATCTTTTTTTTTTTTTTAAGATTTTATTTATTTGACAGAGAGAGAGAGACAGCCAGAGAGAGAGGGAACACAAGCAGGGGAAGTGGGAGAGGAAAATGCAGGCTCCCAGCAGAGGAGCCTGATGTGGGGCTCGATCCCAGGACTCTGGGATCACGCCCTGAGCCGAAGGCAGACGCTTAACGACTGAGCCACCCAGGCACCCCTCTTTTTAAAATTTCTTAATTTTTTACATTTCTCTTAACTAAATAATTGAGGGCAGCTCATAACAAGGAAATGAATTTATGATACAATATAAAAATAAAGAGGACCACATATGGAAGTGGAAATGAAAGTGAGAAAGAACCATATGAAAAGATGACAGATATGCCGTTTGTTAGGACCTGTGGATGCCCAAGGGTGTTGACAGGCTGAGAGGCAGGCTTCCGGACAGGGAAGGGGGGGTGAGCTGGGCTAGCAGGTAGTGGTACCAGGACCCTGTTGGGGGATTATCCTGGGGCTGGGTGAGGGCCTTTGTCTCTTCAGTTGTGCACCCTACAGACTCTCATTCCTCTTCTCTTAGGACTGTGGCATCAGTGTTACCCCTTAAGTGTTTCAAAATGCAGTTTACCTCCCCAGGCCCATTAAAAGAAAAGAAACAGTTCATTAGCTATAATCAACTAAAACATGGCAGTGGTCTGTGGGTCTGATGATGGCTGACACTGAGCCTTGGCCTGTTCTGGAACGCCCTCTGCCCCTTTGCTGGAAGCCCCGGGCCCTCTCTGCCCTTCTGTGCCTCCCTTTCTGAGCTCACACTGGTTTCTGGGCATGTGGTCACGGACATGGATGTCAGCCTAGATTCCAGGTCACCAAACGTCACAGAAGCCATTGCGTTTTTTCCTGTGGTGACCTCAAGGTGAGCGGCCTTCCAGGTCCGGTTTCTCTGTGTCTGAAATCGTGATTCAGAAAGGCCACCGTGGCCGCTTCCTGTGGAGAGACTGGCTGTCGTTGTGGCAAGGACCTCGTTCTCCACGGGGAGCATTTGCTGGCCAGTGCCATCGTTGCACAGGAGAGGGGACATGGCGATGACGCAGTAAGTGCCCTGGGAGGATCACAGGGATTCGTAACAGATCCAGCAGACTTGAAGGGGGCCTGAGGTAGATGACCTGAGGTAGATGGTGGGGCCGGCAGCCCCCTGGCCTTCTCCTCGTGTCTCGCGCACTGTGCAGTGTCCTCCTGGATACACTCTGCCTCCCTGTTCCGCTCCGCCGAGAGGCCAGCTGTTGGCAGTTGAGCTGGTGGTTTAGGGAGGAGGCAGCGTATTAGAGGAGTGAGTGGTCACAGAAGCAGCACAAGTGCACCTCCTTGAAGCCTCCGTCTGTAGGACGAGTTTTGCCAGGTGATGGATTCGGCTTAACACCCCCCCCCCCCCCCCGGTCTCAGTATGACGGGAGTGAGGGGTCCTGATCAGGACAACTGAGATTCATCTGCATTATTCAACTCGGTGGAAAAACTGTGGGTTTTGGAGTTAGATCTGGCCTTCTGATTCTTACCAGCACCCGTTTTTGGTGTGTGTTAACTGGAGCCTCATTTTCCTTTTCTACAAAATAATATCAGTCTTGGATTGTGACAGTGACTAAATGAGATAATATATGTGAAGTGCCCAGCTAGTGACTCAACAAATAATAATAATGCCATTATTATGATTACAGTTATTTGTTCTTCTACCAAACCTTTAATAAGAGATGTTAGTGAAGCGATAGGTAGCTTTTAGAGATGGTGGTCTTTGATTCCGCTGTAAAGGTAAAAAATCTGAAAGGCAAGCTGCTATTTTGATATTTGGAAAATATCAGAAAGACCCAAGGCTGCCTAGGTTATAAAATTGGTAGCTCGACAGGGGTATTGCCTCACCCCCAGGTAACTTAAATTGAGAGGCATCTTGGTTATACAGAAAGATCAGCTCCAGAGCTCCATTACATAGCAGTTTACCCACAACTTTTCAGACACACACGTATAAAAGAGGTCCACACACTCTTCGTGCAGAACAGGTGATAGAAATTTAGAGAGGAGAGGAATTTTAGCTTAGTGTTTGAATTTTGTATTTGAGAATAGCAGGCAATTAAATGCTGTAAAGTGGCACAGGAAAGTGGCTTGAACTTTAAAAACATTTCTTTTCCTCCATTCTCCCACTTCACCCGGAGATATTCACATTTATATTAATTATCTCCGTAGCTCATATTAAGTTATGCAGTAGAATCTGAATTTCAAATAAATGTCAAAATCAGAAAATAGGCCTATAATCTTTCACAGACAGCTATGAAGCAAATGGACTTTCTGTTTTTGAAGCATTTTGTCCTATGAAGCACAGACCTTATTTTTCAAATACCTTGTCACCAACACAAGTAGAAAATCTCGTTAAATACGCCTCAGGGGTGCTGGGGATCATGGCAGGATGCGGAGTTACAGAAGAAGGAGCAGGGGCCTGGCGACGCCTCATGAGCCTGGGCCTGGTCTGCCTCACACTGACTCCCAGGGATGAGCTGTCCCCCGGAAGTCTCTTTCCTGGCTCACCCAGGTTTCTCATCTGGAAGGTCAGGATAGTAAATGAGTGATCTTCAGTGTTTCTCAGTATTCCACTTCTATGAGGAGACATATGAGCCACCGCTTTGCATGTTTTACCCAGCCATTCCTGAAAAAGATGTGTGTTTTGTTCCTCGAAGTGGCCCATGCTACTTGTCTGGGTGCAACTCGTCATCACTTCCGGCAGTGATTTTCTGTGTGTTTGTGCATGCTTGTGTTTCTTTGCGTTGTTGGAGCCTTTAAAGCTATTTGCATGAAATTCCAGTTTATCAAGTATATAGAAGTAGAGCTGCTGTGCCTCTGTGGAATCATGAGGGCCAGGGTCCTTCCTGTCTAGTTGTCACCCCCTGAGCCACTTCCATAGAACCCTAGGGTTTGAAAACTAGACATTACAGGGTGAGAGCCATACTCTTGAGTGCACCACTTTGGGCTTGGTCTAGTCCCATTTTTACTTTTGCCCATTTTTTTATTTTGTTATGAAAAATTTCAAGCATACAGTACAATTTCAAAAACTTTTACAATGAACCTCTGTAAAGCCACCACCTGGGTTCTTTTTTTTTTTTTGATTCTTTTAATTAACACGTTACTGTGCTCATTTTAGCACATATCTGTCTATTCCTCCGTCCATCCACCAATCCCGTCCATCCATCAATCCCGTCCATCTCTTTTTTGAAAATAAATTTCAAAGTAAGTTGCAGACTTTCTCCAAATGCATATAAAAATATAATTCTGTTTTTGAAGGCATAATTTACGTACAGTGAAATGCATAGATTGAGTTCTGACAAATGTGTATATGTGTGTAATTCAAGCCCTCATCAAGATACAAAACATTACTTACATTATATACCCCAAGGAGTCACCTCATGCCCCTTTTGAAGATTAATCTGCACTCCCACCCTCCAAAGGAAGGCATTGTTTTAATTCTTTTTCCACTATACGTTAATTTTATCTCTTATATTACCTTACATAAAGGTAGTCTTTTGTGACTGGTTTCTTTCACTCATCATGATGTTTCTGAGATTCATCCATTTGTGCCTTTAGTAACTTGTGTGTATGTATGTAACGGTATTCCACTGTCGGATGCCATTGTTTGTTTATTCTTATATTGATGAACATCTGGGCGGTTTCTGCTTTGGAGCTGTTATCAGTAAAGTTACAATGAATGTTCTCATGCAAGTCTTTTGTTGTAGACATATTCTCTTGGTTAAATATCTGGGATTAGAATTGTTGGGTCATAGGACAGGTGCATGTTTAGTTTGATAAAACGTTGCTCTGAAGAGGTGATATAATTTTATGTCACCCCTAACAAATATATGCGAGTTTTGATTGCTCTGTATCTTCTCCAACAGTTGGTGTTGTCTGTCTTTTATTTTTTTAATTAATCAATTATTTTAATTTTAATTTTTATTTATTTGTCAGAGAGAGAGCACAAGCAGGGAGAGTAGCAGGCAGAGGAGCAAGTCCTGCTGAGCAGGGAGCCCTACATGGGGCTCGATCCTAGGACTCCGGGATCATGACCTGAGCCGAAGGCGGACGCTTAACCGACTGAGCCACCCAGATGTCCCAGTGTTGTCTGTCTTTTAAATTTTAGTTATTATACTGTTATAATAATAATTAGTGTTATAGTGGCAATAACTAGTAGTGGTATTTCACTAGGTTTTATTTGCTTTTTCTTGCTGACTATTGATGTCAAGCACTTTTATATGTGCTTATCAGCCATTCATATATCTTCTTTGAAGTGTATTGAAATTATTTGTTCATTTGTTTTAACTGGATTATTTGTCTTTCTACTATTGAATTATGGGGACTCTTTATATATCACAGCTTCAATATTCATATTTTGCAAATATTTACTCCTACTCTTTGGCTTCTGTATTCATTTTCTTAAAGATGTCTTTTGAAGAAAAGAAAATTTTAATTTTCAAAAAAATTCATCTTATCTATACGTTCTTTCATGATTATTGCTATTTTCTAAGAAGCTTTTGTCTACTCCAAGTTATAAAAATATTCTCATACATTGTCTTCTCAAAGCTTCACATTTTGTTCATTAGTTTTTATGTTTAGGTCTTTGATGTATCCTGAATTAATTTATGTATATGCTCCGAAGGAGTGGCTCTGCCTTTTTGCCACTCCCCAGCATCATCTCTGGCTTCTGCTACTCTGGCTGACTGGTTATTCTTTTAATGTATATACACTTATGGCTGTGTACTTGCTTATTCTGTTCTTTCTTCTCTCTCCTCCGTAAATATTTATTGGGTCTTTATAATGTGCTCGGTTCTGGGCTTAGTATTGGGTATATTCTGTTGAACAAAATATAAATAATCCATGCCACTGTGCATCTGGTAGTCTAACAAAGATAAATACACACTAAGCAAATACACACAAATGCTTTTATATTTATGTCTGGTGAAATTTTATTTATCCTTTAAAATTCACCTTAATTGAGTATTTGAAAACCAGTTATTGTAATCCACAGTATCAACAGACTAAAGAAAATCATGTGGCCATATCAGTTAATAAAGAAAAACCATTTGACAAAATCTAGTATTCATTCAAGATAAAATCTCTCAGCAGAGTAGGAGTAAAGGGGAACTTTCTCAACTTGGTAAAGGGCATCTATAAAAATCCTCCAGTTAACATCATATTTAATGCTAAAAGACTGAATGCTTTCTAAGTTTGGGAACAAGGCACGGATGTCTTCTTTCAACACTCTGTTCAACATTGTATTGGAAGTTCTAGCCACTGCAGTTAAGGCATTAACAAGAAATCAAAGGCATTCAGGTTGGAAAAAAAGAAACAAAACTATCCCTATTTACAGATGATATGATTGTAGAATATCCCAAAGAATCTACCAAAAACAAAACAAAACAAAACAAAACGCCCTCCTAAAACTAATAAGTGATTTCTGCAAGGTCACAGGATATAATACCAACAAATAAAAATCCATCACATTTGTATATACTAGCAAAGAACATGTGGGAACTAAAATTATAAACACAAAACTAATTATAGTTACTGTTCAGAAAATGAAATACTTAGGAAAACCTGTCTTGTATCTATATGCTGAAGATTATAAAATGCTTTTGAAAGAAGTCAAAGACCTAAATAAATGTAGAGACATACTGTGCTAACATATTGGAAGACTCAAAATAATGAAGATGTCAGTTCTCCTTCAATAGTTCAATGCAATTATTATGAAAACCCCAGCAAAGTTTTTTGTTTGTTTCACTTAAAGACGTCCTTGATGAAGCAGTAAAATTATTAATCCTACTAAATTTTAATGTTTGAACACTTGTCTCCTTAGAAATGTATATAAAAGTTTTCATTTTATAACAGTTTTAGATTTACAGAAAAATTGGGAAGAATGAAGAATTTCCATGCATCCCATACCCGGTTTTCCCCTCTTTTTAACATTTTACATTACTGTGGTCCATTTGTTACAATTAATGAACCAGTACTGATAAATTGTTATTAACTAAAGTCCATGCTTTATTCAGATTTCTTTATTTTTTACATAATATCCTCTTTCTATTCCAGAATCCCATCCAGGGTACCACATTATTTGTCATCTTTCTCTTCAGCTGGACAGTTTGTTAGACTTTCCTTGATTTTGATGACCTTGACAGTTTCAAGGAGTATCTGTGGGATACTTTTAGAATGTCTGTCTCAGTTGGGATTTGTGTGATGTTTTTCTCATGATTAGACTAGGGTGATGTGCTTTTTTGGGAGAACAACCACAGTGGTAATGGACATTTTCATCACATCATATCGTGGGTTCATACTATCATGTAACTTATCACTGTCAGTGTTGTCCTTCATCACTTGGCTGAGGTGGTGTTTGTCAGGCTTCTCCGCTGTAAAGTGACACCCTCATTCCCTTCTCTACTGTACTCTTTGTTTGTTTTAAACTAATTTTCTTTCTTTCTTTTTTTTTTTTTTTTAAGACTTTATGCATTCGAAAGAGGGAACACGAGAGAGAGAGAGAGAGAGAGAGAGAGAGAGAGCGCGTGCCCGCGTGCATATACCAGCAGGGGAGCGGCAGAGGGAGAGGGAGAAGCAGGCTCCCACTGATCAGGAATCCCAACGCGGGGCTCGATCCCAGGACTCCAAGATCATGACCTGAGCCAAAGTCAGATGCTTAACCTACTGAGCCACCCAGGTCCCCCTTTAGGTACTCTTTGGAATCAGCAAGATTTTTTATACATAAGCTTCTTCTAAAATTTATAGGCAAAGACATAGGTCCTGGAATACTTAAAAATCATCCTGAAAAAGAACAAAGTCCGTGGAATCACTCTACCTCTTATTAAAACCTACTATAGCTGTAGTAAAAAGTAAGGCATATGGTATTTGTGGAGGGATAAACACAAAATAGAGAATCTTGAAAAAAGCAATTTAATGGAAGAAGGATAACCTTTTCACAGAATGGTGCTGGAGCAATTGGACATTCATTGGCACAACAAACCATGGCTTAACCCTCACACCTTATATAAAAATGAACTCAAAGGGGCGCCTGGGTGGCACAGCGGTTAAGCGTCTGCCTTCGGCTCAGGGCGTGATCCCGGCGTTATGGGATCGAGCCCCACATCAGGCTCCTCCACTATGAGCCTGCTTCTTCCTCTCCCACTCCCCCTGCTTGTGTTCCCTCTCTCGCTGGCTGTCTCTATTTCTGTCAAATAAATAAATAAAATCTTTAAAAAAAAAAAATGAACTCAAAATGGGTCATGAACTTAACTGTAAAATGCAAAAGTATAATTCTGTTAGAAAAACATGGGGTTCTAGGGCTTGACAAGTAATTCCAAGACTTGACACCCAAACCATGATTCATAAGAAAAAGAAATTGATGAATTGGATCTCAGCAAAATTGGATTTTTACTTGCTAAAGAGCCAGTTAAGAGGATGAAAATATGAATTGCAAGGCTGGGAGAAAATATTTGCAAACTACATGTTTGATAAAGGACCAGTATCCAACATACACAGAACTTTCAAAATTCGACAATAAAACAGAGAAAAAAATAGTACAATTAGAAAATGGACAAAACCCTGAATGGATGTTTTACCGAAGAAGATCTACAGATGGCAGATAAGCATACAAAAAGATGTTCATCATCATTACCCATTAGGGAAATGCAGATTTAAACCACAATGTGATATCACTACATGCCTGTCAGAATGGCAAAAGTAGAAAGTAGTGTGACAACCCCAAATGGTCAGTGAGGGTGTAGCGAACCCGCGTCACTCAGACATTGTTGGTAGGAAGTAAAATGTACAGCGACTGTGGAAAACAGTTTGGCAGTTTCTTATAAAACCAAACACACAACTCCCATGCGACCCAGCAATTACACTCTTGAGCATTTATCCCAGAGACATGAAAACATATGTTCACATGAAAATCTGTACATGAATGTTCATAGCAGCTTTTTTCCCCCTTATACGAGCCGAAACACGGAAACACCCCGGATATCCTTCAAAGGTTGAATCATTAAACTGTAGTACATTCATACTATGGTATAAAGCAAAAACTCTCCCTTTTTTCCCTTCCTGTGTAGGAGAAACCCAGTTCTTCCCTATGGTGTATTTCTTCTTCCTGTGTGTCTGTCTTTTTTACCTTGACAGAGAATGCTTCACTTCTGATACTTCTGGTCACTGACTATCTGGAGATTTTTCTCCACATCAATAAGCAATTCTCAGACATCAGCTAGGTGTCCCATAATTTAACTCAATTCTTTCACTCCAGCCAAAGGTAATGTCATACCCCACAAGTTAAGGGCTCGGTCTCATAACACACAGTTATACGCTTCAGATGCCCTTCACAAATGTCATCTGTGCTTCTGAGCAACTGCCTATAAATTAGAAGTTCCTTCAACCCCCTCCTCAGTTTTGATTAATTTGCTGGAGTGACGCACAGAACTCAGGGAAATATTTATGTTTACCAGTTTATTAAAGGCCACGATTAAGGGTACAGATGAACAGCTAGATGAAGAGATACATAGGGTGAGGTCTGGTGGGGGCTCCTGAGTGCAGTTGCTTCTCTCTCTGTGGAGTTGGGGTGCATTACCCTCCTAGTGTGGATGTGTTCAACCTGGAAATTCTCTGAACCTTGCATTATTAGGATTTTATGGAGGCTTCCTCACACAGGCATGATCAATTATTAACTCCATTTCTAGGCTCTCTCCTCTCCTTGGGCCCCAGGGTGGCTCAGTCAGTTAAGCATCTGCCTTTGGCTCAGATCATGATCTCAGGGTCCTAGGATTGAGCCCCGCATCAAGCTCCCTGCTCATCGGGGAGTGTGCTTCTCCCTTTCCCTCTGCCTGCTGCTCTCCCTGCTCATGCTCTCTCTCTCTGTCAAATAAATAAAATCTTAAAGAAAAAGAAAAAATGCAATCCTAAGGGGTCCTTTGTATGATGCCATTTATATAACATTCTTGAAATTCTAAAATTATGGGAGTGGAGCACGGACTTACCAGTTACCATGGGTGATGGACGTGATCAGGGGAGGTGAGCATGGCTGTGAAAGGGCAGCTTGAAGGCTCCTCGTGTTGGAATGTTCTGTGTTTTGAATGTATCAGTGTGATCTTGGTGTGATCTTGGTGCTGTAGTTTTGCCAGATGTTATCATTGGGGGAAATTGGGCAAAGAGTGCATGGGTTCTCTCTATAGTATTTATTATAACTGTTTGTAAATCTATAATTATCTCAAAATTAAAAATTGAATTTTAAAAATCACCTTAAAAGCTAATTCCTCTAGAGCGCTGGGTTGTCTTCTAGCCGTTTGTATATTTGACAGTCATTTACTCATTTAGTAAGTTCCTACTTTTTGCCAAATTCACTGCTAGTTTCTGAAAGTACAAAGAGTGAAGACAAGTCTGGATATAAATATTTGGGATTCAGAAGCATCTAAGTGGTGGGATACGACCTGGGGAGGATATTATAGCTTCAGAGAGCGTCAGAGCAGTACTTATTTCACTCTGTTGTGTTGAATTCCAGACTGTGAGTTTGAGTAGATGGCCATCATTCCATCACTTTTTTATTCATTTTATCCATCATTTATTCAGCTTTCTATCCCCAGTACTTGCCTTTGTAGCGGGATATATGGTGCACTAATGCAAATATGCTGGATGCTTGATTGACTGCATGAATATGATGGGGTTTGGGATATGCTTTCTCCCAAATATGGCCCCTTGGCATATTGAAAATCTTAAGCTGAAGGAATTTGAAAAAATGACAGAAGCAAGAAGGTCACTCTGCTTCTCTCCACCTTCTCTGAAAGCAGGAGATAAATCTCCCATATGAAAGGTACCCTCCCTATACTAGGAGGAAAGAATGCATTATTATCACCAGGGGGGGAATCTGCGGCCGAGAAATCTGTACAAACCTTGTTAAACTAACCCTTACCTTCTTAGTTACTTCATCATTTACTACCCCTCACCCTTCACAAATTGATTGTTTCTTTGTCTATAAGATATAAAAGCTTCCTGCTCTGGTCCTGCTTTGGGCCTTGATTCTCTTGTGAAGGCTCCCATGTACATTGTAAACATTTAACAAAATTTGCATCTTTTTCTCCTGTTAATCTGTCTTTGTCACTTTACTTTTCAAACCCTGCCATAGACCCTAAGAGGGTCGAGGAAAACTTTTTATTTCCCTACAAATGCTTTAGTTTTTATGAGGGCAATAAGCTTTATGACCTAACAAAAGAATTGGATAGGGAGATGCAAAATTAATTTTTTTAGATTATGGGTATGTGTCTTTTCACAGTATGATGGACAGCTACTGATTGGTGGACTCAAAATGGAGCAAACCCACAAAAATCTACATCTCCAAAGAACACATTTCTGATATATTCCTTGTGATAGCTCATGGAGGATTTTCGGGAGTACCTTGACAGGATATCGACAATGATTTTTTTTTTTTTTTAAGATTTTATTTATTTATTTGACAGAGATAGAGACAGCCAGCAAGAGAGGGAACACAAGCAGGGGGAGTGGGAGAGGAAGAAGCAGGCTCATAGCAGAGGAGCCTGATGTGGGGCTCGATCCCATAATGCTGGGATCATGCCCTGAGCTGAAGGCAGACGCTTAACCGCTGTGCCACCCAGGCGCCCCTTGAATATCGACAATGATTACCTGATTCCCCACAACAAACTACATTTGTCCTCTTCCCCTATTACAGAAGCTTGGTGTGTAAAAGCAAGGGGGGAGGGAATTCAGATGGAGTTAATTTCTTGCTGTGCTCTTACAGTAGTTTTTCTAGGATAAGGCACACACATATAAAAATAAAGATAGTGTGTTATATGTCTAGTTTCTTAGCTGCTTTATCTATTTTGTGATCATTGTCCGATGTCAAAAAAATTTTTTAATAACTGTTTCCTATCACATCATTTGCACTGTTAAAAGATAATCAGATGCACATTAAACTTTCTAAGAGTTTATTTGAGCAAATATAGATTCGAATTAGGCAATGCCAAACAAAATAGTTAGGAGCACTCCATGGACAGGAGTTTGGGGAGAGGCTTTTATAGAGAAAAGGTGGAAACAAAGTAAGGAAATTATCGATTGGCTACAGCTTAACGCCTAGTTGGCTGTTTGTGATAGGTCGTCCTTATGTTTTGATATTGTAACCTCGAGGCATTTGCAGGCTTAGATTTTGGTTTGCTTATGTAGGCTGCCATGGCATTAGAGCCACCTCGGTCTAATAGCCTCTTTTAAAATTAATTTAACAGTACCATGCTTTATTTCACCAGCTTCTTAGAGTTGGACACTTACGCTTTTTCCAAGTAGGGATCCTCAGTTTCTTGTTTTGCCCTATTCAGTTGTTTAGAGGCAGTACGCTTTTGCCATCTCTATAAAAAGACAAGGACACCATGTCTAACAGACTAAATCTCTGGCAGTAAATATTTGAAACAGCTTTTGTTTTTTCCCATTTATAAGGTAGGTCATCTACTGCTATGATGTTTTTTTGACAGTAACTTTGATTTCTGGGAGGAAGCCTTATGCTCCTCTTTCAGAAGATTAACATTGATTTTTTGGATTTTATTAAATTATTTTAATTCCATATAGTTAACATACAGTGTTATATTAGTTTCAGGTGTACAATATAGTGATTTAACTATTCTATACATTACTCAGTGCTCATCATGGGAAGGGTCCTCTTACTCCCCTCACCTATTTCACCCAACTCCCCACTCACCTCCCTCTGGTAACCATCATTTTGTTCTCTATAGTTAAGAGTCTGGTTCTTGGTTTGTTTCTCTGTCTCTCTCTTTTTTTCTTTTGTTCTTTGCTTGTTTTGTTTCTTAATTCCACATATGAGTGAAGTGAAATCATCTGGTTTTTGTCTTTTTCTAACTTATTTTGCTTAGCATTATACTCTAGCTCCATCCATGTTGTTGCAAATGGTAAGATTTTATTATTTTTTATGGCTGAATATTATTCCTGTGTGTGTGTGTGTGTGTGTGTGTGTGTGTGTATTACATCTTTATCCATTTATCTATTGATGGACACTTGGGATGCTTCCATAATTTGGCTGTTGTAAATAATGCTGCAATAAACACAGGGGTACATGTATCCTTTCAAATTCGTGTTCTTGTTTTATTTGGGTAAATACCTAGTAGTTCAGTTACTAGATTGTAGGGTTGTTCTATTCTTAACTTTTTGAGGAAACTACATACTGTTTTCCACAGTGGCTGCACCAGTTTGCATTTCCATCAACAGTGCAAGAGGGTTCTTTTTTCTCCACATCCTCACCAACACTTGCTATTTCTTATGTTTTTGATTTTAGCCGTTCTGACAGGTGTAACGCAATACCTCATGCATTTCCCTGATGATGAGTGATGTTGAGCATCTTTTCATGTATCTCTTGGCCATCTGGATGTCTTCTTTGGACAAATGTCTGTTCCTGTCTTCTGCCCATTTTTAAATTGGATTATTTGGGTGTTTTTTTTTGTGTTGAGTTGTATCAGTTCTTTATATATTCTGGATACTAACCCTTTATCATGTATGCAATTTGCAAATATCTTCTCCCATTCAGTAGGTTGTCTCTTAGTTTTGTTGTTTATTTCCTTTGCTGTGCTGAAACTTTTTATTTTGATATAGTCCCAATAGTTTATTTTTGCTTTTGTTTCCCTTGCCTCAGGAGACTTATCTAGGACGATGTTGCTAAGGCTGGTGTAAAAAAAAATTACTGCCTGTATTGTCGCCTAAGATTTTTATGTTGTCACATCTCACATTTAGGTCTTTAATTCATTTTGGGTTTATTTTTGTGTATGATGTAAGAAAGTGGTCCAGTTTCGTTCTTTTTCATGTAGCTCTCCAATTTTCCCAACACCATTTGTTGAAGAAACTCCTTTTTCCCATTGCATATTCTTTCCTGCTTTGTCAAAGATTAATTGACCATAAAATTGTGAATTTGTTTCTGGGTTTTCTGTCCTGTTCCGTTGATCTGTGTGTCTGTGTTTGTGCCATTGCCATACTGTCTTGATTCCTATAGCTGTGTAGTATAACTTGAAATCTGGAAGTGTGTTACTTCCAGATTTGTTTTTCTTCTTCAAGATTGTTTTGGCTGTTCTAAAATCTAAAATAATTTAAGTATGTAATGCCCACTCTGCTGAAGTATTTGTTTACTACTCTGTGGGTGTTTGTGCTTTCTTTGTGTGAAGGAAAATACAAGTGGGATCGTGGAAAGAGCACTAGGTGACAAGTAAAGGAGAAAGAAGGCCTGGTCTGTAGTTCTCCTGGTGTCTGCAGGGAAGGTGTCTCTGGGCCTCAGTTTTCATATCTGTTAAATGCCATACTTGGTCTAGCTCATCTTTAAGTTCCCTCTGACGTTACATTTTTAAGTTTCTTTTTAAATTTCAATACATGCTTAACTAAACACAGAGACAGCCATCCTTTCAAATGTTGGAAAAGCTGTGGAAGAGTGAAGCCCAAGGTAAAATGGGAAAGCAGGCTTCTGAGCTCCTCCTCTTTGCAACTTTGTACTTTTTGAAGTGAATTCTTAGAACTATAGACACAGCCATATATTCTAGTCTAAGTGAAAAATATTTCCAAATCTTAGTGTGTTAACATCTCCATTGTACAGAGATTAATTTTCTACCCATGTCATTGTTTTGGGGCCAGGGTCTGGGAATTAAAAGCCTATGAGGAATAAAAAACTGGCCATTTCAATCTTCCTGCACTAAAACCAGGCACTTCATTCCTTAGGTCTGCACTCATTCTTGTGGATACTTAGCATTTAGTTCTAATGAGCTTAATTATTTTACTTCTTTGATAGCTTACAACAGAGTGAAAGCCTCAAACTCGAGAGGTTGGCAGAGCTGTTAGTACTATTAGAATAGCGGTAGAGGTTCTGCTGACCAACTGAAATCAAAGAGGCAAAAAATTTAAAACACTAAAAAAACTGTATGATTGCAAAGAATAGCAGTGGCTTTTCCTAAAGGATGAGGGTTGTCATTGAGAAAAGTTTAAATTTTGTGTATAGTCTTTGTTAAAGCGTATAGTAACGTTTCACAGTATTTCAGTACTAGTGGTTCTCCAAGCTTTGCTGACATAGAATCACCCAGAAGCCTTGTTAAAGTTCAGACTACTGGCCCTGCCCCACAGTCTCTATTTCTAGGTTCAGGGGTGGGGTCCGAGAATCCATTACTCACAGTTTCTTTATTAATATTGATGTTGCTGGTCCTGGGACCACACTTTGAGAACTGTCTTATGCAGCATTTTAATGTTTATAATAATTTATTTATTTAAAATAATAAATTTAAATTTCTTGGAAAAATTAACTTATGTGTAAAGCTCATTCCTTATTAAATAGTTATTTCTAAAATATCTTCATTTTGTATCCTACCTCCTATAGCTCCCTCCTTGGATGGGAATTGAGAGCTTAAGGAATAGGATTTTTGTTTTTCTTCCCTCTGTACTGTTCTCTCCTTTGAGAGTCTGTTGTCAGTTCCTCAAGGTAGAGAAACTCCAAATATTTGTGATTTTCCATTTTTGAATTCATTTGTTTCTACTTTCTTCCTTATTCTTAATTTTATTTGGTTGTCTTTTTACTATTGGAACCCAAAACTTACTTTTACATTTTTCACATTATTAATATGTTTAATGGCATTTTATCTGAGCACAGGTCATAAAATTCTCTCTCACATGTTCACACACGCACACACCAAAATTAAGGAGGTTATAACACTTTGGTACAAAAGTAAGTTTTTCTCCCTCCGTCTCCCAGCCACCCAGTTCTCTTCCTTGGAGGCATCTGCTCTTGTCATAACATTCATGCAGTCCTTATTATTCATGGATTATTCATGGATTCTGTATGTGTGAATTTGCCTAATCGCTAACGTGTGTTTGTAACCTCGAACACTAGGGGTCTTTCGTAGTCATTTGAGGACACGCACAGAGTATTAAAACTTTGATGCACCCATGTTTCCACCTGGGGTCCAACAAGGCAATGCTCTGCCTTCTTATTTCAGTGCTTGCTGTAAACACGTGTCCTTTTTTGCCATCTATTTAGTGCCATGTTTTTCACATTTCTTTGTTTGTTGTGGATGATTTTTGCTGTTTAAAATGGTCCCCAAGAGTGGTGCTGAAGTGCTCTCTCATGCTTCCAAGCTCAAGAAGGCTGTGATGTGCCTAATGGAGAAAGTACGTGTGTTAGATAGCTTCATTCAGCCCTGAGTTATGGTGCTGTGGGTTGTGAGTTCAATGTTAGTGAATCAACAGTATATATTAAATAGAGTATCTTTTAACAGAAACACACATAAGACAAGATTATGTATTGATCAGTTGACAAAAATGTGAACATAGGCTCATAGGAAACTAACTCTGTATTTCCCCTAGGAGCAGTGGTTCAGTATTCACTAATCTAGTGTTCTCAGAGATGTTATAGATCATAGCTACCATGAATAATGAGAATGGTCTGTATATAAATGATTTTCATTTTTTTCTATTTCATATGTATTTTGCAATTTCAATTAATTGCTTCCATGCACTAGCTAATCCTTACAAGTTATGAAACGTATAGAGATATGCAGAACTATATTTTTTTACAGGACAATGTTAGCGGAGAGCACATATAATCTGGACTGATTGGGGCTGATGGAACCCTCATAAGTGGGCCTAAGTTTCACTCTTCGGCCATCTTGCCACTATATTCAGAATATGACTTATTAGCATGCACATAACAGCCTTCTCTGAAGTCAGAAAGAATGTTGTTTGATTTCCATCCTTTTAAATGGCTTGCTAAGTGAACGTCAGTGCTGTACTTTGCTTTTACCTACTTTATCATTGGATGTGCTGTGGGGAGAGGGTAGCACAGTGGAAATGTCACTGCGAGTTAATGAATAGTGTCTTTTCTCAGCAGAACAGTAATAGAGAAATCTATAGCATGGATAATCCTAATGGGGTTCACTCCTTTTGACTTGGAAAAACATTCCTTTTTTTTTTTTTTTTTTTTTTTAAGGACAAAAACATTGTCCCTGTCCTCCGGTCATTTAAGATCTAGTAGATGGACTAGCTGCTCTTGGATGCGTTGTGAGCGTTTTATGTGCAGTGGGGAACAGAGGAGAGATGGCTCACTTGGGTTTGGGCAAGTATGAAGGATATAAGACATGGTTTCACAGAAACACCATCTCTGGAATTATGAAGCATGTCAATGGGAAGGTGTGTTTTGGTCTGAAAAGAAAATTACCAAGGAACTCCTCAGGACTGTCTGTTGGAAAAAGCAAGGAAGGCCGTTATTTCCCAGGAGAGGGCTGGTAATGGAAGTGGTGGGGACTGACTGGAACTGGAAGAGCCAGAAGGCCTGGACTTCAGTCCTGATGCTGCCGTTTGGCGCTTTCCGTTTTCAGTTAGTATGTGTGACTTTGGACAAACCAGTTTATGTTTTTTTGTAATGTCCTGAGAACAAAATGAAACAGATAATAAAAAGAAGAAAGAAAACCCGTCAGAGAGGAGGCGATGTTCCGTCACCATTTGCAGGTGGAGACATATTTCAGGCTAGTAGCATCTACTTAATGATTGTGGAACTGAGAACCCGCAGAGCCTTCGTGTGCTATAATTTATTCTTTCCTCCACTACAGCCCAGACTCCAGGATTTTGAATGCAGCGACTTTATTTAGAGAATCTTAGATAAAATCAGTTTATTTAGAATATTTAGGAGAAAATAATTTTTAACCTGGAGGCTATTTCTTCTATGTATTTCTAATTGCCGGAAATAGTTTTTAATATGCAGTCTAAGTGAGTTGATTTAAAACGGGTTTTAATTTTACTTGCCATAGCCATTCCACTTGCTAAATTATTTCTGGGTGAAAACTTTATTTTTTTTCATTAGCTGAGTATTTTTTAATTTTAAAACTGTGTGTACATGTACATTAGTAAGGTTATTATACAGTTATCTTAAATGAGGAAGTTAGTGGATAATTATTCTGTCATTCTCTGTATAGTGGAATATGGAGAACCACGGTATATACCTTTCATTAAAAATAAAAATAAATGATAACTAGTAGTTTGGTTCAAGTTGAGAGTTTTGATGTTTTGATGTTTCACTTGAGTTTGGGATGCTAGGGAGCATAAAGGATGAGTTGGAACATTTGTTTAATAGTATGTTTGTGTTTTATATTTTACGTGCATCAAGAGGAACTTTTCCCCTGGCATATTGAGGAAAGGTTCATTCATACTAATGGATACAGTTTATGTGATCTTAATTTTAACTGATACTTTTCTTAAGTGAAAAATAGTACAAGAGTGGTTGGGAATCTCCCTGCAATTCCAAATATGGTGATATCTTTAGACATTTATTAACCAATCTTCAAATCAGTTTTGCAGCGTCTTTGGTCTGCTGTCATTCCCTCATGCATTTGTTTAATTACAGATTTTAACCTTTTGACTTAGGACAACAAAACTCATTTCTCTTGGAACAGAGTGCTGTATTTTTCCATTTGTTTTTGTGTCCATCACAAGATACTTTTCTCTTGAGTACCCCCCCATTCTTGAATAATTAAGAAGCTTCCAGTGTGACAGAACATTTTCAGGTCTCTCATTCTTGAAGATATGGCATTTATTAGCAAAGAATGGTACTGATAGTCATTTCTCAACTGAATTTATAGTGATGAAAAGACATCTCTTCTGAATGGGAGCATTGTATATTCAGATAATGACTGTTTTAAAATTGCTTTTCCTGCTCCCCCCCCCAGACTTAATTTTAATAAAAGACATTATCTACACAAAAGGTAACTATTACAAAAGAAAACTGAAGTGTCAAGGGATTTCTCAGGCTCTCTGATCCGTGTGCCCTGGCACCATCTCTCATCAGGCTTGCCCTCTATATGCAGCTGCCAAGTTTTCTTGCGTAATTGTCTTGACAAGTGGTATACTCGTTAATATTGCAGCTGGGCCTTTGCCAGTCTGTGGAAGCCATGTGCCCCAGGCAGCCAAGTCTAGTGCCAATTTCTTACTGGTGGCTTTAATCCATGCCTTAAATACATTGTTGAAACCAATGATGGATAAATAAATAGTCACTTAAGGTAAGAAGTACTTTCATTTATCCATGCAAGATAAGAGCATTTTTGAAAGCTAAGGGGCTGCTGGTGTTTCTGAGCTGTAGACCTTCTTGTATGCTGGCACAACAGCTTCCTGCCTTGGAGGCTTTCCTTTTGTCGCTTACATGCTCCAGAATCCATCAGAAAAACACATCTTGGTGAATCCTTAGAGAGAAGAGATTATTCACTTTATTCTCTTCAGTGCTGTTAAAGTGCCCAAGGTAGAAAAGCGACGTTGTTGTTATCAGGGCCTATAGTCATTTCTAGGAATTAGGCACACCAGATACTCTGCAAAATAATTGTGTCTAAATGGACAAAAGTCAAGGAAAGCGTATGGGATGCTCTCAGTACAGCTGTGTGTTAAAATGTTCTCCTAGGCATTTCATTTTATTGCAGATTAATGTTTTCAAATATACAGCGTCCATTTGAGCCTATATTGGCTATTTTCCGTGGGAGAGACGTGCATGTCCACAGGTTATTGCTGCTAGGTTCATTTGGCATGAAAACTGAGTATTTCTATTTTAAACATCCAGGTTATTTATATTGACTTCAACTCAGCCAGCAGGAGATACATTTTTGTGGTGCCCAGTTATTTCCAGAATTTGTAGAAACTGTATCTTTAGCTCTTCTGCACATCAAAGCTGGACTCTTGGTTTTCTATTCTTTGTGTCTTGCACAGAACCCCTCCCAGAATAACCTTCTTCGTTATTCTGCAAGGTAGAGCTATGTAGATAGCGTGCCCTTGTCTCTCATGACTGACTTCATTTGCATGTGGCCTTTTTCTTGATAGTCTCACTCTCAGGAGGAAAGAGCTCTGGCTGGGGTGACCAGGACCCGGGTGTGTGCAGTTTAATTTGTAAGACTTTTGTCCTATTTGACGAAGTTTCAACTGTGTTCTTGGCTTCTGTAGCGATTTTGAGAGAGAGGCCACACACAAACTTTTATGAGAGCATATTGTTATAATTGTTCTATTTTATTATGAGGTGCTTTTGTTCATCCCTTACCGGGCCTCATTTGTAAGGTAAACTTCATCACAGGTGCGTATGGAAACAACAGGACGTATAGGGTTTGTTACTATCCACAGTTTTAGTCATCCAGTGGGTGTCTCGGAACATATCCCCCGTGAATAAGGGGGGACTAGTATATATGCATTTTACTTAGGAATGATTATTTATGTAAGATAGCAGAGGTAACCAGAGAAGTATTTTCTGAACAGTTTATTTCCACTTATATCAGCAGTACAAGCTCACTAACGAAAAGCTGGACTGGCAGAAAAATGAAATTTTGTTGTTCCTAGTTAACTGGTTCATACAGCCTTACTTTTCAACTTACTGTGAAAAGTAATGTTTTCGACGTTACTTTCTCCTAACCCAACACTGGGACATCTTTAATGGGGCCTGGTGACCAAAGAATTTTATGTCCTTGATAACCTTAAAGGCAAAAACTGCCAGTTATTTTTCCAGCAAAAGACAGGTTACTTGGACATAAAAGAGAATTGCAATCCCGGGACGAACAAGGTCTGCCCACATGGAAGGCAGGTTTTTTCAAGGAGAAAAAGAGGAAGTTGGGAAGGCAGTTATGAAGGAAAAGTCCCTTGGAGCAAACTGAGAGTTCTAAGTATGGTGGCTTCTCCTTGGCTGAGCTGTTGCCTGGGGAATGGGGAAAGGGTCTCTTCCTTCGGCTTCCTTCCATGTGCAACGTCAAGTCTCTCCTTGGGTCTGCAGTTGATTAAGAGTGGTAGGGCTCCCCTGCCGAAACCTCCCGACTTTGTTTTAGTGAGTTTCCCATTATTACACACATTTAAAAAAAAAGAATAAAACTGCATGCTTGCTGTAGTTAATAGATTCCTCAGGTTCCACAGCTTTCAGCACAAGAACTGTACAGTACAAGAACTCAGCCTTAAAAATGCTATTTGCGCAGTTGCTAATGCTTGAGATGAGGTCGATGCGTCAACACTACAAATGCTTGGTCCTGACATGGGTGGGACCACGGTGATGTTCGAAACTGAACCCTCAAAGAAGACGCTGAAGGAAACCATGGCGCTGATGAAAAGATTATGTCACATTTTTCTTCTTATGCCAGAAGTTGATCACCCAGAAGAGTAATAAGTTGAGTAAATGCTGAATTTGATAATGTCGTACCTCCTATACATTCCTTGAACGGTGAGGAAATTGCTGGAATTCAGGCCAGCACGAGGAGAGTAGTGCCGATGATGGTGACATCATGGACGCACATGTGCTAATGCGATTGATAATAAAAATACATATTTGGTTTAGCCCATGTTCCCCACACATAGCTCCTAAAACCCTTGTAGTTTCTAGTTGTAATTGTAACCCATAGGAGCATCTTCTGTGACAGTATTTAGTTTTGTTCCCAGTACCAGAAGAAGTTCCAGGGCCGTAAGGTGAAGTGGGTGTCTTTGGTTACTCATATAATAAACCCTTTTCTAGCACAGCTGGGTTTATCTTTATAAAGTGATGTTCAGCAAGCCCCTAGGTAGCCTGAGGATGGGGGCTGACTGCCAAGGGAACCAGCTAGACCTTTGAGGAGGGGGAGAGGGGCTGGAAATTGAGCTCAGCCACCATGACAGTTGATTTAATCAGGCCGGCCTATGGAATGAATCCTCCATAAAAGCCCCAAAGGGCGTGTTGCGAGAGCGTCAGAGTTGCTGCTCACGTGGAGGGTGGTGTCCCCAGAGAGGGCGCGGAAGCGCCACCCTCCTTCCCACAAACCTTGCCCTTGGCGTCGCTTCTATCTGGCTGTTTCTGGACTTATGTATTTTTATAATAAGCCGGTAATATAGTAAGTAAACGGTTTTCCAGAGTTCTGCTCTAGCAAACTAATTAAATCTCTGATGTATGGCTGGTCATCACCTGGACTAGTGATCGGCCTTTAAAGCATGGCGAGAGGGCAGTCTTGTGCTGAGCTCTTAACGCGAGCTGCTCACTTCTGTCTCCGGGTAGCTAGTGTCAGATTCAGTAAATTGTGGGACACCCAGCTGGTGTCTGCAGAGAATTGGAGAAGTGCTTGGTGGTGTCGGAGAACACACCTCACAGCAGGTGAAAAACCTCATGAGCGCTGTGGTGAAAGCTGTGTCACGAGTTAATTCCTGGCCTTGGAGCAGTGAGTGATAACAGCAAGCAAGGGGACACTCAGTTGAGGAGAGCCCGCCAGGACAGAAATCCCTGTTAGAGAGACAGGAGACTGGAACAAGCCTTTTTAACTTCCCTGTGTCAGGGCTGGCCCATCATCAGATGGCCGGATTGAGGCTGATGATTACCAGGAGGATAGTTAATACTGCCGCACTTCTGTGAGATCCTCTGACCTCCCCATACAATGACCTGCATGTGAAACACAGATATTAGCTTAGTTTGAGCTAAGTTTTAGTGAAAATTTTCCTTAGAAATATGGGTTTTTTTTTTTTTACTAAAATATAGTGTAATATTATTTAGCTTTAACATGTATTAAAGACCTCATTAATGTATATAATTGAAAAGCACTTGTTTGGTATAGGATATGATATCATTTTCCCAGAAAATCTGAATATCTTCGTGATTGACATTGTGATTGTGACAGTTGATTTATACCTAGGGAGAGGAAATCGGAAAGGCAGAGAAGTTGTTACATGCCAAGCATTCCACCTGCATTTTTATAAAAAATAAGTGCTTCGCTGGTCACTTAGAGTAATTAATTGTCTATGGCCATGTTACATTTATCCTGGCATTTCTTCTTGATATAAGTGGGTTTAACACAGGCCTTTAAGAGGGCTAGAGCTCAACTCAACAGATATTTTTATTTTTTATTTTTTTTAAAGATTTTATTTATTTATTTGACAGAGATAGAGACAGCCAGCGAGAGAGGGAACACAAGCAGGAGGAGTGGGAGAGGAAGAAGCAGGCTCATAGCAGAGGAGCCTGATGTGGGGCTCGATCCCATAACGCCAGGATCACGCCCTGAGCTGAAGGCAGACGCTTAACCGCTGTGCCACCCAGGCGCCCCTCAACAGATATTTTTAAAACAACAACTTCTTATAATAATAGTTCAACTCTTTCAAAATAAGAAAGTTTATTTTTTTTAAAGATTTTTTTTAAAGATTTTATTTATTTAAGAGAGAAAGAGCACAGGCAGGGGGAGTGGCAGGCAGAAGGAGAAGGAGAAGCAGGCTCCCCACTGAGCAGGGAGCCTGATGCGGGCTCAATCCCAGGGTCCTGGGATCATGACTTGAGCCGAAGGAAGCGCCCCTCAAAATAAGAAAGTTAAATTAAAAATGTAATAGATTCTCTTTAGAAAGTTTAGAAATACAAAAATACAAAATAGAAAATAGGACCAGGTACTATACCTATTAAATCGTGTTTAGTTCCTCAATAGAGTATGCACATACTTATAGGTAGATAACATATTTGCATGGTTAGATCATATCATATCATACATACAATTTTATATCCTGTTTATCACTTTATAAGTATATGGTTATATCATTAAAACTCTTTGAAACCGTTACACTTTATGAGTGCATAATATTTTATTGTATGGTTCTATAATTTACTTAATCACTCCCTTGTTGGGGGGATGTTTATGTTGTTTCTAATTTTTTTGTATTATAAATCCTATTGTAGTGAAACTTCCTTGTGTTTATCTGCTGTCTTCATTTACATTATTTCCTTGTGATAAATTCCTAGAAGGGTAATTACCCTGTCAAAGGGTGTGAACAGTTTTAAATGTCTTAGGAGTGCTGAATTGTTTTCTAGAAAGGTTGCACCAATAACACTCTCACTAGTACCATAGAGAGCTGCCTTTTTAGAGACTTTTTTTTTTGTATTCATACTACTCAGCAGGAACATAAGCACACCCTTTGCCTTGCCCTTTTAGGAGTAAAAGTTAATAGAAGTTGGCCATTTCCCTACCCTTATTTAGTGGAGTAAAATGTACAAACTGTGTGTTGACTGAGCCGCGATTCATATTTCTTGGTAGAAAATGTTTAAGTATTGCATCTGGGGGTTAATGGTATGTGCCTGATCTTTTTCATATGGTCATGACCATATGTGAGTTATGTTTGCTTACCATGGCCCTTTCTGGTAAGCCAATTGTGCTTGGGAGAAATTACCAGTCCGGCAGACTTAATGCACTGCTTAGTTTCTTTTACATACAAGACCGAGGGAGATTGAAAGGAAAGACTGTTTAAACCATTACAAAATTCATTCATTCTAACAACAAACATTTACTTGGTGTTTTGCTGGTTCTAGTCACTTGAGCTAGATTTATAGTGGTAAAGAAAGCTTACAGTGTTCTCATGTGGCCTGTCGAACAACCAAAAGAATCCAAATATAATCTGTGACCATATAACAGGATACCTTATGTACCTTTTAATTTTTATTTATTAATTTAACTTAATTTCATTTTTAAAATAAAAATTATATATACTTAAGGTTATACAATATAATGATTTGATACACATATATATGAAATGATTTCTACAGTCAGGCTAATTCACTATCATTTCCTCACATAGTTACCATTTTTTTGTGTCTAATGAGAAGTATCTGAAATCTACTGTCTTAGTGAATTTCCAATATTCAGTACAGTATTGTAAACTGTAGTTGTTGTCAGGCTGTACATTAGATGTCTAGACTTACTCATCTTACCGACTGCAACTTTGTAGCTTTTGACCAACATCTTTCCATTTCCCCCTCCTCTGCATTCCTGGTAACCACCTTTCTACTCTTTATGCTTCTGTGTACTTGATTCTTTTAAATTCTGCATTACAGGTGAGATCTTAAGTGGGCTTAAGAGTAGAATGAACATCTACCTGGGAATTAGGCCGCTGGGTTATCACCTCTGACTAATTGATTGGCTGCACGTCTTTGGGAATATCGCTAATCTGTGACTTGGCTTCTTTATCTGCAAAATATGAATGTTGGGCTTAATGATTTCTGTGATCCTTTCTAGTTATCAAAATGTGTAAATTTTTCTGCAGATTGAATATTATCTCTGTCTATAAGCTGAAATCCATGTACTATTTCAGAAGCTTAGTTTGTGTACTAAAATACAATCTTGGGAATCAGTTTTGATTGTTTTGGGTATGGAATTTTCATTTTTCTTATATGAGGGTCTAGATGTGCCCTGTCCAATATGGTATCTACTAGTCATATGTGGCCAATTTAAATTAGAATAAAGTTAAAGAAAATGAAAATGAAATCCCTCAATCGCATTGGCCAATACTCAGTAACCATATATGGCTGGTGTCTACCATATTTGACAGTGTGGATATAGGATGTTGCTGTCATTGCAGAAAGTTCTGTTGGATGACATGGACCATTGTTTTTTGGTCAGAATAAGCTCTGTTTTGGTAAATAAGGATAACATTTGTATCAGAAAGGGCTGGGAAAAGTGATCCGGTATCTGTTTAAGATGTAGTGCTTAGGGTACGCTAGGACTTCTTTAACCCCCCATTTAGTTCCAATGTCAGTTTTTCAAGATGTCTTCTCCTAGTTGGAACATAGAACTACGTACATTGATTTTGACACTTGAAGAAAATGAACTTTGGCCTCACTTCCCTAAGGATTTCACAGTGTTAAAATGTCACTATATAATTTTGCTTTAAAAATAATTTTTTTTAGAGTTTCAGTTTGGGATGATAAAAATGGTCCAAGGATAGATGGTGGTGATGTTGCACAACAGTGTGAATGTACCAAGTGCCACTGAACTGTGCACTTAGAAATGACGAACTAATGTTACGTATATTTTAACTGCACAAAAACAATTTGCTCTGATTAGAAGGAAAATGAGTGTCCGGGTAGTATCAAAATAAAGTTGTGAGTATATTGTATTTCTGCTTCAGGAGGAAGAGTAGAGGGTTTAATTCTGTCACATCTGTCCCAGTCTGGGTTTTCCAGGAAGCAAATTCTGAGATGAAGATTAGCGTG
Organism: Ursus americanus; assembly: GCF_024610735.1. Classification (NCBI taxonomy): domain Eukaryota; kingdom Metazoa; phylum Chordata; class Mammalia; order Carnivora; family Ursidae; genus Ursus; species Ursus americanus. The sequence goes on from NC_142158.1 coordinate 9,926,273, forward strand.
CAGGATACTTATTAATTATGTGGTGTTGCTCTTGACATCAGCACCTGTGGGGGACTGGGAAGAAGCAGGATTAGGCAGAGGGGGAAGTGGAGCTTCAGCACAGTCTCAGTGAAGATCTCAGCCACCTGCATGGGGGCCTTTCAGCCAGCCTTGTCCTGAAACATACCCCTCGCTGTAATGGATGCAGGCTGCCCCTGGAAGGGTGTGTGATTTTGGGCAAGTCTCTTTCTTTAGGTGAGGCTATCTTTGAAGTTTTTATTTATTTATTTAAGTAATCTCTCCAACCAATGTGGGGTTCGAACTCATGACCCCGAGATCATGAGTCCCATGTTCGTCCGACTGAGCTGGCCAGGCGCGCCTAGGTGAAGCTATCTTTAAAAGAGGCTGAAACCTGAGGAGCATCTGAGTGCATGATGAGTCCTCCATTCTTGAGGGCGGATTTGGGTGGTGCAGCACAGTTACTTAGGGTCATACCAACCTCAAGCCAGAAGTCTGTTTTCTAATCCACATTTCTGGACTATGTAAATAGAGGACCAGAAAGTAAGGGGAAAAGGGCTCTTGTGGTGCTAGGTACCAATAACCAAGAACATAAGAAAGAGCAGGCGCCACTCAGATTTTTCAATTCTTTTTCTGATTTGGGTTAATTATTTGTAATTGTTTATTTTTTCTTATAAAATTATATGATAGCTATAAGTAAATGTCCTTTAGTGTGACATATTTTTTTATGTCCTCTGATCTTTAATTAGTCAAAATAGCTTAAAATACTGTATGTTTGCATAACTTGGCATGACCAAAGAAGGAAGGAAAATATGGAATGAATTAGCCCATACTGTACAGTGGGAGAAACCATCCCCTTATCTTCACAGGTACCATCATCAACAAACAATAGCAGTGAGTACCTTTTATAGGGCTCTGAGGCACTCACTCTGAAGCCAGCAGAGTGATTTTGCCTCCTTCTGAGTTTTATGGGGAAATGTATCAAAAGAAAGTCAGCACGAACTTACCTGAATAGCCATTTAAAAAGAGTCTGGCCCATTGCAGGCATCTCAAAATGTCCTTGTAAGTAATAAAGAAAAAAAGTTCATTGCATTTTTTAGTAGTGTTGACTATCTCTAGCATATTATTTTTAAGTCATGATAGGGTGAGAGGTACATAGAGTTCTTTATGTATTTAATGCATGACATTTTTATATTCATTTTATAGAACTATAACTTTGTACCACTGGCTAAAGAAACTCTTATTTACACCTTTGTTTTTTGTGACCTTTTTGCCTCCATCTTATTTCTCTTTTTCAGTGGCTTAGAGTAGAGTAGAAAGATCATGGGATTTGAAAGTTAGAGACAAGGATTTGAGGCCCCTATTTGCTACTTTTATCCACGGGAATTACATCATTTGAGAACCAGTATTTCTTTTTCTGTGAATTGTGACTAATAATTGTGTGTACCTTAGTAGGTGTTATTGGAATCAGTAATAAGATGCATTTGAAATTATTTTATAAAGTGTAAAGCATTCTTATTATGATGTATATTTTTCAAAAGCTCATATTGACTTCTTGATAAAAGAGCTGTACTATTGCTCATATAGGCTGACTTTAACATGATTGGCTGGTCTAAAGATAGGCCTAACATTCAGTTAAGAAGGTTCTGGGGGCTCAAGAGATTAGGGTGAAGTAGGTTAAAATGGAGGGTGTGCCAGGATGATAGATTATCTGGTGCTGAGTAGTATTCAGATCGGTGTACTTACCTCCACCAGCTACCACAACCCTTGTTTGGTGACTTTCTTGGATTTGTATAGAATGTTTATTAATTTTTACTTATTTATTTTTTTAAATCAATAACCTTTAAGTCTGTCTAGAAAAATCTTCTAGTAACTGCTCTCTGCTGTTAGGTCGTTCCTGGATAACAGGTCACCAATTAATATACTTCCTTTTGGCTGACTCCTGACATTCCAGTAACCACGCCAGCCAGTCATCCTTGTTCCTCTAGTGTTTCCCTGCACATTCTGAACTTACACTTTCTTTAAATCCGTTTCCTTTTTCCTTTACACTTTCTTTAAATCCGTTTCCGTTTTCCTTTTCAAATTTCTCATATTTCTCTGAATTTTTATTTTCTGCAGATGACTCTTAAATGGATTCCTCTTAATTTCATGCATAGCACCCTCCCCTGACCCTACTATCTAATATTCATAACTTTCATCCTAAACTATAGCATTCTTCTTTGAAAAAAAAATCTCATTTACTTGGTGAATGTTGAGATCATACAGAATTTTTTTCTTTATAAATCTAAAGCTTTCCTTGGGAGATTAGGACCATCTATTACAAGTTCCCTCAGCTTCCCTTCCTTTAGTTTCAGAAGTTTTAAATATTTTTATTTGTTCTCTCTTTGGTATCATCCTTCATTTTTACATTCTGTTCATTTCTTGACCCATTATAATCTGAATTCTGTCCTCACTCAGCCATTGAAATTGCCCTGCTGATGGTCATCTTGTCAAATAGTTCTTTACTTTGCCACCTACCTAACCTCTTTGTTATGTTTTATTCTGTTGACTAATTTTTTCCCCAGCCTTTCCTGTTTTTCCTCTTTCACTTCTTCCCTCCTCTTTCATCCAGTATCAGGTGAAGTGCTAGACTCTGGGTATACGAAGAATTACATGAGAGAGGGTGGTGGTGGTGTATGCTTTACCCTGAAGAACCACATAGTCTAGGGGCACCTGGGTGGCTCAGTCGGTTAAGCGTCTGCCTTCGACTTGGGTCTTGATCCCAGGTTCTTGGGATTGAGCCCCACATCAGGGTTCCTGCTCAGTGGAGAGCCTGCTTCTCCCTCTCCCTCTGCTGCTCTCCCTGCTTGTGCTCTCTCTCTCTGTTAAACAAATAAATAAAATCTTAAAAAAACAAACAAACAAACCACGTAGTCTAACAACAAGACCAACAAATAGTAATGATACAGCCTGCTAAGGTTTGCACATACAGTGACATTTAGGTTCAGAAAAGACCTGCTTTCCATCTAGAAACTCTCTGCCCCTAGCTTTGTGATATTGTACCCTTTGGTTCTCTTCGGGCTTACTCTTTATATACCCTTCTCTTAAACAGGGTAATTTCCATGAGTTTGGTCTTTTGCCCATTTTTATTTTTGCTCTTACCTGCTCATGGTTTATCATATACCTTTATAATGTTAACTCTTAACTCTATACACATAATTTTCAAGGCCTACATTTCTAGCATTAATCTCTCACTTCATTTTCAAACCCAGACCTTAGACTGATTCCTAGAAATTATAACATGGCTATCTTCAGTCGTATTTAACTTTAACCTATCCAAAGCTGTTTCCCTCTCCAACCACAAATACACATATGAAAATCATTTGAACAAACAAACAAAATTCATCCTGTGTTTCCTGTCTCAGTGAATAGCTTTACTGTTTTCTCTGTTATGTGGTCTCTAGAAGTCTCTGTGTCATTTTTAACTCTCGATTCAACTCATCTTTTACGTATGAGGCATTGAGTTAAGTATATTAGAACGGGATCTAATTTAATTCTTTTACTATGAGGTAGGTATTGTTTTCTGTTTTTAGACATGAGAAACTTGAGAGTCAGAAAGGTCAAGCCCCGTGTCCAAGAGTAATACACAGAACCTCAGAGTGGCTGACTTAGGGTCACACCCACGTGGCTGTCTCTGCAAAGTGTGGTCTTGCGCCCTTTGTATTGTATCAACTCCTCTCACAGTTGGGCTCACTGTGTCTTCTGTACCAGTATTAGCACATTTAACATCCACATTTATACTTTTGTTACTTTCAGTGGTTCTATAATCTGCATATATTTGTGACTAGGAAGATATTCTTAAGAGCGTGGAAGAACTTTTCAGTGAATTAAGCTAAAACGGGCTCAGCAAGCTTTTCCTGTAAAGAACAAGATAGTAAGTGTTTTAGGTCTTTGTGAGCCGTACAGTCTCTGTGGCAACTATTTAGCTCTGCCTTTGGGGTAGAGAAGCTACCACAGACAATATATAAATGAATGGGCATTGCTGCATTCCAACAAAACTTTATTTACAAAAACAGGACATGGGAGATTTGGCTTACCAGTTCTTGGTTACATAGTATTTCATTTCTACTATCTAAACTAATGGGTTTTATTTGATTTATTAGTTTATTCATTCACGTATTCATTTGTGCATTTAAAATGCATTTATGTATAATCTAAATTGCTCAGGTAAGAGAGAAGTTAAGAGAGGTAATTAAAGAGGTGTAATTTGAATTTAACAGTTGGGAACTATTGCTTGAGAAGTGTTTGAGTTGGTCAGAGTTCTGAACTTTGTCCATGGAGAGGTGTATGAGTTTGTGCAAGTTGCATGATCTCTTTGAGTCTTAGTTTCTTTGTAAAGTGGTAGGAATAGTGCTTACCTCACAGCATTGTTGAAAGTGTGAGATGGAAGCCCACCATATCAATAGAGGTATGACTGCCATTGGTAGTGTCATTTTCCTTGGTCTCCTGTGTTTTCCACATGAACTCTTTCTCTTTCTTTTCTTTCTTTCTTTCTTTCTTTCTTTCTTTCTTTCTTTCTTTCTTTCTTTCTCTAAAGATTTTATTTATTTGCAAGAAAGAGCATGAATTGGGGGGTGGGGAGAGGCAGAGGGAGAAGCAGTCTCCCCGGAATCATGACCTGAGCTGAAGGCAGATGCTTAATCGACTGAGACACCCAGGTGCCCGGAACTGTTTCTTATAGAGAAATTTAAGAGACAAAAAGAATGGAATCTCCTTCTCAGATGGAAGTGGGGAAGCTATCATAATCATTATTCTCTCTCTGTAATAGATGACAATAGGGAAAAAAAAACGCAAATAATTGTTTTGGGTGGGGAGAAATGATAGTGGGGAATATGTGTCAGGGCTGAGCAGATAAAAAGTCTGGAAAGGAAGACAAGAAAATTAAACTTTTCTCGGTAAACTAAGGCTGGGTGAGGAGAACAAAGAAGGGGCATGAGGATGGGGCACATATGTGGAAACAGGACCTGGAAATGGGTTTAGATGTGTGAAGGGCTGGGAACCGAGAAGGAAAAGATAGTCAGCAACCCATGAACAACTGCACCATTAGCAGCGTCCCCAGAATTCTGAACTTTGCATAACAGCATATGCCTTTGGAGGGAGGAGATGCTTACTTGTGTCTTGCCAACGGTGCTGAGCTGGGTAGCTAACAACCTAACAGTGTGACTTCGCGCTAAGATGTAGAAGGTGGCACATTCATATTTAAAATTCGTATCTGTTGCATTGACAAGCCAGCGAACACCGTAGATGGGAAGACAGATTTCCGCTGAAGTTCAGACAGAAACACTTTTTGAAACAACTGACAAAATAGTGCCATAAAGGAATAAATCCAGGGAGTTCCTGGGCATCCTCTCTCATGATGGCAGTCTCCTGCACAGGTGGTGTGCACAGACTTCTAATAAGCAGTGACACGTATGCATGATAACTTAACTTGTAGCTAGATAGTTTCAGTTCCAGTTTTGAATCAGGGGCACTGTGCTGCCTGGGTACATACTCACTGTGCTTTTGATGTCACTTGAAACAATAGAACTGCCTCCTAATGCAGCTTACTATCACGAAGGTAGGTATTTTCTTAGTATGGTTATAGGGCCCTCGAAATGAAATAACCACATGGTTGTATGCTTTAAAGTAGCCCAATAGATAAAAAAATTCCAAAATTTTGAAGATGATTTGGGTGATTTAATAAGTTCATAATAATTTTTTTTTCAAACAAAGGGATAAGACAGCTAAAGATTTTCATTACTGAGACCCCTGAGTCAGTTTAAAACTTGTTTCTGTGACCATGGGGAATGAACACTACATTAGTGGTCCAGAATCTTCCACCGTTGTCTTAACTCTTCCAGTACTCTAGAGTTCAGTCAGCTATACCTGGATCTTTGTCACCTGATCTGTGACATGAACAGCCTGTATCAGATGACTGCGAAGGGGACTTTCCACTGTGAAATTTGATGCTCTTCTTAAATTAATTAATGTGGTGCTCTTCTTAAATTCTAGGCATTTTTAAAAAAGATTGTATTTATTTGAGAGAGAGCAAGAGAGAGCACAAGTGGTGGGGTGTGGGGCGTGGAGGGAGAGGGAGAGCAGGCTCTTAGCAGGGAGCCCTCGCTGGGCTGATCCCAGGCTCCCAGGCTCCCACGCTCCCAGGATTATGACCTGAGTCAAAGGCAGATGCTTAACTGACTGAGCCACTCAGGCACCCCAAATTCTAGGTGGGTTTTTAAAAAGATCTGGTCTGTACTCTGTCTTCGGGCTGCTCTGTATCCCTTCCCATGTAGCCCCGTTCCTGGTTTACTGTAGGTGCATAGTAGAAACTTGTTTTTTTTAGAAAACAAAAAATATAATGGTGGGATGCTGCATTGGTATTTAGTTTAAATGACACGACCAGATGTGAGGATAGAAAAGATTCGCATTTTACAAAAATAACTTCAGCCGTCCATTCGTATAGTCTATCACTTTGTGTAATATTTCCTTAAGTTGTTCATTTTTAAAATTTATTTTTAATTTTTTTTATTTTAAGATTTTTATTATTAGAGAGTGAGCAAGCACAAGTGGGGGGCTCAGAGGGAGAGGGAGAAGCAGGCTCCCCACTGAGCAGGGAGCCTGATGCTGCTAGATCTCAGGACACCAGGATCATGGCTTGAGCGGAAGGCGGACGCTTAACCTACTGAGCCACCCAGGCACCTGGATTTTTTCATTTTTATTTTTTCATTTTTTTATAAATATTAAATACAAATAATTACCATCCAAAGTGGTGTATTTTATTTGAAACATCCAAAAAAGTTAATGTAGTAACAGTTTTGTAACATTATGTAATAACATTTTATAATATAGTGGAATAATGCAGAAGTCACGTCTGTCAAAGGTAAGCAGAACTTTGTAGGTAAGGAGGATGACAGGCAGAAACGTGCAGGATTCCTGTCTCAAATATCCTCTCTTCGGCTGTATGTAGTCATGTGCTTCTTTTAATAAATGAGACATTGTTAGGGTCAGCCAAGCCCTGTCTTTTAGACGATCCCTCTAAACTTTTTGGTTTTAGAATACAGTCCAAATAAAAGCAAATTGTCACATTTAAAGTTTTGTTCAAACTGAGGGATTCAGGACGCGACATGATGTGATAAAGGAAGTTTTCCCACGGAAGGACAGCTAGAGAGTAGGGACCTAAAAGAGATGTTCAAGGTTCTTTGGATTTAGAGCAGTACCTATTAAGCAGATTTCCTTAAGGGAATCTTCTGTCTGTGTGGAGGAGGCATTGGGGGAAACAGATGTCAGTGGGACAATGGGAGGCTGGAAGGAGACACAGAGGACGGGTTTACTTTTTACAGAGTGAAGCTTGACTTGTGCTTTGCATGTGTGCTCTTTCCAGAATCTGTGAAAGAAGGTTCTACAATGGTTTGCTCGGCTCTCAGGAGAGTTGCCCACATGCATGTTTACCTGGTGAGGAAGGCCAGTAGTGTCTCCACAGGCCATCATCATCACCAGGCCTTGGGCTCGAGAACTGCTGCTTCAGAGTTTGCTGCCCGAGGAGCTCCAGGTGGCGCGGTGGAGGTACTGGGCAAATCCTACCCTCGGGATGACTACAGCAACCTCTCCCGGAAAGTCCTCTCCAGGGTCGGCAGAAATCTGCACAACCAGCAGCATCACCCGCTCTGGCTAATCAAGGAGAGGGTGAAGGAGCACTTCTACAAGCAGTACGTGGGCCGCTTTGGGACTCCGCTGTTCTCGGTCTATGAGGACTTTTCTCCAGTGGTCACCATCTGGCAGAACTTTGACAGCTTGCTCATCCCAGCTGACCACCCCAGCCGGAAGAAGGGAGACAACTATTACCTGAATGGGACTCACATGCTGCGAGCTCACACGTCCGCGCACCAGTATGACCTGCTGCACGCCGGGCTGGATGCCTTCCTGGTGGTGGGCGATGTCTACCGGCGCGACCAGATCGACTCCCAGCACTACCCAGTGTTCCACCAGCTGGAGGGCGTCCGACTCTTCTCTAAGCACGAGGTGAGTCTTGAGACTATTCTTACCATTGATAGACAGCATGGACATTCTTGTCGATCTCACTCATGTTTATCTCAGTGAAACCAGTTGTCCTTGATCTCATTTTGCCTTTGTGAATTATACATCCTTGATGGTTTCCTTTGTACAGGCCGAGCCTCAATATTTTTTGATGATTTGCTGTGTTAGTACCTACAGAAACGAGTGGGCCTTTGTTTTCCCTCGTCTGACCTTGGTCTTTCCATACTGACCTGCCTTTCTCTGGGTTTCTTCATATGAATGAATTGTCAGTGGCTCAAATTTATCCTTGGTCTAGGATGGTCAAGATACAATGCTGCACCCTATGGTTAGGTTATTCTAGTTCTCAGTTAGTAAAAATTAATTAGGTATTCATGCTATTAGAGATTAATGAATTTCTTAAACAGTAGAGGGACGGGCAGTTTTATTGGCTTAGATTGGAAACCGTGTTCTGTTCCCAAACTCTTCCCTTATCTTTCCTTCCTTCCACGTTTGTAGGTGTTTTACGTTTTTTTTTCTTTGTGAAATGTCTTAGTTGTTGCTATTCCTGAGGTATATGTTTGGATGCTTAGAGATTTTTGATCAGCAAATCTGATATTCTGGTTATTCTCAAAAGCACCCAACACTTTGCATGCTTGTGAGCTGGTATTATAATATACTGATTTCCTAATTTTTTTTTTTTGGCAAATTGTAAAAATCCTTAAAAGCTTGAGTCTGTTTCCTAAAAACCTGCAATACCATTTGTCTTTCATTCATATATTGTTAAATCTCTGTTTTTATGTAAGAAACAAATGGAATCAAATGAGGCACAGGAGATATTTCACTTTACCCCTTTTGCACTTCTTCCATACATGTTCACCAAAACAGGAGGAACAGTTCCCTTCTGTGAACAGACGCTAAATGGGTTGTTGGACATGGAAAGGAATGGTATATGATCCCTAGGCTAAGAAGGAGCCATTGTTTTGTTGTATTAAGTGAGTCACGTTGTATAGACAACTGTTTGCCTCAGGATGTGCTGTTTTCCTGTGAGTCTGTGATCCTACGGCAGTAGGTTAGCTTTACACGAAAAGGCCATCCACGCTTGATCGCAGAGCAGCTTAAATGAGCATTCTTACTACTTGGAATAGCTGACTAGTTTCTAAGTTAGGATTAACACTATTAATAAGGGTATGGGTTTATTAGGAAACGAAAAGGAAACAAACATAGGTCAAAGTCTAGGAAATATGAGCAAGTGATAGAATGTCGGTACAATTAACGTGCCGATGTGCTGGAGGAGATGTATGCTAGTAATATGGTGTCGGGTCCCAGCAGCCGGCAGGTGCTCAGCCTAGCCTACCTCATTAAAAACATGAGAAAGGAAAGTGCTCACTGATTTGTAAGCCTGAATGCCATGAAAGTGACAGTGAAAGCTTTGAGATTAGCATTTTAATGGAGGAAAATCCAGGCTACAGGAAGAGGGATAGGAAACTAATCTTTATCTTGTTTCATACTTGTTTATGGTCCAGTCCAATTTAGTCAACAGCAGACATGGCTAATCTAGACTGATAATGTTACTGTATATTCTGCCTTATCATTAAAAAAATTATATATGCACACACACACACGTATATAACTAGTAATATAGTTTGATGGGGAATTCCCTGTTCATCGCTTCATTTATTCCTCGTAATAAAACCCTTGTGAGATCAGTTGTTTCCACTTCGACCATGAGGAATCTGAAGTCTCCAAAGGTTGCCCGAGGTTATCCACCCCGTTGGTGGCAGGGCTGAAACTTGAACTCAGGTCTTCTGAGTTCATTGCCCATTCTGCTGTATTCTGTTGCTTTTCAGGGAGCTGCTTTGTAAGTGGGACCTGCTTATGACCCAAGTGGACCGTTAGTTTTAAGAATGGTGTTGAGAAGAGAGAGGTTTTGTTTTGTTTTGTTGTTTAAAAGCCTGGTCTCAACTAAAGTGTTGGTACTGTCTGACCTAATCTTAACTAACAAAAAAAATGTTTTTTCCTTCTTTCAGTTTATTTGCCCTAGAACATGGTTTTTCAGTAATTTTAATCATGTTACCTTGTAATTTAAAAATTATATTGTTATCTTTTAAAGTTCTCCTGTTTTTTAATAATCTTTGTAATTGTTTCAATTACTATAAGGTGTATTTCAACAAGAAGAAAAGTAAACACAGAGGTCTGGGGGAAAAAACAGGGATAAGCCTAGAAATGGATGAACTATGACTATATATTTTAACTATTAATTGTGAAGAAAACCCTTTTTGTATTTCGAAAAAAGGTTAAATGTATCAGTACTCACCAATATAAATGGGTCAAACTTATCAATTAGAGACATACATTACCAGAGGGGACATTTTCCCACATGAGAGACCTGAAACAAAACCATACCAGCAGTTGAAAATAAAGGGCAGGAAAAAGATATATCAACCAAATACTTACCAAAAGAAAGCTGGTACAGCGATGCGAATATTAGACAAAATAGAGTTTGTGGCAAAAATTGATAAATGTGAAAAAAGACGGATAATATATCAACGATGATGTTTTATGAATCAGGAATTTTAACGTGTCCAACATTATAGCCATGATACATAAACCAAAACTGAAGGAATAAAAGTTCAACTTGACAAATTCATAATCACAGTAGAAGATTTTAGATGACTTCAATCAAAAACCAATGGATTAAGTAGACAAGATGAGTAAAGAGATAGACAGCCTGAAAACATGATTAACAGGCTTGAGTTATGTTTATTTTTAAAATTCTGTAACTAAAATAAAATAAAATTCTGTAGCTATACAGATCCACACAGAAATTCTATACTCACAGTGAGAGGTATGCAGTCACATGGGATACTTGAAATAAGTTGTCCGTGTACTATTGACAGCTCGAGTCTAAACAGATGTCAGAGAATCGATAACATAAATAGAGCTGTGCTTGACTACAATGTAGTTTATGTAGAAAGCAGGAAGAAAGGATAATAAAAACTTTTCATATCCTCAGATATTTAAAAATGCACAGTTACAGATTCATGGGATAAAGAGAAATATTAACAGTAAATTGCAAATTAGTTATTAACCAGCAATGACAATACTCTCTTCAGACTGCTCAGATGTGTGGGAAAGTAGTCACTTGATTTTGTAGAAACTTGGTAGACCCCACTTAAATTGTGTGATCACAGTTAATAAAGCAAAATGTGTGGGATGTCCCTAACGAGGTACTTATAGTACATTTAGTTTTAAATATATTTAGGAAAATTTTAAAACCCTGAGAAATCAATGAGTTAAGTGTCATTTTAAGATGCTGAAGCAAACAGCATTGTTCCCAATGTAGAAGGGAGGTGAGTTGTATGGTTTTTAATAGTCCCAAATCTTACTAAACAGATAACAGCAGCTAGAATAGCAAAGCCCGTCTCCAGCACAACTGGTGACAAGGTCTCCCTAAGATCTTCACAAATGGCGGGAACTCACAGGTGCCGCTGGAAGATCTGCATTGTGTCAGAAACTAAGGCCGTCGTAGAGCCAACCAGTGAGGGCTGAAGGGAGGAGAGCTGCTTCTGAGTCTCAGAGAACAAACTTCGGACAACCGAATTTACTCATGGGCCCTTGACATTTAGTACCAGGAATAACATTGTTCGCCAGTGACCACCAACATCACAAAAAGAGGGGCCAGGGCCAGACTTTCAGGTCTCCTGTTGGAAGAATACAATGCCAACTATAAAGTCTTGCCAAAAAAATTGGACCTGAATCTGATCAAATCTCTAGATCCGGCTCCAAATTTATAGCAAGTACCGAGGACAGAGAAACATGTTAAACTATGCCATGGAGAATTAATAGCAAAATCCAGCCTGTGGGAAATGAGACAGCAATGTTACTGAAGATGTGATGTAGATAATGAAATAAACAGAAGAAGCAAAAGGAAAACCTTAGAAATGTTCAAGCACGTTATCAGTGGACTTCCTTTGTGGACTGGCATATAAACTGGTTCCAGTGTTCTTCCACGCTCCTGGTGAGTTGCATGGGCTCAGTTTGTGCGGTCATCCTGCACAGTAGGACCATATCTCCGTCTGAGACTGACTGGAAATCTTAAACTGTCCTTCCAACATAGACAGCTTGAGAAGCACTGCTCTACAGGACAAATGATTAAATTTCCTCAAATAAACTGCAAGAAAAATAAAAGGAAAATACACCTATAGATTAAAAGAAAGATCAAGCAATCACAATGCTTAGATCCTATCAAGAGAAAACATCTTTAAGGAAAAAATCATTTGAGGCCATGGGGAATTTGAATGCTAACTGAATGTCTGAATTTAAGGAGTTCTTTTATTTTTATTTTTTAAGGTATGACAGTGGTATTATATTTTTATAAAGTCATTTTCCTTTAGATTTACATATTGAAATACCTGTGAGTGAAATGATCAGGTGTCTCCGGTTTTCTTCAGAATAATACAGGGATAGGCATGTGGAGATGAATGGAAGAGGACTGGTCATGAATTGTTAATTTTTGAAGCTGGGTATTGGATACATGAGGGGTCATTATCCTTTCTACATTCGTGTGTTTGAAATTTTTCTGATAAAAGGTTAAAAAAAAAGACTGAAGGAAGAACACTGGGGTCAGTCAGTCAATCAGGAGAACATTTGTTGAACACAAACTGGGGTTCAGGTCTGTAAGAAGGTATCAGACAATCATGAGATGCTCCCTGGTTTCATGTGGAAGACAACTGTTAAGAATAAAAAAAAAACAGGAGGCAGAAGATATTAATCATAGAAGAATACATTGCATACAGAGACTGAAACCAATTAAATCTAGGATTAATAGCCTCTCTTCCATCATTCTGAGATGATTTTACACGTTTTACCAAGTCTGAAAGACTTGTATGTTCTGTTTCAGGGTATAGAGAGACCTATCAAGCTCATTTTATGAGATTAGACATGTTAATATACAAACTAGATTGGAAAAGAAAATTTTAGAAGTTTCGTCTTTATGAACATAGATGATTCTCTATTTTAATGAACAGATAGAGAATTATTAAATGAAATATTTGCAAATTTAATTCACTGGTGTATTGTGTCCTACCACGATATTATTATACATTTATTCCATTATATTAACTGATGTAAGGAGAAGAAGCATGTGATCACCTCAATAGATGTAAAAAAATAATTCGACGGCATTTAATGTTTTATGACATAAAAAAAGCATTTGATTACATTAATGACTCATGATAAAAACTTTTAGCAGACTAGGAATAGAAGGGAACTTTCTTTTCTTTTTTTTTTTTTTTAAACATTTTATTTATTTGAGAGACGGAGAGAGTGAGAGAGAGAGAGCACAAGCCAGGGGGAGAGGCAGAGGGAGAGGGAGAAGCAGACTGTCCACTAAGGAGGGAGTCCAACCCCGGACTCAGTCCCAGGACCCTGGGATCATGACTTGAGCCGAAGGCAGACGCTTCATCGACTGAGCCATCCAGGCGCCCCTAGAATGGAACTTTCTTAAATGATACTTGTCAAGCAGTCACAGCAAATATCATAATTACTGGTGTTAAATTATAAACATTTCTATCAAAATTAGCAACAATTCAGGATTATTTGCTGTCACTGCTTCTATTCATCATTGTGTGGGAAGTTCTACATTATGTAGTAAGCCTGAAAGAGAAATAGAAGGTGTAAGCATTGGAAAACATGAGATTAAAGCTGCTAAATTTTAGATAATATGATTGTTTACCTAGAAAATTTAACAGGGTATTCAAGTCAATTATTAGAACTAATAAGACAGTTGAGTAAAGTTGATGGGTCCAATGTAGAAAAAAATGTTTCTAATCCACAAGTAATAACCAATTAGAAAATATAATGGAATAAAGATTTCATTCATAGTATCAACTAAAACTTTGAAGTGCCCAGGTATGGTTTTTGCCAAAGATGCTCAAGATATTTACGGATAAAATGATGAGATGTTATTAAAAGACATAAAAGAAGAAGAGAAAAAGGAGAGATATACCATAATCACAGATTCATAGCTAGGAAAACAATATCATGAAGATGGCAGTTCCCCCAAATCAATGTATAAATTCAGCATAAATCTAATCAAAATATCCACTGAGTGTTTTGGAGAAGTTGAAGGATGAATCTTCAAATTCACTGAAAGAACAAGTTTGTGAATAGCCAGAACAATTTTTTACAAGCACTGGTATAAGGGGCATGCCTTACCAGACTTACAATGCTCTAGTAATTAAGATGGCTTATTATTGGCACAAGGTTAGTCAAATAATGAACTTTAAAATAGCTCTCCTCATATTTGTTAAGTGTATTATCTTATTATAAAGTGGAAATGATGTTATATAAATGGGGAGGTGATGGATTCTACATGAATTGCTCTGAGACAATTAGCTGTATAGGAAAAAAGAATCTTTTCCTATCCACATTTGTGATCTTTATCTCACACCAAATGCAAAATTCAATTCTGGGTGGATTCACAATCCATTTGTGAAGAGGTGTTTAAAACTTAAAGAAGAAAATGTGAGAAATTTTCATTATCACCTTGGGGGTAGAATATAATATCTTTAACTCAGACTCCCTAAAAAGAAAAATCCTGAAGGGAAAAAATTGTTAAAGAGTGACTACATTAAGATAAAATTTCTGCCTAACAAAAACCTTTCATAAATGAAGCAACAGACAAGGTGGAAATATTTGTATATATACAGCTAAAAGATTGATATTGATCAAATTAAAAGGTTTTAGTTTGAAAAAAAGAATCCAATAGGGAAAGTCTGAAGTACCAAGTGCTGGCCAATACATGGAGCCGTGGGAGTGCTCTGGGGGAGTTTATATAAAAACACACACCAAAAATGTCACTCCCATGTGTGGACTTAGATAATGTTCTTGAGTGCTCGTATTAGCAGACAGATGAGAATGTTCATAGCATTCTTAGTATTAGCCCAAACCTGGAACAACCCGGATTTCTACCAAGAGTAGAACAGATAAGTAAACCGTGGTATATTTATCCGATGGTATGTGAATATTTCCCGTGAAAATGAGTAAATCACAACTATATGCATTGACATGAATGAATATGCAAAGTAGTATTAGGCAAAGAAAGAAAGTTACAGAAGCTTGCGTTGTATGATTGCATTTACGTCAAGTTTTTAAAATGGGCACAATTAATCAGTATGTTACTTAGGGGTTCATGCATGTGTGGAAAAATTAAGGGATGCAAAGGAATAATGAAAAAATTTAGTTCTTCTGTTAGGAGTGGCAAGGGGATTGTGATCAGGTGGGGGCATGCAGGGGGCTGCAACGTTTTTGGTACTGTTGTCTGAAAACAGATACGGGTGGCGATCACACATGTATGTGTTTTTATTGTTCTGTAAACATGATATACTATACACTCTTTGTATGAATGATTTATTGTGTAATTTTTTAAAAAGTTAATAGCCCATCATCAGCATTAACAGCCTATCAATAGATGTGGGCGACCGATAAGCAATGACTGGGCTTATCAGTAAATAACAAAACGCAAAGTTCAAATGTAAAAGAACCAGATATTCCAAATCTATTAGATTAGTAAAAATTAATAACCTGGAAAATAGCAAGAATCTAGAGGAACCACAAATCTTACGTCCTTTTGTTGGGAGTGTATATAGTTGCCACCACTTTGTAGAGTTATTTGGTAGGTTTTTGTTTTTGTTTTTTTAATTGTATACTCTTTAATCTGGTGTCTTTTTCTTTAAGTGTAAAGAATAAAGGACAATTGGCTCTATTTGTACATTGAATATTTTATTGCAGCTGACATAGAACATCTGTGTCAACATGGATGAGGTTTTAATACAATGTTGAGGGAAACAAATAAGTTATGAGTGATACCAAACTATGATATCCTTCTTTTTAGAGGGAAAGAGAGAGAGTGCGCACGCATGCACGACTTTGGTGGGGGAAAATGGCAGAGGGAGAGGGAGAGAGAGAATCCCAAGCGGACTCCCCAGTCGTGCAGAGCCTGACTCAGGGATCGATCGTACTGTCCTGAGATCATGACCTGAGCTGGAATCAAGAGTCAGACGCTTAAGCAACTGAGCCACCCAGGTGCCCCTAAACTATCACATATATGTATGTATGTATGTATGTATGTATTTATTTATTATTTTTTAATTATTTACTTGAGAGAGAGATCCACAAACAGGGTGTGGGGTAGAGGGAGAAGCAGACTTCCTGCTGAGCATGGAGCCTGTTATGGGACTTGATCTCAGGACGCGGGGATCATGACCTGAACTGGAGGCAGAGGCTCAACTGACTCAGCCACCTAGGCACCCTTTAATAGATATTTTAGAATAAGTCCAAATAACAAGTGTTCTCATTGTGTGCTTGCTCATGCTTTGTCTCTTTCACTTGCTGTAGCTCTCTTTCCTTCTCTCTCTCCACACCCATTCCCCCATTACACATACAGTGTTTTTTTTTGTTTTTTGTTTGGTTAGATAAATACGTAGGTAGGTGTGAGAAAAATACATGGGAACGATAAATACCAAAATCAAGACACTGATTACCTGGCAGGTGAGGGTAAGGTGAGTAGTAGCAGCCGTCATCCTTGTTTGCAAATAATGCCAGATATTATGATTTTTTTTTTTTGGAGGCTAGAAGGATTTTTGATACTAGAAAGTTTGAGCACCACTGTTCAGTTGCTTCAAAACTAAATTTTTACCAGACATGTGAGGCATTTATTTTGCAAAGAATAGCAAATCTCATGTGTTTGACAGACCCACCAGAGGGAGCCCATACAAATCCTGTTTCTATTTAATCTGATTAAAAAAAATTAATAAGTACATACCTGGACCGTGTTCAGAGAAGCTATATTTTCCTTTTGTCCCTGGAGACGTCTTATCCTGTTTCACCAGCTGTGCCTTGTATATGATTCCTGGGAGTGCACTCTAAGTACAGTGAGTGCACCAAGGGGCCGTGGAGGAGGTAGGATGCTCTGTAATTTATTCTTCACTCTGGGCTGCAGACTCTTTGTTTCCTCAGTGTGTCTTCATTGTCTCCATTCCCCTTCTATGACTCCCTCTGGGTCCATTTTATCCAGAGTCTTCCTCTTATATATACACATGTGCAAGCTGTACTTCCTCCTGAATTTAAGATTATTCATGACGAGCCTTCCTTTCTTCCTGTTTTTGTCTTGAGTATTATTATTAAAAAAAATCTAAATTCTTTTTTTTTTTTTTTTTTTTTTTAATTTTAAGAATCCGTGTATATATCTTGTCTTTGTCTTCTTGGCTGGTAGTTCTCAAACTTGAGTGTATTAACAAGTCCTGGTCCATGACCGAGTTTTTGTGGATCTCACTGGAAAATTACTGATATAAGAGGAATATGGCAAGTTTTATAAATGTACATTTGTTCACTTTAAAGGACTTTTTCTTGTCCTGAGATGATTTCCTTTTTACGTTCTTAACTATTAAAATATTCTTTTATGAATTGATGGTGATGGTATTTAAAAAATATGCCTGTATTTCCAAAATAAAGCCTTGCCAACTTTATCTTAGTTCCTAGAATTTTTTGAAATTATTACCAGCATATGAAATGCCAAGTGAAGTCTTATATTTCTAAGTAAATACACATATGTCTTGATAAATGAAGACATAGTTATGTTATGGAGAAGATGTAAATATTCTGTAACTAATAGTGATTCATGCATATTCACACAGAAAAAAAGGGGAATGTTTCTATAGAAGAGATGAGTAAAGGTATAGAGAGAAGTAAGCTTTGATATAATTTGGACAACAACACATTAGTGAAATACTGCTTCATTCAGAGGTCCAGTTCACATCCTATTCCATCTCAACTGCCTCCTCTTTAAAAATAATCACTGGCATTCCCCATTTCTTCCTGTAGAAGTGTGGTTAAGGGGTTCCCTCCATGGGTTGTGCTCCTTCCCTGTAATTATTCAGTCGGAGTGGAGTGGATATCCTTCATTTCGAACAACCCCTTTGGCATCCTTTGTGGTTCATCCTTGTTAGAAAACCACTCTCATTTATCATCAGAAAATTTCATTTTTTTCTCCCTTTGATATTCTCTCCCACCTTCCAGATGGTTCATTAGAACCCTCCTGTTCTTGGGCTTCTTTTTCTGAGCTTCCCCACTGTTACTCTTGTGGTGAGCCAAAGGTAGTCTCTTTATTCCTGCTTTCTACCCTGAATCACTTTTCTATCATTCAGTGAATGACAAGGTTTTATTCTCCACCATGTGGTTATTGGGTTTCCTTAATAGCCTCATGCGGAGGGGCTTTATTGAAGGCACTTTTATTTGGCCTTGATAGATTATAGTCACCATGTTTCCCTAATCTCCTCTTTAAACTCTCTTAGGAGGGACTCCTTCTGTCAAAGACACACTTATATTGAAATGTCTTTTCTTTATTTATATTCTTTTTCTCCACCCGAGTGTTTACTTAGGTATGTCTCTTGACAGTGAAGCAAAAGGCAACTGGTCACAGCCAGGAGTCCACAATATATTGGATTTGAGTAATACTCTGTTATTGGAGGACAAAGTGGGGAGGGGGTTGGACAGCCATTTAAAGAGAGACCAGTCTCTGTTTTCTGTGGCACAGTGCTTTTGCACTGTGATAAGTTGTTCTTGCTGTGACAAAACAGAAACTCCTAGTCTCTTAGCTTGAGACCCTGTCACTGACCTCTAGCGTGATGGCCCATGACCCTCACTGAGCTTTCAGTACATCCTACCTTGAACTTTTACTTTGTGTACGTCTGGTATCTCCAACTGATTGGTTACTTCCTGGTGTCTCCTGTCCCAGCCAGGATCCTGCACAGAGTAGCATTTGGTAAATGTGGTGCTCGGATATCTCCCAGGTTCTGGTCTGCCAGCCTCTACTCTGCAAAGGATGGCAGCTAATGTAGGTAAGTGCATGGCAGTTCTCCTGTCAGCTTTTCTGACGGGGCCTTCTCAGAGCTACTTCTCATGTGCCGGCCTTCCAGAAGAGCAGCTGTATCATTCAGGGCTGGGTTGCAGGACAGAAACCACATAGTAATGGATCAGGGAAAGCTCAATATTAAGAATTATTAACTATAGCATAGAAAATTGGGGCAATGAGGGATTGGCTAGTGAGAAGTAAAGAGAACTCTAGAGTACAGAACTTGCAGATCAATGAGCAGCTGCTACCCCCAGGACTGACACTGAACCCCTAAGGAAGAGCCCTCCGCCCCTACCCCTCAGCTGTGGCTCACTGAATGGCACAGAGGTGGTAGTGGTTTCATGCTGGTGAAATTGCTGGATATCCACATTCTGGAATTTGCTGGAAATCTGCTTTCTGAGGGGCCAGGGAAGGCTATTTTGAGGGGGTTGTCTTATGGGAAGCACTCTGCTATAGACTTGCCTAGAAAGGGTTATGGAGGAAGCAGCTGTCCGGGTGGGAGCTCCTGGGGAGCTGAGTGCTGCTGCTTACACTGCAGGACACCTGGGATCCAGCAGGACTCCCTTTGTAATGCATGTATTTTCAGGGACCTCTCCTGACAGAGCTTAATATTGTGCTGCTGGCAAAGGAAAAATATTTGAAGGGCCCCACACAGTTTTCACAGAGCAGTCAATGGAGGATTGATTTGTGGCTGAGAGGCAATACCTTGATAACTAGACAGCCAGCTTGCTCCTTTTCCTGAATATCCAGAAGTCTTTAGTTAGTTAGGCTGTTATTCACCCAATAAATAAGTTGCTAGGGAAAGTCAATTTTAGAGAAGCACAGACTTTTGTCCTTGATTCTAATTTAAAATTTCTTAAAAAAAATTTTTTTTTATTTTAAATATTTTTATTTATTTATTTATTTGACAGAGAGAGACAGCCAGTGAGAGAGGGAACACAAGCAGGGGGAGTGGGAGAGGAAGAAACAGGCTCATAGCGGAGGAGCCTGATGTGGGGCTTGATCCCATACTCCGGGACCACGCCCTGAGCCGAAGGCAGACGCTCAACGACTGCGCCACCCAGGCGCCCCCTAATTTAAAATTTCTGAATATAACTTAGGTTGTGGACAAGCTATCTAGTTAACTGGTTCTTACTACATGGATGCATAAAGGACAGAGGATATTCTCAAGGGTAAAAGTTGGAAACAGTATAGGATCTGGAGAAAAACGGATGAATATCCTCCGTCTCTCATTCCTTGAAGATCTCAGGAAGATCATTACCATTTACATTCTGCATTTGCTGTTGGAGGCCAAGAGGGCCTCATTAGATTTTACTGAATCCACGTAATTACAGTAGCAGTATTTTTTGTACTAGCTGAAGTGATGTGTGAAAGTAGCAAAAATATTTTCACAGTGATATTATGCTCTTTCGCAGTAGACTTCACACCTTGCTGGAGACTGCATTTCTTTGTGTGGTGCACATTATGGAAACCTACTTTCTGTGGAAGGGGTGGTATAATTTCACATTTTCAGCTTGGTAGGTACAGGTGGGGAGGTAATGAAAGGCCTTGAGTTTTCTGTACCAGCCATCCTCAGAACCAGCCAGCAACCTGTGATACGCACGTCTTCTTGAATTGTCAGTTCAGATCCCTGAGTCTGCTCTTAGATGGGAAAGATGATACTCCTGCTATTTAACTGGCTCTTTAGGTATCTTTTTCCTGAAGCTTTGACCTTAAATCTTCTGTCTAATGTCATCCCCCAGACTCATCCTGGGGTAGGTCTCTGAAATTGTAAACTGCTTAACATGAATGAATTTGAAAGATAAAACAAGAGTTTTCTTAAACTAGATACATCATTTAAAGGCAATGCTATTTTTCACCTATATGGAGACTTTCTATAATGTTGTGTGTATGACTGATATCATTTCATCATTGCAGTGATTTTCTAGCCTTTTTCTTTTACCATTTGGGAATCTGCTGAGAGATTTGGATACTACACACACACACACACACACACACACACACACACACACAGAGAGAGAGAGAGAGAGAGAGAGAGAGAGAGAGGATTTTGTATGTAGTTTAAGGGGTGTGATATGCTCCTGGATTAGAAGTCACTGTCAAGTACATAGTTCAGTCTCCATGTCGATAATTCCCAACCTACATCGGTAGTAAGCTGGAAGAACTGTTGTTCTTTATTCCCTTAGCATTTCTCTCTTCCCTCTTCTGCTGTTTCTTATAATACCTCCCCGGATCACATTGGGATCCAGGCTGGGACTATGTTTGGTGGTGGATTACATGAATAGCAGCAGAAGTTAGGTTTATGTTAACCATATGAGTGCAGAGAATGTTGCCTAACTTGGGAATGACCAGATGTCAGCTGTTGGGGTGATTGGAGGATCAAGATTGAAGTCAAGAGCTAAGAGTCAGAGGCTGTCTAGGAATAGGTGGGTGACTTGAATGTGTTTGGGGAAGCCAAGGGACGAATTTCTGCCTAAATCTGAGAGTCTTTATCTTGGGGCACAGGACATTCCTATGTAGTGACCATTTCAGATCCAAGAAATGGAAATATTTGTTCTATGTTTAGAAGCTTGTAAGGTGGAGAGCTGCTTTGAGATTGGACTCAGGTACAGGGTTGGGTGGTGTGGGTCTTGTGGGGAGCAATCTTAGCGCACATCCAGTAAAAGGTGAATCTTAAAGGCCTGGCATGTGTTGGGGTTTAGATAGTTCATTGTATGTATCATTTAAGGGTAATGACCTAGGCTGAAATCAAAACAGAGAAGGATTTACATTAGACAAATGGAAAGAGTAACTGTCTCACTGTAAAAATTATAAGTGAGAGGCTCTTTCAATGGGATTTGGGGTCACCTTGTCATCCAGGTGATGTTTCTCAATATTTTAAGGAGATGGACTCAGAGTAAAGGACCCTCAGTTCAGTTGTCCCAACTCTGTTACCTTTTCCGTGCAAAAACTTGGGATAGCAATGATGTGTCATTTCGTAGGGAATTTGGTGATGGGACCATGTAGAATATGTATCTATCTGCTTTGACAATAGTGATATAAATGATTCTCATTTGAACCAAAGTATCAAATATAATTTTAAAATATAGTTGTTAGATGTTGACTCCATGATGCATCAATATATACTATAGCATTTGTCAAGTAATCCACAATAAACATATCCATAGCGATAGGACTAACAGTGATTTATTGTTCAAAAGCTGCACCAGCATTTGAAATCTACAACCAACCTAGGATACCACTGGAGGTTAACTGATAGTCCCCTCCTAGTGAATTGTGGAGATTCTGACTTTTCAAACGTGTTCCAGGGCTATAAGAGCTTTTTGGTGTCGTCTTTTTATGTTAGTCAGCGTTCTCTGGAAACAGAACCCTTGGGTGAGTGTGTGTGTGTATGTGTGTGATTTATATAAAGTGATTTATTGTAAAGAAGTGGCTTATGTGATTATGGAGGCTGAGAAGTCAGACCGCGGAGAGCCAGTGATAGAGTTCCAGTCTGAGTCTGAAGGCATGAGAAGCAGGAAGGCCAGTGGTATATGTTCCAGTCCAGAGGCAGGAGAAAACTGTCATTCTGCTTCAAAGACAGTCAGACACAGGGAAAAATTTGTTATTTAGCCTTTTATTCTATTCTGGCCTTCAACAGATTGGATGAGGCCCAGTCACATTGGAAAGTGCAATCTGCTTTACTCAGCCTACAGATTCTGATGTTAATCTCATCTAGAAACATTCTCAGAGACATATCTGGAAATCGTGATCAACCAAATGTGGGCACTCTGTGACCCAGTCAAGTGGACACATAAAATTAATTGTCACACTCTTCTTGGGCAGTGGCATGCTAAAAGTCCCTAGTCGATTCTCCTAGGTCCTTAATTTTGTTCTGCGGATGCCACATTTTAGTAACTCCTAGTAAACAACGTAGTCAGTTACTAGTAAGTAACCTTTATTTGTACATAAAAGTGGGAAAGTATGAAATTTTGCATCTTTCACCCTTGGGTATTGAATAGAGGCTTGAACTTTTGGGTTGTTGGAGCCCATCTGTGGGTCTGGGCCTCATAGATGGGAAGTGTTTCTGGTAGCAGTGCTTATTATTCTGGAAATATCACCTGCTTTTGAGCTGGTGTGAGAGGAGTCAAATCCAGGCTCTGCAGCTTACTCTCTGATGACCTTAGATAAATGATTTAACCACTTTGCATCTTGGTTTCCTTAATTAAAATGAGTACAATTCCTGAGTTGTGGTTAAAGAACTTAGCCTGGTTCCTGACAAGTGGGAGGTGCCTGGCAAATGTTCGCTCCGCAGCAATCCCCTTCTGTTGCCATAAAACTAGACGTAGGCCTTTTTGTGTTGGTGAAGTGTAGATGCAGCTGTATAGCACGTGGATCAGGTACCTTTCGGCTCCCGCTTTTCAGATCTGATCCACTTGTACTGTTTCTTTTTTTTTTTTTCTTTTTAAAGCCACTGCTATCTTTTCTGTTGACTGATTAGTAATATGTCTCCTGTCATCTTCCTTTAGAGTAGGTGATAGAATTTAGATGAGGCCGTGGTCCTGTTATATTTCACCCACTGGCATTGTGAATGAGCTGTTTAGCCACCTGAAGAAGAAAATGGAATCTCTTCCATTCTGTTTTATCTGTCATTATGACCTAGGAAGAGGGTGAGGAGAGATCACCGTTTTAAAGGTGACAGCAGAATGGATGAAGTTTTCTTCTCCTTTAAATGGGGGCTGTCACGAGAACCAGTTCTCACCAGGGCAAGCTGTTTTTTTATTGTTGCCGTTGTTGCTTTTTGCCTCCACACGTGCAAACATTTAATCTCTCATGTAGTTTGTGTACAGCTTCACGTAATTTCCTTGCTTTGATGGATTGAAGTTTCTGATGTTTTCTCTCTATAGGCTAGGGGTTGGCAGAATATTAATCTGCTTCCTTTTCCCTTTGGTACCCCTAGGAGAACTCCTAAGAGAAGAAGAGGGCTGAAAAATAAACTTGTCATGATATGCTAGAGTTAATAAAGGCAGGCAAAAAAGCTGAGCAGATTTCCAAAAGAGCCAGAAGCCTTTGGCAGTATCTCTGGGGAGCAGGGGGGAGGCGGGAGTCACTGATGCTGCTTCCCTGACATAACTGCAGAGCTCAGCCCCTGAGCACGCGGGGAAAATGGCTGTGTGGAGTCACGTGGGCGCCTGCTTGCCATGCTGAGGATTTCCTCACCCTGGCTTCTTAAGAACGTGCGTTTTGTCACTGAGCAAGGAAGTGGAACAGCCTCAATTATGTATTTAACTTGAGTTTTCTCTCATGGAGGCTTCAGTTAACGGAGATTTGGAAAGATTGTGTTGTTCAGTGGGGACCTGTTTGAGTTTGCAAATGAAGGTCTAGTGTGGGGGGTTCCCTGAGAAAGCATTTGAAACTCGAGCTTCTTGTTTTGTAGAGCCCCCTTGACAGCCGATATTTTGTTCAACTCCCTGGCCGAAGTTGCTTTTCAACTACCAGTGTATTTTTGTAGCATCTTTCACCACAGAACACTGACTGTTTCAAATCTCTTCGCATTGCTCCGCTGGCACAAAGTTCCATAGCAGGGAGAGGAAATGAGCTAAGCAGTAGGGAGAGAAAATAAAGTCCGCTTGGGCAGGGCAGAGCTTTACTGCATTCCCTCCCCTGTGCTAATCTCTGTCACTTGATTAATTGGCATGTGGTGTGTGACAGAAAATCCGGGGAATGACAAAACTGCTTCAATATCAATTAGCTAAAACAGGAGTGGACTTCCCACAGAGACCCCAGGACAGAGTTGTATTTAACTGGGGCCTTTCAAACACAAGTCTTCCCAAATGATGAGCAGTAGAAGATTTCACTTAGGGCCCAGTTGTTTAAAGAAATTAAAAACTGTGGAAATTAGCAGCTGAAATCCACTTGGATGAGTCTGCTATCCCTTTAATATGTCTGTCTATTCATCTCACTAAGACATCCCAATCCTTCCTCCAAAGTGATTTGAATACTTAATATTTGCTGAAATGCTTTAGTTGGATTTGAATAACGTAATTGAATTTGCTTGCTGCATTCAGGGGGAATGAAGGCTTGGGAGTTCCTATGGTAAGATATGTGAACGTGCTTCTTTTTAGAAGTGATTCTTACTTATTTCCCTGCCTGTGAACCAAGAATTAATAAGCAGTGGGCCTGCCAAATATATGAGGCTGTATTCATCAGAATTATAGGCTTTATCTGTCACTCTCCGGGTGACTGGCTAGTCCCCGGGGCTCTGAGGTGATCTTAGCGACAGGTTTTCGTTGAGCTGAGTTGGATATAGATTGCCTTTGTGTTTGGACGCCGTGTGTTCTTAGGACCCACATCAGAAACAGGATACTTGTAAACTAACATCCTGACTAAGTGCTGTTCCTTTTGTTTATGGCATGATGAAGGAGACAGATAAATAAACTAGAAACTCAACACAACACAGTCAGCACAGTGAAAGAGATATGACCAAAGCACAGAAGGAAAGGTTTATCCCTGGTGTAATAATAGGAAGCTTACTAGAGAATCTTAGAGAGAAATGTGAAGTTATCCTGGCAGAGAAGGGGAGTTCTGGGGGCACCTGGGTGGCGCAGTCATTAAGCGTCTGCCTTCGGCTCAGGGCGTGATCCTGGCGTTCTGGGATCGAGCCCCACATCAGGCTCCTCTGCTAGGAGCCTGCTTCTTCCTCTCCCACTCCCCCCGCTTGTGTTCCCTCTCTCGCTGGCTGTCTCTCTCTGTCAAATAAATAAATAAAATATAAAAAAAAAAAGGGGGGGAGTTCTGTTCCAGGTTGTGGTAGTAGCATATTTGAAGGCATGAGGAAACATGTATTGTGGGGTGTCTGGAGCATGGGGAAGTGACCAGAGATGAAATTAGAGAGAGGTATAAACTGCTTCATGAGGGACCTTCTATGTAACTTTGGAATTTGATCTTTAGTTTAAAAATACTAAGGAGGCTTTAATAATTTTTAAGTATGAGAGTGATACAATCAGATTGGCATTTTAGAAAAATAATTCTTCAGGTTAGCCCATGGAACGGGGCAGTGCAGGTAGCATTGGACACGAGGAGACTCGTTAGAAGATTATTTATAATCGTCTGGGAGAAAACCGACGCAGGCCAAGCCAAAGAAACAGCAGGGATGACAGATAAGAAAGAATGGACTTGGAAGATGTTAAGGAGGTAGAATTTACTGGATTTGGTTACTGCATGTAGGCAAGTGAGGGAAAAGGAAAAGTATTTGATCTGCTTTCTTGGTCCCATTCCCAGAGTTTGGGATGACAGGAGAAGTAGGTTTTGGGGTTGGGGTCAAGAGAGCTAGTTGAGTTTGGGATACGTCAAGGTGGAGGATTTGCAGGTGGCGGTGTTCAGTAGGCAGGTGCTTGGATGCATCTGGGCCCTGGCGCGGTTGCCTAGGATGGAGGTGGAGATTGACAATCTAAGGCCATAGTTGCCCCTCAGAGTTTGGCTGCAGTCATGTAGGGAGCGTAAGCACAGTCAGAAGTGTACAAAGCTGAAAGTGAGGCCTGTGGAATACAAATAATCAGGATAGCAAAGGAAGGAAAGGGAAGCTGTGAAGAAGACCAAGAAAGAGCAACCAACTTACTTGGGAAGAAGAGAGCGGGTTGTAGTAGCGTGACATGGGACAAGGGGAACTTTGTGTCTCTTGGGGACTGTTTAAAGGGAAGAGTTAAAATTTGTACTGAGGAGAAAGAGCCAGAAAAGAGAATAAAGGAAGAAGAGATGTGGAATGATTTCTAAGTAAGAACTTTGAGGAGACGGAGAGTGATTGGGGTAAGGTATGTTCATGTCACTGTAAGGCCTGGAGCCTGACCAGAGGAAGGTGTTCTTTTCTTTCACTTTCTCTTCTCTTTACTCTTTTCTTTCTTTCTTTTTTTCTTTCTTTCTTTCTTTCTTTCTTTCTTTCTTTCTTTCTTTCTTTCTTTCTTTCTTTCTTTCTCTTTCTTTCTTTCTTTCTTTCTTTCTTTCTTTCTTTCTTTCTTTCTTTCTTTCTTTCTTTCTTTCTTTCTTCTTTAAAATTTTAAACTAAGGTGAATGTGAAGGACTGAAGGATGACTGCAAGGCAAATACATTTGTAAGTGGGAATGGAAATGGTTTCCTATCTGATGACTTCTCTTTCAGTAAGAAGGAAAGGTCATTTTTTTTTCCCCTGGCAGAAGTAGTGTAGGTAAGACAGACACCTTTTAGGAGTGACATACCTGATTAGTCTCTAAAGTTGACTAGAGAGAACAGCTGATGCTTTCCCCAAGATTCAGTTCTTGATTCAGCACATGCCTTTAGAGGCAGTTCTAAACTTGTCAGGTAGTTAAGAAGACGTGCATGAGCATCTGCTGTGTTCAAGGCATTGTGATGATGGTATTAATTCTTGAGGTTATGCCGGTCACACGGAGTCTTTTCTGTTGCTCCTCAGTTGGTTACAAATCATGGTAGCCTGTCTTCTTTCACATTAAGAGTTTGGAATATTGCTCTTTGGGCATTAGTCTCTTTAGCATGCTGATGTCAGTCAAAGGAGTCTGTAGTCCTTATATTCAATTTTGTAATAAACTTTTTATTTTAGAATATTTCTAGGTTTTACAGAAAAATTGCAGAGACAATACAGAGTTCTGTGTACCCCATACCCAGTTTCCTCTGTTACTGACATCTTACATTAGTATGGCATATTTGTCACAATCAGTGAACCAATTTTTATATATTATTATCTATATTTATTTTTATTTCCAAGCCTTCTTGTTGTGGCCTTTTCAATTATCTTTGGCAAGGGGAGAAACACTTGTCTGCTGATGATAATTCAGAAACTTGAGTTGAACAAGCAGTTTGAGTGTTCTCTCCATTGTGTCCTTGGGATTGTCTTGTCTTGTCTTTTTTTTTTTTTAAGATTTTATTTATTTATTTGACAGAGACAGCCAGCAAGAGAGGGAACACAAGCAGGGGGAGTGGGAGAGGAAGAAGCAGGCTTCCAGCGGAGGAGCCTGATGTGGGGCTCGGTCCCATAACGCCGGGATCACACCCTGAGCCGAAGGCAGACGCTTAACGACTGCGCTACCCAGGCGCCCTGGGATTGTCTTGTCTTAAACCCTACTTCTGAGGCACCTGAGTGGTATGGTCGGTTAAGCATCTGACTCTTGGTTTTGGCTCAGGTCGTGATCTCAGGGTCATGAGATCCAGCCCTGCATGGGGCTCCGTGCTTAGTGTGGAATCTGCTTAAGACTCCTTCTCCCTCTGCCCCTTCCCTCCACGCTCGCTCTCTTTCTCCCTAAAATCAAATTAAAACCCCCCAAACCCTACTTTTTATCTCTTTGAAAGTCATATAATTAAAAAGGTGAAGTCTACAAAAGAAAAATAAATATCAACTGGTATCAGTTATGTTTCTTTAATTTAAAAAGTATTATATATCCAGTAAATTCAACTTGTTAGACAAAAATCTTTATTTATTTTAATTATTTTATTGATTTATTTGACACAGAGAGAGCACAAGCAGGCAGAGGGAGAGGGAGAAGCAGACTCCCTGTGGAGCAGGGAGCCCGACGTGGGGCTCGATCCCAGGACCCTGGGATCATGACCTGAGCTGAAGGCAGACACTTGACCGACTGAGCCACCCAGGCACCCCTAGACAAAAATCTTTTTAAAAAATGGGTTCCTAAAGGGTAACAAAGTGTTTTTGTTTGTTTGTTTTTGAGGAGATTGTGCACCATCACCAGTGATAACAGTTCCCTATCCTCTTTGCCTCTAGATGGCACTGAGTATATACTGGCCTATAGTTTTGAAGCTGTACAATTTGGAATAAAAAAGTCTCTCCAGTTAACGTTATGTACATGTTCACTGATGTGCTCTCTGTTTTCACCTCCTGCTCAGCAGAACACAGAACTAGGAAGCTCTCTTAGTTCCTCTAAGAGGCCCATCATAACAAAGTCTTTATGAACGGTGAGGAATTTGCTGGTTATTTTGTAAGAAGGAGGAGAACATTTTTATCATGTAATCTGCAGTGCTGTCATTCCAGAAAATTTCTGAATGAGCCTATCTCCTCTCTGGGTCCATTTTTGTGTTGTCAATGTGGAGGTGTTGTTCTGAGCCATTCCTCTGTGTAGAACTTAGTTCCCTGGCACCCCTTTCCCAACTCCAGGAAATTTCGAAATCCATCAAAAAGAAATCCTCTTGGGGCCCTGGGTGGCTCAGTCGGTTAAGTGTCTGCCTTCAGCTCAGGTCATGATCCCAGTGTCCTGGGATCCAGTCCCGCATCGGGCTCCCTGCTCAGTGGGGAGCCTGCTTCTCCCTCTGCTTCAGCCTCTCCTCCACTTGTGATTTCTCTCTCTCTCTCTCTCAAATGAATAAATAAAATCTTTAAAAAGAAAAAAAGAATTCCTCTTTGTGATGCAGAGCTATTCAACAGCTTTTCTTGTATTCTGTGGGCGCCTTTGAGTTTTCGCTTCCCACCCTTCTTATTGCCTCCCCCCCCCCCAAATGCCAAGGAATTCTCTTTACCTGTTACTCAAAGACTATTATTTTTTTTACTTTTTTCCCCTCATCTAATTAAGCTGGTAGTCTTTTGAGTCAGATCCTTTCCAATAGAGTCATATAGCTAAATGAAACAGTTAAAAAAATGTCAGCTTGCAGAAATATTTTATGACCGCAGGCATAGCATCATTCTGAAACAGCACATCCCCAGACTGAAATGTCATTTGGGCACTGTAGTTGAGATTTGAAAGCTCCTCCTCCTCTCCTCTTCCTTTTCTTCCATCTCTGCTCTCTTTTCCCCTCTTTTCCTTTCCCCGTCTCCTTTCACTTCCTCTTCTTCCTCTTTATTAAAATGCTGGTTTGCATAGCCTGGATTTATAGTTGTCACCTCATTTCTCTCTTGTTCTCAACCTTTCTGTTGAAACTGTTTTATTTGGCTGTGTCACTTGGCAATACTTTCCCATCAACATGATCTTGGATTATATGTTCACTTATGTTTCTTGTGCCTGAATTTGCTATCGTGCAGAGCAAGAATGCTGTCCCACAGGGCTTTAGACTTCTGCTCTATTACCTCAGGCAAAGATTAACTTAGGAATCTGGAATGAGCTGAATTGGTGGCTGATTGGTGTACCCGCTGATCAAAACTTCAAATGCTGTTGAAGTATGACCTTATCATACCTTTTTTTTTTTTTTAAAGATTTTATTTATTTATTTGGTGGAGAGAGAAAAAGTACAAGCAGGGGCAGCAGAGGGAGAGGGAGAAGCAGGCTCCCCACTGAGCAGGGAGCAGGGAGTCCAGTGGGGCTCGATCCCAGGACCCTGGAATCATGATCTCAGCTGAAGGCAGACACTTAATTATACCTGAGCCACCCCAGGGGCCCCGGCCATACTTGTTTTAATGTTATAATGCAGAAATGCTTTGTAACTCGAAAATATTATATCTGTTTCAAATGTGTTTTTCTGAATGTTGCCTTGATGCTACTAATGCAGTTTCTTGTTCCAGTACTTTCTTAGCTTGTTTAGATTATTCAGAGAGTGAGCCTAATTTTTTTTTTTACCGTGAGATCAGACTTGGCTTGACTCTTCAGGAGGGAAAGGTGGAATTACTTCAGCCGCATTAAGAGGAAGTTAAAAAGCAGTGAACATGGGCTCCTGTGCAACCCGCATGCTTAACATATCCTCACTGGATGCCTTTGAGGGACCTTGCCTTTATGAGCCCCAGTCACCTCAGGGGCTCCTTGAACGAAGGTTTTATTTTGATTATTTTCTTTGCTATTTCATCTTTCAGAGTGTTGTACAGTGAACAACAATATCATAAATCCATGTCTTTTCTTTCTGGAGGGTTTCTTCTGAACCAGTTTTGGGTTTGAGCACTATTTCTTCTGCTTTCTCACCTCTGTGAGGATCATTTATTTGTTCAGCTCTGAAGCACTTCAAGTCCACATGTCGACCGCTCTTTTCATTTGGTTCTGTTCTTTCCTTTAGTGAAGAAGGAAAGGGTTGAGGTAACCTCCATCAAGCACGGTGTCATAATAGGTGCCACAGGAATGTCTGCCGCCTTGCGCTTGACATTGCCTGCGGAAGTACACGTGGCCTCTGCCGCCCATTGCCTTCCTGCCGACGAGGCAGGACATCGTGCAGCCTCTGGTTTCAAAGCAGTGCTCCCCAAATAACTGTCCACATGCATGCACTTACACACGTGCATGCATTTGAAAGGCAAACCTTAATTATAGTTTGAGAGATTTATTGGACCTTGTGCAATAATAATGATTTAATTAGGATAAACCGTCACTATTTTACAGAGGGTGCCTAAAGCAGTATTGGTGTGTGGAATTGTGCAGCTTGTCTCTGTTCATGTTTCATATTCTGTTCATAATCCCATCCATCCAACTCTATAGATTCTTGATACACAGAAGACAAAGAGATGATGATATACACGCCGTCATGGAAATTACCGCAGAAACTGAAAGATGGGTCCATGAGTCAGATTTTGGTTTCAATTCAGACTCCACCACTTACTGTGTTAAGTGGCAAATGACTTAACTTCTCTAAGCCTCAGGTTTCTTATATGAGAAATGGGAAAATAATAAGGATTGTGAGGATTCAGTGGTGGCATAGTGAGGAGTAAGTAAGGTAAGCACTCAGTAAGGCAGCAAATACAGTAAATGATCCAGAACTGTTCGCCCGCAGCCGGTAGTGCAAGCAGCAGTAGCAGCACAATTTGTCGTAGGGTTATTATATCTTTCACGGAACTCAGAGGCATGGTGGGTATTTAGCGCTACTATGAAAGGCAGACTATATAGATTAAACCAGTGATCAGTGGGTATCTTTATTTATTTATGTATATATTTTTAGAGATTTTACTTTTTATTTGAGAGAGAGCAGAGAGGGAAAGGGAGAAGCAGAATCCTTACTGAGCAGAGAGAGTCTGATGTGGGGTTTGATCCCAGGACCCCGAGATCATGACCTGAGCTGAAGGCAGATGCTTAACCGCCTGAGCCATCCAGGCACCCCCAATGGATATCTTTAACTGGCTGAATAGAAAAACGACTGCTTTAGCAACCACAGACCAGTCCTGAATAACTCTGTCCTGCTATCATCCAAGTCCCCTTTACACTTGGCCACTTAGGATTTTGCACAGATATATATTATTCTTCTGAACATTTGCCTTTTTATTTGCTTTTTAATGTGTGTTTAAAAATCTGGACCATTTTGAAAAATCCCTTTGACTCTCTAAATTTTAAATTTAATTGGCTTTTGCAATCCACTTTTAGTTTTGAGCCTGATTAGAATTAATTTCTCACATTCATTCTTTTCTCATCTGTGAACTTGCCCTGGCTTTTGTAAGCAATTGCGGTAGTGGTGGAATTTTTGTTCTGGGTCATTTGGGTTTGTGCAAGGACACTTAAGAAAATGTCAGAGAAATAGAAGAAATCCTAGTAGAAAAACAAATAACATACCTATTGTTTGCACTTAATGGGAATCAAGTTTAATTTCATCAACAGTGGATATCTCTCAAACATAAAGCTAAGAGAGAGGCAGCCACTTAAAGGTCCCTGGAATCAGGGGTAAGCTGAGTGTTTTAGTCCCAGTGTGGTGGCTAATTGGCTCAGTGATCTTAGCTTCTGTGGATCTTGCCCTCTCTGGATTTCATTTTCTTATTTGGAGTTGGTTTTGTTGATCTGTAAAGTCTCTTCCCGTTCCAGTATTATATTTGCTGTAGAAATAATAGCTGATTTGTTCACATGGTTTTATTCTTTTGTGCTGTATTGTGCAGATGGCCTTACAAATTACTGCTTTTCTTTCTTTGAGAGTTTTCCCAACTTGAGTCGTTAGTGTATGTTACAAGTGTTTTTTTGCTTAAACCTCTATATTGTGTATAATATTAGATATTAAGAATTTTTAAAAAATAGTCTTAACATGACTGAATTCTTTTACTTAGCATTGTCCTAAGCTCTGTTATCTCTGAAGTTATGGGTTTGATGTGGGAGTGATGTATTTTTCTAGTACACAATTAAACTAATACGTAACTATTACAATAATATATTTACTTGTATACCTCCCTAAATCTTAAAAGAATATATGCTGCTTTTAGGGAAACATTGGTGGCTTTTGGGTTTATTTTGTCAACCCTCCCTCCCCTAGCATTTTTGATATGTTTTTTGTACTTGCACGGACATGCCAGTGTTCTGATTGATCTATTAAAACTAGATTGGCTGCAGTGAATAACTGAAACCTGTATGGCACAAGTGGACGCCCAGAATTATGTTATGCTAACGGTGAGGGCTTGGGGAAGCACTCTGAGAGATTTATATTCCACCCGTGTAAAGTGTTCGTAGCAGGAGTGGGAGGATTTGTGGGTGATGGTGGGGAGGTTCTTATGACAGACGGAAAGGGGTAATGAATGGATCAAAAAAGTGCTCTTTAAAAAATAATAATACACCTTACAAGTATGAAGTATGATTAATATTACCAATAAGAACATGACAGTTGGAGAAGGGCACTCTCCTTTGTGAGCACACACACTAGGGCTATCATTGCGTAAGACCAGAGAATGGTCATGGTGCTTATCTTTCACCTGTTCAATAGCGTATTTGTTTAGTGTGTGTTATGGAAAGAGCAGGATTGATGAGACATACTTGAGCTTTGTGTTCTATTAGGTTGGGAGAATATTTACTTTAGTTTTTGTTTCCCTCAGTTTTGACCCATGAAAACCAGGAGAACCACTACATTGGACTAAATCTCTGACTTCAGGCTTTGAATTCCTAAATGATCAAGTATCTCTTGTTTGTTTGAGTGAAAATTTGAGAAAGGATTCCATTTGTTCCTGGTAACAATGCAATGACATTGGTGTCCCAGAATGAGGGGAACATAAAGCCAATTTAATACATGTATACATATACACATAATGTTACAATAAAACCATATGGATATTGTTCACACACAACCTAAGTATCCAATTAAGAAATACCTAATTGGATGGCATTTGATGAGAAATATGCTGTTTTTCTTGTACCTTTTGTAAGTGACATGAAGCAGGGGCCGTTTGTTTTTACCTCCAAGTGTCACTTTGAAATATCCTTATAGTTAATACAAAAGTCAGTTTTTAAAAAAATTATTTTATGCATTCATCGTCCTTAAATAACAGTGGTATAAAAGGATTCTTTCTCGTAGTGCTCATTAATTGTTTACATGGCACTCATTTTGACATTTGGAGTAGTACGGGAGCCATAGTGCATCTTCTGAAATGGGTGATCTTCATCTGGTGCCCTGGTTTTTGTGGCTGCCAAGACATCATTTGATGTCT
Organism: Ursus americanus; assembly: GCF_024610735.1. Classification (NCBI taxonomy): domain Eukaryota; kingdom Metazoa; phylum Chordata; class Mammalia; order Carnivora; family Ursidae; genus Ursus; species Ursus americanus. The sequence continues at coordinate 9,960,484 of NC_142158.1, forward strand.
TGTGGCCAGTGGGGCTTGTGTTCATGAGTTTAACAGGATGGTAGCAAAGAAAGAAGCAGTTCTTAACTGGCTGTCCTCCTACCTACTAGTCTTCCCTTGAAAGAAGTATATTTGCAGACTTTGAAAGTTGCAACCTCACAGTCTGTCTTCTAATCAGCCTACATCTAGGTGCTGACTGAGATCCTCCACTTTGGGACAGTGACAGGTCTTACAACATCCTCCACTAGCCTCCACAAAGAAGGCTGCTTGGACAATCATAAAGATTTGAGAACCTAGAGCTGGGGCAGGGTTGAATGATAAGATTCACTCCTACACAAGGCCACTCCATAAACAGTGGGGGAGGGAGTTGTTTTATCTGATGCACAGAAGCCACAACAGAGTTAGGAAAATGTAGAAAAAGAGGAGTATGCTCTAAATGAAAAAACAAGATGAAACCTCAGAAAAAGACCTTAATGAAACAGGAGATAAATGATTTACCTGAGAAAGAGTTCAAAATAATGGTCATAAAGATGCTCACAAGGTTAGGAGAACATTGCGTAAATGCAGTGAGAATTTCTACAAAGAGAAAATATAAGAAGGTACCAAAAAGAAATCACAGAACTAACGAGTATAATAATCGCACACAAAAATTCAACAGAGGGTTCAACAACAAACTAGATGAAGCAGAAGAAAGAATTAGTGAACTTTAGTGACTTTAAACACAGGGCAGTGGAATTCATACAGCTGGAGGAACAAAAAGAAAAAAGAATGAGAGTGAAGATAACTTAAGGTATTTATGGGACAGTATCCGGAGAAATATTTTGTATTACAGGGGTCCCAGAAGAAGAGAGAGAAAGGGACATATTTGAAGAAACAATAATTGAAAACCTCGCAATATGGGAAAGGAAATAGACATCCAGATCCAGGAAGTTCAGGGTATTCAAAACAAGATGAACACTAAGACATATAATTAAATTGTTAAAAGTAAGGACAAAATCTTGTTAAAAAAGATTTAAAAAATTTTTTAATTGAATTATAATTAATATACAGTGATATATTGTATCAGTTTCACAATATAGTGATTTAACAATTCTATACATTCCTCAGTGCTCATGATGATAAGTGTACTCTTAATCCCCTTCACCTGTTTCACCCATTCCCCCACCCACCTGCCTTCTGGCAACCATCAGCTTGTTCTCTGTGTTTAGGAGTCTATTTTTTTTTGTTTTTGTTCGTTTGTTTTGTTTCTGAAATTTCATATATGAGTGAATCCTATAGTATCTTAAGAGCAGCAGCAACAAAAAAAAAAAACCTTGTTACATACAAGAGAACTCCCACACTCCCTCCTATCCTATAAGACTGTTAACAAAATTTTCAGCAGAAACTTTGCAAGAATGGCATGATATATCCATAGTGCTGAAAGAAAAATCTGCTGAACCAAGAATACTGTACTCAGCAAAGCTGTCCTCCAGAATTGAAGAAAAGATAGTTCAACAGATAAGAAAAAGTAGCAGTTCATCTAGACTGGCTTTAAAATAAATGTTGAAGGGACTTCCTTAAGCTGAAATATAAAAGGTGCTAATTAGTAACAGGGAAACATAAAAAAATATAAATCTCACTGATAAAGTTAATTATGTAGTTAATTTCAGAATAATGTAGTGTTGGTGGGTTAATCACTTGTTAGTCTAGTATGAAGGTTAAAAGACAAAAGTAGTAATAACTATAACTACAGTAATTTGTTAATGTACATACAAGATAAAAAGATGTAAATTGTGACATGTGAAACAAATGGGGGGAGTAAAAATGTGAATGTGTCCAAACTTTTAAGCTGTTATCAGATTAAAATAAATTGTTACAACTCTACTACATTTTATGTAAGCCTCTGGGTAACTGCACAACAAAAACCTGTAGTAGATACACAAAAGATAAAGAGAAAGGAATCTAAGTATACCGCTAGAGAAATCGTCAGATCACAAAGGAAGAGGTCAAGAGTAAAAGAAAGGAACAAAGGAATTACCGAACCACTAACAAAATGGTAATAAGTCCATACCTATCAATAATTATTTTAAGTGTAAATGTAAATCTTCCAATCAAAACACGTAGAGTGGCTAAATGGATAAAAGAAAACAAGACTCAACTATATTATGCTTACAAGAGACTCATTTCTGGGTTAAGGACACACACAGACTAAAAGTGAAGGAATGGAAAAAGATATCCCATGCACATAGAAACCCAACAAAAGCTGCGGTAGCTATACTTACATCAGACAAAATAGACTTAAAGACTGTAATAAGGGACAAAGAAGGGGCTCCTGGGTGGCTCAGTTGATTAAGCATCTGCCTTTGGCTCAGGTCATGATCTTAAGGTTCTCGGATCGAGCCCCACATCGGGCTCCATGCTCAGTGGGAAGTTTGCTTTTCCTTCTCCCTCTGCCCCTCTGCCTGCTTGTGCTCTCTCCTTCCCTTTCAAATAAATAAAATAAAATCTTTAAAAAGAGAGAGACAAAGAAGGTCATTATATAATTATAAAGGGGGGGGGTCACTCCAACAAGAGGCTATAACATTTGTAAATATTTGTACACCCAACATAGGAGCACCTAAATATATAAAACAAATATTAACCCACCTAAAAGGGAGAAATAGCTATTCAATAATAGTGGTGGACTTCAGTATCCTGTTCTCATTAGTGGGTAGATTGTGCAGACAGAAAATCAATAAGGAAACCTAGGACTTACAACTATACTTTAGACTGAATGGACTTACTAGACATTTACAGAACATTCCATCCAGTACAATACATGTTCTTCTCTCAAGCACTAATGAACTTCCCCCAGGATAAGTCATATGTTAGGCCACAGAAGAAATCTTAATAAAGTTAAGAAGACTCAAATTATATCAAGCATCTTTTCTGGTCACAATGGTATGAAACTAGAAATCGATAAGATATGAAAAGTGGAAAATTCATAAACATGTGGTGATTAAACAACATGCTACTGAACAGCCAGTAAGTCAAAGAAGAAATCAAAAGAGAAATCAAAAAATACATTGAGACAAATGAAAATGGAAAAACAACATACTAGAACTTATGAGATGCAGGGAAAGCAGTTCTAAGAGGGGTGTTCATAGTGATGTGTCTAAAATTGAGAACTAAAAAATATTTCATATAAACAACCTAAGTTTACAATGCAAGGACCTGGAAAAATTAAAATAAATGAAGCCCTAAGTTAATAGAAGGAAGGAAATAACTAGGACCAGGGTGGAAATAAGTGAAATAGAGGCTGAAAAGTAAATAGAAAAGATCAATGAACCTGAGAGTTGGGTTTTTTTTTGAAAGATAAACAGAATAGATACATCTTTAGATAGACTTACCAAGAAAAAAGTGAGAAGACTCAGTATAAATGAAATCAGAAATGAAAGATGCGATGCTATAACTGATACTGTGGAAATATAAATTATAAGACTACTATGAACAATTGCATGCCAACAAATTAGACAACTTAGAAGTAGACAATTTCCTAGAAACATACCATCTACTAATACAATCTACTAACACTGAATTATGAAAAATAGAAAATCTGAACAGACATGGGGTTCCTAGGTGGCTTGATCTCAGTGTTGTGAGTTCAAGCCCTGCACTGGGCTCCTTGCTGGGTGTGGAGCCTACTTAAAATAAAAATTAAACAGACCAATAATGAATCAGGAGATTGAAGCAATAATCACAAACCTTCTAATAAACAAAAATCCAGGACCAGATTGCTTCACTGGTGAATTCCTCCAAATATTTCAAGAATTAATACCAATCCTTTTCAAATTTTTCCAAAAAATGGAAGAGGAGGGAACACTTTTAAACTCATTTTACAAGGTCAGCATTACCCTCATACCAAAACCAGGTAAAGACAATACAATGAATGAAAATTACAGTAATTCTTTACAGATATTTCAGGTTCAGTTTCAGACCACCACAATAAAGTAAGTATCACAATAAAGTGAGTCAAATGAATTTTTTGGATTCCTAGTGCATATAAGATTTGTTTGTGCTATACTATAGTCTGTTAAGTGTGCAATAGCGTTATGTCTAAAAAACACAATGTACATACCCTGATTAAAAATTATTTATTGCTAAAAAATGCTTACCATCATCTGAGCTTTCAGTGAGTTGTATCTTTTTGCTGGTGGAGGGTCTTGTCTCAGTGTTGTTGGCTGCTGACTGATCAGGCTGGTGGTTGCTGAAAGTTGAAGTGGCTGTGACAATTTCTTAAAATAAGGCAGCGATGAGGTTTGCGGCATCAATCGACTCTTTCTTTCACAGTTGATTTCTCTGAAACGTGAAGTGCTATTTGGTAGCATTTTACTCATAGTTGAACTTCCTTCACAATTGGAGTCCATCCTCTCAAAACCTGCCACTGCCTTATCAACTAAGTTATGTCATATTCTAAGTCCTCTGTTGTCATCTGAACAGTCTTCACGGCATCTTCACCGGGAGCAGCTGCCATCTCAGGAAACCATGGTCTTGCTCGTCCATAAGAAGCAATTTCTCATCCGTCCAAGTTTATCACCAGATGGCAGAGGTTCAGTCCCATCTTCAGGCTCCACTTCTAATCCTAGTTCTCTTGCTGTTTCCACCACACATTACTTCCTCCAATGAAATCTTGAACCTTCAATTTGTAAAAAATGCAGTTTCTGTAAAATGTAAGAACGTGAAGCCCAAAAAAATGAGGTATGACTGTGGTACAGGCCGTTATCCCTGTTCAACAGAGATGCAAAAATCCCCAACAAATATTAGCAAACTGAAGTCTACAGTACATTTAAAGGATCATACACCATGGCCAAATGGAATTTATTCCAGGATTTCAGGGATGGTTCAACATCTGTAAATCAATGTGAGACATCATACCACCAAAATGAAGGGTAAAAGTCATATGATCTCAATAGATGTAGAAAAAGCGTTTGACAAAATTCAACATCCATTTATGGCAAAAACTCTCAACAAAATGTATATAGAGGCAATGTACTTCCATGTAATAAAGGCCATATATGACAAACCCACAGCTAACATCACACTCAATGATGAAAAACTAAAAGCTTTTTTTTTTTTTTTCCCCTAAGATCTGGAACTAGACAAGGATAACTCTTCTTGTCACTTTTATTTAACATATTACTGGACGTCCTACCGGAGGAATTAGACCCAAAAGAATATCCAAATTGGAAAGCAAGTAGTAAAACTATCTTTGTTTGCAGATGACATGATATGATATATAGCAAACCATAAAAACTTGGCCAAAAAACTGCTAGAACTAATTAATAAATTCAGTGAAGTTGAAAGATGAAAAGTCAATATACAAAAACCTGTTACATTTCTATACACTAGTAATAAACTACCAAAAAAGAAAAATATTGATTTGGGTTAGTACCCAAAATATATAAAGACCCATTAAGAGTCAATTAAAAAAATCAATTAAAAATGGAAAGAAGAACTGAATATAGACATTTTCCCAAGGAAGACATAGAGATGGCCAACAGATACATGAAAAGTTAATATCACTTTTCATCAAGAAAATGCAAACCAAAGCCACAATGAGATATCACCTCAAAGCTGTTTGAATGGTTTTTGTCAGAAAGACAGGAAGTAACCTGTGTTGGTGAGGATGTGGAAAAAAGGGATTCCTTGTGCACTGTTGGTGGGAATATAAATTGGTATGGTCACTATGGAAAATAGCATGGAGGTTCCTCACAAAATTAAAAATAAAACTACCACATGATCCAGCAGTCCCACTTCTGGGTATTGACCCAAAGGAAGGGAAATCACTATCTTGAAATGTATCTGCACCCCCATGTTCATTGTAGCATTATTTACAATAGCCAAGATATGGAATCAACCTAAGTGTCTATCGATGATGAATGCATAGAGAAGATGCATACACACACACACACACACACACACACACACACACACACACACTTTTCAGCTATAAAAATGAAGGAAATCCTGCTGTTTCTGGCAACATGTCTGAACCTTGAGGGTGTTATGCTTAGTGGAATGTCAGAGAAAGGCAAAATACTGTATGATCTCACTTACAGGTGAAATCTAAAAAATCCTGAACTCATAGAGAACAGATTGTTGGTTGCCAGATGCAGGGCGTTAAGAGGTGGGCAAAATGGGCAAAAGGTGGCCAAAGGTTACCACTTCTAGTTGTAAGATAAATATGTCCTGGGGATGTTATATACAGCCTGGTGGCAGTAGACAATAATACTTTATTATATATTTCAAACTTGCTAAGAAACTGGATCTTAAAATTTCTTACCATAAGAAAATAATTTGTAAATATGTGTGATGGTAGATGTTAACCAAAGTTATTTTGGTAATCATTTCACAATGTATACGTGTTTGAGGTCATAATGTTGTATACTTAAAAGTCATACAATGCTGTATGTCCCTTATATCTCATTAAATACATAAACATAAAAAGGCTGACCTTTATCTTCTGGAGTGGACACAGAGCAGGACTGTCACCCTGTGGGCCCCCATTTCATGTGGTTTGGTAATTACACCAGAGTTATTCTGCAAGACCCAGCTCCAGTTTCCTTTTCTAGTTGAATAACTTGATGTTCTGCTCATTGTTTTCTTTTTTAAATGTATGATTGTGAGTAAATGGTTCTTTTTTGTTAGCCAGCTAGGTCACATAATAGGATTTTTACTTTTAATGGATTATAAAAGGTATCTTTTGGAACCTGGGGCTTTTACAGTTCTGATCACTTATTTATTTTGGGGGGATAACACCTTTTACCTGGATATGCATTTTGACCAAGAGCACCTCATTTCTTTTTTTCTCTGTACCATTACTGATTCTCTTCCATTTCATCTTAGTAGTTCAGGTCTCCTCCATTCTTTCTAATTAATGTGTCCTTGGAATAGTACTCATTCCTGGAAAGAATGGCTTTATTTTTATCTGTAGGGATATTAAGTATTATTTGCTGATTTTTTTGTGTGTAATTATTTTGGGGTCAGTGACTGTATTCACATAATACATTATAAGTTATTTGTGGTCTTATTTGTGTATTATATTACAAGGCACACGGTGTTGATAAGTATAATTTTTAATTTTGATCACTTGGTAAAGATGGCATCTATTAGATTTCTGCACCATAAAGTAATTATTCTTCCCTTTGCAATTAATAAGTTTCCTGTGGGAGATACTTTGAAGCTCTGTAAGTATCCTCTTACTCATTATATTTAGCCCCACTGATTTTAGAATCCATTGATAATTATTGCCTGAAATGATTACTACTTTGGTGTTTGCCAAATGGTCATTTTCTTTATCCATCATTTCTTCTAAAGTTGTTGTTTAGAATTTTATTATTAGGAAGGCCTTTACCTTCTCTCATATATATGTATTCAATTAATTATATTAGTACGACTTTGGATATTTATTTTGTGGGTTATTGTTCCTTACTAAAATTATTTACTTTGACCCCAGTTTGTGCATTGGGAGACCCTTCAAAGTCATCTCCTGTTTCTTTTGACACGTTTACATCATTTTTTGGTCCCATATTGTATCTCAGGTTCACGGTATGCTTTGTCTGCCCCAGGACAGGAATCATTCATTTTTTTTTAAGGAGCCCTGCTTTTTCATTAAAAAATAGTGTTTAGAAACCCAGGCTTGAGTATAATACTGCTATTGGGATGTCCATTGCTTCTGTCAATGGACAGAAGTAGGAAATATATGTACATGTACTTTTATTTATTTTTTAAGCTGTGTATGTGTAAAAAATATGAATTTATATGGATACCTCCATTCCATCTCATTATGACATGAGTCTTTCTAGCCCTCTTCGTGTTTTTGCTTTTGGACAGTGAGTTAATATAACCTGGTTCTCCATACCCACATGTATTTACTTACTTGACCAGTTCTAGAATGAACATTGGGTAGTTTCAGAAATGTTAACATATACTTCTGTGGAAAGAAAATTACATGCTGGCAAACATTTACAGTATTTGCTATTATTTTGTGTTCAAGGAAATAGTTAAGATACCACTTTTCAAATTTACTTTGGCCAATTCTTTTCTGCCCTCTTCAGTGTGGCAGTGTCATTTATTAAGACTAGAATTAGCTCTGTTGTTACTGATGGTATTCCATTTTGAGCTCTCAACACATCTGGGTGGATTTTAATTATTACTTTTAATTTTTTGAGTAGGTGAAATATTACCATGATTCTAAAAGTCAGAACTATAAAAAAAGTTTACTTCGAAATGTTACTCTCATCTCATCCCCACTCCCACCTCCTCCTCCTTTTTACTCCATTCCTACTCACTGATTCTTTTTGGTCTGCAGTGTGTTACCACCTGCTTTCCTTTACAAAATTTATCTCTTTAGTTTGTGGTGTCCATTTTTGTTTTTTACAAATGAATGGATTTGTGTACATTTTATTATTTCCCCCTTTTTTAAATGAAAAGCAGCATAATTGATTTTTTAAAAAGATTTCGTTTATTTATTTGAGGGAGAGAGAGCACAGAGGGAGAGTGAGAGGAAGAAGCCGATTCCCCACTGACTAGAGAGCCTGATGCTGGACTCAGTCCCAGGACCCTGGGATCATGACCTTAGATGAAGGCAGATGCTTAACTGACTGTGCCACCCAGGCGCCCTGCATATTTGATTTTTTTAAAAGTACCATATGATATGTGCTTTTTTTGCACTTTGCCTTTTTCACTTAACAGTGAACCTTGGGAATAATTGCATATCAGTTCAGAGAGATCTTCGTTCTTTGTTGTATCTGCAAAGTACTCCATTGTATGGATAGATCATAGTTTAACTTCTCTCTTATGTATGGACATTTCTTTGTTTCCAGTATGTTGTAGTTACAAACGATGCTACAATGAACACCTTGAACATAGGTGTTAGTTCTGGAGGTTTATCTTCAGAGTAAATAGAAGTGGAAGGATTGGGTCAGGAGGTGAACACATACGTAGTTTCGTTAGATATTGCCAAATTTGCCTTCAGAAGGATTCTACTAGTTTCTATATTTCTGTCAACAATCTATATGAGTACAGGTTTTCCCCACCAGAAGAATGCGTTTTGCTTTTAAATTTCTACTGATGTCATAGATTAGAAATAGTATGTCAGTGTTAATTCGCATTTCTCTTTTGAATATCTTTCACATGTTAAGTTCATTTTCCTATCTTTTTTGGTGAATTGTGTATTTATGTATTTTTCCCATTTTTCTAGTGACATTTTGTCAGCTCTTAAAAGTTCATTATGTATTTGGATATTGCCCTTTGTGCTATTGTTGCCTGAGAAATATTTTCTTTCTTTTTCCTTTTTAAAAATTTCTATGTAGAAGGGCCTGTATGTTTTCTTCTTTCTTGTTAATGACTTCTAGTTTGTAGTATTACAGTCAGAATGTAGCTTATTATTTCTTATTATGGGACATACTTCTTCTTTCTTCTTAATGGAACATGCTTATATTTTTATTGCGACCTGATGTATGATCAATTTTTGTTCATGTTGTCTGGGTCCTTCAGATGAAAATGCATTTTATACTGTCAGGGGAGCAAGATATGTATATCATTTCCTTTATTAGTTATGTTTTTCAGGCCGTCTATCTTCTTAGTTGATTTCGTGTACTTGATTTTATACTAAGAATGGTGTATTAAATTCTCCTGGTATCAGTGTTTCTAAGTGTGTCTTTGCATCTCCTAAGGATTTTTCTAAATAAGTGTGATTATTGTCTTACTTGATTTGTATTGATAAGTACTGTATACTCATTATGATTTGAAAATTTTATTTTTTTAAAAAGATTTCATTTATTTATTTGACAGAGAGAGCACAAGTAGGGGGAGCAGGAGAGGGAGATGCAGGCTCGATCTGGGACTTGATCCCAGAACCCTGAGATCATGACCTGAGCAGAAGGCAGATGCTTAACCAACTGAGCCACCGAGGTGCCCCATGATTTGAAAATTTTAGAATTTATACGTCTTCTTTTTCATGTTTAGTGGGTTTTTTTTTTTTTTTTCTGGCTTGAATTTTACCTTTTCTGATTTCATGATTGCTGTGCTTGACTTTTTGTTTCCATTTGTTTGTTATACTCTATCTGTTCCTTTATTTTTAACATTGCTTTAGGTGTGTTTCTTGTAAACAGCATATAGTTAGTTGGGTCCTGCTTTGTGATCACATTTAATATTTTGTTTTATTTTTTTTTCTTTTAAAAGAGGTGAATCAATTTCATTCACACATATTGATATGCCTGATATGTTTGGTCTCAACTTTGTCATAATATTGTGTAGTTATGCATTATTTTATATTCAGCATATTTCCTTCTCCACCAGATATATTTTGTTTTATTTTGTTTTTGCTTTTGAATTATTATTATTTTATGTCTTTCAGAAAGGTTTGTAGTTTTGTCTTAATGGTAACTTTTGTATTTATATCTTTTTAAGTGCTTTCATTTCACGGTTTTCTTATTTAACGTACTAGCTTGTTTGAAAGGTGGTCTCTATGACCTATCGATGTGTACGGTAACCAATGTGCATTTTCCACTTGCCACTTCTACTCCCTCTCCTTCCATTTCTTGTCCATTATTTCTGCTTTGTTTTAGTCTCAAATCTATAATTTTATGAATTAATGTGTTTTTCATCATTAATGTGGTGGGTTTTTTTGGTTGAATATTTTCCAGTCATCTTTTGCTTGAATAAAGTTTATGCTTTGGTGAATTCTAGAAAAAGAGCTCATAAATGTGAAATTCCCCATGTTCTTGTACGTTTACAGCTTTTTCGGTAGACCTGATGTGCAAAAGCCAGTGTTGCTGGGTATAAAATTCTTGGTCATAACTTTTTCTTTCTTTTTTTAAAAAAAATTTACTATTATTGAATTGTTTGAAAATTTGGCTTCATTGTTGCCCTGTTTTGTGTGTTGTTTTGAAGATTCTGATGCTAGTCTAATTTCTTTGCCCTTCTAAGTTATTTGATCATTTTGCCTGGAGGCCTAAGGGATTTTTTTCTCTTCGTCTTTGAAGTCTGATAGTATTTACTAGGGCATGTCTTGTGTTTTCTCCTCCCAGGTGCATTTTCTCAAGTATTCTTTTAATCTGGTGCACAATATTTCTGTTCTTCTGTTTGTCCTCTTTCAGGGACTTCCAATTATAAGCATGTTATTCCTTCTTTGCATGGCTTCCATTTCCACCGCTTTCTCTCTGACTCTTCACCTCATCGTTCTTGTCTTGGTTGTCTTCCTGCTTTTCCTTAATGTCCTGATTAAATGTTTATGGAGGCTGTTCTTTCCTGTGTACTTTGTAATTTCGACTTCCATTCCGAGATAATTTTCTTCTCTTTCCTTCCTGAGTTCAATCAACTCTCTTTTCATTTCTTCCTGTTTTCCATACATTTTTGTTCTTAATTTTTGAGTTTCTGACTCAAGCAGTTTTTTATACCCCCAAGTGCTTGTTTTAGTGTATTTAATTTAGTTTTGAAGTATTGAGTTACCTTCTGCTGCTGCTTCTTGACTTTTTGAGGAAAATGGGAAAAGGGTTAGCTTTTCATCAATTGAGCTGTATTGAATGGTTTTCTGATTTTGGGGGGGGCACAGTCATAATTCTCTGTAACTTTTTTTCATTTTCTTCTGTTACTTTTTGTGGGTTTTTGGTTCAGAAGAATTTGTAGTTGTCTGGTGCCCTCTTCTGCTAGTGCAGTAGAGTCTTCAGTGGAATTTTTTGGTTTTTGGGATTTTTTTTTTGGTGAGGTGGGGAAGGGAATGATTTTATAAATCCTCTTAAGTTTTTAGGTTTGCTTTATTTTATGGAGCTCTAAGTTTTCTCTTTTGCTTCTTTTACTTCTCCCTACCGAGTTGCCAAAGCTTGTCTTTCATTATTTTCATCTTTTTCTCTTCTGTTGTAACCATGCCTTTTGAGGACTGTCTGTCACTTTTAATTGGTCATGCTGTCCCTTCTTTGTGGTCCCTAGTCACATCTCCTAAATTACTTGTAGGATTTTCACACTTATGGTCACTTAACTCTTTCTGGTGGTGATTTTAGATCAACTTTAATACTTCACTAGTTCCCCTTTTCTCTATTTCCCTCAGTTTTTCTCTGCTTGCCCTGGCTTACCTCAAGGGTAAAGAGTGGGATGGGAATATAATAGCTCCTTTTCTCTGGGATTTATTTAACTTGCCTGCCTGCCTGACTGACTCCTTCCCTCCCTTCCTCCCCTCTTTCCTTCTTTTTTTACATACAATCATCTTAAAATGTGGACATTGTCTGTTTCATGATAAGGGCATGGTGTTTAATAGTTTTACTTGCTCTTTTTGTTGTTCTCAATTACTTTTAGAATAGGTGTTGAAAGACATAGACTCTGGCAGCTGCAGTTGTTTTCAGCTCTCATAGGACTAATTTGAGTTCTAGGATAGTAGAATGTTTTTCTGAGAAGATTTTGGTTTGATTTTACTGGGCACTTAGAGGAACTACCAGTCTGTAATTGCCTTAGTCCATTTTCACGCCTGAGGTTCTCTCTCTTGCCCAGGTAATGTGACTCCTAACTTCAACTCTGTATAAGAATGTTGTATTCATCCTTATTATGAGGGTAAGTCCTTTAGGGCTATTTATTTGATAACCCAACTTGGTCAGACACTGTGGACTTTCACTTGAGTCTCACTTGCCATGGTAAGCTGTCACAACCAATGTTCAGCTTTTCAGTTGATATTTGGATATGCAAATATTCTCAGTGTTTCTCTCTAGCTTATGCTGGGCTTTTTATTTTATTTTTTTCCTGGTTTTGTGCTTTCTTGTACAGTTTTAAGTGGTTCCTGTCTATTGTGTTACTTCTATGCTTTTAAGAATTTTTGTATATTTTAGTAGATTTATGAGGAGGTTTGGTTCTAACTATTCAGGCCAATATTACTACAAACAGCAGTTGACTCTTTTTTGTTGTTGTTGTTGTTGTTAAAACATTTTTTAAATGTCATTTCATGGGACATTAGGAGGAAAGAATGATAGATTCATTTGCTCTGTTCTCCATCTTGAGTCCTCTCCTAGCAGGTGAAGATCTACTTTGTTGTTAAAGATGGTGACACATTATTTTAGTGGTAAAATGGCTTATGACTAATAACAGATGTGATTAGTAATGATGATTGTGATGATAATCAAAATTTATTTAGCCATTCCAATATGGTATGCTTTTCATATATTTTTTAATTATCACAAAGTCTTTTAATTTAGTGTTATTATTTCCACTTTACAAATCACTACCTGAAACTTATCTTCCTTAACACTTGGCCTGTGTTCACCCAGATAGTAAATGGCAAAAATATGTTTCAGGTCCTGTCCTGGGCTTTAGAGATAACAAGGTTAAGCGAAGTCCAGCATGTTTCCTGCCTTCATGCACTTTACAGGATTTAAATCTTGGATTATACTTTCTTACGTAGTCTCAGGTCACACTGTAAGGACACTGTTGGATGGTCAGGAGTATAATTTTAGAGTCTGAAAGCCTGCTTCACTGTTATTTGCACTAGCATTGATGATAATGTCTCTTTTGAGGAAGTGACTGTAAGTTAAGCCAAAGTAAAATGAAGAGATGAGAAAAGATCAGAACAGTGTCTTTTAATTCCCTAAAGACTGTCCATTACATGTAGCACTTTGTTCAAAGTCAGTACTAGATGAATGTTACTTTTGGTATGTTCATTGACTAGAAGACTTACTGGATTTTATTCCCATACTGTGTTTTTTCATGTAGGCTGGCCAAGATACTATTTTTATTTATACATATTATTCCTCTTGGTTTACAGTTATTTGCTGGCATGAAGGATGGAGAAAGCCTACAGCTCTTTGAACAGAGTTCTCGCTCTGCCTATAAACAAGAGACACATACCATGGAGGCCATGAAGCTCGTTGAGTTTGACCTTAAGCAAACACTTACCAGGCTTGTGACACATATTTTTGGAGATGGTAGGTACTCAATTGCCTTTGTCTTTCTTTGGGGACTTAAATATTTAACAAATACAATCTTTCTGAAATCATTAAGGCTAGGTGTGCCTAGGTTTTTTGGTCTAAGTTGTGGCTTAGTGGCTTTGGTCCTCCGTGGGGTAGAACTTACAGATTTGCTGGTTCATTTCACTTGAGAAGCAGGGGGACATGAAAATGGAGTTAGCTTGAGAAAGAAAAATGATTATAACCTTTGATAAGTATGATAATGGATTAAGACCAGTGGGGAGAAAGTCTACAGGCTGATTAGTATTATTTGATTACTGTATTATCATTAGGTCAGATTTGGATTGGAGTGGCAAGATTCTCAACCATGTGAGTTGGCCCAGTGGAAATTTTTGTATGTTGGCATACCGATTACTGCTATCAGCAGTGAACATATTAACAGTGAATTTCCTGGAGGAAAAACAGTCTTTTTAAGACCTGGATGCTCACCTTAGTCATTTATTCTCCCTTTTATCTCCAGGATAATTTTTTGTCTGTAATGTCCCCTACCCTCTTCACTATTTCTAATTTACTTGAAACAGTATTTTGCTTATTTTCAGAAAGATGTAAAGAGAAGTTTAGGGAGTTTTTTTTAAATCGTGACCTGTATTTTATTTTTTAATTTATTTTAGTTTTTAAAGATTTTATTTATTTATTTGACAGAGAGAGAGAGAGAGCGCACATCAGGGGAAGTGGCAGGCAGAAGGAGAGGGAGAAGCAATCTCTCCGCTGAGCAAGGAGCCCAATGTCAGGCTCGATCCCAGGTCCCTGGGATCATGATCTGTTCTGAAGGCAGACGCTTAACTGACTGAGCCACCCAGGTGCCCCAATCGTGACCTGTATTTTAAAAGATGTTTAGAAGACAGAAGCCTAGCATGGTTAGGATTCTCTTTTATTCTCCTACTATTCTTATGAAATTTTTTAAGGAACAGCTTTATTGAGTTATAATTGATACAAAATAAGCTATACATATTTAAACTGTACAAGCTGCTAAGCTGACATTCAGTAAACTGAACATACGTACACACTTTTGTGAGTTTTGACATATGTACGCACCTATGGAACCACCAGCATAATCAAGATAATGAACATGTCTCTCACCCACAGAAGTTTCCTCCTGTTCCTCGGTAATCTCTCCTTCCTGATTTTCCTTACATTTCCTTATCCCAGGCCATCAGTGATCTACAGATGTCTGTCACTATTGATTAGTATACACCTTCTAGATTTTTATAAATGGAATCCTATGATAGGTACCCTCTTTTTTGGGGGTGGAGGCTTGGCTTGTTTCACTTACTATAATTATTTTAAGATCCATTCATGTTGTAGTGTATATAAGTAGTCAATTTCTTTTTATTGCTCAGTGGTATTCCATTCCATAGTTTATTCTTCTACCCATTCATATTTGTTTATTTATCTACCCATTGATAGACATTTGGATCATTTCCAGTGTTTCACTATTACAGGTAAAGCTATGCACATTCATGCACAAGTCCTTGTATAAGGACACGTGCTTTTATTGTGCTTTGGTAAATACCTAGGAGTGGAATGTCTACGCCATATTATACTTGTATTTTAACTTTCTAAGAAGCCACCGAACTATTTTCTGATGTGGTTGTGCCATTTTACATTCCTTCCAATAGTGTATGAAAATTCCAGTTGCTCTGTATCTTCAACACTTGATACATTCAATCATTTTATTTTATTTTTCTTTGTTGTTGAGAGAGAGAGAGAGAGAGAGGTGGGGAGGGACAGAGGGAGAGGGAGAAAGAATCTTAAGCAGGCTCCATGCCCAATGTGGAGTCTGAGGCAGGACTTGATCTCATGACCCTGAGAGTTCATGACCTGAGCTGAAATCAAGAGTCAGACACATAACTGACTGAGTCACCCAGGAGCCTCTGGTTAATCATTTTAATTTTAGACATTCTAATAGGAGTATAGTGGTATGTCAAAGAAGCATTCAGCATATATAAAGAATGCCTCCAAATAAACAAGCAAAATCAACCTAAGAGAGAAATGGGTGAACATTTGGGGTGAAGAGGACAAATGGTGTCGCTAGAATAATTAATGAACATAGAAGATGTTCACCCTTATTAGTAACAAGGAAAAAGCAAATGAAAACCACCATGAGTTATCACTTGTCATTTTTCATATGTGAAAACCTCCATACCTAACATTTGTAAGTCTTGACAAAGATAGAGAAAAATAGGATGAAATACACAGTGTTGACTCTATGTAGGAGACTCAGTTATCATTCCTCCAGCTGGACCTTGAGTGCTCACCTACTACTCTTAATTTATGTCTGTTTTTTTCCCTACTTTCCCCAAATTTCCCTACTTATGTGTGAATTCAAATTGTATTTACAGAGGTTCTTGTTCTAGTTCATTAAGCCTCTGCTGCCCTGTTTTAGCGAGGCTTAGTAGGGCACCTCAACTGCTGTATTGTAAAATGCATAGTTAATGTAATATTTAAGAAACCACTAGATGATCCTATATAGTCTTTATATTCCTGTATTTTTAAAATGAGTACATCAACTTCCCGCTAGTGTCTTTTTTCAGGAGGCAGAAAACGGTATTAGGGAGGAGGTACGAATCAGGCTTCCAATTGTGTTCATAGTGTTTTATTAAAATGAAAAGATATGAAGTTAAATATGACAAAATGTTATGATTTCATAAAGTTGAATGGTGGGTGCCTGGTTGTTTGCTATTTTCTACTTCTGACTTTTAGTATGAAATATTTTGTATTAAAATGATGTAATGTAATAGTGAAACAGGTTTCAGATAGAGATTGCTGATGGGAAAATCCTATTATAGCCAGCTTCTCTTTACCTTCATGATAAAAGAAAGGATTTGTGATATTTCTAGCAGTACTATTATCTATTTAACACTGGAACAGGGAGATGGATTGTGTTGTTCAGGCCATTTTCGTTGCAGGTTAGGGTAGAAGGAATGGTAGTATTGGAAGAAGAGATAGTGTTCCTTCTCCGGTAGCTTTACAAAGAGATTGAGGACCATCTGAATTTTCCCATTGTCAAACCCTGGAAAGAATTGTTGTTAGAGCCCCCTTTGTGCCTTGCAACACATTTCTATCATCAAATATTTGCTATTGGTGAGGTTTAGAAACTGCCACCTCGTTAAACGTTGTCAGTGGTTATGAATAGGCAGGTAGCCCCCTTTCTTAAATCCTTAGTATTTGTGTTTCTCCTACTTGGTTATTTTTCATTCTTTTCTTCCCCTGTCACCTGGTTTAGTACTCCCAGCCCCTTTACCCAACTGGATAATTCTTTATTTTTTTTTTCCCCCAACTGGATAATTCTTATTTATCCACTAGTGTCAACTCAGATGTCCACCAACAGGAATCTTTCCCGGTGCTCATGCTGGTCCCAGAGGAGCTACCTCTTCTGTGTGCTCATCTAAACTCTCTTTGGGGGCGGGTTTTTATTTGTCAGAGCAGGAAGCACTATTGGATTTCCGGCACATTGCAGGCATCACAACATTGAATAACTGAGACATAATCTCTTGTTTTCAAGGAGCCATGAATCTTGACTCCTCTCACAAGGAAACATGAAGTGTTATGGGAGCACATAGGAGAGGCACCTCCTCTGAGATTTGGCATGTGCCCCAGGACAGGTTCCCATTTGGAGGACGTCAGAGCTGACACTAGCCATTGAGAATAAGCACACAGCAGTACAGCATTAAGGAATGAAGAGTGGAAGAGAAAGGAAGAAAAATGGTCAACAGAAAAAAAAAATCTCATGTCCACTCAGAGATGGTAGTGTGCAATCAGAAGCATTGAAGTTCTCTTTTCTCCACTTTGAAATCTTAAATAGGTCAATTAGTGCTTTAGACCTCAGTTTTCTTTGAACTTTTAAAAGCCAAGGTAATAATACTTGTTTCCCATGAGAATAAAATGAGATAATGTATCTGAAAGGTGCTTTGTAAGGAGAAGATATTAAATAAATGTGTAAATATGAAAAAAATGAAGGGAAGAAAAATGAGGACACGGCAATAAAAACAGGGAGCTTATGAAGAAATACAATACAATCAAAGAACAATTGTTATGGTCGATATGTCTTTATTTTGTCTAACGAAATGAGATGTGGCTTTCTACCAGACTGGCACAGCAGTCAGATATGTTGATGGTAACGTTAATGTCCTCTCTGAGCACCAGCAAGTGTTTTAAAAAGAAAACAATGTTCTAGACCTTGTATAGTTTATAAAACCTTTCCAGGGGCCTTGGGGATTATTTCTTTGAATCTGGTGCTGGATTTCCTTTACGTTATTATTTTTAATATTTGTATTCGAATAACATTCAAAATCATGAATTAAGGTGAAAGTTTCCAGGTAGCAATTTTCCTTATAAAAAAAATTTCTGCAGTATATGATTTCTCTGACTGTGGTGCCTACCTTACATAATGGGCATGCTCATGGCCAAGAATTGAGAATCTTAACTTTTGAAAGAGCA
Source organism: Ursus americanus (assembly GCF_024610735.1). Taxonomy (NCBI): domain Eukaryota; kingdom Metazoa; phylum Chordata; class Mammalia; order Carnivora; family Ursidae; genus Ursus; species Ursus americanus. The sequence continues at coordinate 9,978,870 of NC_142158.1, forward strand.
GTGAAGTTGCAGCTTCTCTATTTCAGACAAACATTTGCTTTATTTTTAAAATGCTATTAGCCTAGAGTTCTAGGTTTCAGATTTCATTACAGATCAGAGTTGCTATTTTATAAATCTTCAAATTCACTTTTTGTTTGAAGACAGTTGGCAGAATTGTGGAATGGCATTGAAGTAAAAAACCAACTAGCTTGGAGAATACATGTTGTTCAGTGCACTAAAGTCTATCTGTGATAAAAGCCTTTTATTTTTTCTTTCCTTCCAGCCATGAGATTATTTTTAACCCCATTCACACAGTAGCCAAATACCTTGAAAATCCTTAAAGACATATCTTTGCCTAACCCTGGCGTATCTTTGCCATGTGTATTGCCAAGGGAGCCATTGCCAGGAGGGGTGTGTGAGCTTCTCCCCTGGTGTGTTTGCATGTATATAACATCTACTAAGATGCTTCTCAGGTTGGATGTTAAGTAGAGTGGGAAGGTGAGTCAAACCCAGGTCCATCTTAAGAACTACAAGGGCGAGGGACTATGTATCATAGGGAACAGGTGTGGTGGGCTCTCCTACGGTTCACGCTGAATCTTAACGACTCCCTGAAGACTCTTGGGTGTTTCTTCTGCACTCTGAACGGAAGTGCCGTGTTCTTACTTCAGGCATTTTACAGGATCACGTAACTCTTTTTTTGGGTTGGGGGTGCTAGTTTCTGAAAACCGTCTTGGCAAACCTGTCCAGGTACCAACTAATCAGGGTGTCTTTTAGATTAATAATAGCTTTAATTATGATAATGACAGTGCTAGAGATCATAATTAACAGTGTCAAAGGCTGCACACGGATCTTTTTGTTTCGACCTGCATCTATGATTACAATCTCCATTTTTTTTAGACAAGGGAACCTACACACTGAGAAATGCAGCGCTGTGAACATCACACGGTTGAGAAGTATTTGAGCCCCGATTTTAGCCCCATTGATCTAACTGCCGAGCCCAGGTTAGGGGTTAGGTCTTTTGAAAAGATAGAAAGTAATCATTTCAGTAATATTTTGGAGACTGTGAGGTCTACGAAAGCCATGATGTCAAAAAAAAAAAAAAAAAATTGGGTGTCTCCCTAGGCATTCCCTTGTGACGCTCCCCATTCTCTGACTCCTATAGCTAGCTCGGGGTAGAGCCCTATTTGCTGCATCATCCACAGTACATTTTAAATACCAAAGATCATTTAAAACTTCAGATTCAATTTTTCTTTACTTAGTTGATGAGCAGTAACTGCCTCAGCAGGGCTCACAATTATCCAGTGATTCTTTTTATATTTGTTTTTATGGTCTAAGCCTGCTTTACACCTTTTTGATGTTGTTGTTATTAGTATCATCTTCCTTTGTTCTTGAAAAGCAAAATTAAAAATCAGAACACACTATTTCCTTGTGGCAATTTGTTGTTATTACAGCTGCTTTAGTTTCGGGTTTTTTCCCCCCACCTCTCCAAAGCAGTTTTATTATTTTCTGCTAACATTTCAATTGCACCAGCATCCTAAGGCTGAGAGAGTTTACCAGTTTAGAATTAGAAAGAAATAAAATACCCCTTTAGACCGTTTTCATGCTTGTGGCATTTGCTGTCATTTTTAACATTTCTAAATTGTTTCTCCGATTTGGCTCATCGTTTCTTTCAGAGCAACTAAGGTGGGGGTTTAGGATTTCTAACGTTTTAGTTTCACTTTCTGTCCTTCGGGATTTACAGCCCTTCTTTGGCACAATCTTGATAAACATTGGACTTTACATTTAGAAAGCATTGGCCTCATGGCACAGTTTAGGTTAACTTGTCTGATGGAGAAATGGACTGTGATCCTCTGCTGTTGACTAGATGTGTTGAGGTGGGCAAGTCATGTCTCTTACCTTTTGTTTAAAATAAAAAAGACCTGTGATGGTCATTGAGGTGCATGTCCCAGGATCCCCTCCAAGGACCCTGGCTGATGGGAGTGCAGATGGCCTCCAGCTGTCAGTTCCTTTGGGAATTGACTCAACTGGGGGCTGCCTCCTTGCTCAAGGACATGCCTGTCTCAGGGCTCCCCACATCTAAAGACTGGTTGTAGCAGAAATATAAAGGCCTAGCATTTTGACCCACCAGCCTACCATGCAACCATGCTACCATGCCACCATGCCATGGCCCCACTATGGGGCAGTTTTGATGGGCTAAGTTCCAGAGCTGTGATGAGGTTAAGGCTTTGTTGGGCTTCATTGCAGCTCATTAACTTCTCCTTCTGCACCAACCTGTTGTCACCTTCTTTCTCCATAGGTTTTGATACTCCCAAAATAACCTGCTTGTCAACCCAGCCTGCATATGGTCCCATCCAACTGAAACATTCTAGGGCTCTATATTGTGAATGTTATCCTGGTCAAGAGTAAAGTCAATTGATAATGGTAATGAGTATCCCATGTCTTCCATATCTTTTCACATTTTTTTCCATCTACCAATACTTGTTAATATAAATGAAGTGAAAGTAATTGAGAATAATAATTGGGTTTATAGTTGTTAGTTCTACTTTGTTCCTAAAATTGAATCAAATTAAAAAATGTTAAGCATGTTACTTTAATGATTTTTAAATCAGTTTGTTCGGGCTGCCTGGTGTCCGATTTGGAGAGGGTTGTCTTAGAGTACTCCTAGGAAGTGAAGTAGCAAGGCACTCGTTGCTTTTGGCTACTGTTGAGTTGCCTGTGCTCATTGCAGCTTGGATGTTGTCCATGCAGGCTGCACTTATAAAAACTGGCCGACATGGGCAACTTCTATGAACCTTGGGATCACTAGCAATGAAATGGGGATATGAAGTACCTTGCGTTGTATCCCCTAGGGATGTTCAGGGGAAATAGGACATCACCTAGGAATCAGGTGGAGGGAGACAGACCTAAGACACAGGTTTTTTTTTTTTTTTAAGATGTCTGGTAAATGAAGAAAATTTGTATTAGAGTTGACGTTTCTGGCCAAAGGAATTGGTACAAGGAAACCTCTTGGGAGAATGTTTGAGATAGCCATGATTGAATTGAGCTGGAATATTTTTAAGGATCCTAGAAAAGTCCACAGTTCTGTGATGATTGGGCAGGGGCTAGGGAACAGGTTCCCTACTCTAAATAGGAAGTTGAAATTGTTTGGGGTTTTATGTAAATGAAATAAAATTGTTGGGCCTTGAGGTACAGTGAAAAAAGTACTTACTATTTTAGGGATACTGTAATGAAGATAACTAGTGTGCCAGGAACTACACCTATCACTTAGTGTTTCTGCTTAAAGGTGGTTGATACACAGGCAACCTGGAAAGCATTAAGATTTATGGGAGAGGAAAAGTTCCTACTGTGTGTTGTAGGTTCATAGAAAGCTCAAATTCTTGCTTCATTTCTTTCACTTCTCCTCTGGCGTCTCTTGTAGCTCTAGCTCTGTCAGGAAATGGATAATCAACTCAAGTCTAGTTATCTAAACTCTGTGACCAACCACTCTAATTCTTTTGCACCCTTGACTTTCTTTCCTTTCTTGATAAAATCTTACCTTGAATTGATACCCAAATTAACTCTTTCTGCTTCTCCCTGGTCAGCTTACTGCACAGATCTCTTTCTCAGATACCCAGAGTGCTACCATCTCACCTTTCCTTCTTGTCTGTTGCACTAAGAATGATCAGGTGACTAGGTGTGAACTTTGTGTATATTCGGCCTCGTTATTTGATTCCCATTCCATCATTTTCTCTAGAACCTTGTTTCCTTAATCATCAGCTTAAACTATGTTCCAGACTGTATCACTCCAAGATGAAAGAAACAAAATAATGCCATTATTTCACCTTCCATCCTTCTCTGGAAACTTACCTCCTTTTCTTTTCAGCCTTGCATTATGATGTATACCTACCTGTGCTTCTCTACCCAGGCTATGTTCATTCTCTTTCTGTTCAGGTCACAGTTGATTTCCAAATTATAAAATCCAACGGATTGAGGAAATTTTCTGCCTAATTTTTAAAAACAGCTTTATTGAATTATAATTGGCTTCCAATGAAGTAAATGTTTTAAAGCATACAATTTGGTAAGTTTTGACATATTTGTACACACATGAAGTCATTACCACAAAGTAACAGACATACAATTACTCCCCAAAATTTCTTTGTGCCCTTTGTTATCTCTCCCTACCGCCTTTTCTGCCCACACTCCCTACCACACCATGCCTTAGATAACCAGAGTGATCTGCTTTCTGTCACCTTAGATTAGTTTGCCTTTTCTAAATTGTTGTAAATAGAAGCCTACAGTATATTGTCTTTTCTTGACTGGCTTCTTTTCACTGAGCATAATTTGAGATACTTCCATGTTGTGGCATGTATTAATATGTCATTCCTTTTTCCCGATGAGTTGTATTATATTATATGGACAGCTCACAATATGTTTATCCATGCAGGTGGATGGGCATTTGGGTTGTTTCTAGGCATTGGCAATTACAAATAAAGCTGCTATAAATATTTGTGTTCAGCTCTTTGTATGGGCATGTGTGTTTATTTCTCCTGTGTAGATAGGAATGGAAGGCTGAATAGGAGGTGTATGTTTTAAGTTTGTAAGAGACTGTCAAACTGTTTTTCAAAGTGGTTGAACCATTTTACATCCCTATTAGTAGTGTATAATAGTAGAAGTTGCTCCCCATCTTTGGCAATACTAGGTATGGTCAGTCATTTAATTTTAGCTATTCTAATAAGTGTGTAGTCGTATCTGATTGTGACTTCAATTTGCATTTCCTTAATGACTAATGGTGGTGAGTATCATATGTTTATCTGCCATCCATATACTTTATTCTTGGGTGAAGTAACCAGATCTCTTGCCCATTAAAATTTTTTTTAATTGATTTTCAAAACTTCTTTATGTATTCTGGAGACAAGTTTTTTATCAGATGTGATTTGCAGATATTACCCCACATCCTGTGCCTTATCTTTTCATTCCCTTAACAGTGTCCCTCAAAGACAGAGTTTCTTAATTTTGATGAAATTTAATTAGTTCATTTTTTCTTTAATCGAGTATGTTTTTGTTGTAGTGTCTAAGAAATCTTTTTGTAACCCAAGGTCATAAAGATTTTTCTATTCTGTTTTCTTCCAGAAGTTTTATAGTTTTCAGTTTTATTTTTACGTTTGTGATAATTTTGAAAAAATTTATATATGGTATGAGCTATGAATTATAGTGGTTTTTGCATGTGGATATCCAGTTGTTCCAGCACAGTTTGTTGAAGTGACCGTCCTTTCTCTACTTAATTGCCTTTCTACCTTTGTCTATTTCTGGAGTCTCTATTCTGTTCCATTTATCTGTTGTTTGTCTATTTCGATGCAATATTGCACAGTTTTCATTACAGTAGTTTCATAATAGGTCTTAAAGTCAGTTAAAGTCTTTCAACTTTGTTGTTTTAATGAGACGATTTGCGTTTATGTGGTTGTTGATGTGGTTGAGGGTTTTTTTTTATTAAAATGAACTTTATTTTTTCATTTGTTTTTTTATTATGCTAACTGAACTGTGGTTGACTTTAAATCATCATTTTGCTATTTGTTGTGTTTGTCATATTTGTTCTTGTTTCTTTCTCTGTTTCTTTGTTTTTCAACTTTGCTTTCTTGGGATTAATTGTCAAGTTTTTACTGTTTCATTTTTTCTGCTTTGTTTGGCTTAGTAGCTATGACTTTTTGTGATATTCTAGCAATTGCTTTATGGTTGATAGTATATATCTGTAAGTTATCATAGTCTATCTTCAAGTAATAATATACTACTCATGTGTAGTATAAGAGCCTTGCAACAGTAGAGTTTGATCTCTCCCTTTCTGGACTTCATGCTATTGGTGTTATGAATTTTACTTTTATATGTGTTATCAACTGCTAAATACATTGTGGTTATTTTTGTGTTAAACAGTTGATTAGCTTTTAAAGATATTTAAATAATAAGAAAAAAGTCTTATATTTACCCAACTAGTTATTATGTCCAGTGGTCTTTGTTTTTGAGATATTTTCATTGGGTAAAGGATTCAAGATTGACAGTTTTGTTTGTTTGTTTTAGTTCTTTAAAAATATTGTTTCTGTTTCTTGTAACTTCTGTTGTTTTTCTTTAGAAATCTGCCGTCATTCTTGCTTTTGCCTGTGTTCTTCTGTACGTAATGTGTGTTTTCTCTTTGACTGTTTTTGAAATTTTTTGTCATTGAATTTAAGCAATTTAGTTATGATTTACATAGGTGTAGTTTTCTTTAGATTTCGTGTGTGTGTGTGTGTGTGTGTGTGTGTGTGTGTGCCTGACATTGATTGAGCTTGGATCGATGGGTTTATATTTTTCATCAAATTTGAGAAATTTTGGTAAATTTTTTCTTCATGTATTTTCTCTATTGCTTCCTTCCTTTGGGGATTCCAATAACATCTATATTTGGCTACTCGAAACTTCTTCAGAGTTCATTGGTGTTCTGTTCACTTTTCTTTCGGTGTTGTTTCTTTATTTCTCCTTCTGTGTTTCCTTTTGGATAGTTTCCATTGCTGTATCTTCAGGTTCACCAATTATTTTTTTCTGCAGTGTCTAATCTGTTAATTCCAGCCGTGTTACTTTCTTATTCACCCCATTCATTTGTTTCAATTAGGGTCTTTTTTTATGTCTTCTTTGTCTCCACTTAACATTTTTAATCTTTCTTTTAACTTTTTGAACATATTGAATACTATTTTCAATTATATTTAATGTATTTTTTCTAGTACTTCTATTGTCTGTGTCATTTGTTGATGACTTGTTATTTATTTTTCTGTACTTTGTTTTTTTCTTCTTTGCATGATAATTTTCTGTGTAATGCCAAGCAGTGTTAATTTTACCTTGTAATGCTATCAGTATTTTTGTATTCCTCATAATATTCCTGACGTTTGTTCTGGAATTACTTAGAAATACCTTAATCCTTTTGGGCCTTCTTGTTAAGTCTTATTAGACAGGACAGCATAGGGTTTCAGTCCACAACCAATGTAAGACCTGTTTTAGTATTGTAGCTGATAACTCATTGATAACTAGGTTTTCTGCTTGGCTTTTGGGAACTGGCAGTATTCTTGGTCCTTGTGAGCTCCCAGCATTATTCCCTCTAATCTTTTTGTGTTGTTTGTTCTCTAGCCTTGAGTAGGTTCAAGCACTGACAGTATTCAATTGAATACTAAAAGGGTATTATTTTTGCAGATCTTTAGGGTTCTCTGTCTGTACAGCCCTCTTCTCTCCTTCACTCTGTCCTACGAACTATAGTTAACCCTGACTTGTCTAGACTCCCAGCTCTGTCTCTTCAACTTGGGAAGACTTCTGGTCTCTTTCTGTATTCTCTCTTGGGGCAATGTTAGGGCTCACCTCTCAGGGATCAGTGCCTTTGCTTACCTGATCTCCAGTGTCTCATGTGGCATTTTTTGTTTTTAGTTTTTCACATGGAAAGGTAAAACTGATGCATTATTCCACATTGTCCAGACATGGAAGTCTTTCTTTTTCATTTGACACTTTGACTATTCCTTTTTTTAGATGCAGATCTTCCTCAGCTTATGATGGGGTTATGTCCTGATAAACTCATTATAAGTTGAAAACATCCTAAGTAGAATATGCATTTAATACACCTAACTTGCCAAACGTCATAGCTTAGCCTAGCCTATCTTAATTGTGCTTAGAACACTTACATTAGCCTACAGTTGGGCAAAATCATCTAGCACAAAACCTATCTGATAAAAAAAAGTCCTGAGTATCTCATGTAATTTGTTGAATACTGTACTGAAAGTGAAAAACAGAATGGTTGTATGCATATGGAGTGGTTGGAAGTGTATCAGTTCTTACCCTTGTGATCGCATGGCTGGCTGGGAGCAGCAGCTTGCTGCTGCACAAGAGCCTGGGAAAAGAGCAAAATTCAAAATTAGAAGTACAGTTTCTACTGAACGCATGTCACTTTCACTCCATTGTAAAGTCGAAAAATCATAAGTAGAGGACTGTAAAATAAGAAAAAAAAGAAATATACCTTTTCTTATTGTTCTTACACGTCTCATCACTTACTCTTCTTGTCTTTCCTTGGCTTCTTTTTTGATGATGCTTAATGTTTATAAGAGGAATTCTTTGAAACTGGGGGTGGTGTTTTCCTTCTCAAAGCAGAATTTGGTAGGAAGATGGCTAAAATCTTAAAGTTGCATTGTTTTCGATCTGGTTTACAAAAAGGTTGTCTTATAATTTTTTTTTTAGGACAGATCAGTAAATTGTGCTTTATTGTATCTCTTGGGATACTGGAAACATACTTATTTAAAAATACCAGGTTGTTGGTTTTTTTTTTTTTTAAGATTTGCTTATTTCCGGGGGGGAGGGGCAGAGGGAATTCTAAGGAGATTCCCTGCTGAGCACAGAGCCCCCCATGGGGCTCAGTCTCAGGACCTTGAGATCATGGCTTGAGCCCAAACCGAGAGTCGGATGTTCAACTGACTGAGACACCCAGGTGCCCCTAAAATATCAGGTTGTTTTAGAAAATTAATCTCATCTGGAGTGAATTCATATCTGATGGTTGGTTTTGTTGGCTGGCTTACTTAGCAGTGGATTTATTTAAGTATGTATTTATTTATTTATGTATGTATTTTTCGACTTTACAATTGGAATTTTGGTTTTCAGGTTCCTATTCAGTGGAGGATTTTTGTTCTTGTTTTTCTCCTTTTCTCTGTGTTCCTCCCTCTTGCCCTCTCCTACTTTGCTTATTTCTCCTTTATGTGGCTTTGCAGTTGATTCCATGTAGCTCTCTAGGCCTGAAATCCAGAACGGACTAGAAAGATCCGTCAGATGTGCTAACGAGCTCTGATTTAGATGATGACTGATCCAACACCCATGGCTTGGATCTCTGAGCCTACAGCTCTTCAGAGCTCCTGCCGCAGGCTGTACTTGGTGAGTTTTTGTCACTCTTCTTCTACGGGCATGAGGCTTACTCCGTTCCCGCATCTAACTAAGCTTTTAGCCTCCCGCAGCTCCTGAGCCAGTAGCACAGTATCCTTCTGAAGGCAGGCTCCTGGCTCCTTTTCCTGAGTGTGCACCCCAAGTCCAGCAGCACTGTGCTTTCTCCTCTCTCCCGGTTTTGCATTTCTGTTCTGTTTCTAGCCTATGGGAGTATTCCTCTTACCTCTGAATGTAGGTTTTACCTTTTCGGTTTTTCCTTTTTATCATACCTGTTGTAATGTGTTGGAAAAACAAGGAGTCTGATGGTGTCCTTTTGGTCTTGTAAGGCCACTTTGCATGGAAAGTCAAGTTAGTATAGTTTTTTTGTTTTCTGCTCCAGTGGAGGGCAGCATAGGGCTTTATTGTCTGACACCTGGTTTTGAATTCTGATTATGGCATTTACTGTGTAAACTTAGATTAGATATGTAAGCCGTTGTGACCACCGTTCCTTCTTCTGTTAAATGGGAATAGTGGTAGTTACTGAGCAGTGTTTATGCCAGCCTTATGCCAGTGTAAAGATTAGAGAAGACCTGCAAAGGATTCAGCACAGCATAAATGAACAGCAAATGTTGATTACCTTAGGAATGCAATTTAGAAATGCTTATTTTTTCATACTTTTATAAAAAGGTGAAAGATATTTTAGATTATGGCCTGACTTTTGTGACACTCAATTTAAAAATCACCCATTTGGGGGGCACCTGGGTGGCGCAGTCATTAAGCATCTGTCTTCGGCTCAGGGCATGGTCCCAGCGTTCTGGGATCGAGCCCCACATCAGGCTCCTCCGCTGGGAGCCTGCTTCTTCCTCTCCCACTCCCCCTGTTTGTGTTCCCTCTCTCGCTGGCTGTCTCTGTCAAATAAATAAAATAAAATCTTTAAAATAAATAAATAAATAAAAATAAAAAATCACCCATTTGGCGTTTAGGTTCTTCATATGCTTTTCCTTACTGAATTGTTATCAAAACTCTGTAAGTATTCTTATTTTAAGCAAAGTGGAGGCAGTGAGGGAGGGTAAGGAACTTGCTTGGCTAAAATGGTGGAGCTGGGATTTGATCCTAGATCTAGGCTTGCTCTTTCCATACAGTATGACCCACCTACCCATGTCTCTTCGATCAGATTTGTGGAGGGTGGAGTGTGAGCCTTCTGTCTAGAAGGTTTGTCTGTGTACCATCTTTTGGGAATGGTTGATGAGGAAGATTAAGGGCCAAAGGGCCTGTGGCTGTGGCTCACCCCAGGCCGGGTTGCTGTTAAGCTATCTGTCCCCTCTGCTCCCTACATAGCCAGAGACCAGTCACTTATCCTTGTGCCTCTGACCCCATGCCCAGATTTGGAAGGAGGGGCCATTAAATGGTGCTACACTCCATTTTTCAAGCCATTGTGAGGTGGAGAGATGATAATATCATTTCCAGATCTAAGTCCTAATCAAAAGGATTCCTGTGTCCCGTGTTCAGGGCAAGAGGCTGAAACAACACTTCATCACACCAGTCTTTCCACCAAGTAGAAGACTGTGCTAATAGCTGTGTGATCACTTACACTGTCACTGTTGGTGATAGAAAACGCTGGGTTTTTCTTTTTCCCCTATTGCTTTGGGAATGTCTTAGCGGAGGGAGTCATTGTGGCTGAAGTAGTGCTAATAGCTTCTGCTGTGTGCTGTGGAGGTCCCACGCCAGAGAATTTTATTACCCTGTTTCCCTCTCTGAGAGAGAAAAGGTAATGTTTAACATTAACTGTGTAGTTGGGATGATTCTCTTCCACTTAGCAGTCTGTGGTCCTGGACGCAAGGGTAAATGGCTGTGTGGACACATAGGGTATACATGGTGTGCTGAAGAGTCACTGTAATAGCATTGCCAGGTTTCTAAGACCCTACATGGGGAATTCACTGTAAGTCGTGAATGACTTCATGCCGCATGTGGGGTGGGCTTTGGAAATGGAGTCAACATTCATATTCCCACGCGGCTGCCTCAAGCCTTACCTGTGCCTCCTCTTCCTCATTGCTGCCAGCCATGTGGTTACTCAGTCCAGAGGACACTCTGCTCATTTGCTGGGGGAGAGGCAGGAGATGCAAACAGACAGCAAGGGTGAGGAACGCAGCGGGAACCTGGGAATCTTACCCATGTGCTCGGCTTCTGCATTGGCTACGTGGGAGCTGCACAGGGAAGTCAGCCTGGGTCGTCTTGTCTCGGCACCCAGCAGATACCCTGAATGTTCAGCCAGGACCTGAGCTCGGGTTTGACTCTTTTACTGATTAGTTGTGTGGCCTTGGCCCCCTTGAAAAGTATTGAGCTAACGGGAGTGCAAAGTGGTACAACTCCTACAGAGGACGGTATTAAAACTATAAAACATTTACTCTTTGACCAGCAGGGTAAGTTGTTGCAGCATTGTTGTTCATGGCAGAATAATGGATATATTTCAAGTATGAGGGTCTTCTGACATAAATGTGGCAGAGCCACTTGCTGGAACACTGTGCGGGAGTAAGGAGAGGAATGAGGAGGTACGTGCTGTGTGTATGCTGGTAGAGAGGCCTCCAGAACATATCATTAAGTGAAAAAGGCATGGTGCAGAATAATGTGCAGGAATGCTGTCTTTTATATAAGAAGGGAGGAAAAATAGATGTACATGTTTGTCTTTGCTTACATCTGGTGATAAGAAGGAAACCCTAGTATGGGTCCAGGAGGAGGGTCCAAGAAGAGGCAGTAGGATAGGGACAGGGATGCAGTGAAACTTAAACTGATGCCCTGTTTTCCCCCAGTTTTATTGAGATACAATTGACATACAAGTTGTACTAGTCTAAGGGATACAACGTAATGACTTCGCGTGTATATATGTTCTGAAGTGATCACCACAATAAGTTTAGTTAACATCCATCACCTCACATGGTCACAAAAGTTTTGTTCCTTGTGATGTCACTCATGCTGTATTATATAGTAAAATGTATCCTCTTACAGTGTTCTGATTTTGAACCCTGTGAACATATTATCTATTAATTTTTTTTTTTTAGAGAAGAGGGGGAGGGGCAAAGGGAGAGGGAGAGAGAGAATCCTAAGCAGGTGCCACCCCTAGCTCGGAGCCTGATGTGGGACTCAGTCTCATGACCCTGAGATCATGACCTGAGCTGAAGTCAAGAGTTGGATGCTTAACCAACTGAGCTGCCCAGGCTTAAAAAAAAATAATTTTTTTAAAGATAGCTGTAGGAATAGAGAGATATTGAGGAATCTGTAGGAAAAAAAAATAAAGCCTGTATGCTGCTTGCTGTATTTTCAGTTTAGAGGGCTGTAGTTCTTAATTCAATTAAACAGAAGTGGAAAGGATGAAATTGTCAAGTAACTTTGACACTGGTGGCCGGGTAATTTCCCTAATGAGATTGTAGTCATCTAGGATGATCTTAGTTTTTCTAAGAATTTATTTTTAGCCGTTCATCCTTTTTCTCTCCACCTTGCTTTCCTTCCTTGGATGCATACTGAATCCTGTGCAGAAAGCATGAGGAGCGGCCCTCGTATCATAGCGCTACATTCTATTTCTCTGCTACCAACCAATGAAAAACCTGTTGAAAAATTAATGCCCAATAGCACTTATTAATTGCATATTTGTATAGTCAATTTAAAAAATTATCTGCTTCAGTGGAGGGAAGCTTTGGTAGGATATATAAAATCACTGGTACATGTTCTAGTTTGGGCCATCAGCCTTTTAAAATCCAGATTCTCACACCTCTGGGAGGTGGTTCTGATAGCAAAGTCTCATCTTTAAATATAAGGGGTCTGGGAAACAGAGGAAGAACCCCTTAGTTAGCCAATAAGTCAGGACAATTAAATGTATTATATGAGCTCTACGATGAAGGGGGGTACTTTAGGGAGGTTAAGCACCGCAGCATTGCATAGGAGACAGGGGTAGGTGGGAGGAGACCCCCCTACACAGCTCCCCTTCGTTGTGTCCCCGATTGGTTTTCCAAGGATACAGCAGTTTTGAGGCTGATACACAAAGCAGTTGAGAGGCAGTGCTGCCTTTCCCATGCCCCCGGTTCTCTGTGGCCGGTAGGGGCAGGGAATACCTCCCCAGAGCTGAGAGAACTAGACTTCTAACTACCGTTCTCCCATCTGAGCTCACAGCGCTGTGCTGCAGGAATTTTCACTAATCATTTCTGAGGTCCCAATTGACGTTGTGCTTTCTTTATTCTTAAACAAAATCATCATCCTCATTTAGGAGAGAAAGCAGAGTGAGTGCCCACATCGCCAAAGAGGGTCATCTCTGCCTTCGAGAAAACCTGGACTCCTTCCATAGGTTCTTTACTCAAGACCCTGGTGAGATAGCCGGCATTATACACAGTGGGGAGAAGAGGCAGTCTCAGAGAGCTTAATTAACCTGGCCACTGTTTCACAGGAAAAAGGTAGAAATCTGAGACTCGAATCAGCTTTGGTTTATTCTCAGGTGTTCTTTCTTCTGTTTGGCTCTCAGCTAAAAATTAAGGTGTATAATTTTTGATAGTTGCTATAGTCTCGCGGAGTTCTAAGGCAATTTTAAAAAGCTCTGAGCTTCATTTATAAATATGGTTTAGTAAATCATTATGTCCAAACCAACCAACCAACCAGCCAACCAAGCAAGCAAACAAAAAGCAAAAGGAAAATCTTTGGCATGATTTTCCATTAGATATAGAATGCCTGTGCATTTAATTTCCCTCTAACATCCCAATAAGAGATCGGTCTAATGCATAATGAATCCATATGATTTGGACATATTTTCAAAAAATCTTCCTCTACTAATATGTAACACAAAATATACAGTTTTTAGTGGATTTTTTTTTACTGACTCCTGATACAGTTCACACTTGGCATGTGAATTAAGCCATGCTAAGGTTTTAGCTGGCTGTCCAGTATCATATCTTTCAATACAAGCTGTATGTCAAGATGCTTTTTCAACCCAATATATTAATCCTTCCTATAGTTTTGAGGTTATGGGGAGAAAATAAGAAAGTGTATTTTGGGTATAACATAAAAGTGTTCAATAAATGATTCCATTACTAGTGATTTGAAAAAAAATTACTGCTAATGTGTCAATTTAAATTGTTAGAAAATATAAAAAATATGGTGTTTTGGCAAAAATTATCCATTAACTAATAGAATTTACATTCTAATAAGGACCATTTGTGTTTGAAGCAGAGCTACAAGCTTCCGCAAAAGCTGGGTTTCAGAGACTTTGGCTCATGCCTGTTGTTGTGAAGGAAGCAGAATTGAAGATCTGAAGTCTTTAAAGAAGTGGAACACAGAGGGTGAATGGTGTATGGATTTGGCATTCTTTGCAAGGTCATGTAGATTTCAAAAGGAAACTTTTAACAAAGGGTCCAAGGAGGTGAAGAGGATTAAAAATGTTCTAGCCCCATTGGATGTAACTTTTGCCAATCTATATTTTCTTAGTTTCTGTGATATTATTATCAATGGATTCTGCTCCACAAATGAGTAATACTAATCATTTTCATGTATTCTGAAGAACTTTGGTTAACTTCCCTGCCTTTCCACACTCTGTAGGTGGAGCTTTCAGTGGGGAGCGGTTACTTTCCTTGCTCCTGACAGACGCCTGCCTGTAAGGACCAGGGTGACTGAAGTCTAAAACCCAAAAAGAGCAAGGGTTAATGCAACCAACATATGGACATTTCATCTTAAGAATTTATTCAACATTAAACACATTTTAATCCAAAGTTATCATTTTACCTACTTCTAGAAGTGGCCAAAACCCATTGGTAAAAGAAGGTTCCCAGAGAAGGGGCAAGATCCTTACATCACTTTCCGGTTCAGTCCTTGTGCTCTGTTGACACCATCAGCACAACATCGCAGATGGGTGTGTGGAGAGAGAGTCCTGTCTCTACGCAGGCTTCACTTCCCATAGACTTTATGCAGTAGGGATTTAGTTTGGGCTAATACAAATTGATAATAGAATTACTTTAATCAACACTTGTGATTATTTTCAGGGCTTAGTAATATCTGAAATAATCTTTCTCTCTGACTGGGGAGGTTGGACTTAAGGTTTTACAGGTGTGAGATATAAAGCAATATAAACTAAGTTCTGTGTGGGGTGCCGGGGTGGCTCAGTTGGTTAAACATCTGCCTTCGGCTCAGGTCCTGCTCCCAAAGTCCTGGGATCAGGCTCCCTTCAGTGGGGAGCCTGCTTCTCCCTCTCCTCCCCACTTCTGCTCTCTTTCACTATCTCTGTTGCTATCTCTGTCTCTCTCTCTCAAATAAATAAATAAAATCTTTAAAAAAAAACCCATAAATTCTATGCATTTAGCTTGTCCAAAGGAATAAAATAAGGATATGCAAGAAAAATTAATTTGTGTAGACCTCACCTAACTCTGTTCCAGGTGATGTTTAATTATGTCATGATGGAATCATCCTGTTAACCCTGAATACTCATCTTGCTTTTGGTAGAATTTGATCCAAGCCATGTAAACGAAATTGGTTTTTCTAAATTGTTTTCACTAGGTGATTTGTGCTTATCTGCCAGGAGTTACAAAAAAGAATGATAAAAATGGTTTATCTGCCGGTCCCTCGGCACCCAGTTACATATCCCAGTGCCTCACACGTTTCTGTTTTCCGGCCGGACTGCCTCTGCAGCTTTTTAAAGATTTTATTTATTTGACAGAGAGACAGCCAGCGAGAGAGGGAACACAAGCAGGGGGAGTGGGAGAGGAAGAAGCAGGCTCATAGAGGAGGAGCCTGATGTGGGGCTCGATCCCATAACACCGGGATCATGCCCTGAGCCGAAGGCAGACGCTTAACCGCTGTGCCACCCAGGCGCCCCCCTCTGCAGCTTTTTAATAAAAATATGGTAGGGGATTATTGGTCCCAAAGATGGACAAACAGAAAGGTGTACTGATACCTTCTTCTCAGAACATAGTGGCAAATATTCACCTGCTCTGCACATAGTGGCTTCCGTCCAGAAAAGTCAGAACTGCTCAGGGGACCTGAAGACACTTCTCCAATGGCCTGCAACAGGACCGGCTTTTTCCCCTCTTTAGAAAGACTGTTGGCGAAATCTATTCAGTAACAAGAAGGAAAGAACTAGGGGCACCTGGGTGGCTCAGTCAGTTACGCATCTGCCTTCAGCTCAGGTCATGATCTCAGGGTTCTGGAACCGAGCCCAGCGTGGGGCTCCCTATTTAGCGGGGAGTCTGTTTCTTCCTCTCCTTCTGCCCAGCCGTCCCCCGCCCCCTGCTCACGCTCTCTGTCAAGCGCAAACACTGTCTCTCTTAAATAAGTAAATAAATAAAGTCTTAAAAAAAAAAGAAGGAAGAAACTATTGATATGGGAATCATGGGTGAATCTTGTGAATCATGGGTTAATCTTAAAATCATTCTCTTGAGTGGAAGAAGCTGTACCAAAAAAAAAAAAGTACATGCTGTATGACTCAATTGTTATAAAATTCTAGGTAATGCAAACTCCTTTGTAGGAACAGAAAGGAGATCTGCAGGTGCCTGGGGATGTGGGGGTGAGGAGAAGAGGTAGGGGCTACAGGCAGGTGGGTAGGGTTACAAAAGGGCACTGAGAAACTTTTGGGGGTGATGCATATGTTAATTATATTGATCGTGGTGACAGTTTCATGGGTGTGTACATGTTGTCAGTGTGTCAGATTGTGCACTGTATTTTATGTGCAGTGTAACGTTTATCTGTGACAGCAGATAATGAATTAAATGAATTAATTTAGGGGGAGATACGGTATTACTGGTATGACAGAAATCAGTTGTCACTTGGTATAGACAGCAGGTAAGTAGGAAAATAAAGGCAACTAAAATGTTCTTAGAACAATGAAAGGAAAGCCTTCCTTGTCCTTTGTCATCTGGGCATAGGGAAGGTCCCCCCATGTTTTATAATTCTGTTCCCATGTGCTTTATGATTCTTGAAATATCTTCTTTTGATGGGCAGGGAATTATATTTTAATTGTTAAGAGCAGGAGTTTCGGAGTAGGGCAGACCTGGGTGTGCCCTAGTCATCTGCTCGCTGTGTGCCTTGGGGCAGAACACTTGACCTTTCTAATCATCTTTTTCCGTACCTGTGAAGTGGGCTGACAGAGGCATAGTAAGTCCTCAATAAATGCAAGCAATTTTTGTTATTATTATTTTTTCATTTCACATTCTGATTCCCGCAAGGTTTGAAATGCAGATAGTCTTAGGTGAGAAAAGACAGTATTTTCAATTCATAGGAGGTCATGTTACCATGGAGAAATGGAATCAGGAGCGTTGCTTAAAGAAGAGGAGAAAGATCATTACACAAAGTGACGGGAGCGTGGGCAGGAGACCACAGATGATTTGTCAGCTGCCCACTTTTCTGTGTTCCTCACGGTGGGCATCTTGTTCCACGTGACCTTCTGTCTGCTTTTTCTGCTGTTAGTGACTTCCACTCTTTGCAGGCTTTAATTGTTTTTAATTCATTAGTCTTTCCTTTGTTAATTAATAATATTGTTTATGAGTGCCATGTTCAAGATTGCTTATTGAGAAATTCATTCTAGCATTTACTTGTTTGTTTAGATGTGTGAATATTTGTCATTCCTCTGTAGAACAAAAAATTGACTTTCCAGATGTTTTCCTTACATTAGGTGATCTTATTTAATTTTTTATTAGTTCTTATAAACTTAATTTAATATATATACACACACACACACACACACACACATATATATATATATATACACTTATGGAAGTAAAACTTGATTAGCTTATCCTAAATTGATAGGTAAGTTTGCAGGATATATAGAAAAACTCCTTTTTCTTTAACTCTGAAAAGATAGCATTTTCATTTATAGAACTAGCAGAATCACCTGCTTTCCCATGATCTTGACCTAATTTTTTCCCTCTGCCAGGTGTTTGAAGGGATTTGACAAGTGATTGATTGGGTTTTAGAGGGTCCTGGAGCTGCACAAAGTGTTTTTCATATTGAAAAAGACATGCCCAGTTTTTCACAAGTTTTAAGATTTATGGCCTCCCCTTAACGTGTTGCAAATGAGTTTGTTTGCTGTTTATTTTACTCAGAATGTCGTAATTGTTGTCCTTAGCCGAAGGGCAAGCTTGATCATAAGGAAGGACAGACTGCCTTTTAACACTCTCTGTTTTTATTTGGCCTCTTTGCAGGACTGGACGTTAGATGGGTAGACTGCTACTTTCCTTTTACTCATCCTTCCTTTGAGATGGAGATCAACTTCCATGGAGAATGGCTTGAAGTGCTTGGCTGTGGGGTGATGGAACAGCAACTGGTAAATTCAGGTAGAAAAGAATCCAGAGTTTTATTTATAGATTCTCGTAAAAAAACTTTCTTCTCCTTTAACTTCATTTTTATAGTCATTTTCATATGCATTTACATGCCCCTGTGGGGATCCCCTCACCATCTTTCTCTCCTCCTCTTGCCCTCCAGACTTATCCCTGACACTTAACTCGAAGAACTTAATTTCTCACATCTAATTTTGCAAAGACTTCTTGTTTTTGGAGATCTTCCTTGTTAACATTTAAGTGTTGGACTTGTACTTCATAATTTCGTATTTGGTTGTTGTTTTGCAATTGCCCATCAGCATTTGATGCATATCACATGAGTGCAGTTTGTCTTCCAAACTATTTAAGAACAAAGCCAATGTATAATCCTTTCTTGTTCTTATTTCATTTATGATAGTGCCCCAAATTCAAGATATTTCTGAAAATACAACAAAATACAATATAAAAATACTCAGACCTGTAAAGTTGTGTTGTTTGCTGCCCTTGGTGTTGGCAGTGCCACCTGACTGAGGTTAAGTGGGAAAATTAGGCCCCTCATTAAATCCTACCTGTATCTGTAGGTACTTGAGAAAGATCTTTACAGCTCTTCTCTGCAGGACCATCGCTTAATAAAAATGAGTATTTCTAAACTTAATTTCAGAGCTGTCTTCTTTTTTTTAATCACTATCTGAATGTAATTAAAACATATTTTTTCAGAGTGTAAATCGTCCATGGGAAGGCAGTTGGGATTGGGTGTTTGAGCAGGAGCTCACTGCATAAGCAGTAAGGGGAGCGAAACTGATGTGGATTGCACTGCGTCCCTCCCCACTTCCCACAGTAGGACATTTGCTCTTTGGCCTTGGAGGGCAGTAGCTCCAGGTCAGGGTTGGTCATAGGGCCTCGTGCAGCAGAATGGAGAAGAGCAGCCCCTCTTGGTGACTAAGAAATGTGGAGAGACTGTAGGTAAGGTCATGGGGTTGGAGATTAGGGTTGGAGTGAGACAGAAGAGATGAGGTGGCAGGGAGGTGCAAGATTTGTGGTATCACGCCTGGGAGACCGGAGGCCTGGCTTTCCCTTCTTACTCATAGGTAACCTCTGTCTGCAGGGGCCTGGACTCAGCTCACAGATACCTCTCCATTCTGCCAAGGAAGCCTGGGGCAAAACGTAGTGCAGTGCCAGATGCTTCTTGGTTGGTTTTCACATATTTGAAGATCTGACCTAGAGAAGACGAACAGAGAGGTCGCATTATTAGGGGCTGTGAGTAAAAGCTGTGAGGCTCGGGCCTGGCTGTCTGTCTTAGGTTTTCTGTCAGTTGACAGCTGTGTGTCTTTGGGCAAGTTGAGTCTTAGTTTTCTCATAGTTAAAATGGATGTGATGATACCTTCCTCAAAGTTTCATCGTGAGGATTAATTGAGGTGATACGTGTAACATGCCTGTTAGCACAAGGTCTGGCACATAGTAAATCTTGACTAAAATTAATTGCTGATGTTGTCTTTAATTTTTTTCCCCCAATGGTTAGAGCCATTTATCAACAGAGAGTCCCCTTGAAATATTTAAACAGGCTGTCCTGCCTTTCACAGGAATGATTTCTAACTAACTGGAACTCGATTACCTCTTTGATCTTGTCATCTTAGTACCCATGATTCTAGTTTGAGTGATTTTAGAAGGAAAAAGAAAATTAAGACTAGTAAGAGACAACAGGACAATTAGCCTAATAGGTAATATACCTATTAGGTATACCCCTATAATACACGTCTTAGTAGAAAACACAAAATATTGGAAGCAAACATGTAAGATTTAATCTCTTCCTGAGTAGGAGCTAGTTCCAAATACTTCTGTGGTGTTTTTGTTTGTTTTGTTTTGTTTCTTAGAAGATTTCAAGGAATTCCAGCCTTCCTCCCAGGAGTGTGTGTTGTCAGGGGCCAGAACTGAGCGAGCTGGTCAGGGGTTGATCACTGGGAATTTTGCTTCGTTGTATCTTTTCCAGTATCCTTGATGGTTTTTTATGAGGTTTATCCATACGGTAATTGGCCGAATACAGTTACCTGAAACAGGTTTCCAAGTCATTATTGCACATTAATGAGACTGCTGTTTCCGATTAGATCAGTCATGTCAGGTATTCTTGAAGGAGATGACGAAGGGAAAGAAAAAAAAAATTAAGCAAAATCAAACCAGGACATCTAAGATGCAAGTATGTTTGAAAGGTTCACACTTGTGGTAGAATGTGCTCTGAGTTGGTGGGAAATTGTACAGATAAAATTTAAATTAAATATCTTGCAAGAGAGGGAGACAAGAAACGGAAGAAGAGATGATTTTGTAAAAGGAATTCTGTGTGGGCTTTGCTATTTGAACTTGAAGTTACTGTGACATAGTTCTGCTCTGTGTTCTCAGACTCAGATGTGTTTTGACACCTGGCGTTAAAAAATTTTAAACTGTGTGCGTGGCAATCACTAACCACAGGCATTATTTGTAAGAACAGCTAATTTTCTGTTTTCTGAGTTTCTGTGGCCCTGAGAAAGGCAGACTGTGCACGCCTCATCTCTCTAGTTCCGTTTTGCCACTTCTCTGACATTTCCTTCCCTCCCACCTCCCCCTCCCTTCCCCTGCCTGGTACAGTGGAACTTCCGGGGGTGCCTGGGTGGCTTAGTGGGTTATGCATCTGACTCTTGATCTCAGCTCAGGTCTTGAACTCAGGGTCTTGAGTTCAAGCCCTGCGTTGGGCTCCACACTGGGCATGGAGCCTACTTAAAAAAAAAAAAAAGTAGAACTTCCAAGAAACACTGAAATTGATGGTTGTAGATCTCCTTCTTTAAAGGTCTCATAGAGGTGTAGGTAAGTGCTGAAGTAACTGGAAGCCAAAGAAGCCCTGATGGGCCAGTGATAGGAGCTGCCACACTTGAGCCCTTCCTATGGGCCCCCACCTCACTGAAGGCTTTAAAGGCTTTCCTCCCTTTAGCCTTGAGAACAAGGCTCCGATGTAGACGCTGGTATTAACCCCATTTACAGAGGCCGAGAAGGTACCAGGCTGTGCTACCCAGCTAGTAAATTATGTGATTTTGAAATGGCTAGAAATCCATTTCAAATAAATGATTGTGTCTAACATAGAATGAAGAAATGAGACCAAATGAAACAAACAACAGCAAACAGAGCTCTCTCTGTTCTGTTTTACTTGTTATGCCTGTAGAAGGGCCCAGCCATCATGTATGTTATCTCCTATGATAGAAGGCATTTAATTAAAAGGGCGAAATTAGATTGCTAATATGAATAGTCAGTGAAAACACTTCATTACACATTTAAGTCAACTATGGCATTGATGTAGTTTTTTGTTTTTGTTTTTCCCCTGGAATAAGATAATGCTCTTCCACATGGCTTATAGAATTTTACTTTATTTCTCCTTCTTTAATTTATAGTGTCTTCACCCTTACTTTCAGACTTCTTAGATTTAGTAATTGCGATGTGGGTGGTGACTGTTGTCGTGATGATTTGATTGTTTTTTTCTTGAGGAGATGTTTCGAGGGCAGTACTGAGTCACGTCCCCGAACACTACACCCTTATTTCCCGTTGGGCTGACTCACTCTGCTAATGTCTTTTCAGGTAATATATGGGGCACAAACATCTAAAACCATCACCGGGGGTGACTGTAGGCTGTGATCGTGCCGGAAAGGAATTTACCATTTATTGAGCCCCTGTGAAATTTAGAAGATTGCACATAGGCCAAGGGATAGAAAAAGCCCTGTAGTGGAAAATAACTTAAAAAAAGAATGGAATCTCTTTCCTTACCTTTTGTTCAAATTTAAAAGTGGCCTCTTTTGGGAAAAACCTTGTAAATATGTACATGAACAGTTTCCAGTTTTAACAGTCTTTCTTTGTTGCTGTTGTTCATTTGTCACATTTTTCTTGAATTCCTTCTAAGGCTGTAGAAAAGCGAAATAAGCATTGTCTTTGCCTTTGGGAATAGCACAGCATACAAAGACATACAGAGAAGTGATTACAATACGGTGTGGTAATAAGTATTTGTAACGGAGGTACAGTGGGCAGAATGGGGAGGATGGAGAGAGTGGAGAAGATTTTGCCAAGGCCTTGTTCTGGTTGCTACATTCAGGATGGAATGCTGGAAATATGGGTATTTGAAGTGTATGTCCCAAATAAGTTAGGTTCCTGTTTGCAAGGAGTTGTGGACTTTATATACTTTGCTTGCATGTCCAGGTGGCATACCTAATGCTTCTTTTCCTATGTGAGTGAAAATCTATTTCCAGTCTGTTCCTCTCGTTGGTAGCCAATCTCTGCAGCCTCTACACACACTTGTGACATTCAGTGTTATTAATCTAAGTTGGTGAACTTTTAGATGGCATCAACCAAGATGTGTGCCTGTACCAGGCATGTTATTATATACAGGCAGACTTGCCATTCACCTGCTCAGCATCTTTTGTGTGTAAGGCACTGTGCTAGCCAAAGAGGAAGACACAAAAACTGTAAGATATGACATCTCCCTATAAAACGTGGAGTGTAGGAGGGAAGACGAGACTATATAATTAGAGCTGGTAACATAAGTGCCTTTCATGAGATGGAGCTCTGGGAGTTGTAAAGAGGAAACTACGTCCGTCAGTTACATCAGTGCAGGTGTCAGAAAGGAGGTGGCATTTGAACTGGGCCTTGAGCAGTGTTTCTCAATATGTGCCTGGTAATCACCTGGCGAGTCTCCTTAAAATGTCTGTTTGCATCAGGTTCCGTAGGTCTGGAATGAGGACTGAGATATGCATTTTAAACAAATACCCTAGATAATTCTTGTGAATGGTCAGACCTTGCTTTGAAAACCCTGTTTTTAAGTTGAATATTTTCCCCAGTTTTATTGGGGTATAATTGAAGTGTAATGAACTATGAATATTTAAACTATACAGTTTGTTCCATTTTTGACATATGTATATACCCAAGAAACCATAGCAACCATCAGGATAATAAACCTTTCCATCACCAGCCAAAGTTGCCTTTTGCCCTTTTGGTAATCTGTCCTTCCCTCCATCCCGTCACTGGTCTACCTCTGTAATTATAGATTAGTTTGGATTTTCCAGAGTTTTATATAAGTGGAATCATTTTGCTTCTTTCCCTGAGCATAATGATTTTTGAGATTAATCCATGTTATTGTGCATATTGACCAAGGTTGTATGCCTCATTCATTCCTCTTTGTTTTGAGTATTGTTTTATTGTATAGATATACCCCAATTTGATTATCTGTTCACTTGGTGATGGACATTTAGGTTGTTCCCACTTTTGGCTATTGCAAATAAAGCTGCTATGAATATTTGTATAAAAGTCTTGGTGTGCCTATGTATTTCCATTTCCTTTGAGAAGAAACTTAAGAGTGGAATGTTCTAGAAATGTCAAATAGATCAATGTAATTGAATAGTGTTCAGCTCTTTTATGTTTACTGATTTTTTTTTTTTCTTTTTGGTCCTAATGTTCTATCAATTTCCCAGAAAAGAGTGTTAACATTTTCTACTATGATTATGGTCTTGTCTGTTTGCTCTTTTATTCTATCAATTTTTCTTCATGTGTTTTGAAGCTATATCATTAGATGTATATGCTTTTATAACTCTTAACGTCTTCTGCACGAATTGCCCCTTTTATCATTATGAAATATCATCTTTATCTCTGATACTTTTCTTTTTCTTGAAGTCTGTTTTATTTATGTTAAAATAGGCACTCTGGCCTCACCCTGTGTTCTCAGTCACCTTCATGTTGTTATGGTACATGTATTATGTCTGTCTACATTGAACACCTCACCAGTGTTAGAGTTTTTGCTTTAAAAAGTCATATGCATTTTAAAGAACGTAACAGACTATAGTTTTCTATTTTCCTAACTGTTTGCAATTTCTCTTGCTCTTCTTTCATTCCTGAGGATGCATGTTTCCTTCAGGTATTTTTTCCTTTTGGTATGGAAAACTTCCCTTGGCATGTCTTACAGAACATGTGTACAGAAATTACAGAATTTCTTAGTGCTCCTTTATCTGAGAAGGTCTTTACTTACCCCTTACCATGAAGGATATTTTTATTGAGAATAGAATTCTGGATTGGCAGACCTTTTTCCTCAACAATGTAAAGGTGTTGTTCCATTGTCTTCTCCCTCTACAGCTTCTGTAGAGAAACGCAGAAACATTTCAGTCAGTATTCACCGGTCTATAATGTATTGTCTTTCTTTAGCTACTTTCAGGATTTTTTTCTTCACCTTTGGTTTTCCGTAGTTTGATTTTGATGCATCTAGGTGTGGTTTCCTTGGAGTTTATGTGTTTTCAGGTTCACTGAGCTTGAATCTTTGAATTTATGTTTTTCACTTGTTTTGATAAGTTTCTGGTCATTATTTCTTCAGATCACTTTTCTGTCTCAATCTCTTCTTCCTCCCCTTCTAGAACTCAAATTATACCCATGTTAGATCTTTTGATTTTATCCCAGAAGATCCCAAGACTCTGCTCACTTTTTTCTATCCTTCGCTGTTTTTCATACTAGATAATTTCTGTTGATCCATGTTCACGTTCCTGTATCACTTCCACTTAGCTGCCTTGGTTATCAAATATATTTTTTATTTCAGATTATTGTTATTATTTTTTAGTTTTAAAATTTTTGTTTTTCAAATTTATTTATTGGTTCTTATTTCTCTGCTGCGAGTTCGTATATTTTCATTCCTATCAATTGTGTTTTTCTTTACCTCAACATCTGGGTCACATCAAGAATGAATTCTGTTTAGAATTGATCACATTTTCCTGGTTCTTTGTCAGATAACTCTGGATTGGATGCTGAACCTTATAAATCATCAGTTGTGTGTCCTCCGTCCTGTTTTAATCCTGTGGTAACTACTGATATTTTATTTTTGCAGATCGTCACCTGGCGAGGTTTAGGCCTTGGTTCTGACTTGCTTCCTGTGGGCAGTGGTTCAGATCTCAGTGAAGGTCTCAGCTCTGCTGATCCGTGTCCTTCCTGCACACGTGTGCTTTAGGGGTTACTCTGCAGCTTGTGTGAGTGGTTCCAGTCTCGTTCAGTTTTCTCAGCTTTTGCTGTGCTGGCTAGGCGTGCGCTGCGCATGTGCAGCTCAGGGGTTAGGCTGATGCTTGTGTAGGTAGAGTTAGGGCATCCCCTCCTGGGCTCTCTCTGCTTCAGCTCACGGAGCCCTTTGCCTACGTACAGAAGGACAGGACTGTCTTCCAGTCTCAGCTGCCTGTGATGCTGTGCAGCTCTGCACCCGGGGCCCACCTTTGGGAGAAACAAACAAAGATGAAATTCGTCCTATGTAGGTTGTTTTTCCAAGTTTTGACTTTAAATCAAAATTTGTCTGTTTACTTTTCATAGTGCTCTTTTAGTTTTTCTGTGTGTGTGTGTGTGTGTACTTGTCCAGGAATTTAAGTTGTAATGAGAATGAGTCATAGAGGGCTCATACCCCATAATGGGGCCAAACTCTAGTTTGGGTT
This sequence comes from Ursus americanus, assembly GCF_024610735.1. Taxonomy (NCBI): domain Eukaryota; kingdom Metazoa; phylum Chordata; class Mammalia; order Carnivora; family Ursidae; genus Ursus; species Ursus americanus. The sequence continues at coordinate 10,004,473 of NC_142158.1, forward strand.
GTGAAGACACCCCAGGTACAAGGGTAATTGCATGACATAACCATGTGGTGCTGGAAAAGTGTGAGTGGATTGGCTCCACTTGTATATTTAATCCATTGACTTTATTTATTTTTTTAAAAAAAGATTTTATTTATTTATTCAAGAGCGAGAGAGCACACGTGTGCACATGCACATCAGCAGGGGGAGGGGCAGAGGGGGAGGGAAAGGGGAAGAATCTCAGGCAGACTCTGCACTGAGCATGGAGCCCAATGCAGGGCTCTGAGATCATGACCTGAGCCACAACTAAGAGTCAGTCGCTTAACTGACTGAGCCATCTAGGTGCCCCTAATCCATCAACTTTATTAGTCAAAATTAAACACAGTGAATTTTTGAAGGAAAACAACCGAGACCATCTAAGATCTGGCAAACTTTGGCTCTTTCCCTTCCTTCCTCTCTCTCTCCCTATTCTTTCTCCCTCCCTCCCCTCCTTTCCTTCATCCTCCTAACTAGCCTCCCTTCTTTTAAGTCAGTCTTGGCCTTGCTAGTGCCCTTTCAGAAAAGCAAGCAAATATCTATCAGCCCCGTGTATATGTGTTGCTTTGTAGTTCCTCCTAGTGACATATTTTCAAGCTGTCAGAATAGAGATGTCTGCTCAAATATTTACTTAGCCTTTGTCCTTTTTCCCTTTTCAAAATGTATAAGATGGTGAGATTTTTTTCCCTGACATAAAAGCAATCTGTAAGCATTGAAAAAATTAAGAAAATAAATATAAAAAAAGAAAATGAAAGCAATTCAAATGTTACCCATCTAAAACTTTAAAAATATGCATGTATGTAATTATTAACTATACCCATATGAAAACATCATATGTAATTTAGAAAACTAGAACCATCCTTTGAATTTTTTTGTATTATGCTTTTTCACAAGCTTGACATGAGTCTTTTTTCATAATTTCAAATATCTACCTACATCATCATTGTTAGTGGTTGCATGGCTATTGTGGATGAGTCTTTTGGCCATTTATGTATCGATAGGTTGTTGATATGCATGTCCTTGCGTACTTGCCATAGCATTTCTCTGGGATAAGTCTGTAGAACAGGAATTACTGGCTTTTTCCCCTCTTAGGTTTATGAGGTGTGTTGCCAGATACACACTGGAAAAAAGCAGTATTTGCGAGTACCTCTGTTCCCACACCCTTACCACCACTAAACACTACCAGTATCTTTACTCTTTGCACATAAGAGGGGAAAATCTTGTGCTGGTGTTGTTTAAATTTCCTTTTCTCTGGTTACGAGAGTGGTTTAGGGTGTTTCCAGAAGTTATGGGCTCCGTCTGTTTTCTAATGGCGCTTGAAAGGAGGATAGAACATATGCTGTATCCTTTTTATTCTCCCACCTCAAATTATACCTTTATTCACATCATTGTGTTCTTAACATGGACACTTTCTGGTTTTTTTTTTTTTTTTTAAGATTTTTTATTTATTTATTAGACAGAGATAGAGACAGCCAGTGAGAGAGGGAACCCAAGCAGGGGGAGTGGGAGAGGAAGAAGCAGGCTCATAGCGGAGGAGCCTGACGTGGGGCTCGATCCCATAACGCCGGGATCACGCCCTGAGCCGAAGGCAGACGCTTAACCGCTGTGCCACCCAGGCGCCCCTGGACACTTTCTGTTTTACTGAGAACATCTAAACCACCCTAAGTGAGCTCTCAGTTCCTCCTCTTTGCCAGGGCTGGGCGGCATTGGCTCTGGGTTCTGTGCCCACAGTCCCTTAGAATCCAATTCACTGGTTTCCTCCCCCAAGCCCCTGACATCGCTTGTCCTGTTTTCCTGCTACATCTTTTCTCTTCTAGTCATTCATTTTTAAAAATTTGTTTGTTTAAATAATTTATTGAGATGAAATCCACATAGCACCAGATTAATATTTTAAAGTGAACAATTTAGTGACATTTAGTACACATACAATGTTGTCCAGTCACTACCTCTATCTCGTTCTCTGCGATTTTCATTACTCCACTCCTCTTACCTGCTAAGCAGTTCCTCCCCCTTTCCTCCCCCAAGCCCCTGACAACAACAATCATTGTTCTGTGTCTGGATTTATTTATTATGGTTTCATATAAATGGATCGTACAATATGTGACCTCTTGGGTCTGACTTCCTTTACTTAGCACAGTGTCTTGGAGGTACATCCACCGTGTACCAGATATCAGTACTGCAGTCCTTTTAATGGGTGAATATTTCCATTGGGTCCACATACCACCATTTTTTAATGCATTCATCTGTTGATGGGCATTTGGGCTATTTCCATATTTTGGCTATTGTGTATAATGCTGCTATGAACATGTGTGTACATGTATTTGAGTCATTGTTTTTAGCTTATTTGGGTATATACTAGGAGTGGAATTGCTGGGTCATATAATAATTCTGTGTTTAACTTTTTGAGGAAGTACCAAATTGTTTCCCACAGTGGCTAAACCATTTTACATCCCCGCCAGCAATATATGAGGATTCTGTTTTTCCACTTCCTTGCTTGTTATATCTGTTTGCCTGGTATTGTTTTGTTTTGTTTTATAGTCATTGTAGTAGGTAAGAAGCAGTACCTCATTGTGGTTTTGATTTTTATTTCCCTAATGACCAATAATGTTAAACATCTTTTTTTTTTGTATATCTTCTTTAGAAAAGTGTCTAAGTTCTTGCTCATTTTAAAAATTGGATCGTTTGTCTTTTTGTTGCTGAGTTTGTAAGAAGTCTTTATATATTCTGGATGCTAGACCTTTATCAGATGTATGATTTGTAAATATTTTCTCCAGTTCTGTAGGTTCTCTTTTTGTTTCTTTTTTTTTTTTTTTTAAAGATTTTATTTATTTATTCAACAGAGATAGAGACAGCCAGCGAGAGAGGGAACACAAGCAGGGGGAGTGGGAGAGGAAGAAGCAGGCTCATAGCGGAAGAGCCTGATGTGGGGCTCGATCCCAGAACGCACAGAACGCCGGGATCACGCCCTGAGCCGAAGGCAGACGCTTAACCGCTGTGCCACCCAGGTGCCCCCTCTTTTTGTTTCTTGATAATATCCTTTGACGCGCAAAATTTTTAGATTTTAATGAAGTGCAATTTATCTGTTCTTTTTCTTTTGCACCTGCTTTTGGTGTCATAACTAAGACTCTATGGTCAAATCTAAGGTCAAGAAGATGTACCCTTATGTTTTCTTCTAAGACTTTTGTGGTTTGGGCTCTTCTGTTTAGGCCATTGATCCATTTTGTGTTAATTTGTGTATATGATGTGAGGTGGAGGCCCATCTTTGTTCTTTTGCATGTGGATATCCAGCTGTTCCAGCACCATTTGTTGAAGAAACTATTCCTTCGCCATTGAAAGCTCTTGGCAGCTCTGTCAAAAATCAGTTGACCATAGATATGTTGGTTTATTTCTGAATTCTCAGTTCTATTCTGTTGTTCTGTGTTTCTGTCCTCATCCCAGTATCACAGTGTTTTTGAGTCCCCTAGCTTTGCGGTAAGTTTTAGAATTGGAAAGTGTAAGTCTTCTTCCAACTTGGTTCTTCATCTGTTCATTCTTTACTCTTTACTGTGAACATACTGAAGTCTAATTTTTTTTTAAAGTTATTTTTTTCTTGGGGCGCCTGGGTGGCACAGCGGTTAAGCGTCTGCCTTCGGCTCAGGGCGTGATCCCGGCGTTATGGGATCGAGCCCCACATCAGGCTCTTCCGCTATGAGCCTGCTTCTTCCTTCCCACTTCCCCTGCTTGTGTTCCCTCTCTCGCTGGCTGTCTCTATCTCTGTCGAATAAATAAATAAAATCTTTAAAAAAAAATAAATAAATAAAAATAAAGTTATTTTTTTCTTAAGATTTTTTTCATTGACGTACTTTATCCTTATACTTTGTCTGCTCGTTTCTCTGTCTGTATCTATCTGTATTCCAGTCCTTTATTTTATCTATCAGTCCACTATTCACTGCCTTGCTTAAGAGATAGAGGATATTATACGGTTGAACCCCCGTGTATCCTTTTTTGTTAGTTTCTTCCCTCTTTCCCTCCCTCCTGTGAGCAATCACTATTTTGAATTTTGTGTTATTACCTTGATTTTCATTATAGATTTATTATGTACATTGTAAAAACAGGCTAACTTTCACTGGTTTTTATTATTTACAAATGGACTCATGCCATTCTTTTATGATTTCACGTTTTCATGTAGCATTGTGAAGTTCATCTGTGTGGTCATGTGTCGAATTTTAGTTCATCACTTTTTTCACTACTTAAATTCTGTTGGATGAACATGCCATGGTTTATTCATCTAGTTAATGGGCATTTGATTATTTCCAATTTTTTTTGCTGTCACAAATGCTATGGCTGAACATTCTTGTACATCCTATTTGTCTAGGTGTAAGAGCTTGTCTTAGGTATATTTTATTTAGCAGTGGATTTGCTAAGTTAATGAACAACTTTAGCTTTTTTGGTCATTACACAATCGTTCCCAAGAGCAGTTGGGCCAATTTACACCACCCTGGGCCTTTGTGTGAAAGTTCTTGTTGCTCTGTATCCTCTTCAACGCTTGACCTCGTTCATGTTATTTTACTGCTC